>NC_133331.1:264065448-264689563 GCF_042186555.1 Aquarana catesbeiana
CTGGTTTTTTCCCTTTACACCTTTGAGTAGTGGCTTCTCCCTCCACTGACCTCACTGTCCCCCTTTTCCTTTCCCCTTCCCCCCGTCCTTTCTGTCCCCTTCTCCCCCTTCCCTCCCCTTCCCCCTTTCCCCCCCCCCCTCTCTCCTCCCCCTCCTCCTCCTTCCCCCCTCCCCCCCTCTCTCCTCCCCCTCCTCCTCCTTTCCCCCTCCCCCCCTCTCTTCTCCCCCCTCCTCCTCCTTTCCCCCCTTACCCCCCCCCTCCCTCCTCTCTCCTTCCCCTCCCCCCCCCTCCTTCCCCTCTCCCCCCCCTTTTTTCCCCTTCCCCCTTTCCCCCCCCTTTTTCCCCCTCCCCCCTCCCCCCACTGCCATCTACCTTCACTGTTTCCTCGTTTCCTATCCTTGCACACTGGTTTTAACTTGAGAGGCACACTTCTGGCACCCCCCTATTCTATCCCTCCCTTCGACTGATTCCCTAGTCTATTGATTTATATAATTCTATCATCTAAAATTTATCCATCTAGAGGCTGTCTGTTATCCCCTGTGTCCGCCGCAGGGGGAACCACTTGGGGCTTTACACACCCACAGAGAATTACTGAACGGGTGAGCTCATCCTTTTTCTACTTAAATTGTATGTAAGTGTTTAATGTATTGTTTAACGATTTTGCTGCATCGACAAATGTCTTTCTCGTGTTATGTATTTACTATAATTATTGTATGTTGTACCACAGATATTGCTCTCCTGAGGAAGCGGTGAAAACCGTGAAACCGGTCGAGAATCCAAGCTCTATTTGTGTCCACTATCACTATGGGTTGTAATCCAATTGGTTGTATTTACTGCTTCCGTTTTTAATTACAACTGTATGTGACACTGTTATAATCTTTTAATCATGTTTTCTATTAAAATTAAATTTTTTTTATATTATTATCTCCTTCTTTATCTGTCTGTACTGAATACTTGACTATACCTAGTACCGCAATAGTCCCCCCCCCCCCCCCCAGGGGCGTATTCTCCCTTGCATGGGGTATTGAGATACTGGCCGACAGAAGCAGCTAACTGCGGCCGCTCCCTACCTCCTGCCCTTTGTTTCTGTACTTAATGTCACCGAGTCACTCTGTGGAGATCTCAAATTGCAAAATACCTCCAGGTCATGCTGCACAAGATGAATGGGAACCGCCTTCAAGAATTCGGAGCCTCATAGATGCACACTTTAAAAAAAGGGATCATTTCATTTGTTTACTGGTTTCCATAAATTGTTTTATCATTGTACCATTCTGTTATAGACTACAACTGAATATGAATCCCATGGCTTTCGACCCTACTTTGGCTTTCTTACAAGCTTTGCCCCCCTCGCTCAGCCCGCTTATGCGTCATAGCCTTAAACTCTAGGACTCTGTTCGCTTCTCGGGTAACCTCATGTCCCCCTTTCTATCACCCCCCCCCCTCTTCAATAACCCCCTGTTACCGCTGGAAATTGATCAACCAAGCTTTTTCTCTTGGTGGTCCTTCCATGGCTTCACGGAGGTCCTGTCAGAAACCATGAAATCAGGCCGAGACAGAAGTACAGTTAATTCACACTTGTTTAATAATAAAAGTAAAAAGAACAAACCTGCCAAATGCCAGTCTCCTTTGTTACATGGGAATGGGGAGAATGTACAAACCCGATGCCAGCTCCAACACAGGCTGACAATGATCGTACTACCTACAGTTGTGCTCAAAAGTTTGCATACCCTGGCAGAAAGCATGACATTTTGGCATTGATATGGACAGTAGTCAAGACATAGCCAAAGTTCAGTAACCGGAACGGATAGTCAGCCAAGCCAGAAGTCAGGGATCAATGTAGTTGAACAGCAAGCAAGATCTGGAGCCATAAGGGATGTCAGCAAAGCAAGTCTTGTACAGGATCGCAGGAGATTTTCTGTTATGTTGACCAAGGCGAAGGCAGAGAACCTCTGGACTGGACGGCTTAAGTAGGCAGGACTGACGAGCAGGATATCATCAACAGCTAACTGTGTAACTGTGGAGAGATAAGGCTGGGCTCAGCCCTTCCTTCTCTGAGCTGGCCACTCAGCTGTCGGGTAATTGTCAGCTCCTGACAGGTCCGACATTTTCTCTCAACGTGTATCCTTCCCTCCTGGTCTTCCTTCCAGGACACCAATGAGGCGCCCTCATCGCAATTATATCACCATACTCAACTAAGCCACTGGGTCTCTTCGTTGAGACGCAATTCCATTTATCCAAAAAACTTTTTTGAACTCTTTTGCTTTCATTTTAATTGGGCCCCAGGAGCTATCTCCAAAATCTACTCTTCTCTAAACGCTATGGACTTGCCCGGGGCCGCGTCTTATAAGTTGCGGTGGGAACAGGACTTGGAGACCTCTATCAAACCGGAGGACTGGAACAAGGCTTGGTCCTCTGTGGCCAAATGCTCCTTCAACATGGCTACATTAGAAGCTGCATACAAAGTCCTCCTATGGTGGTACTGGGTCCCGGCCCGGATAGCGAGCGCGAATCCATCCTATAATGACTGGTGCTTTAGAGGATGTGGTCAGCGGGGCGATGTAATACACACTTGGTGGTCCTGCCCTCGCCTCATAGGGTTTTGGTCCAGGGTGTTTGGCCACCTGCATTCCTTATTTCATATACCCATTCACAGAGATGCAAAATTTTCTTTGTTGCACTGCCCGATCCAGGGCTTGTTTTCTTACTAACAGAAACTGGCAACATATTTGTTTATTGCAGCCAAATGGGTTATAGCCAGAGCTTAGGAAGAGGCCCTCTGTTCTATTTGCTATGGTGAAGAGCACTCTAACTGATCTCATGATCAATGAGAAAATGTTGAGTATTTTAAATGACTTTCACTCTAAATTTCTTAAAGTATGGTCTTCTTGGTGGACCTATGAAGATTCCCACTTTACACCTGAGCAGTTTGGGCCTCTCCTGAGAATGGTCTTGTCACTCTCCTCTCCTGCAGGACTTTCCCCCATCCCCTCCTTCTCCCTTTCTTTTCTCTATATTCTGGTCTGCCTTTCCTGGTTTCTGCTCTCCTCTCCCTCCTTTTTTTTTTTTTGCAATCAAGATTATTCCTAGGGCCGCTCTTGGATTCTTGTGCTCTTGGGTGACCCTGGATCCTCAAATTTGGGGCCCACCTCATGAGGGTTAGCGGCCACCGTCGCTATATTTTCAATCTATTTAATTTTGTATCTTTCTGCCGAATGTTCATCCCAGTCTGTGACAGGGATTTTCATTGGACCAATATACGCATTTCCCTCTGCTGTGATCTAGTGCACCTGCATCTTGGACCCTAATTAGTTGGCCCTTATGCCCTGGTGATTTATATAGGACAATGAGGTGCCCCATAAGGTCCCCAGTTGATAGTTAACTATTATAACATGAATAGGAATTATTTCCTATTCATGTTATAAGATCGTTATGTTCATTGACCTACGCCTCTGCGTGGGTGAACGTTTGTCAAGATGTTATATTTTTTCAATAAAAATGATTGTACCAGAATATGAATGCCATGGGGAATAAAAGAGATGTGTTTGCCTGCTCCCTCATGTTTACGTTAAAAATGTTACATTCTGTATATTACCAATTCTCCAAGGGTATGCAAACTTTTGAGCACAACTGTACCTAGGGATTTAGCAGGAAAGGTAAGTATTGGTAGTATAAGAGATGGGCTTTAAAAAGGATTTGTCACTTTTCCCTCAATTAGTGAAATTGTAGCCTTACTGTAACCCTGTAACTGAATGTAAACCCTTTTAAATGGAAACTAACCCTTGACATAAACTCACTAGACCAGCTATTCTCAACCAGAGTTCCTTGGAACTAGTTCCTCCAGAGATTGCTTGAGGTCCCTTTTAAGCTGACTTCCCATCCAATGATGTGTGCTTAGATCCGAGCAGAATCAGTGGTATGACACCAATATTTTTTTTTAACTATCTGTATCTGTAAGGGAGGCATTCTTCTCATTGGCCACCAATGTAAGAGGTATTTGCACCGACCCCCAATGGTTTTATCAGGGGCTCTACAAAACCTGAAAATTATTTAAAGGATACCTCAGGGGTTAAAATGTTGAGAAATGCTGCACTATACTTTCCTCTATACTGCAGTCATTGTGTACCAGCAGATGATTCACCAACTGCTCAACGTTTTGTCAACAGCTCTGTCCTGAAACACACCGATATCCAGCTGTAAGTGACAAAAGCTACCAATCCATGTTAGATGGCTTAGCCTCTCTATCGGCCTTAATCACACACAGGGGCTTAATCTGTTGAAACACTTGTGCATATTTAAATGGCAATTTTTCACTTATGACCATCCAATCATATTTCTCTTCGGATAGCAAGCATAAGAAAGAAATATAACTTTTCAGGTTACTCTTATTGTCTTTGTTCTTATTGGGGATGATTAAACCCCATTTCCTGTCCCAATGATCAAATGAGAGTGGTCAGCAGGACAGGAAGTGTGGGGAAACTCTCCAATGGTGACACAGGCAATAACATCTCACATTGATTCAAACCCTCCCCTTTTACATTGGTGAAAGTTAATCTATGATTAGCCAATAGGTGGTACTGCAGGCCGTTGCTTTTCTGCACCCAATTATTACAATCACAAATAGCAAATTGTAAAGGTACTTACAAACACTGGGCCCCAAAAAGGAATGCCACTTAGTAACATGAAATTAAACCTGGTGAAGCCCAATGCAATGCCGAGGCCAATCTCCAATATAGCTGCCACAATGACCAGAATCTGAAGAGAGAAAGAACAAGGTTTAATTAGTTTGATGCAGCTTTGAACAATATTCTGCTAAGTGCTATTGATACCTAATGGTCCGCTAGAGATAAATGAATTTTTTTTGCCCAACTGATGATTGAACCCAGATGGGCATTCTTTCAAGGCAAATTCAAGTTCCCCAAAGAACATTTTCTCATTCTTTTGCAGTACAGAATTCTAATTGCAATATAGAAGACAGAAGAACATAGAAGAAGTGGGGAGGCTCTAGGTAGAACTAAACCAACCAGTATTTAACAGGAGGGGAGGACAGAAGAAGATACCAAAATCCACCCCAATCTCAACAGAACTCTGTGTCCAATCAGACACAGGCTCCCCCAGGATGGCACCCCCAATCCACTGGTGCCAGGCATGACTTCCCCTTTAAAAGACAGAACAAAAGGGAAGTACTTCTCTTGAACATGACTCCAGTTAAAGTGGTTCTAATGGCATAAGGCTTTTTTACCTTCATGCATTCAAGTTGGCTCTAGTGATGATGAGGATAGAGGAATGATGATGATGATGATGAGGTCACTGACACGACTTGAGTGCCGGATAGAGCAGAGGAGGAAAGTGAGGGGGAGAAACAACACCCAATGAAGCAGAATGTCCTCCAGAGGCAGCCTTTATGGAAGAGTAAAGAGCAGCCACCCTATTCCATCAGATTGTGGAGCTGTTATCTCCCGGTCCACTTCCCGCAGCTCAGCTGTGTGGCCCTTTTCTAACACATGTGCAGCACTGTTGCAATTTTTAATCTCTGCCACAAGCAGATCAAGCGTGGCAAAAACACCAGCTATTTGGGTACCACATGCTTCACAAGCTAATTAACCCCCACCACTCAGCCCATTGGCAAGAGCACCTGAAAGCCACACAAAAGGGACATCATTTTTCTCCTCCTCACTCCTCACGTTTCATGCCTACCCCCACAACATTACACCCTCTATATTTCATGAGTTCCCAGCAGCCTCGACTGACAGGGATGATGGTATAGCAAAGGGTGTCACAGGTCCTTGCAACACATCTGCCAGTAGCACACCATCAGCTGTAGAGTATAGCAGGCAAATTTCTCTGCCCCAGCTGCTGCATCGAAAAAAAAAATACACTCCCTGCCACCCATATGCCCAGCATCTAAATTCCAGCTTGTCCAAATTGCTGGCTTTACAACTCCTGCCTTTCTGTCTGGTGGATTCTGCCCCCTTCTGTGAATTTTCAGAATGTGCTGTACCACAATGGCGGGTTCCCAGTTTCTATTTCTTTGCACGTAAGGCCATTCTAGCTCTGTACCATCACGTAGAAGGCAATGTTTTAGCATCGTTGGGCAAGGCAGTCAGCCACGAGGTCCACATTACTGCTGACACATGGTCCAGCAAGTATGGTCAGGCACAATATATTTTGTTCACAGCACACTGGGTAACTCTGCTTGCAAATAGAAAAGGATGCAGAACAGGGCTCAGTGCTGGAGCTTGTTTTGCCACCACAGCTCCACACAGCTGGTGGTGATGATGTGAGATCTGTCAGCTCCACCCTCCCTCCTCTGCTGGATTGTCCTATGAACCGCCAGTGGCCCCTACGCACAGGAGCCATTCACCGAGTCAGGCTAAAAGATGCCATGTAGGGCTTCAGCCGGTCTGTCTGGTTGAACCAAGTTTAAGCAGCTTAAAACCCTAAAAAGATACACACTGCCTGGTCATTGCATTGTGAGACTGTGGGAGCTGCTGTGTGCCTGGCTGCGTAGCACCCGATTGAGCATAAACCCTGAGACAAATCTGCAGGACCCATTAGGGGTTTATGCTACATACCTGTTTCTCCATCTCTACTCCCCCCATGCATCATATTGTCTATTGCAAAAAGACAGGTACACTTTTATAATTTCCTGGGCTCCCTGTATAAACTGTGTGGTGTATGGTCAGCTTTAATACTTACTCCCAGAGCCTTTGGTTTACCCTTAAGAAATGTTTGGAAAAATGGTAAAGATGGGTCCATATTTAGGGGTATGCTGGCAGACAGCTGCCATTGTGGTGCCATAGTGGGGACACTCAAGGCCTGGGTTGAAGGAGCGATGGAGAATGTGGGGGGCAGAGGACTGATGTTCTGAAAGAAAGATGCCACAGGCACATTCGACGCTGGGACCGCAGATGGGACTGCAGATTGAGTGCTGCTCAATATAGTCTCATAGTGAGGAGATACGGATTTACTCGCAGGATCTGACATCATGAAATCTAAAATAGAAAAAATGTTTAAAAAGTTAAAACCAGGATTTTGTATGCTTTTCCAAAAAAACAAAAAACAAAACAAAAAAACAGTGAGACAATATTTTACTTAAACATGTATTTTTATATTAGGATTCCACTCCTAATACAGTGGTTAAGAATGTTTAGAATCTCTGTAAGTTAAATCTCAAACAATGTTATCAGATTTCCAAGCTATGGGATCACCAGCTAAACAAAAAGTTAAAAAAGAGCCTTTAAAAAGGGAACCTAATGCATCCACCATATCTAGGGACTTAAAAAATAAACATATTATTATATATTGCAGTTTACGAGTTTAGATATGTTTTAAAGTTGAACTTCAAGCTGATATGAAATACACAAATTAATGCAGTCCTGTTAACATTTTGCAGGGGTCTGCTGCCCTGTACAGTCTGTAAGTGGCTCTGCTGCCTAATGTTCACAGAGATTATTCATGTACAATTCCTGTCTCTGGGGGCTGACTATAGATACCCCATATGGAGAAAGTGGAGAGAGAAACAAAGCGAGAATTGAGTCACGATGGGCTGCTACTGCTGCTGTATTTTTAACCAGACTGGAAGTAGAGACTATTAGGCAAGTATTGCTATGTTCTAATAGTTTAACCAAAGATGCCCATAGCTTTTTGGGTGCCTAATCTTTGTCGTATTGTTATTATCTCACATGCACAGTGCCAGATAGTTAGGTCTGTGCTACTGTATAATAAATAGGTTCACCCTATAATACATTGGAAGGTGACCAGTACACACATAGAGTTAGAGTTTATAAACATCTCCTGTTAGCTATAGAATCCAAGGACAAAGGGGACAGGGTTAACTAGACTATTTTTTTTCAGGGCTCAATAACCAGTATAGGCTAGAGCCAGGTTGGCATCCGAAGGCCACTTCTGGTAGTTAAACGTTGGGTTGCATTACAGATTTGAAACTACTAGGGACAAAAGTATAGAGTTGATAGGCTGATTCTGATTCCCAGTGCCACACAACCATTTCTGCATGTGAGAAGCTATGTTCCATACTGGTTGGACAAAGGCTGTCTTCAGGTCTCCAATAACAGTCTATATAACTGTGTGTAGGACTCATCCTGAGCCTGCTCATTGGGAGATTGCTGGAACTTATACCAAGTGGAACTTTTCTAAGTGGTGAGTTAAAACCAGACGGAGAGTGAACAAGTTTTACTTTTTGTTTGCTGGGTAGCATTTTTGGGGCTTTTTCTTTTAGCTTTTCAATTAGCCTTTTCTGTCACTTTTTAAATAGCTTTTTTTTTTTTTTTTTTTCTCTTTGGTTCCTTCAGGCTATTAAGTAGGGGGAGGGGTGATTGCTCACAGGTGCCTGCAGTCTATATAACTGTGTGTAGGACTCATCCTGAGCCTGCTCATTGGGAGATTGCTGGAACTTATACCAAGTGGAACTTTTCTAAGTGGTGAGTTAAAACCAGACGGAGAGTGAACAAGTTTTACTTTTTGTTTGCTGGGTAGCATTTTTGGGGCTTTTTCTTTTAGCTTTTCAATTAGCCTTTTCTGTCACTTTTTAAATAGCTTTTTTTTTTTTTTTTTTTTTTCTCTTTGGTTCCTTCAGGCTATTAAGTAGGGGGAGGGGTGATTGCTCACAGGTGCCTGCAGTCTATATAACTGTGTGTAGGACTCATCCTGAGCCTGCTCATTGGGAGATTGCTGGAACTTATACCAAGTGGAACTTTTCTAAGTGGTGAGTTAAAACCAGACGGAGAGTGAACAAGTTTTACTTTTTGTTTGCTGGGTAGCATTTTTGGGGCTTTTTCTTTTAGCTTTTCAATTAGCCTTTTCTGTCACTTTTTAAATAGCTTTTTTTTTTTTTTTTTTTTTTTCTCTTTGGTTCCTTCAGGCTATTAAGTAGGGGGAGGGGTGATTGCTCACAGGTGCCTGCAGTCTATATAACTGTGTGTAGGACTCATCCTGAGCCTGCTCATTGGGAGATTGCTGGAACTTATACCAAGTGGAACTTTTCTAAGTGGTGAGTTAAAACCAGACGGAGAGTGAACAAGTTTTACTTTTTGTTTGCTGGGTAGCATTTTTGGGGCTTTTTCTTTTAGCTTTTCAATTAGCCTTTTCTGTCACTTTTTAAATAGCTTTTTTTTTTTTTTTTTTTTTTCTCTTTGGTTCCTTCAGGCTATTAAGTAGGGGGAGGGGTGATTGCTCACAGGTGCCTGCAGTCTATATAACTGTGTGTAGGACTCATCCTGAGCCTGCTCATTGGGAGATTGCTGGAACTTATACCAAGTGGAACTTTTCTAAGTGGTGAGTTAAAACCAGACGGAGAGTGAACAAGTTTTACTTTTTGTTTGCTGGGTAGCATTTTTGGGGCTTTTTCTTTTAGCTTTTCAATTAGCCTTTTCTGTCACTTTTTAAATAGCTTTTTTTTTTTTTTTTTTTTTTCTCTTTGGTTCCTTCAGGCTATTAAGTAGGGGGAGGGGTGATTGCTCACAGGTGCCTGCAGTCTATATAACTGTGTGTAGGACTCATCCTGAGCCTGCTCATTGGGAGATTGCTGGAACTTATACCAAGTGGAACTTTTCTAAGTGGTGAGTTAAAACCAGACGGAGAGTGAACAAGTTTTACTTTTTGTTTGCTGGGTAGCATTTTTGGGGCTTTTTCTTTTAGCTTTTCAATTAGCCTTTTCTGTCACTTTTTAAATAGCTTTTTTTTTTTTTTTTTTTTTTCTCTTTGGTTCCTTCAGGCTATTAAGTAGGGGGAGGGGTGATTGCTCACAGGTGCCTGCAGTCTATATAACTGTGTGTAGGACTCATCCTGAGCCTGCTCATTGGGAGATTGCTGGAACTTATACCAAGTGGAACTTTTCTAAGTGGTGAGTTAAAACCAGACGGAGAGTGAACAAGTTTTACTTTTTGTTTGCTGGGTAGCATTTTTGGGGCTTTTTCTTTTAGCTTTTCAATTAGCCTTTTCTGTCACTTTTTAAATAGCTTTTTTTTTTTTTTTTTTTTTTCTCTTTGGTTCCTTCAGGCTATTAAGTAGGGGGAGGGGTGATTGCTCACAGGTGCCTGCAGTCTATATAACTGTGTGTAGGACTCATCCTGAGCCTGCTCATTGGGAGATTGCTGGAACTTATACCAAGTGGAACTTTTCTAAGTGGTGAGTTAAAACCAGACGGAGAGTGAACAAGTTTTACTTTTTGTTTGCTGGGTAGCATTTTTGGGGCTTTTTCTTTTAGCTTTTCAATTAGCCTTTTCTGTCACTTTTTAAATAGCTTTTTTTTTTTTTTTTTTTTTTTCTCTTTGGTTCCTTCAGGCTATTAAGTAGGGGGAGGGGTGATTGCTCACAGGTGCCTGCAGTCTATATAACTGTGTGTAGGACTCATCCTGAGCCTGCTCATTGGGAGATTGCTGGAACTTATACCAAGTGGAACTTTTCTAAGTGGTGAGTTAAAACCAGAGTTTAAAACAGGAGATTATAACAGGGGTCATAGTACCTGTGTAGTGTGAGTACATGAGTGTTGTCTGAGTAGTGTGTGTGGATCGTTAGTACTTGTGTATTGTGTATTGTATACTTGAGTATTGCGAGTGTACATAGGTCTGCGACTGTTCTGCGATTGCACGTAGGTCTGTGAGTACCTGTGTATTGTCTTGTTGTGTACCTGTGTATTGTCTTGTTGTGTACCTGTGTATTGTCTTGTTGTGTACCTGTGTATTGTCTTGAGTATTAGTGCCAGGAAGCTAGCTGTTAGGTAATTTGGACAGGGTAAAATCCCCAAATCCTCACTAAATTTAATAGGTACGATGCCCGGCGGGTGTGGAGAGGCGACTCTTTGTACATCTTGCCGCATGTATGCGTTCCTTGATCATCAGATCGAGGGCGAATACTGCTGTGCAAAATGTAAGCACATTGTTTCCCTGGAAGCCCAGGTTCTGAATCTGGGGAAGCAACTGTCAGCACTGAGAAGTCCCTCCATACTAAATGAGAGCCAGGAACGTACACGGCAGGTGCCGGCAGGGGCCAGCACAGAGGCGGGTGGAGACAAAGAGGTGCTGGCACTAGCAAAGAGTAGATGGGTGACAGTCAGGAGGGGTAGAGGGGGAAAAGCCAGGGAGGCCGATCCAGGACTGGAGCATCCCAATAAGTACGCTACTTTGAGTGTCATTGGTGAAACCAGTCAGGGACCAGCACTGCTGGAGATGAGGGACTCTCCTAGCTGCCGGGGGAAGAACTCCTCCAGTGAGAGTGGGGGGGCAGCAAAGGGAAAGGAAAGACAGATTCTGGTGGTAGGGGACTCAATTCTTAGAAGGACAGAGAGGGCAATCTGTAACCAAGACCTGAAGCGCCGAACAGTATGTTGTCTACCGGGCGCTCGGGTTCGGCACATCACGGATCTTGTGGACAGATTACTGGGAGGGGCTGGGGAAGACCCGGCTGTCATGGTGCACGTTGGCACCAATGACAAAGTCAGAGGCAGATGGAGTGTCCTAAAGAACGATTTTAGGGACTTAGGAGCTAAATTGAGGAAAAGGACCTCCAAGGTAGTATTCTCAGGAATACTACCGGTACATCGAGCCACACCAGAAAGGAAGAGGGAGATTAGGGAAGTAAACAAGTGGCTGAAGAGCTGGTGTAGTAAGGAGGGGTTTGGGTTCCTGGAGGACTGGGCCGACTTCTCAGTTGGTAACCGGTACTATAGAAGGGACGGACTGCACCTAAATGAGGAGGGTGCAGATCTGCTGGGAAGGAAGATGGCCAAAAAGTTAGAGGGGTTTTTAAACTAGGCGATGGGGGGGAGGGTCCAGAGGCAGAGATAGCCAGTGCGGAAGATATTCCAGAGGCTAGTATTGGGGGCATTAGTGGTAGGTTAACCAAAGCACAAAAACACAAGGTGAGTATAGTAGCAAGTCCTAGTTGCAATCTCGAAACACCCAATACGAGGACAATATGCGACCGGTCTAAACTATGTGGCATGTTCACCAATGCCAGGAGCATGGCGGACAAGATGGGTGAACTAGAGATACTGTTGTACGAGGAGGATTTGGATTTTGTGGGAATTTCAGAGACCTGGTTCAACAGCTCTCATGATTGGCTGGCAAACATTCAAGGGTATACCCTATACCGCAAGGATAGAGAGGGTAAAAAAGGGGGAGGGGTATGCCTATATATCAAGAATAATGTACAAGTGAATGTGAGAGATGACATCACTGAGGGAGCTAGAGAGGAGGTGGAATCCTTATGGGTAGAGCTCCAAAGGGATAAAGCTAAGGGGAAAATAATACTGGGAGTATGCTATAGGCCCCCAAACCTGAGGGAGGAAGTGGAGACGGATCTCCTATCACAAATTGGATTAGCAGCAAGAATGGGAAGTGTTATCATAATGGGGGATTTTAATTATCCAGACATAGACTGGGCGGAGGGAACCGCACATTCATTTAAGGCTCGCCAGTTCCTTAATGTCTTGCAGGACAATTTTATGGGTCAGATGGTAGACGCACCAACTAGAAATAAAACATTACTGGATCTACTGATTACCAACAATACAGACCTGATCACGGATGTGGAAATGCGGGGCAATTTAGGTAACAGTGATCACAGGTCAATTAGTTTCAGTATAAATCACACAAATAGGAAACATAAAGGGAATACAAAGACACTGAATTTCAAAAGAGCCAACTTCCCTAAACTACAAACCTTGCTAAAAGGCATAAACTGGGATAAAATATTAGAAACAAAGAATACGGAGGAGAGATGGGTTTGCTTTAAGAGCATATTAAATAAGGGCATTAGCCAATGTATCCCATTGGGTAATAAATTTAAAAGAGCGAACAAAAGTCCTGGATGGCTTAACTCCAATGTAAAAATGCATATAAAAGCAAAGGAGAAGGCCTTCAAAAAATACAAGGTTGAGGGATCATCCTCAGCATTCAGACTTTATAAAGAATGCAATAAGAAATGTAAGCGTGCAATTAGGACAGCTAAGATAGAACATGAAAGACACATAGCGGAGGAGAGCAAAAAAAATCCCAAGAAATTCTTTAAGTATGTAAACAGTAAAAAAGGGAGGACAGACCATATTGGCCCCATAAAGAATGAGGAAGGACATCTGGTTACAAAGGATGGGGAGATGGCGAAGGTATTGAATTTATTCTTCTCCTCAGTCTTCACGAGTGAATCGGGGGGCTTCAGTAACCAAAACTGCAGTGTTTATCCTCATGACACAACACAGGAAGCACCTACATGGTTAACAGAGGACGGAATTAAAATTAGACTTGAGAAACTTAACATTAATAAATCACCGGGACCAGATGGCTTGCATCCGAGGGTACTTAGGGAACTCAGTCAAGTGATTGCCAGACCGTTGTTCCTAATTTTTACAGATAGTCTACTGACTGGAATGGTACCAGCTGATTGGAGAAAAGCCAATGTAGCACCTATATTTAAAAAGGGCCCAAAATACATCCCTGGGAATTACAGACCAGTTAGCCTAACATCGATAGTATGTAAACTCTTGGAGGGGATGATAAGGGACTATATACAGGATTTTAGTAATACGTACGATATCATTAGCAGTAATCAGCATGGATTCATGAAGAATCGTTCTTGCCAAACCAATCTATTAACCTTCTATGAGGAGGTGAGTTGCCATCTAGATAAAGGAAGGCCTGTAGACGTGGTGTATCTGGATTTTGCAAAAGCATTTGACACAGTTCCCCATAAACGTTTACTGTACAAAATAAGGTCTGTTGGCATGGACCATAGGGTGAGTACATGGATTGAAAACTGGCTACAAGGGCGAGTTCAGAGGGTGGTGATAAATGGGGAGTACTCAGAATGGTCAGGGGTGGGTAGTGGGGTGCCCCAGGGTTCTGTGCTGGGACCAATCCTATTTAATTTGTTCATAAACGATCTGGAGGATGGGATAAACAGTTCAATCTCTGTATTTGCAGATGATACTAAGCTAAGCAGGGCAATAACTTCTCCGCAGGACGTGGAAACCTTGCAAAAAGACCTGAACAAATTAATGGGGTGGGCGACTACATGGCAAATGAGGTTCAATGTAGAAAAATGTAAAATAATGCATTTGGGTGGCAAAAATATGAATGCATTCTATACGCTGGGGGGAGAACCTCTGGGGGAATCTAGGATGGAAAAGGACCTGGGGGTCCTAGTGGATGATAGGCTCAGCAATGGCAGGCAATGCCAAGCTGCTGCTAACAAAGCAAACAGAATATTGGCATGCATTAAAAGGGGGATCAACTCCAGAGATAAAACGATAATTCTCCCGCTCTACAAGACTCTGGTCCGGCCGCACCTAGAGTATGCGGTCCAGTTCTGGGCACCAGTCCTCAGGAAGGATGTACTGGAAATGGAGCGAGTTCAAAGAAGGGCAACAAAGCTAATAAAGGGTCTGGAGGATCTTAGTTATGAGGAAAGGTTGCGAGCACTGAACTTATTCTCTCTGGAGAAGAGACGCTTGAGAGGGGATATGATTTCAATTTACAAATACCGGACTGGTGACCCCTCAATAGGGATAAAACTTTTTCGCAGAAGAGAGTTTACCAAGACTCGTGGCCACTCATTAAAATTAGAAGAAAAGAGGTTTAATCTTAAACTACGTAGAGGGTTCTTTACTGTAAGAGCGGCAAGGATGTGGAATTCCCTTCCACAGGCGGTGGTCTCAGCGGGGAGCATTGATAGCTTCAAGAAACTATTAGATAAGCACCTGAATGACCACAACATACAGGGATATACAATGCGATACTGACACATAATCACACACATAGGTTGGACTTGATGGACTTGTGTCTTTTTTCAACCTCACCTACTATGTAACTATGTAACTATGTAACAAGTGTGAATGAGAACCTAATTGATGGAGAGTGTGATGTGGCTGAAGCATTATGGGTGGAACTGCATATAGATTTGCGTAGTTCAAAGTTGATCATTGGAGTTTGTTATAGACCACCCAATGTTAACGAGGAGGTGGAGACACCTTGCACAGATGGAAAGGGCTGCAAGGGCTGGGACAGTGATAATAATGGTGGATTTTAACTACCCGGAAAGTGACTGGCGTGATGGCACTGCTTGAACAGTTAAAGGGCAAAAATTTAGAAACCTATTGCAGGACAATTTTATGGTCCAGTTTATTGAGGCCCTGACTAGGAATGATGCTCTGTTGGACCTGGTAATCTCAAACCATGCAGAGCTTATTAATAATGTTCATATGAAGGAACATCTGGGTAGCAGTGATCATAACATGATTTCATTTGATGTTAGCTGTAAGAAAAAAACACATACGGGATAGATAAAACCACTTAACTGGGAGGGAATATTGGCATCAATAGACACAGAACAGAAATGGGAATTCTTCAGAAAGACTGTTTGTGAACTCACTGCAAAGTATATTCCCAAGGGCAATAAGTTTAAAGACTAATAGTAAAACCTATGTGGCTCACAGCCAACGTTAAAAAAAGCTATAAGCAATAAGATAAGAGCTTTTAAAGAATATAAAAATGAAGGAAAGGGGGGCGTGGTTTGGATGTGTTTCACTGAGTCTCCTCTCCTGGCCTGCCTAATTTATAGCACCTATTGCCTTCTGCTTCACCACAATGGGGAAACCAAAGAAGTCGAAGGAGCGTAGGTCCTCGGGACACAGCACCAGGCCCTCCTCTGCTCCTCCACTGCTGATTACAGAGTACCTCAGCCACGAAAGTCTGACAGGTCAACGTGTGGCCAAGATGGCGCCGGCCTCTTCCACCGCGGCTCTCTCTCCTTCCTCTGCCTCCCCTGTGGCCGGCTCCATGAGGTATAGTTTGGATGGGGATCTTTCCCCTGCTCGTGCCCCAGACCTCTCTGCTAGCTCCTTCTCCTTCATCAGGCGGGCACCTGCCTGAAAGTCTATCTCAACCGTTCCCTCTGTGCCTCCAAAGACCCACGCCTTCCTCACACGCTGCAGCCGCCCAGCCATCCTCCCCGTGGGACTCCTCAGCTATTACATGGGATTCGCAGCTACCTCTTCCCCAGCGCTCCAGAACCCCCAGGGACAGATCTCCCTCAGACACATTGCGCCAGGGAAGATTCCCCTCACATCAGGCTACCCCCTGCCCCCCGCAATCTGCAGGGTACCATGCCAACTACTTTAAGCCTGCTCACTCAGCTGGTTCCTCTAAGAAACAGAAGAACAAAACTAAGATTACAAGCCAGTCCCCCCGGGGTAGCCGCGCCCCGTCTACTCCCTATGCGCCCCTGGCAAAGGGTGCCCGAGCAGACATAGCCTTGGACTCTGACACGGACCCAGAGGCCTATACCTTCTGGCGAGATTATGTTCATTGCATGCCCACCAAACAAGACTTCCACATGCTTATCCATGAGGTGCGTGAGACTTGTAGGTCTGAAATTAATATGCTATGCACGGATTTGCATCAGGTCACCTCTTTGAAAGAGGATGTCTCGGATACTAAAAAAGAATTTTCCGATATTCATAGCCGCTTGGCCTCTCAGGCCTCCACTCTCAGAGACTTTCAACGCCACCTCGAGGACCCATAACAGGGGCAGACTTAACAATATCAGGGTCAGGGGTTTGCTCGAGGCCACCCAGGATGAGGACCTTCCCTCGACCTTGCAAGCTATCTTCAATAACGTGTTGGGCCGCCCAGGGCACCAGAAAGTCAAATTAGACTGAGCTCATTGAGCCCTCCGTCCCGCGGCCCAGCATCTAGACCGCGGGATGTGATCTGCAGGGTTCACAACTATGCCTTCAAAGAAGAAATAATGCGAAAAGCCCGGAACATGCATACTATTGACTTTGATGGGGCCCCCATACAACTTTTTCCGGATCTGTCGTGGATCACGCTCCAGCAGCGTTGATCTCTGCAACCTCTCCTTACTTCGCTGCATGACCATGACTTTCGATGCCATTGGGGTTTTCCTTTCAGACTGACTGCTAAAAGAGATGGGAGATCCATGATGCTACGCTATCTGGAGGACCTCCAGTCCTTCTGTAGGGGTCTGGACATCCCTGTCGTATAGATAGGGGGTGGTAGTTATGCTGTGGTAAGGGGGGGGGGATGGGGGAGGAAGGGGGAAACTAAACTATAGTGAATACAACAAAAATGTCAGATGACCAAAGTACATAAGTGAAATATGTGAAAGAGGGCTCACGGATGCAAATATATAAATAAAAGGTGGAAGGCAAGCACAAAAAATACCACTTAGTGGTGCATACCAAAAGTGCTATAATCAAACATAAATTAGAATAAAAGTATATACCAGCAAACAGTGTACAAGGGTATGTGGATCAGCTACAAGGAGTGCGTAAATCCAAAATATAACAAATATCACATAAACTATCAAATAAAATCGCTTAAAGCGTGTATAAATATGCTAACATTATGATCCACTGACGGCATAAAAAACGAGTGGGTAATAAATGACAACAAAAAATGGGCATCTCCACTTGAAGAACACTCTTTCCTCCCCCTCTTGCCCACCATTAGCATTCAATCTGCATTGAGAAGTGTCACATTTGGTGGTGGGACTGTTGTCACATTATTTTCACTTTTTTCATCTTTGGATTTTATGTTCAAGTCGCCTAGTGTTGGCGTGCTACCAACATCGACCACTGGGACTATCTTATGTACTTTTAAAAATATTTTATTTTATCCATTTTTTGTTGTCATTTATTACCCACTCGTTTTTTATGCCATCAGTGGATCATAATGTTAGCATATTTATACACGCTTTAAGCGATTTTATTTGATAGTTTACGTGATATTTGTTATATTTTGGATTTAAGCACTCCTTGTAGCTGATCCACATACCCTTGTACACTGCTTGCTGGTATATACTTTTATTCTAATTTATGTTTGATTATAGCACTTTTGGTATGCACCACTAAGTGGTATTTTTTGTGCTTGCATTCCACCTTTTATTTATATATTTGCATCCGTGAGCCCTCTTTCACATATTTCACTTATGTACTTTGGTCATCTGACATTTTTGTTGTATTCACTATAGTTTAGTTTCCCCCTTTCTCCCCCATCCCCCCCCCCCCTTACCACAGCGCAACTACCACCCCCTATCTATACGATTGTTTTGTCTGTTTTGGAGCAGTTTTAGGTGTTGCAGCAGTGCCCCTTTAGTATAGGATTCAGTTGACAGCGCAGGAGTCTTTTTACGCAATTTCTTTCTGGACATCCCTGTGCCACCTACTTCTGGTTGGCAACCAACCTCTTCCAGTTTCTTCCCAACGGTTAGAGCCCCGGACCCAGGTTACTGGGAGAGAACGCCCTTGGTCCCGCCCAGCGGTTGCCTCTCCATCCTCTCGCCATGGCTGATTGTGCTCCTCCCTCTGGGATTGTATAGGCTTACCAGTCTGAAGTTAGGATATTACATCTGAGTTTCCCCATTTATGTACTAATCAAACTTTAACTAGTGTACTATGTTTTCTTTATCCAGAGACTGCATTTTTTTTTCTTTTTTTTTACTATGTTCCTATAGTTTACTTGGTTACTTCTATGGGACATTACCTCCCTACTATTGTTAAGCCTGTTATATTGTTTAGACTTGCAGTCTCATATACGTTGCATCTCCCCTTCCCTGGTACCCTTTAGTGGGGTGCTGCTATGAGACATGAACACATTCGACTATGTGGTTATTCAGCCTCTCACTCTTGTATGGTAAAAAAAGAACAGATAAGTACACTATACTCCCTTGAGTTACAGTTATTTAGTGATAATAGGTCAATCACTAACTGCATTCATTCGCAGGCCAGGAAGTTGATTGCCGCTTCCTAGGTTCTGCTGCCTCCCCGCACAGAGGCCCTCCGAATGGTCCCTTGTCCTCTTTTTTTTGTAGTCCCCCCTTTTTGATAATTCTTGACTAGAGGAGTTTTTATACTCTGGTCTGGAAGTATTATTCAGGGACCCTCAGCCTGCCACCCAGTTTAGGCAGGTTATTTTGTTTGTCTTTGTTTTTCTTTTCTGTTCTAGGTTCTTTCTTGCTTTCTCTTACTGGCTTACCTATTTCTCTCTCTCGACTTCCACCCACCACCTAGGGTCCCACCGCCCCTGGGGTTCTGTGCCCACTCAATGAATCCCTAGAGAATGGCTCTGGATCTCCCACAGGTTCCATTTGGATCATCGCCAGAACGCTTGGACGACTTCTGAACTGTAAAGTATACAGCTAATCTCTCTGTCTTTTGTATCCACCATGATCAATCTGATGTCATTAACTGTGAAAGGCCCAAACTCTAATGTTAAACGTAGCCTGGCCCTACGTGAGTTCAAGCGGTCCACCGCTGACATTTGTTTTTGTTCAAGAGACACATCTTGACAAATATGGCAATATGGCGTTCACCTACAAAAATTTCCCCAAAATTTATCTTGCCTCTAATCCACGGAAACGGGCAGGCGTGGCGGTCCTCTTTAGGCAAGGTTCCCCCTTTCAATTATGATCCCTGTACGCTGATCCCCTGGGGCACTACCTCATACTTCGAGGCTCCTGGAAATGTTTAGACCTTACTCTCTGTAACATTTATGCCCCGAATGTAAAACAAATAGCCTTCCTGTCTAAAGTGTATAAACGATTATTTGCAGCTCCCCATCAGTATTTAGTCATTGGGGGAGACTTTAACCTGTCGTTCTCACCTGGCATACTGTGGGTGGTGGGAGGTCCTCTTCAGCTTTAGACCGGCAATCTACTCTCTTTTGCCAATTGATCAGACGATATGCCTTATTTGATGCGTGGCGCGCTTCTTACCCCTCTGCTAAACAGTTTACCTTTTATTCCCCACCCCCACAGGTCCCATTCGAGACTGTATTATTTTTTTGTCAATGTCCCCACTCTCAGAGCTTGTACCAGCTCCAACATCCAGGCAATATCATGGTCCGATCATGCCCCAATCACGCTTTCTCTGGCACTCTCCCCAAGCTCCCTCAGAGTCTGCCATTGGCGCTTAAACGAATTTCTGCTTAAACATGACCCTTCCAGAAAGGAGTTGGAGCAAACTCTTAAGCTGTACTTCGCAGAAAATAGCTCCTCTGATGTATCCTCTGCTTCTCTTTGGGAGGGTCATAAAGCGGTATTCCGCGGCCAATGTATTTCTATCTCCACTGCCCTCAAACGGAATGCCAAGATGACTCGTGAGTTGCTGGTAGACAAACTTAAGCAATTGGAAAAACGGTTGTTGTTCTCACTGTCTCTTCTTAGGGAGATAGGTAGCGCCAGAGCTGGGTTAAGGGACATTGAGATTGGAAAGGTCGAGAAAGCCCTCCTTCGACTGCGACAAATGTATTATGATGAGGCCAATAAGCCTCACACACTCTTAGCTAGACAACTCTGCAAACGCTCCAGTGTGGCCTCTCCCACTTTCCTCAGGTACACATCCGGTACCCTACATTCCCATCCTTCTAAAATTGCACAAATCTTCCACGACTTTTATTTTAATTTGTATAATGATCCCACTGTCCCACACAACCCCCCGTCTTCAGACCTCTCCCAGGCCATACAATCATATCTGGAGGACAGTGATCTTCCTGTCATTTCCCCTTCTGAACTGACCAGTCTCAACTCCTCTATCTCTGAGGAGGAAGTAGTTGCCACGATTAAATCTCTCCCAGCTAATAAATCCCCAGGACCTGACGTACTGCCGTATCTCTATTATAAAACCTTTCTTCCGCTCCTTCTCCCTTACATCACTTCTCTGTTCAACTCTTTCCTAACTTCTTCTCCTATTCCGAGAGACATGCAAACCTCCTTTCTCACGATGATCCCTAAGCCGGTTAAGGATCATACACTGTGCTCAAATTACAGACCGATAGCGCTCCTTAATTCGAATCTTAAAATCTCTACAAAAATTTTAGCAAATAGACTAAACAACCTTCTGCCATCACTTATACATAAAGACCAGGTGGGGTTTATCACCTTTGCCAAGCTGGTGACAATACCAGGAGAGCTATTGATCTTATAGATGTAGTGAACATGACTCAATCTGAGGCACTACTCTTAAGTTTAGATGCAGAAAAGGCCTTTGATAGGCTCGGCTGGCCATTTTTGTTTGCGACTGTCTGCCGTGTTGGCATCAGGGGTCCTTTTCTACAAGCCGTTGCCCATCTATATTCCTCTCCACTGACTTTAGTTAGGACCCAGTTTGCTGCCTCTCCTGCCTTTCCCATTTATAATGGCACATGGCAGGGGTGCCCTCTTTTCCCTCTTCTTTACGCAGTTTGTATTGAGCCCCTGGCAGCCCATATAAGGCGAAATCCCAATATTCATGGTATTTCAGTCTGTATTAGAGATTTTAAGATCTCCCTTTTCGCGGACAATGTATTACTCATACTCACACAACCTCCCTTCCAAACCTCCATATGGAACTAGATCGCTATAGCCTTCTTTCCGGTTACAAAATCAATACTCCAAGACAGAAGCCCTTCCCCTTAATATCCCTGACCAGAGGCTATCCCACCTTACACAATCGTTTAAAGTCGAGGTCTTCCAAGAGTAGTCAAAGTACCTAGGTGTCAATCTTATATCTACCTACGATGCCCTTTATAAGGCTAACTTTCCCCCATTATACACTTCCATTAAAGCATCCCTTGCCAAGTGGAAGTCTCAGAGGTTGTCTCTCTTTGGTCACATGGCAACCATTAAGATGGCAATCTTGCCTAAACTTCTCTATATCTTTGAAACTCTGCCTATCCCTATCCCATCCTCGCACCTTCCCCCTCCAGGGGAACCTGTTGAACTTCTTTTGGAATTACAAAAGGCACTGCATTGCTAGGTCTATCCTCTTTGCCCCTCATAGTCAAGGCGGCCTTGCATTCCCAAATATAGCTAAATATTATCTAGCGACTCAACTGCGTCCTCTCGCTTCATGGTATACTCTGCATGCCTACAATCATTGGACACAAATTGAGAAGCTGTGGCTGGCAACATCCACCTGAATTCCATATTATGGAGCAGCGAAGTCCCGCTTAAAAATTTATGACTGCTAGGGCCCATGTCACTCGTGCGGACTCTATGGCTTTGTGCCAAATAGGTTTATCCTCTTACCTCCCCGGCCTCTCTGGAAACCTCATTTTTGTTCACGCCTAATGTCGCGGACAGCTTTACCTCGCTGATGCCTCACCCTTGGATGGAAAAGGCCCTATTTCACTTTGGTCAGTTGGTGGATTTTAGAACTAGAAGGTTGCGAACATTTCAGGATTTGCAGGAAACCTATAACCTGCCTAGACAGGCTTTTTATAGTTACTTGCAAATACATTTTGCGCAGTCCTTAGTTACAGTTCTCCCCCCTGACAGATTTCGAGAGCGTTTGCTTGGAGGGCCCTTCCCCTAGAGGTATGATATCGCGTACGTACCAACTTTTAATCACAGACCCTTCCCCATCTGGACCTTGGCACGCCTATATGCGTAAATGGGAGCAGGCCTTGGGCGAGGAGTTACCCCTGAAATTGTGGCAATTAAATTAAATTAATTTGGTCACAGGCGTCTAAGAGCTTTATCTGTACCCTGTAAAAAAGAATCAATATAAGATACTCTACCACTGGTACCTAACCCCAGACCTGCTCCATTCTTTATATCCCTCTGCCAATCGCCGGTGCTGATGTTGCAACGCTTCTGTAGGTACCATATCTTCTGGACGTGCCCTTTAATTACTCCTTAATGGCAGTTGGTCCACTCTCTAATTCATTCAATCTTTGGCTCCTGGCTAGATGGCTAGAAAGCTTCATGCGCATGTGTTAACTGCCACACGGTGCTTGATTGCCCTTAAGTGGAAAAAGCGAGACCCTCCTTCTATGGTTGATTTGCACCCCAGGATCCGAGCTGTGAAACGGATGGAAAGCCTGACCGCTTCAATAAATGACACTCTCGAGGCCCATAATCGGGTTTGGGAATTGTGGGATTTGTTGGAATCCCCTTCAGCATGAAGTCTTCCTAACCTGGCGACATCCTGTGTGGATAATGACTCCGGTCTCTGAGGTGGGTCCTGGTGTGGGTGGTTGCTCTTTACTACTTTCTCTTCTCCCTTTCTTCTTTCTCTGCCTCTGTTAGGCTCACTTGTCTGTTTTTTTTTTTGTTTGTTTTGTTTTGTTTGTTTTGTTTTTTTTGTGTTTTTTTGTTTTGTTTTTTTTTTGTGTTTTTTGTTTTGTTTGCCAATACGGCCATTCCAGTGCTATTTCCTACTAGAGTGTATACCATTAGACGGTTGTGCCATTGTAGTCATTATGTTACTGTGACTGAGACCAATGAATCTGAAGTTGATATATACCATTCGCATATCCTATTTCAATTTTTCCTACCTTTTTATTATTGTTTTTTCTTTTCATGATGGTATTGCCTACGGGTGCTTATTGGCTTATGTCATGTATATCCTTTTGTATGTTCTTGTCCTTTTTGTTGAAAATTAACAATTGGAGACAATTGGTCTACTGAGGGGTGTTCTGTCATTCTTGTGAATCGTTCATGTTCTATGTGATACCGAGATATTATATTCCTCTAAATACAGATATTCAAATTTATTTTCTGGATAATATATCTACCCCAAGTGCACTTGTAATGAATATGTGGATATAAATAAACTCAAAATAGACTGATTTGTATGATTAACACAGCACAACTATCAAAAATCTATAAAAAGTGAAACATAAAATCAATCACAAATATTGTGTCTCCAAAAAATCACCATCCATTTAAGTGAAACCTAAGCATACTCCACAAGAGGTGTTATAAGTGTCCGAAAGGGTCAGGACAAGGCTTGTGCAGACGTCACCCATGCCTGTCTGAATCTGGCACCAGCGGCATTTTTAAAGTTACATGCTCACATCTGTGGATGTTTGTAAGTAGATTTAAATTTATATATTGAAATACTTGGCGGTATTAAACTATTTGGAGTCTCATCTTTTTGGCCAAGCCTCACAGCGGAGCAGGAAGGGGGGGATGCAAGCGGAGTGCACTGGAGAAGTGTAGCAGGTCTCCTCTATGCTAGAGAGTAAATTGACTACTGTCCTATTGACTACTGTGTAAATGGGTGGTGATTTTTGGAGACCCAATATTTGTAATTGATTTTATGTTTCACTTTTTAAAGATTTTTGATAAACTGATTTGTATGATTAACACAGCACAACTATTTTGAGTCTATTTATGTATTAAGCATTTGTATTTTTATGCTTTTTGAGTGCAGCTGTGAACTTTGAATTGTGAACATTTAATTGACACTAAGCACAGTTTTAAATATTAAGGAATGTGTGGATATGTTAGGCACCTGTAGCTTTGAGTGGACGGATATCAGTGAGTATGGTAACAAAATACATAGCCCACTGCAAGTGATCCCATTTATGGCCTGCGGAAGTCCCAACAATGTGGGACTAAACACATTGACACATGGGGTCCCCCACCAGATCAGTCCTCCCCTGCATGCCTGAACCACGTCCTGGTTTGAACCTTCGGGTGTGGGAACTGGACATCAGTAGTGAGCCGACCTGTATTCACACAATGGGGTTGTTTTACTAAAGCTGGAGAGTGCAAAATTTGGTGCAGCTGTGCATGGTATCCAATCAGCTTCTAACTTTAGCTTGTTCAATTTAGCAGCAAGAGGAATTGTATTCCAGTTTATGTGTGCAAGCTGCAGGTGAGATCATCACCTATTAAAAGATGCCAACTGGTGAGGATGAGAGTCTGGGACACAGCAGGTGTGCTGAAGAGCAGCTGTGGACATTCATATTGGAGTACTCACATTACTTATAGTTGTAGTAAACCACACCATTAAAAAAAAAAAAAAAATACCCTGCAAGTCAATGGCATAATGTGCTAATACCTGTAGGTACAAGTGCAAAAAATGACTTTACTTCCACTTTAGAGTGATTGTAAAGTTGCCCCCAGACCACCCTTTTTCTTATCCGATCCAGCGATGTGCAAGAGCCCAGCAGCTCCAGCCACTGTCTCTCTCCTCATTGGACACTGCAGTCCATCAAATACAGTGACACGGCTTCCCACTCCGTCTGCCCATCACATTGAAAAACTGAAAGCACCATGTACCACTATTGAAATAACTGAGATTATTAAGTCCCTAAAAACTTCCACAGCACCTGGTCCAGATGAATATTCTACCCTTTATTATAAAAAATTCTCCCATATTCTGCCCCCCCATTTATGCAAATTATACAATTATATTTTACAAGGCAATGAATTCCCAGAGGAAATGCTTCTAGCCAACATGTGTCTATTATCCAAGCCCCATAAAGATGACACTTCTCCACAGAACTACCGCCCAATATCAGTTATAAATAATGACCTCAAAATTTTTGTCCGTTTGCTGGCAGATAGAATAGCTGCGGTCATCACATCATTAATCCACCAAGATCAAACTGGTTTTATTCCAGGCAGACAGATTACTGACAACTTAAGGCTTGTCACAAATATAATTCAGGATGCTAACTTACATGCAAGCCCAGTAAATATTCTTAGCCTTGACATCCACAAGGCCTTTGATAGTGTCAGTTGGTCATAACTGGAACTATTACTCCCCAAATACGGTCTTTGCAATGAATTCATGCATGGCTTTAGAGCTTTATATCAAAATCCTCAAACTAGAATCAGACTTCCTGGGAAAAACTCAGAGTTCTTTGCATTGGGTAGAGGAACTAGACAAGGGTGCCTCTCCTTTTTGCTCTGGTCATTGAACTCCTCGCTAGCGCCATACGAAATAATGTCAATATTAACCACTTGACAACTGGGCACTTAAACTCCCTTCCTAACCAGACCAATTTTCAGCTTTTGGTGCTCTCACATTTTGAATGACAATTACTCAGTCATGCAACACTGTATCTATATGAAATTTTTGTCCTTTTTTTCACAGAAATGGAGCTTTCTTTTGGTGGTATTTAATCACCGCTGGGTTCTTTATTTTTTGCGCCGTAAAAGAAAAAAGACCAAAAAATCTGTAAAAAAAATACATTTTTCTTCATTTCTGTTGTAATATTTTGCAAATTAGTAATTTTTCTTCATATATTTTGGCCAAAATTTATACCGCTACATATCTTTGGTAAAATTAACCCAAATCGGTGGATATTATTTGGTCTTTGTGAAAGTTATAGAGTCCAAAAGCTATGGTGCGAATATCTGAAAATTGATCATACCTGAATTACTGACAGCCTATCTAATTTCTTGAGACCCTAACATTCCAGAAAAGTACAAATACCCCCCAAATGACCCCTTTTTGGAAAGAAGACATTCCAAGGTATTTAGAAAGATGCATGGTGAGTTTTTTGAAGTTGTCATTTTTTCCCACAATTCTTTGAAAAATCAAGGTTTTTTTTTTACTTTTTTTTTTTCCCCACAAAATTGTCATATTAGCAGGTTATTTCTCACACACCGCATATGCATACCACAAAATACACCCCAAAACATTTTCTACTATTACTCCCGAGTACAGCGATACCACATGTGTGAGACTTTTACACAGCGTGGCCAAATACAGAGGCCCAACATGCAGGGGAGCACCTTCAGGCGTTCTGGAGCAGGCAGGCCAATTCTGACATTTCTCTCCTACATGTAAAAATCATCATTTATTAGCTAGAAAATTACATAGAACCCCAAAACATTATATATGTTTTTTTAGCTAAGACCCTAGAGAATACAATGGCGGTCGTTGCAACTTTTTATCTCGCACGGTATTTGCGCAGCAATTTTTTTAACGCTTTTTTTTGGAAAAAATCTGTTTTGTGCTTTACAAAAACCAAAACAGTAAAGTTAGCCTAAGGTTTTTGCATAATGTGAAAGATGAAGTTACGCCGAGTAAATAGATACCCAACATGTCACCTTTCAAAATTGCACGCTCTTGTGGAATGGCGCCAAACTTTGCTACTCAAAAATCCCCATAGGTAACGCTTTAAAATTTTTTACTGGTTACATGTTTTGAGTTACAGAGGAGATCTAGGGCCAAAATTATTGCTCTTGCTCTACCGATCGCAGCGATACCTCACATGTGTGGTTTGAACACCGTTTTCATATGTGGGCGGGACTTACGTATGCGTTCGCTTCTGCATGCGAGTACACAGGGACAGGGGCGCGTTAAAATTTTTTTTTTTTTTTTTTTATTGTTCATTTTACTTTATTTATTTTAGTTTGATGCTTTTTTCCAAAAAAAAAAAAATTTGACCACTTTTATTCCTATTACAAAGAATATAAACATCCTTGTAATAGGAATATGGCATGACAGGTCCTCTTTACAGTGAGATATGGGGTCAATAAGACCCCACATCTCACCTCTAGGCTGGGAAGCCTGAAATAAATAAAAAAAAAAACGATCCTGGCTTCGATCGTAGCGGTGAGTCGGTAGAAGCGCGGGAGGGGGGGACATCCCCTCTCGCCTCCCGTAAGAACGATCAAGCAGTGGAACAGCTGCTATGATCATTCTCATGGTGTAGGGAATCGCCGGCTGAAAAAGCTGATATCTGAATGATGCCTGTAGCTGCAACCATCATTCAGATATCTCCGCACAAAATCAGAGACGTTGTATGACGGCCGGCGGGCAGGAAGTGGTTAAAACGCTTTTTTTTTTTTTAACACAAAGTTGTCCATTTATACAATATTTCTACCACATAACATGTACATACCAAAAATGACACCCCAAAATAGATTCTCCTGCTCCTCCTGAGTATGGCGATACCACATGTGTGAGACTTCCACAGCCTGGCCACATACAGAGGGCGAGTACAGCTGAGCATGGCTCAGCATGGCAGGGTATGGCGGGGTATTGCGGAGTATGGCGGGGTATTGCGGAGTATGGCGGGGTATGGCGGAGTATGGGGGGGTATGGCGGGGTATTGCGGAGTATGGCGGGGTATTGCGGAGTATGGCGGGGTATTGCGGAGTATGGCGGGGTATTGCGGAGTATGGCGGGGTATTGCGGAGTATGGCGGGGTATTGCGGAGTATGGCGGGGTATGGCGGGGTATTGCGGGGTATGGCGGAGTATGGCGGCGTATTGCGGAGTATGGCGGGGTATGGCGGGGGCATGGCAGATTATGGCGGGGGCATTGCAGAGTATGGCGGGGGGCATTGCAGAGTATGGCGGGGGGCATTGCAGAGTATGGCGGGGGCATTGCAGTGTATTGTGGGGGCATTGCAGAGTATTGTGGGGGCATTGCAGAGTATTGCACAGCATTGCAGAGTATTGTGGGGGCATTGCAGAGTTTTGCACAGCATTGCAGAGTATTGTGGGGGCATTGCAGAGTATTGCACAGCATTGCAGAGTATTGTGGGGGCATTGCAGAGTATTGCACAGCACTGCAGAGTATTGCACAGCATTGCAGAGTATTGTGGGGGTATTGCAGAGTATTGCACAGCATTGCAGAGTATTGTGGGGGTATTGCAGAGTATTGCACAGCATTGCAGAGTATTGTGGGGGCATTGCAGAGTATTGCACAGCATTGCAGAGTATTGTGGGGGCATTGCAGAGTTTTGCACAGCATTGCAGAGTATTGTGGGGGCATTGCAGAGTATTGCACAGCATTGCAGAGTATTGTGGGGGCATTGCAGAGTATTGCACAGCACTGCAGAGTATTGCACAGCATTGCAGAGTATTGTGGGGGTATTGCAGAGTATTGCACAGCATTGCAGAGTATTGTGGGGGTATTGCAGAGTATTGCACAGCATTGCAGAGTATTGTGGGGTATTGCAGAGTATTGTGGGGGTATTGCAGAGTATTGCACAGCATTGCATAGTAGTGAGGGATGGCTGAGCATGGATGGATGTCTCTGTGCAGCGCTGTGGGCACTACACATACAGCCCACAGCGCTGCAGACATCCATCCATCCCCCTCCCCGCTCACTGTATACCGATCGGTACACAGGAGGGGAGGAGAGGAACCGGCGTCATCAGATGACGCCGGTCTGTTTATATGTGATCGCGCTGTCATTTGACGGCGCGATCACATGGTAAACGGCCGCGATCAGTGGCCATTTACCGGGATCCGTGATGCGCCGGGTCCTCTGGACCCGGCGGTCACGGATGTGTTCGGGTGCGCGCCCCAGGGGGCGCGCGAGAGGGGAATTCTGGGAGGACGTCATAGTACGTCCTCCCAGAGTTATCCAACCGCCCTGCAGCCGTCATTCGGCTATGGGCCGGTTGGTAACTGGTTAAAGGCTATTCCAAAGGCCGAATAGACTTCAAATTGAGCCTATATGCCGATGACATTTTGCTGATCCTTTCAGACCCCTTAATTTCCTTTCCTAACCTTATCAAAGAACTAGAAGTATTCCACGATCTCACTGGTCTAGGGGTTAATTTATCTAAATGTACTGCAATGCCTATAAATCGTCCACCATCGTTGGAGACATCTTATAGGAGAGATTCTCTTTTACCTGGACCTCACATTCTTTTAAATATTTGGGCATCCTCCTTACTCCATCTTAAAAAATTATTTTTCAAACCAGTTATCCACCACTATTCACAAATATTAAAACGCTACTAAAATTATGGTCTAACTATCACAATTCCTTTTTGGGGAGAATAACAGCTACCAAAATGGTGATTTTACCTAAGCTTCTATTTTATTTTAGAGCTTTACCCATACTGATCCCTAAAAGTACACTAGACTCCCTACAAAGAGAAATTAACAAATTTATTTGGCTCAACAAAAAAACAAGGTTTGGTTACTCTCTCATGCACAGACCTCATTCCAATAGTGGTTTGAGCCTTCCTAACTTATGGTGTTATTTAGCAGCAAGATTTACACAGTTAGCTCAATGGTTTGCTCCTTCTAATCAAGTTGCTTGGTTTTGAAGAACAATCAATTATACCATTCCAACTTCAAGGGATATTATGGTCCAAGTCGATACAACCCAGAAAAATCTTTCCCTTAAATGAGGTGGTGGCCCACTCATTTCAATTGTGGCACTGGCACCGTTATAAGGATACATTTGACTTGATTTCTACCACCCCCCCAGCATCCTTTATAGGAGACCCATGCTACCCCCCGCCTTTAGAAATAGTAATACTTACCTCAGTACTTTGAAATCCTTATCCCTAAATAACAAATTTCGCCCTTTTTCAGATTTATGCAAACTATATAATCTCCAAATTTCAGAATTACCCCATTATACTCAAATTGAAAAATTCTACCAAAAATAATTCTCTATAACATTACATACCCCCTACTCCCAATTTGAACAAATCTGCATTTCCCCACCAAGAGATAGGGGCTTGATCTCTCGTATTTATCGATGTTTAAATTCATTTTCTCTTTCAGAAAAATCAAAACCAATGCTGCAATGGGAAAATGAGTTGGACAATTCTTTCACAATACCAGAATGGACCACTATGATCCAAAACCTACTGAAATGTACTCGCTCAATTTCGGCAAGAGAAACAGCCATCAAAATACATACCAGATGGTACCTAACTCCCTTTAAAGTAAACTCATTTTATCCATTGTATCCCCCACTTGTTTTAGGGGATGCCCAGATCAAGGCACCATCCTACATACCTTCTGGAACTGCAAAATTTTGAATCCCAAATGGTTACAAGCAGCAGCTAAGATTGAACATATTATAGGCAAAAACATTCCCCTCACGCCTAGGATGTGTTTATTGTTTGTACCCATACCTAATGTTCCCACACAGCATATTAGATTAATTCACACGCTGTTCAACTCAATCCACTGGATGATAGTGTTTAACTGGCACTCATCAACAGTCCCTTGGTCCCAGGTAGTGAGTAGAATGGAACAAATAAAACTCTCAGAGCATATCCACCAGACACCTTGCACAAAAAAGAAAAATGGTCCTCTTGGGATATACCGCATTCCTAAACATTACCTAATGTAGTCTAAAAATAAATATTAGTTCAGAACAAAACTGTGATGTAACTTATATAACCTTATAAGGAAAATGTATTCTTAGATATCAGCATTATTGTTCTTGCGTTGTATTGCTATACTTTTTTATTATATATACCATTCACCTCATATTAAGTACATACTTGATATATATTGGATGTACCTATGTTTCTGTTATACACTTGTACCAAACTATGATCTTTTGCAATAATAAAAATCGCTTGTAAAAAAAACAAATACAGTGACGGGGGGCGGAACCGAGTCCCGCTGTCTGTGTTAATGGACGCAGCATCAGGACTCAGGAGCGCACCCGCATGGGTGCCCTCATGGAAAGTGGCTTTCTGTGGGGGCTCCTGGTGAAGGGGAGGAGCCAGAAGTGCCAAGGGCACCCAAAAAGAGGACAATCGGGGCTGCTCTGTACAAAACCCTTGCACAGAGCACATAATTATAACAAGAAGACTGTGTATTGCATCAGGAGACTGGTGGGGTTCTGTGCCTATATTTTTTTTACTTTTAGGGCATTTTTTTATAATTCTGTCATTTTGTGTTTTATTTTCAATAAAGGATCGGGTAACTTTAAGTTTCTGTTACTTTTCACAAATTTCTTTCCTTGGTATTAGTAGTTATCATTGTAGTGACACCAGCCCTGTGAGAAGGGTTTATGGCACCACAACCCTTTCTTTATCCTACATCATGGGACGCAGAGCCTAAGTAATAACTTAATGGGTTATAGGCCACCTTCAGGTGGACACTGGTATACCCAATACAGGAAGTTCACTTCCCTATATAACCTCTCAGTTTTTCGCCAGTGTCTAAGGTGTTGGTCACGAGTGAAGATGTGCTCTGAGGAGCTCTAGGAGGGATCCATGCTGGATTTAAATAACCTCCACAACCAGATCCATCCAAGCCACTGAGGCCACAGGATGGTACCCGGGCCTCTCTTAGAAGAACAAGGTTTTGCCTGTAACGCCTCTCATTGAGGGCTAGACCCCAGGAACATAGACTCTTTTTGGTCTTGCTACATTACCTAAAGTTGCTCCTGAGGTGTGCTATACAGGTCCAAAGGAGTGGAACCCCTATTATATGGACCCGGTCTTTGAAGGTTTAAGCCGTGATGGGTGAAGTTTGGATCTGTCTGTTACAGCAGTATCCTGCAGCGAGGATAAGGTAAGGGAAGAAGCCTAGGAACTGTAAAAAGTCCAACTTCGCTTTTCTCTTTCATATGAAAAACATTGTATGCCTTAAAAATCTCCACTAGAGGGAGTAAATTACACATACCTTGGTACGTTGCTTCTTAGCAGCTCTGTGTCCGGCTATAACAGCGTGTGTGGTCCTAGCAGCCAGAGGTCCTAGCAGAACAGATGGCGTTTGCTCTTCTGAGGGAACTAAGTGGCGGTACAGCAGCAGTTTATACTCATTATCTTGCTAACTAAGGAGCCAAACGCTACTGCTGATAAAACTCCCACCCCCCCGGAGAGGTGCGGTGGCGGCTTCCCAGATATTGCATTTAAATATCAAACTTACCTTTTTATAAGCACTGTCCCATGGAGGAGATTGTTGCGCCCCAGCCCTTGTACAAGGCAGTACGTTCACTGGCAAGGTGCCAGACGGCGTTCCCAGCTTCCTCATCGGAATTCCGTCCGCACGCGTGGACTAGTGTCATTCTTGAAACAAGGAGGGGGGTGGGTATTGGAAGGGGGCGTGGTCTAAAAAGCAGGTGTCGCCATGTGCGGGACGTAGCGTCCACATGGAGCACACGGCGCACACACTGAGGGGTGGAAGACACTGAGGATTCCAAATCTGGCTGTGGCTTTAAAGACAGATGCTCTCATTATCAGAAATCTCTAAGAGCAACTGAAGGGAGGAGGTCTGACACACAAAAGGACACAGGAGCGCTGGGGCACGTAAGGGATGTACAGTATACAGGCATTTCCAGTACAGGAAATACAATTGTTAATCAGCACCAAAAGCTGATCTTTATGGTGGCATTGTTTTGCTAAACTATTGCTCAGCAAGTAGTATATTTTTCTTAAAGTGCCTCTGCTTTTGTGCTTAGCACTGTGACTTCCAGAGCTACCATAAAGGTACCAAAAATTCCACCCCCAGGCGCTGGGAACTCCAGTCATGCCTCCACACTGTCATCCTCTCTGGAGATACCAGACATGGCAAGCCAGGGTGAGTCATTGGAATCAATTGGTGGTACAACTGCTTCCCACACTTCAGCCCCTGTATATGTAACTGAAGATGCATTTTTTTTCTGCCCTGCAGGGCCTAGAAGGAAGATTAGCGGCTTTAATAGCATCCTCTATCCAAGTGGATAGGAAGTGTGCTAGATCCTCCTCCCCCACCTCAAACCCTTTACCAAAGGAAAAGTGGGGACAGGATGAGGGAATACCCTCAGGCCATTGCAAGGAAAAACAAGCCGATTATTCCTCTGTGGGGGAAACAACAGTTGATGAGCCTTTTTCAGCCTCACAATCTGAGGTACAAACTCTTACGGAGATGGTTCGTTCCACTTTCATGCTACCCCTAACAGAGACAGCTGAAGGTCCGGTTTCTTCCTTGGGTCCTTTAAAACCTTTACAGCCTTTTCATGCGTTTCTAGTCCATACATTACTAGAAAAGCTTATTTATGCTGAATGGGATCATCTGGATAAGCACTTTCTTCCTCCAAAGAGATTCTCAGTTCTCTATCCCATGGAGGAGAAATTCACCAAAAAATGGAAGGTACCGGCAGTGGACGCTTCGATTTCCATTGTGAATAAAAGTTTAACTTGTCCAGTAGACAATGCACAAATGCTTAAAGATCCAACAGAGAAAAAGTTGGAATTCCTGTTAAAATCCTCTTTTTCCTTGGCAGGGGCTGTTACTGAGCCTGCAGTCGCTGCAATAGGCATCTGTGAGTCCCTAAAGGACTAGTTCACAGATGCTCTTAAGGAGGTCCCTGCACAACAGGCCCATGAGTTGGCTGAACTAGCAAAGGCATTATGCTTTGCCATAAACGCTATGAAGGACTCTATTCACCCGGCATCCTGCCTTGCGCGTGTGCTAGTACACGTGCGTAGGACCCTTTGGTTAAAAAATTGGTCAGCCGAAACAACTTGCAAAAAGCTTCTGACTAGTTTCCCTTTTCACGGGGAGCGACTATTTGTTGATGATTTGGATAAATACATCCAAACGATTTCTAGTGGGAAGAGTACTCTTTTGACGGTCAAAAGAAAGTATAAACAGCCTTCATTTAAAGGACTTTCTCTCCTGCGCCAGGGGCATCTGCCTCTAGGCAGTGCTGACGGCCTTTGACGTCAGACTCTAGAGTAAAACCTCAGGGTCAGGCCCAGGCTCAAAAGAAGACCTGGGGCCGGAAATCTGCAAAACCGCATGATGAAGAGGTGCCCCCCCTCGCCGGAGTGGGGGGACGACTTCTGCAATACTCAGAAGTCTGGCAAAAGCAAATTCAGGACAGATGAGTCATCTTCATGGTGTCTCTAGGATACAAACTAGAATTTCAAGAATTTCCACCATCTTGTTTTCTGAGATCAAACGTTCCCAAAGATCCAGGGAAAAAGCAATCTCTGTTTCAAGCATTAGACCGATTACTGGCTCAGGGGGTGATCATACAGATCCCCACAGAAGAGCAAGGTTTGGGGTTTTATTCAAGCCTTTTTATGGTTCCAAAACCAAATGGAGGTGTCAGACCCATTCTAGATCTAAGAAATCTAAATCAGTTCCTGAAGATCTGCTCCTTTTGCATGGAGTCGATCAGGTCAGTGGTTTCCATCCTATAGGGAAGAGAACTTCTGGCATCCATCCACATCAGGGATGCATATCTGCAGGGCCGATCCTAGGGTCACAGGTGCCTGGATGCAGAAATATTTCTGGTGCCCCCACATGGGCATGGTCATCTTACTAACTCCTCCCCTTTACCAATGTTTCTATGGCAACAACTCCACCTCTTCATCTGTAAGCCCCACCACTTTGTTTTATGGCACAGTTGCTGCTTTTACTCACTTACTTTTAAGTTTCTTAACGGTGACTGGCCTGGTGCAGTGCAGGGACTCACAGAAAGGCAGGCAGCGGCAGCTGAGCAGCTCTGCTCTCTCACTGGTCTTCAGAAGTTCAGACGAGACATGCTCCGAGTCGAGTCCGCTCCGTTCCCTCTGAGCTACGCTGTCTAAAGAACATGGCAGAGGTGGGCGGAGCTTGTTCACCAGCCGTGGAGGCGGCGCGCAAAGAATGCTGGGGTGGCCGCGGCATGCTCTGAATGCTGGGGCGGCCTCTCTGACTGACGTCACTGGTTGCTAGCTAGATGCCGGTCAGCGATTCTAGCAAGTGAAGCGCGCAACCAGTGCAGTCAGCTTCTTGGCGCCCCTCTTCTGTAGGCAGTTTACAGCGCTGGGGCGTGGTGCACCCCATGCACCCACCCAGGATCAGCCCTGAATATCTGCATGTCCCTATATTTCCTGCTCACCAAAGGTTTCTGCGATTTGAAGTAGAACAGCAGCACTTTCAGTTTTTAGCCTTGCCATTTGGGCTAGCTACAGCACCCTGTGTGTTCACAAAAGTACTGGCCCCACCTCTAGCCAGGTTAAGGGCACAGGGCATAACAGTCTTGGCGTACCTAAATGATATATTGCTAATAGACCAGTCAGTGGCTTGCTTGGAGCAAAGTGTACGCATAACAACCAGTTACCTGGAAAGTCTGGATTGGATTCTCAACCTAGAGAAGTCTTCCTTAAAACCGCTAAGAAAGCTGGAGTATTTGGGCCTGATCATAGACACAGCCCAGAAAAAGGTGTTCTTGCCTCCGGCAAAAATCAACTCCATACGAGAGCTGGTCCGGATGGTCAGGTCGAAAGGAAATCCCTCAATTCACCTTTGCATGAGGTTGTTAGGAAAGATGGTGTCTTCGTTTGAAGCAGTCCCCTATGCCCAGTTCCATTCGAGACTGTTGCAAAACAGTATCCTGTCTGCTTAGAACAAAATGTTCCAAGCTTTTGGACTTGCCAATGTGGCTGTCTCCAAGCATTTCCCAAAGCCTCAGTTGGTGGTTACTAACCCAGAATCTGCTGAAAGGAAGATCCTTCAGACCAGTTATCTGGAATGTGGTAACGACAGATGCCAGCCTTTCAGGCTGGGGAGCAGTAATAGAGAAGACAACTGTCCAGGGACAGTGATCAAGAACTGAAAGAGCCTTGCCCATCCTAGAGATTCGGGCAGCGCGTCTGGCTCTGAAGGCCTGTACTTCCAGGTTAAGGGATTGTCCTGTCAGGATCCAATCTGATATAGGCCACAGCTGTGGCATTGCCGATCACCAAGGGGGCACCAAGAGTCTCTCAGCGTAGAGAGAGGTGAACCATATTCTAAATTGGGCAGAAAGGAATGTTCGGTGCCTATCAGTCTTCATTCTGGGAGTAGAGAATTGGTAGGCGGACTACTTAAGTCGCCAGCAGTTATTCCCGGGGAATGGTCTCATTTTTCGGGCTGTTTGCCAAAGATGGGGACTCCGGACGTGGATCTTTTAGCGTTCAGATTCAACATGCAGTTATTCAACTGTGTCCAGGACAAGGGATCCACTTGCATGTGGAACAGATGCGTTGGTGACCCCATGGGATCAGTTCTCACTGATCTATGCATTCCCCCTATTCAGTTGCTGCCACAAATTCTTTGCAGGTTCAAGCTGCAAAGAAAGCCGGTAATTATGGTAGCACCAGCATGGCCCAGAAGGTCATGGTATGCAGAAATCATAAAGATGGCAGTGGAGGATCCATGGTCCCTTCCACTAAGGACAGACCTGCTCTCAAAGGGGCCGATATTCCATCCTACTTTACAAACGCTAAATTTAATGGCCTGGCTATTGAAACCCACATTCTGAAGAAACGTGGGCTTTCCGGGTCAGTTATCTCTACTTTGATTAATGCAAGGAAGCCAGCTTCCAGAACTATATACTATAGAGTCTGGAAGGCTTATGTTTCCTGGTGTGAATCCAAGGGTTGGCACCCTCAGAGATATATCATAGGCAGAATTCTTGCCTTTCTACAATTAGGAGTAGAGATGAAATTGGCCTTGAGTACTATTAAGGGCCAAGTCTCAGCCTTATCAATCTTATTTCTAAGACCGCTTGCTACGCATTCTTTAGTCCGGGGTTTTATGCAAGGGGTGATGCGGATTAATCCGCCAGTTAAATCACCTTTAAGCCCTTGGGACTTGAATTTAGCTTCCAAAAACAGCCCTTTATAACCGATACAGTATATTCCCTTAGTCCTTCAGACAAGGAAGATGGTATTCTTGGTTGCTATATCCTCAGCAAGGAGGGTTTCCGAATTAGTTGCTCTTTCTTGTAAAGAGCCATACTTGATTATTCATGAGGACAGAGTGGTGTTATGCCCTCGTCCAGATTTTTTACCAAAAGTATCTTGGTTCAGGTGAAAACCTGAAACCGCTGTCTTGCCAAAGTTTTTTCCAAAACCATGTTCCTGGGAAGAAAAGTCACTACATTGTCTTGATGTGGTGAGAGCAGTGAAAATCTATTTAAAGACAACTGCTCAGATTCGAAAGACTGATGTCTTATTTATTCCGCCAGAGGGTCCTAAGAAAGGACAGGCAGCATCGAAATCCACTGTCGCTAAGTGGATTCGGCAAGTTATAATTCAAACTTATGATTTAAGGGGTAAGATTCCCCCTTTTCAAGTTAAGGCGCACTCTACCAGGTCGGTTAGGTCTTTTTGGGCAGTGCATCATCAGGCCTCCATGGCTCAGATCTGCAAGGCCGCAACTTGGTCTTCAGTACATACATTCACAAAATGTTATCAGGTGGATGTAAGGAGGTATGAGGATATCGCCTTTGGCGCAGTGTGCTGCAGGCAGCAGTTTAAGTCCTCAGGTCTGGGGTTGCCCTATGGGTTGTCTCTCCCTCCCCTCAAATAGCAATAACATGTAGTGACTTTTCTTCCCAGGAACATGGTTTTGGAAAAAAGACACATGCTCCCTTCCAGCCCAGCCCTCTTAACTGTGTGAGAAAAACATGGGATTGTGGGTAAATCTTATACCCATAAACCCATGTATTTCTTTGTAGTTAAGAGGCAGAATGAGAATCTGCTGCCTGCTGAAAAGGTACTGTTTTAATCATATATTATTATGCGATATGTTATAACATAATGATTTATTATTTATCTATTTACTGTGAAATTACTGGTTTGATGTAATTTTCAGTAATTTGTCCGTTAAGCCACCTGCTTGAGTACAGTTTTTGAAAATATAGTAAATTACCTATTATACAATATATAATAATTATTTGTATATTACTTATGGTAATTAACCCCTTGCCACCCAGGCCAAGTCTGACACTTCTCTCCTACATGTAATAATCATCGTTTTTTTGCTAGAAAATTACGCAGAACCCCCAAACATTATATATATTGTTTTACCAGACACCCTAGGGAATAAAATGGTGGTCATTGCAACTTTTTATGGTACATGGTATTTGCACAGCAATTTTTCAAAAGCTTATTTTTGGAAAAAAAACAGTTTAATAAATATATATATAAAAAAAATAAATAAATATAAAGATAACCTGATTTTTTGTATGATATGAAAGATGATGTTACGCCAAGTAAATAGATACCTAACATGTCATGCTTTAAAATTGCGCACACTCGGGCATTGGCGCCAAACTTCAGTACCTAAAAATCTCCTTAGGCGATGCTTTACATTTTTTAACAGATTACGTTTAGAGTTACAGAGGAGATCTAGTGTTAGAATTATTGCTCTCGCTATAATGATCACAACGTATGTAATCTGTGTGTATCTGGCACTAATACTAGCCAGTGCCTCACCAACCACTGACCTCACCGCACGCCCCTACATTAGTTATATAGACTTGCAAAACAGACAGATGGGCAAGTTGCATTACAACTCTTACACGTTCCATTAACAAGTTCCATTCCACTCATATGCCGATGACACCCAACTCTACTTTCGCATCACCGGACAAAAAAACCATCATCAACAATTAGAAGAATGCCTCAGTTCAATTGATGATTGGATGACCATCAGCTCCCTCAAACTTAACGGTTCAAAAACAGAACTTCTTCTCCTACATGCCAACAAAAATTCCAAAATGAAGACCCCGTGGACACCCCCCACCATCCTCGGACAGACCATCATTCCAAGCCTCAAAGCCAAGAGTCTTGGAGTCATCTTTGACTCAGGAATGACAATGGATGCTCAAATAGGATCAGTGGTGAGCGGATCCCACCATCTCCTCCGCCTTCTATGCAGACTCATCCCCTTCATCCCTGAAGAAGACAAACCGGCAGTTGTGGGAACAATCAACAACTCCCGACTCGACTATGCATAGGACTACCCCAATATCAGCTTGCGCGCTTACAACTCATTCAAAACACGGCAGCAAGACTGTTAACAGGAAAAAAACCCTGGGAATCCATTTCACCATCCCTAAAGTGCCTACACTGGCTAACCGTAAAGAATCGGATCAAATTCAAGACCCTCTGCCTCACCCACAAATGCATACAAGGAAATGCTCCGTTATATCTTCAGGAGAAAATAAAACACTACACACCCAATCGCAGCCTTCGATCAGCTAACCAAAACCTCCTCATCATTCCAAAATATCGCTACAAAGCAAAGGGAGAACGAAGATTCGCAGTCCAAGGACCTCGACTATGGAACGCTCTTCTGACCCACATCCGCATGGCAGAAAACCATCAGGCCTTCAGGAAAAAACTAAAGACCTTCCTTTTCTAAGAAGCTGGCAACAGAGAACGCATTCTAGCGCCTTGAGGCAATTTAGTTCGCATTTGCAGAGCTCTACAAATCCTTCATTCATTCATTCATTCATTCAACAATAATTCACTTCATTGGTTGGGAACTGCCACTCTCTCTGTGCAAACTTGAAGGTCAACTTTAGGATGTTTTTTTAAACAAGTCTCCAAACTTAATAAAAACTGAATAAAGATAATAAAAGAAGCTAAGGCTACAATAATTACCTCCTATCCTGTGATGCCCCCTTCAGTTATTCCTTCCAGCCACTAGATGTCCTTAGTCTTCTGGGTTAATGACACCCAACACTATTCAACCCAGAAGATTGAGGCGATACTGTAAGTGAACGGTAACATGGTCCTGTCCCCTGAGGGGACATCAGCATAGAGCCAGCGAGCAGTGCTGACATCATCACTGAGGACCACCCACCACCATAGAAGAGGTGAGCCATGCTGGAACTCTTAATAATTACATCTAAATGACACTGAATAATGGATGAATGCCTGCCTGCTCACCTGGAGCATTTGTAAGGATGCATTGGTTGGAGGGGGTAGCTTGCTGGAAGTCCTATTTTGTCCTACAGTATTTTTACTTTTTTACATATATTTATTTATTTACTGCTGTGTAATATAGTTACAGGTTGAAAACAGACACAAGTCCATACAGTTCAACCAAAGTAAAAAAAACTAAAAAAAAAAGAAAAACTCCACATACACAATACTATACCCACAGTTGATCCAGAGGAAGGCAAAAGAAAACCTCAAAATAGTATGGTCCATTTTTCTCCAGCTGGGGAAAAATTCCTTCCTGATCCTCAAGGAGGCAATTAAATATTCTCTGGATCATAATCCCAGGTGTTATTACCTATAAATATTAATATCCAACTATATTTTGTGTATTTAGGAATGCATCCAGCTGAATAGCGTACCACACTGCACCCTACTGTTGGAAACGGACAGCTGCCAGAGAAGTAAAGTGCTTAGGCAGCTGTGCATTGTAGTGAAAATTCACTTTTACTAATGATTTTTCTGAAGCCCACTGTCGGCTAGGATCACAGAGCTGGTCCAGGCTGTGGAAAAATTGCAACCACGTGGTCGATATCCACCCATGGGCCTGAGTCAGCCACTCCCAACCCTTCCACAGCCCAGCACTCCATTGAGCAGGGGGGAGCAGACAGCGTTGACTGGCAGTCACCAGCTCTCTGCTCATGGAGCACTGAGACCTGAGCAATTAGCGGTTTTTGATCACTCAGTTCTCATTCTTAGAAAATCTTCTCTTTTAATACAAGAAAATATTTTGCTAGCTTTAGAAACTGCAGCTTGATATTTCATGCTAATATGATACACCAGAACACCCAGATCCTTCTCCACCATCAACTTCCCCAGTTGTTCTCTTCCTCAAATGTACAATACATGGATGCCCCAAAGCGCTTAACTTTACATTTATCAACATTAAACCTTATTTGCCACACAGTTGCCCATTTTTTTTGTTTAATTCGTTTTTATTGTAAAAGAGGTATACACTGTACATCATAACAGATAACACCGGTGTACAATACAGAGTAGATTTGAATAGATATGTCACATAGGTTTGTAATAACAGGGAGTACCATAGATACACTCTACATGCTTACTATGCCCCCTATCGGGGTTTAGGATGCGCTACTTAAAGCGGTGCAATAAAAGTGACCGTACGTGTGTCGTCTCAGAAGTACAGACGGTGTCAGTTTCTCTGTAAATGGAGTTCGATAAAGTATACATCCTTAAACAGTATAATCTAAGTAAGAAAGAAGAAAAAGTATAGAGAGAAGAAAAAGCAAGGGTAGGAGAAAGGGAGATGGGGGGGGGGGGTATCTGCCTCGATCCAAGCTCACCAATGCAAAAATCTTGTCTATGAACATGTTACATGGGTTGAGACATAATTTCCGCATGTGTGGTAGTGAATTTGAAGGCAAACCAGCAGGACCATATATTATTTGCTAGGACAGATTTGTTTCTAAGGGAGAGAGTCATATCTTCCATGTTATAAATGTTGTCTACTTTCACCAGCCATTGACGTAGTGTCGGAATGGTAGTTTTTTTCCAATATTGAGGAATAAGTGCCTTTGCAGCATTAAGGAGGTGTGGCGTTATTGATTTTTTATAGGGTCCCACTGGTTTACCTGTACAGTGAAATAAGACATACCATGGGTCATTGGGGACCTCCCAGCCCTGGATTTCCCTGATCCAGTGTAGAATAGTGAGCCAAAACGGCCATATCAGTGGACAGAACCACCAAATGTGAGCGTGTGTTGCTCTTTCCCCGCAACCTCTCCAACACAAAGGTAATGTTTGTGGGAATGTCTTGTGCAGCACGACAGGTGTATAGTGCCACCTCGTCAATAGCTTGTAGTTTACTTCCTCCATACTAGATGCCCCAGATGAGGTGTGGGCCAATGTGAGAATGTTGGACCTTTGAATTGTTGACAATTCTTTTTGTAGATCCTGTTCCCAGTTGCGAATGAAGGTAGGCATTCTTGTGGAAGCCAGAGTTAACAAAATTTTGTAGAAGTGTGAGAGGGGGAGGTTTTTCTACAGGTTGATCTTCAGAGAATGCGGCTTCCACGGGAGTCAATTCTGAAAAGGATCTCAAGGGTTTCGGAAGAGAGTGTACGAAAGCCGCTAGTTGTCGGTATCTCCATTGATCCATGGTAGAGATGGTGGAATTGTGTAATGGTTAGAGATATTGTACCTGAGGAGCTGGTAACTTGGTGTAGTAGGATCTTGGTTCCAAGGTTCCATGTATGGATCCCAGGATCAATATTTCCTGGTGGGAAATAGTTATGTCCAAACAGAGGTAGTAGAGGAGAATTATACAGCCATTTGTGTGCCTTACACAAGGAGTCCCAGGTCATGAGGGAGGAACGTGTTAACGGTGATGTGTCAGAGGACAAATTTCTCTATTTCCTTGGTATCCAAATTTGTGTAGAAAGATCTGTGCCACTGAGCTCCATTTACAGGGTTACCCAAAGTTTGGTATCCCTGTGATATTTCCAGTCTGAAATTCTATTTAACACGATTGATCGGAAGTACTTCTTAAAATCTGGTAGGGCTAGGCCTCCCTCCCTCTTGGGTCTAATGAGAAGGGACCTAGGAAGTCTAGGTCTTTTGTTCCATATATATTTACCAATTAGAGATACCATATGGTATCATTTGGAATAGAAACAACACCCTAGGGAGTACATTCATCTTTACGACTCCAATTCTCCCCAACCATGAGTGAGCGAGCTGGGACCATTTCTGCAGGTGAGATCTAACTGTGTTTAGAAGGGGCAGAATAATGCGGCCGGGTTTGGTGTAAGAAAAATACCTAGAAATTTCATTTTTCTCGCCTGTCAACTAAAAGGAAAGACTTGTTTTAAAAGTGTCGTAGTGGAAGTAGGGATGGATAGGTTTAGAATTTCAGATTTTGTCATATTAGTTTTAAAATTAGAGATGGCACTATATGTTGAAAATTCCGACATGAGGTTAGGCATGGTTATCAGGGGTTGTTGTATATAGAACAAAATATCGTCCGCGTATGCATCGTATTTGTGTTCCGTTTTACCTGTGGTAATGAATACATGAATTGCGTTTTACTATAGAGAGGAAGGGCTCTAATGGTAGGGCGAATAAAATTGGTGATAGGGGGCAGCCTTGGAGTGTGCCATTGTGTAGGGTGAAGGGGTTGCTTAGTGTGCCATTTATGCGAAGTTGTGCCATAGGGTGATTGTATAGCGCGGAAATTTGGGACCTAAGAGATGGGCGAATGCCCAGATGGGTCAATGTTGCCATGAGAAACTCCCAGTCCACCTTATCAAACGCCTTCTCAGTATCAGTCGAGAGTAAAAGGGTGGGCTGGGAGGATCTGCGAACATGCGCCATCAGTGAGAGGGTACGAAGTGAATTGTCTCTAGCTTCCCTATCCGGGATGAAACCCATTTGGTCTTTTAAAATCCATTGCGGGATCAGGGGGAGGAGTCTGTTTGCAATGGTTTTGGCATATAATTTAGCGTCAATATTCAGCAAAGAAATGGGGAGATAACCTCCACAATTACTGGGATCTTTACCTGGATTTGGGTATGACCGTAATGTGCGCATGAATAGTCTCGGGTCGGAGGTTACCACCTTTAGAAGTCACTCTGGCATAGTCGGTCAATTGGGGTAAAAGAATATCTGCAAAAGATCGATAATAGGCTACCGTAAGTCCATCTGGACCCGGTTCTTTACCATTAGCCAAGGCCTTTAGGGCAATGCGCAGTTCCGAGGTGGTATTCTCTCCCTCTGGCGAGGCTAAAATGTCAGGTGAGAGACTAGGTAGATTTGCACGTGCTAAGTATTCCCTAATGAGTCTCGTCTTAACCTCTGGATCAGTAATCGAGTGTTGGACCTGATATAATTGTTGATAAAACTCGGAATTCCCTAGCTATATTTGGCGTGTCATGTACCATAGTTGCTGAAGAGTTTTTAATTTTTGCTATGAAAGAGGCTGATTTCCTTTGTTGAAGAGAAGGGCAAGTAATCTACTTGGTTTGTTTCCCCATTCATAAAAACTTTGAGCTACTATGCAGGTCTGTTGCTTTTGGTCTATATGTAAGAGAGCTTTCAGTTCTTCTCAGTCAAGGTGTGAAATATCGCCTGTGACTGTCTAGCTTTGTGTTGTTGGTCAAGTATTTTCATTTTGCTAAGTAGTTTGGAATGATGGCATGTACGTTCTCTTTTTTTCCTGGTTCCCAATTCTATTAATTTGCCCCGAATATGGGCCTTGTGAGCCTCCCATAGTGTCCCTGGCAAAATGTCAGGATGCGGGTTCTCCTTAAAATAAAGGGATAGTTCTTCTCCTATAATTTTTTTATTAATTTTGTTAGTTATGAGTTCCTCATTCAATTTCCAATTAGTGGATTTAAGGGGTAGGGATGGAATTTTAACAGTGAGCATGATTGGTACATGATCAGATACACAGTTGCCCATTTAAACAGTGCATTGAGATGGGCTTGTGAGTTGGAAACATCCTGTAAGGACGTTATTCCACTGCATAGTTTGGTGTCATCTGCAAAGACTGAAATGGTACATTTAATCCAAAACTCTAAAGGGTTGATTTATTAAAACTGGAGAGTGCAAAATCTGGTGCAGCTCTGCATAAAAACCAATAAGCTTCCAGTTTTTTTCTTTCTCATAGTTTAATAGAACAAGAGTGGTACAGCAGACATATGCAGATATAATATGGCACGTCCCTGGGTATCATAATGTTTAGAAATAGAAAAAAAGAAATTGAGACTTTATTGGCACCACAAAAAAGATACAAAACAGAAGACATATATAATATGTAATCATAATCTTATATTTGTCAGGTATCCAAATTGGTGGCTATTGAAGGGGTGGTGGTATTCCGCTAAATATGTCTTCTGTTTTTGTATCTTTTTGGAGGCTCCCTACCTATATATTAAGGGTCAATGGTGATATTAGTTCTATTTTTTTGTATTGTTTCAAATATGAGATGTATATAGGTATTTCTATATCTGTTTTTAAAACAATTTTTCAATAAATATATATTTTTAAAATATCTACTTGTAGTGTGGTGTCAATAAAGTCACATTTTTTTCTCTGTTTCTAAACATATTCTGATACCCAGGGACATGGCACAGTATATCTGCGTATGTTCGCAGTACCACTTTGCGCTGACATAAATGTCCTTATTTGACTAGCCTATATAGGGTGGGAGCACCCAAACATCTAGTGGTTTTTAATTGTATACTACTGTGTGGAATTTTTGTTTAAGCAATCGATTTCGGTTTAACATTCGGTAGACTATGGATTTTATAGGTGCAGCATGGTCAGGGTATATGTCTGAATTTAAAACCAGTACTAATTCAACCAATAGAAATTATAAAAACATGAATCAATTGTAGCAAGGTCCCAGGCCTCTTTTGGTCTAATGAGAACCTCCAGGGCCAGGGATAGCTGACCCTGTAGTGGGTTGTGAGGCATAGTGGGTGCAAAGATGCTGAAAGACATTGGGCGCCAGATACTTCTTGGATGTAAAAAAGGTTTTATTTCTCTTAACAGTCCTTTTTGTACTTTGGGGGGAGAGAGGGTTAGGGCCAGGACACCCTTAGTGTCTGCTAATTGAATTTGCAACTACCTGAGACTTCAATAGAAGGACAGCCGTGCAGGTAAAGGCCTTCAGCAAGAAGCCACATCTGCACATGCACGAATGTTGTCTTCTATGGCAACAGTCTTTAACAGTTCCTAACACAACGTGTACAGTTCTTTCAGCTTCACTACAACTTCTCCGTGTAGTTCTTCCATAAACTGAGCTCCCGGTCTCTCACTAGACCCACTGATTCACTGCCACTGAATCCCTTCAGTTCTTCCAATCTTCACGGTGGTATCTTCCTTAAGTGTCACCCGTGCTTCTCTGCTGAGTCCCTAGCTTGGCACTCTAGATACTTCTCAAGCTTCACCCACGTTGGCCTGCTCGGCCCCTAGCTTGACACACAAGGCTGCTCTGCAATTGTCACCTCCACTGGCTGGGTCCCTGGCTTGATTCCCACTGAAGTTTCCCGATTCTGCACCATCCCCGTCTGGTGAAAATGCTGCAACGGTACTTGCTTCAGTTACTCACTGTGGTCCCTGGTAATAAGGAGGATAGTCCCTTACTGGTGACAGCTTCTCCTCTACCCCCGACCATGACAGGTTCTCTGGCCGGCAGAACCGTCACTTTTGGTTGGACTGCAAGCCGCAATCCCAACCCTGCACTGCTCTCTTGCTTCTGGATAGGCCCTCAGACAGCCTAGCAGCCAGACACCCCCGGGATAGGCCCAATCTCCGGCCTAGCAGCCCAGGGCATACGACACACATCCACCCAGACAGCCGTCCAGGTGGCACATAACACAGATCACCTGACTCCACCCGAATATATAGGTTCTCCCAGCAGGCCAAAGGATTCAAGAAAACCCCTGCCCATTGGCTGGGATACCCCATATATCCATAGCCTGACCTTGCATTGCCCTTCTCGTATCTAGTACCACCAAGTACCCAGCCACCTAGTGGTAGAAGAGAAAAGTGCAACAAGGCCAAACTTAGGGAGAAATCAATAGATCTCTAGCAATCAACCAGGATAACTACTCCTGGCAAGTAAATTTGTGAGGAGCAACCCTGCCTAAACTCCAGGGTGCTACACAATATATTGTTAAATTGAAACGGACATTAAAGTAAAAATCAAACTTGTATTGGCATATGAAATTTTTTAAGTAATATATACAGGAGGAAGTTAGTCCGTTGGGATTAAGAATACAGGTCTATCCGTTTTTTTTCCAACGTATCCCAAGAATTAAAAAATGCTTGGGAGCAGATACTCACTAGATGTAGTATGGAATTAATGGGTTTACTAATTATAAAACATCAAAAGATATCGATCAGCCGGACATTGAGCTGACAAATCTCAATACAACCTATGATAGTGTTAAGAGCCATGCCCAATTTGAGAACAAACAGAGGGAATTAAAAGAATACCTGATCAAGGTATTCTATGTTCCAAGAATAATTGAACAAAGATATTATTGCTAAAAAACAGTCCAAAATGTCCAAGGATAAAATGGCCTTCTCTGAAGGATTTGCATATTGATAGGTAACACAGGGTGGTAGGAGACCACCGGGTAAGAATAGACCCAATAGAAATTTTCAGGTTGACAGTATATATGATGAAGGCACAGAATAAGACTCATCTCTATCTTCTTTTGTTCAACAGCCCACTCCAGGATTCGCAAGTAATGGTCGCACCTATAACAATCTCGGTCCACGTAAGCAGAATCTGCATGGTGGTGGGCATGAAACACCTCATACTTCTAAACGTAGGCCTGATGAGTCTCGCACATTTCATTCAATCAATATACAGAATGGTGGTTCATATCGAACAGGTGATGGTCTCCCTAATAGGAATATGCATCTAGGCCCTCTGGCTGCACAAGCACTTCAAATCTATTTACAATGAGGCATGAGTGGACAAGCCCTGTTGCCACAAGGGGGATTAGCCCCAATACATTACCTTCACAAAATGCTTTACTTGTTCCCTCCTCTCAGAGAATTTGTTTTTACCAGAGACACAACCCAATGGAGTCACCAGACAGGGAACATTGGATCCTTTTGTCACACATCTAGTTACTCACAATCCCCCTCAGGGAGTCATTCCAGTCACGACACTATCACAGAATGACGTGGCATTAATTTGATATCATTTACACTAACACCAGGTGAAATTGAAGTGTTAAGATTGGGCTTTAGTCTTCATATTTATCTATATCGTTTGATGGACAAAAACTATCAAAGATCGGGCACATGCGCAGCGCGATGAGCGGACGCCTGTAGTGTGAGCTCCTCAGGCGGCAGAGACTTCTAACACTCCCCTGGGGCCGTTTCGCACCGGATTTCCTCCCAAACTACCCGCACCCCTAGGGGACACAGTGGTGCATGCCGACACACAAGTCACGCCGCGGTAATCCCTGACGAACTATCTCCTTTGGGTCCTGGAGCAGAGCGGGATGTCGCAAAATAGCGCCCAGCAACCACGCGCTCAGGCAGCAGCCCGCCACCCTCACCAGACTGTGAGTATCCTGTGCATCTCACAAAGGCAGAGCTGGACACCAGCCTGTCAGCCATGTATGAGAAACTGGCGGATAAATTTCAAGTGGAGCTCCATAAGTCCACTAACACACTGACCCAGGAACTGGCAGTACTAGGGGGAAAGACTGACCTGTTAGAGACAAAGCATGGAGAACTCCAGCTAGCCTATTCTGACCTCAGGGATCATGAAACCCTTACAGAAACAGTTACCCTGCTGCAATCTAACCTGGAGGATTTGGACAACAAAAATAGGCGTAACAATTTGAGGATAAGGGGGGGTCCCAGAGCAGACCACAAATTTACTCCCAGCAATCCAGAGACTGTTCCAGTCCCTGTTGCCAAACACCCCGGATACCTCGTTTGCCTGCGACAGGATTCACAGAGCCCTGCGCCCCAAACCTCCAGATGATAAACCATCAAGGGACATTGTGCTTTGTCTCAAAGATTTTCTTATTAAAGAAAATTTACTAAGAGCCTCTCACAATACCCCCAATATACAATTAGATGGGACCAGGATCCAGATCTATCCTGATATCTCTCCTGCTACACTGGAGAAACGCAGGAAACTGAAAGAAGTCACCACAGCACTGCAGTCAGCCAGAATCCGTTATAGATGGGGCTTCCCCTTTAAATTGCAAGTCCCCCAAAATGGCACTACCTATATGGTTATTACGCTACAGGAAGACAAAGAGTTGCTGATCAAATTGGGACTCCTGGCACCTGAACACCTATCCAGACAGCCTTCTACTATACGTCCCATGCCGATCTGGGCCACCACTTCTCCCCGACGAGATTGTAGAGGAAGAAGCTGAAGGACCATGTCTATTATGGGACCAGTGGCCTCTTAAACACCACCATTGGCCACCATGTGGCCTTCAAGCACAAATATGACCCATTGGTCTTCAAATTTGCTGCCCTCGACTGTATCCATGAGGACCTTCGAGGAGGAAACTTTGATCAAAAATTTCTCCAAAGAGAGACCCAGTGGGTGCATAGTTTGCGGGCCACCAAATATCCGGGCCTAAATGATATGATGAGTTTTAGACCTTTCCTGTAATAACTATTATGCATTTTACCTCTATCTAAATTTTCATGTGCTCGATGCATACCCCCCCCCCTTTCTCATTCTTCCTTTTTCCTTCTCCCCAACCCATTCTTTCCCTCTTTCTCCCCTTTCCCTTCTTTTTCTCCCCCTTCTTGCCTTTTTTCCCCTTACCTCTTTCTCCCACTCCCCCCATCCCAATCAATGGTTACCACCTCAATATTTAAAATCATTTGTTGCTTCCGCTTTACTTACAGTGATTCCTACCTAATAAGCAAAGGATCCCTTAAATGGATTAACAAGATATTACACGATGTATAGTAATGTATTACATTATTATCTTTTCATTACTTGTGATTAATGCTATTTGTTTACTATTTAATCTTACCCTTGAACAATGTATTTGGATTCATGAATTTGTATGTAATAGGTATATAAGTGTTCATGCGATTTTATCTTAACCTATGCTGTCTGTCTATGGGATTCACACCTACTTCTAGATACCTTTAGCTTCCCTTGCTTATCCACTTCCCTGTTGTGACTAAGGTGCTTGTGCAGCTGTCCACTATTTAAAGCGGGACTCTATATCTATCTGTGTTCAATACATCTTTGACTGATGCCAGCTTTCCCTTCCTTTCCATTGTGCGCATGCGCGAATCGAGCGGAGGTCCGCTCATCACGCTGCCTGCAATCCCCATAATTCATTTTACCTCTGACGTTATTGTTTTATATCCTGCTATTGATGTACTATCTGGGCGTTGACGTGATTACGGCACACCCAATGTGCTGCTGTCTCGTCATTGCGCAGGGACACGGCCATCGGATATAAATAGCTTGCACTTTCTGATCAGCTCTGTGTACAGCACCAGGCTGTCTCCCAGGGGCTTGTCCGTTCGTCTCATCATTCATGTAAGTACCCATACTCTTTCAGTGGTGCTCTCTCTACTAAACTGACTGGTTGTGCCGTTAATGTTGTTTCTTATTTTCTTTAGATCTTCCCTCTATGGGCATCCTATGTTAGGCAGGCTGTATTACACCCCGTTAGCGTACTGAGTTCCACCTGTGTTCACTTGATTGGTTCCTGGATCTCTCAGTATGATCATCTCTTTGACGATTGCTAACAAGAGACGCACACCTGCCTCTGTTTTAGTAACACCCTAATCTTATTTACTAGTAGGTATCTTTATGCACTCTTATTCATATACAGTGTTTATCATTACTTATAATATACTCACTTTCTGTTGCTTTCCATATCATCCATTAGAACTAGCTGTACGCTGCTTTACCTCTTCATATCTTGCTGAAAGCACCCCACATTTTTGGGAACCTTCCAGCCATTGGATATTTGTACACGAAGCCTAGTTCGCTATAAGGTATCTTTTGTAACTGTCTGTGTTTCGTTGTCTCGTTGTCTATTTGGTTTTCTTTATGACAGTTCAGCATACGCTTTTTAATGTAATGCAGGGGAATGTATATATGTGTGATTTGTAGGATTCTTAATTCGAATATATCTAATTTCAGACAGTGAAACTGGTTCTTCTTTTTTTGTCACTTCTTTGAACCTTGATCCTTGTCCTGAAGAAGCCTAACGGCGAAACGCGTAGATGCACAAGGGCTCACTGTACAAATTGTATAATTTCATATGATTTTTAACCTTTTGAACACTGTGATTATATCATGTACTTTTTTCAATAAACATTATTTTTGTTACTTCTCCATTGTTTCCATGCCTCTAAAGTCCGACCTGTGGTTACTTTTTTAGTACCCCTCCTTTTTTACTCCCTCTCCAATTTACGGATGTGGCATTGTGAGTGCTTTCTTTTCTCATTTTCCACATTTCTATTCTACTCACTACCAAAGTGAGGTGACGAATGCAACCAATACATTTGAACACATGTGAAGGTTCTCCTCCAGAGGTAAGGGCACTATCTCAACCATGTATTAAAATCTAAATGAACGCAACCTCCCCATAAAATCACAAGCAATGCTCAGTTGGGAACCACAAATGGGCCTAGAGATAGCCCCTGAGAGATGAGTCGATATGGTGTCAAATATGCACAAATGTACGAAATCTATGGTGGTAAGTCTATGGCGTAAGGGAAACAGTGGTAAAACTCCACACCAGATGGTATTATACTCCCTCAAGATTAAATAGATTCAGCCCCTTGGTCCCGGGGAACTGCTTCCGAGGTTGCCCCGATAGAGGCACACACCTTCACATATATTGGAGCTGCAAAGTTCTGCAACCCCTATGGCAAAAGATGGCTACCAAGGTTGCTCAAATCACTGGGTTTCACCATACCCTGACATATCAGATGTGCCTTTTTTTTGCAGAACTCCCAGATGCCACCCCCCAAGCTCAGAAACTCACCCACACGCTCTTCAGTGCAGTACACTGAGCAATAGCCCTACACCGGCAGTCCACTGAGACTAGGTGTTAAGATGTATGGAAGCAATCTGTCTTAGGGAAAGCATCCACCCTACTTTGATGGCTACTATACTGATATTCAAAAGAAAGTGGGCCTCTTGGTCATCATATGGTCTTTAACTGCTTCAGCCCTGGAAGATTAGGCTACTGAATGACCAGGCCATTTTTTGCGATTCAGCACTGCATTGCTTTATTTGACAATTGCACGGTTGTGCGACGCTGCACCCAAACAAAATTGAAGTCCTTTTTTTCCCACAAATAGGGCTTTCTTTTGGTGGTATTTGATCATCTCTGCGGTTTTTATTTTTTGCGCTATAAACAAAAAAGGGCAACGATTTTGAAAAAAAAACACAATACTTTGTGCTTTTTTGCTATAATAAATATCCCCATTTTGCAGATGTTATGTTGTTGATTGTACATTGTATTTACATGCTCTGGCAGGTTAAACTGGCTACTTTTTGTGCTTTGTTTATACATAGTTACATAGTTGGTGAGGCTGAAAAAGACACAAAGTCCATCAAGTCCAACCTATGTGTGTGATTTTATGTCAGTATTACCTTGTATATCCCCATATGTTGTGGTCGTTCAGGTGCTTATCTAATAGTTTTTTAAACTATAGATACCCCCCGCTGAGGGAATTCCACACCCTGGCCACTCTTACAGTAAAGAACCCTCTATGCAGTTTAAGGTTAAACCTCTTTTTTCCTAATTTTATTGACTGGCCACAAGTCTTGTTAAACTCCCTTCCGCGAAAAAGTTTTATCCCTATTATGGGGTCACCAGTAGGGATGAGCCGAAAACCCCCCAATGTTCGGTTTGCAGAAGAACATGCGAACATGCAAAAAGTTTGTTCGAACACACAAACACTGTTAAAGTCTATGGGACGCAAACATTTTTAAAGGCTTATATGCAAGTTATTGCCATAAAAAGTGTTTGGGGACCCGGGTCCTGCCTTTGGAGACATGTATAAATGCAAAAAAAGTTTTAAAAACGTCCGTGTTTTCGGGAGCAGTGATTTTAAGAATGCTTAAAGTGAAACAATAAAAATGAAATATTCCTTTAAATATGGTGTCTGGGGGGTGTCTGTATTATGCCTGTAAAGTCGCACAGTTTTCCCGTGTTTAGAACAATACCACAGCAAAATTACATTTCTAAAGGGAAAAAAAGTAATTTAAAACTGCTTGCGGCTGTAATGTATTGTCGGGTCTCGGCAATATAGATGAAAATCATTGAGAAAAACTGCATGGGTCCCCCCCAGCCCATTACCAGGCTCTTTGGGTCTGATATAGATATTAAGGGGAACCCTGCACCCAAATTTTTTTAAAAATGGCGTAGGGGCCCCCAGGCACTATATACTCTGAACAAAAGTATATATATACTATATATATATACTATACGGCCTGCCCTATATACTCTGCAGAAAGTTGGGCCTTAGGTGTTGGTGGTACCAGAACACTGTAAGCCCTCACAGTTACTCTTGCTGAGCTCAGGAACGGGCCCTGCTGTGAAATACTATATCAAAAATTGTAATTACATGCCCCTATTAAACAGGGGCAGAAAAATTGGGCCTTTGTGAGGGCTTACAGTGTTGTGGCACCACCATCACCACCACCAAAGGACCAAGTTTTCTGCCCCTGTTTAACAGGGGCATGTAATTACAATTTTTGATATAGTATTTCACAGAAGGGCTCGTTCCTGTGCCCACCAAGAGTAACTGTGAGGGCTTACGGTGTTGTGGCACCACCACCAGTTACTCTTGGTGGGCGCAGGAACGGGCCCTGCTGTGAAATATCATATCAAAAATTTGGATTACATGCCCCTGTTAAGCAGGGGCAGAAAAATTGGGCCTTGGGTGGTGGTGGTGCCACAACACTGTAACCCCTCACAGTTACTCTTGGAGGGCACAGGAACAGGCCCTGCTGTGAAATATTACTCACACAGGAATTAATTGATGGCCCTCTGCTGCGTGTGCAGCCACTGCAGCATTGCCAACATTGAGTTCCACCTGGTGGGCATGTCACAAATGAGGCGGTTGGTGGGCATGTTGAATTCCCTTTTGAAAGTCAGCCAGCTGAGCACTGGCATTGTATGACGTGCGGAAATGACCACAGACTTTTCGGGCCTGCCTCAGGAGACCCTGTAAGCCTGGGTACCTGCTAAAGAACTGCTGCACCACCAAATTCAAGACATGTGCCAAACATGGGACAAGTGTCCCTGTTGGAGGGCAGAGAGAAGGTTGGTGCCATCGTCGCATACAACCGTTCCTGGCTGAAGCTGGCGTGCCGTCAACCACCTCTGAGCCTGCCTCTGCAGAGCTGACAGGCAAAAAGATGCCATGCAGTGCTTGAGTTGGTCTGCTTAGGGGACAGGAGCTACACTGGGGCACAGATTCTGAGTGCTTGCGTAGGTCCTTGAACGCTTATTGAGCACTGCTGGTTCAGAGGACAAATCTGCAGAAGAGGCCATAGAGGAAGAAGAAGAGGAGGGGGTGGAGGAGAGAGCTGTGGCAGAATCACCACTAGCATTTTGGAAACGTGGTGGCAGAACAGGCTCCAATAATACTGAACCCTGTCCTGCATCCTTCCTAGCTGCCAGCAGAGTTAGGGTCCTAAACACTGGGGCGGGCGTCGGCGGTAAAGCGCCGCTATTTTAAGCGGCGCTTTACCGTCAGTATGCGGATGCTAGGGGGGCGGTTTTACCCCCCGCTAGTGGCCGAGAAATGTTTAAAAACCACCGCAAAGCGCCTCTGCAGAGGCGCTTTGCCGGCGGTATAGCCGCGCCGTCCCATTGATTTCAATGGGCAGGAGCGGTATACACTCGTCTCCTTCACCGCTCCGAAGATGCTGCTGGCAGGACTTTTTTTACCGTCCTGCCAGCGCATTGCTCCAGTGTGAAAGCCCTCGGGGCTTTCACACTGGAATGAAAGCAGTGGCACTTTCGGGTTGGTTTGCAGGCGCTATTATTAGCGCAATAGTGCCTGCAAACCGCCCCAGTGTGAAAGGACCCTTACTCAGTGCGCCATGAAGGAAAGGTAACGTCCCTGCCCATGCCTGATGGACCATGAGTCAGCGATAATATGCACCTTACTGCTGACTGCCCTGTCCAACGAGGCCAAAACATTGCCTTCCACATGCCGGTAGAGAGCTGGAATGGCCTTCTGTGAAAAGAAATGGCGTTTTGGAACCTGCCACTGAGGTACCGCACATTCCACAAATTCACGAAAGGGGGCAGAGTCTACCAGCTGAAAAGGCAGCACTTGCAGTGCTAGCAATTTGGCCAAGCTAGCATTCAGACGCTGAGCATGTGGATGGCTGGGACTGAATTTCTTTTTATGGTTTAGCAACTGGGGTAGGGAAATTTGCCTGCTAAAATCAGATGGAGGTGTACTGATAGCAGATTGGCTGCTAGTACTTGGGACATCTTATATAAGGTAGAGAGAGCAAATGATGGGTCTTTCCATGAAGCACACGGGAGCAATAAAGGGTCCATATAGGCAGTGCATGCCCCCAACATCACGCGTGAGTCCGCAAATGGGGAGAGGAGGGTAAGGCGCTGACAGCCAAGGAGCCAGACCACCATGGCCCCACAGCCGGAGGCGCCAACCAAACCACCCCCCAGTGGGCCAACAGTTGGAAAACACTCAGCCGGCGGTGCAGCGTCACAAGGACGCCGCACGTTCGGCAAGGAATGCGCGACGTCGACGCGCAGTGGGGACAGCCCCGCCCACCCCACGTCAGGACAGGGTGAAGGGAGGGCAGCCTTCGAACGGGACAAGAAAGGTAAGGTCCAACAAAAGACACAGCCACACACACCACTGCGCACATGTAAGGAGAAAAAACTAAATAAAATATAATTGGTTAGAAAATATAGGAAAACAAAAGAAAAAAAATTGGATTTTGTATTGAAAAATGGAAGGGATTAGGGGTAGATGGAAAGGTATATTAATGTATATTATCTGGCTCTAATGAATTGTATAGGTTTTTTAAAAAATATTAATATATAGCAAAATGCATAAAACAATTTGAAAACTGTATGATATTTTGAACCAATTAAAATCTATTCTTTATTCAATTGTATTATTGCTCCCGTGTGCTTCATGGAAAGTCCCGTGATTTGCTCTCTCTACCTTATATATAGTACCGGGATGGAGGAGGGGACCTGAACGGCCCGTTTTACCTCATTTAAAGTCCCACCTTATTCCTTTTCTTTGATATATTACTTGGGACACCTATTGCTATACCTTCATTCCTCTCAGTGCAGGTTTTTGAGAGGACTGGAGGTATAGTGGGGTTGGAGATCCCAGATGAGGAGCAAGGAGAAGTCTGCCATTTTCTTTGATGTGGGTCTTTCAAGTGCTGTTGCCAACGGACTGCATGGGAGGTCCTCATATGTCTTGGTACCACATGCTTGACCAAGCGGCTGCTGTTCTGGCCACACTTGATCTGCTTCAGACATAGGTTGCAAACAGCAACGGTGCGATCTGCAGCACACGTGTCAAAAAAGGCCCACAGCAAGGAACTTTTCAAAATCAGCGGAGAGTCAGCAGCACCTTGCACCTGCGGAGCTCTGCGGTGTGAAACAGTAGGGTGGCTGCCCTTAAGCTGCCCTCTAGAGGACATCCTGCCTTGTTGGAGTTGTGCCAACTCCTCCTCCTCTCTTCTATCAGGCACCCAAGTAGAGTCAGTGACCTCATCATCCGCTCCATCCTCGTCACTGGAGCAAACTTGGCAGTATGCTGCAGCTAGGGAAACATGACTGCCAGTTTCTTGTCCTTCTTGGGCACTTCCTCTCTCTCTAGGCTCACGTTACTCCCTTCCTCAACCTGGGAACCAACATCAGAGCCTTTCAATCGCTGCGCATCCTCCAGCAGCATGTACCCGACACTGTGGTCGAATAGTTCGGGGGACTCCTCCGTGCATGATGGTGGGGCTACAGAAGGAGTGACTGCGGACAAGAAGCTGGTGAAATAGGCTGCTTTGGCAGCTGAATTGGAAGGCAAACTACTCTGAGCCTGGGTGACAGAGAATGAGGAGGATGAGGACAGCTTTGTTATCCACTCCACCAACTCTTCTGCATGTTCTGGCTCAAAAACACGGCCAGCAGCAGAAAAAAAGGACAAGCGTGCCCCATGGCCACCTGCAGAGGATGCACCATGTCCACGACCAGCACTGTTCACTGTAGACACAGAGGCTGCTTGTCCTCTTTTAGTGGCCTGTGAGCGTCTGCCTCCCCTTGGTGGCCTTCCAGACATGATGTATATTTTGTTTTACAACACCACACTACACTGTATTGTGTACTGTGTACACCACCACAAAAGTAGTAGCAACTGCACTATGGCTGCACAGTATTGTGTAATGTGTATACCACCAGATCAGTAGTAACAACTGTACTATGACTGCACTGTATTGTGTACTGTGTATACCACCAGAAAGGTAGTAGCAACTGCACTACGGCTGCACTGTATTGTGTACTGCGTACACCACCATTAAGGTAGTAGTGACTGCACTACGGCTGCACTGTATTGTGTACTGCGTACACCACCAGAAAAGTAGTAGCGACTACACTACAGCTGCACTGTATTATGTACACCACCGGAAAAGTAGTAGCAACTGCACTACAGTTGCACTGTATTGAGTACTGTGTACACCACTAGAAAGGTAGTAGCAACTGCACTACTACTGCACTGTATCGTGTACTGTGTACACCACCAGAAAAGTAGTAGCAACTGTAGTACGGCGGCTGCACTGTATTGTGTACTGCGTACACCACCAGAAAGTAGCAACTGCACAACGGTTTTCCATGGGTGCTCGAATTTCCCGCAAACGTCCCATAATGTTCGTTCTTCGGCGAACGGGCGAACACCCGATGTTCGAGTCGAATCTTTGTTCGACCCGAACATCAAGCTTATCCCTAGTCACCAGTACGGTATTTGTAATCTGAAATCACATCCCCTCTCAAGCGTATCTTCTCCAGAGAGAATAAGTTCAGTGCTCTTAACCTTTCCTCATAACTGATATCCTCCAGTCCATTTTATTAGCTTTGTTGCTCTTCTTTGTATTTGCTCCATTTCCATTACATCCTTCCTGAGGACTGGTGCCCAGAACTGGACAGCATACTCTAGGTGCGGGCAGACCAGAATCTTGTAGAGTGGGAGTATTATGGCTTTATCCCTGGAGTTGATACGTTTTTTAATGCATGCCAATATTCTGTTTGCTTTGTCAGGCTCAGCAATGGCATGCAATGCCAAGCTGCTGCTATCATCTTCTAGGACCTCCAGGTCCTTTTCCATCCTAGATTCCCTTAGAGGTTCTCCCTTTTTAGTGTATAGATTGCATTCGTATTTATGCCACCCAAATGCATTACTTTACATGTATCTCGATTTGACCTTCAGGAGTCATAACCCTTAAAAGGAAGCTTTTGCCTTGTTTTTTTTTTTAATTTTTATTTAATTTTAATTATTGTGTACTTTGTACACCACCAGAAAATGAGGTGGCAACTGCACTACGGCTGCACTGTATTGTGTACACCACCAGAAAAATAGTAGCAACTGCACTACGGCTGCACTGTATTATGTACACCACCAGAACAGTAGTAGCAACTGTACTACGCTGCACTATATTGTGTACTGTGTACACCACCAGAAAGGTAGTAACAACTGCACTACGACTGCACTGTATTGTGTACTGTGTACACCACCGGAAAAGTAGTAGCAACTGCACTACCGCTAAACTGTATTGTGTACTGTGTACACCACTAGAAAAGTAGTAGTAACTGCACTACGGCTGCACTGTATTATGTACACCACCAGAACAGTAGTATCAACTGTACTATGGATGCACTATATTGCGTACTGTGTACACCACCAGAAAAGTAGTAGCAACTGCACTATGGTTGCACTGTATTGTGTACTGTGTACACCACCAGAAAGGTAGTAGCAACTGCACTACGGCTGCACAACGCAATTCCGCGGGCACTCAAGTTTCCCACGAACGCCCTATAATGTTCGTTCTTCAACGAACAGACGAACACCCGATGTTCGAGTCAAACTTATGTTTGACCCGAACATCGAGCTCATCCCTAGTCACCAGTACAGTATTTGTAAATTGAAATCACATCCCCTCTCAAGTGTCTCTTCTCCAGAGAGAATAAGCTCAGTGCTCGTAATCTTTCCTCATAAATAATATCCTCTATTCCCTATTATTAGTTTTGCCCTTCTTTGTACTCGCTCCATTTCCATTACATCCTTCCTGAGGACTGATGTCCAGAACTGGACAGCATACTCTAGGTGTGGCCAGACCAGAATCTTGTAGAGCAGGAGAATTATGGCTTTATCCCTGGAGTTAATACAATTTTAAATGCATGCCAATATTCTGTTTGCTTTGTTAGTGTTATGTCCCTTCGACACGGGGTCTCTCAGGGTGTTGCTAGCAATGCTACCAGTATCCGCTCAGCAAGTGACGCACAGGCTGAATGCACTTCTTAACCAGGGACGGGATTATTACTCACTCAGAAAGTGATGTACGTTCTTACATGGAGGAGTCATAATACAACAGGTCTCCCTCTCAGTATCATGCTGCTGCTTCCAGTTCCACACACACTATGACTGATTCCTGGTACATCTCCTCCCCCAGCATGCATCAGGAGAAAGGAGTTAAGGGTCACAGTGGTTCTGCACAAACATTATAGTTATCAGCAGCTTGGCATTGCATGCCATTGCTGAGCCTATCATCTACTAGGACCCCCAGGTCCTTTTCCATCCTAGATTCCCCCAAAGGTTTTCCCTTTAGTGTATAGAATGCATCCATATTTATGCCACCCAAATGCATTATTTTACATGTATCTCAATTTGACCTTAAGGGGTCATGACCCTTAAAGGGAAGCTTTTGCCTTGTTCATTTTTTTAAAATTTTTATTTAGTTTTAAATATGGTGTACATTGTACACCACCAGAAAAGTAGTAGCAACTGCACTACGGCTGCACTATATTGTGTACTGTGTACACCACCAGAAAAGTAGTAGCAACTGCACTAAGGCTGCACTGTATTGTGTACACCACCTGAAAAGCAGTAGCAACTGCACTAAGGCTACACTGTATTGTGTACTGTGTATACCACCAGAAAAGTAGTAGCAACTGCACTACAGCTGCACTGTATTGTGTACACCACCAGAAAATAGTAGCGACTGCACTACGGCCGCACTATATTGTGTACTGTGTACACTACCAGAAAAGTAGTAACAACTGCACTATGGCTGCACTGTATTGTGTACTGTGTACACCACCAGAAAAGTTGTAGCAACTGCACTAAGGCTGCACTGTATTGTGTACTGTGTACACCATCAGAAAAGTAGTAGCAACTGCACTACAGCTGCACTGTATTGTGTACACCACCAGAAAAGTAGTAGCAACTGCACTACGGCTGCACTGTATTGTGTACTGTGTACTCCACCAGAACAGTAGTAGCAACTGCACTACGGCTGCACTATATTGTGTACTGTGTACACCGCCAGAAAAGTTGTAGCAACTGCACTACGGCTGTACTGTATTGTGTACTGTGTACACCACCAGAAAAGTAGTAGCAACTGCACTAAGGCTGCACCATATTGTGTACACCACCACCGAGAGCTCCACACCGCTCCAGCCCTTTTCAGCCCCCTGAGCTACTAGATTGAGCAAGACCCTTCTGAAAACTACCCCCTCGCCTCCCGGAAGACCCAGGCACAGATCCACATGCCAAGTGGCTCACAAATAAGTGAGATAAGCCGCCAGCTGGACTTTAATCTGGTGGCCTCTGCATCTTCCAAGATGGCAGCCGCGGCCTCCAAACGAGGAGGCATAGAGGAGCCGGACTCCATTGCGGACCCTCCATCCCCTTACCAGCAGCAGGACCTCTTGCTGGCAACACCCGTGAGTACCTGCACCCCCAAAGGGACCTCCCCAGCCTCCATCGAGTTCCTGCTACACAGGACATTAGGGGATCTCCTCCACACCCCCATGCTGCAGTCCCCCCTAAGCATGGTAGGCTCCCAGAATTCTTCCCCTATGCAGCCTATCCAGACCCCTGACATGCAGAAACTACTACAGAGCTTCCCTGAAATGCTGGCCGCAGGCCTTGCTCAAAATACCATGCAGATCACAGCCACCATTAAAGCTGACTTATAGAGCTTGGGAGCTCACATAGACGCAATTGAGCAGGTTGTTGACAACATGGCTGCTCGCACTAACCAAAACACCGCCTGCATTTAATCATTACAAGACCAACTAGATTCTGCGCTAGCAAAATTAGATGATTTGAAAAACAGAAACAAGAGATATAATTTCCGTATAAGAGGGATCCCTGAATCAGTCACGGACATACCTAGTACTGTCAAACTCTTCATTAAGGAACTGATACCAGACATCCAGGGACATAGACTCGAACTTGACAGAGCCCTACAGTTCCCTCGTCAAAATGGCCTCCCGAGGGACATTGTGGTTAAACCCCATTACTACTGCATTAAAGAGGACGTTATGAGAAAAACCTGCAACCTGGACAACCTCTCCTTTCAAGGAAACAAGATCCACATTTTTGCGGATATTTCCCCTACCACCATCCAGAAGCGGAGGTCCACAGAATTCCCATAAGTATCGCTGGTCATTCCCTTTCCACCTCCAGTTCCATTTCAGAGACAAATCATATAGATTCACCAACTTTCATGATGGCAAATGGTTACTGCTGCAACTAGGTCTGATCTCCCAGGAACTAGCTCCTCTGCATCCTGCAGCCAAGTCAGGCTCCACCAAGCGACCCCCTCTGGGCAGCCCTCTAACCCCGCTGTGGAACAAACAACTAACAAAGAGACACCGAGACTCTCACCCTCCGAATTGAGCGACTCTCTCTTTACTCCCGGACGGGACGTGTTTTTCAAATTTTTTGAGATGGATGTTCATCCCTCTCATGTGTGTAGTGGGTAAACCTACACAAATCTGCTTATTGACGTTCCTGTCAGGCCTTTGCCTGCTTTATGTTAGGCCCCATTAGGCCCCTTAATGGCTAACTGAGATACCTAACTTTGCTCTGGCCGCCCACCCCGGCCGGGGTGGAATCTGCCTTACAATGACTAATTTTTTGCACAAACTTATGCTCTTTTAGTTATCTTCCCCCTAATGCTATGTCTACCACCCTTCCCTCCCTTCCCTTCCTTCCCTCCCTCCCCCTGCAGTGATCCAGTGGTCCCTGGTATTTTTTTAATTGTTGCCAACTGTTGCCTAGCGTCAGAGTGCTTCTCATCATTCCTATTCCTGTTTTGGTCCCTCAGTAATTCATTCCCCCACAGGGGGACCTGACGGCCGGAGCGGCCCAACATGCCATCCTCTCTGTTGTGATGCAGAGGGATTCACCCCCCTCTGGTGACACCAGGTAGACAACCCTTTTTGAGGTTGTACCCTCTCTGAGTTCACCCTTACCGGGGGACTTAGCTACAGGACTGGCAAGCCGAGTCCTAGTCCATGTTACCAGACTTTGCATATTTTTGTCTTGTACTCATTTCTTGCACTAATTTCTTATCATCTCACACTCTCTGTTCCATCCTCTTCTGTCTTTCTTTCTACTTCCCCCATGTCTCCTTCCCAATCCCCTACCTACCTCTTCTTCATTCTCCAGGAACCTTCGCAGAGAACAACCTTCGTTCTTCCCCCAGGGCTCCAACAGGTGACCAGCTCCTCAAAAGATGATACCTGCTCTTCAAAGGCAGAGGTAAGCCCCCTTCATACATTCTCGCCACCTACCCCTGATGCCCATGGCTGAATCAAATCACCACCATTTATCTTTAAAGATAGCCTCACACAATACACAAGGGCTTAACTTGCCCTCTAAACGCTGGAAGGCATTTCAAAGTTACCACGCCAGAAGCCTTGATATTGTCCTACTTCAGGAGACCCATTTCCCCGCCAGCTATACCACCTCCTTCCTCCATCGTAGCCTCCCCACTTTTTATCTGGCAAATGCAGATTCCAAAAAAGGGGGGTGGCCATACTCCTTGCTAAAAGAATCCCATTCGTTCACACACACACGGTCAAAGACACTGACGGCAGATATATACTCATCAAAGGGCTCATTGAGGGGGTAATGTACTCCATCATCTCCTACTTTGCCCCTAACCAGGGCCATGTATGCTTCTTCGCCTCCATACTATCCACCCTTTCCCCACATCTGGAAAGCAGAACAATTTTAGCGGGTGATTCCAACATCACATTTGACCATATGCTAGACAAATGTTCTCAAGACAGACCCCACCTCAAAAAAATACCTAAACAGAGCCTCAGTATAGCCCGTCTTCTGCACGACATGGGCCTAATTGACTCCTGGAGGGAACTAAATCCCACAGCCAAAGACTTCACTCACTATTCTGCACCGCACAAAACGTACGCCAGAATTGACCACATCTTTATCCCCAACTCGAAGATGCACACAGCAACTCACGCTTCTATACACAAAGTACCTTGGTCAGATCACTCTTTGGTGACCCTCAGAACCACTAGCTCCCTCTCACCTCCTGGACCCCCCCCCCCCCCCAGTGGCGCCTAAGTAAATCCCTCTTGTCCAACCCAGTCCACTGCACAATGTTAGCAAAAGACATTCAGGAATTTTTCCTCCTTAACGACACCAGAGACACGACCCCAAGCTCCCTTTGCGGGGCTCACAAAGCTGTCTTAAGGGGAAAAATGATCCAACTTGCGTCCAAACTTAAAAGGGAAAGGAAAGCAGATGTGGAGAAACTCGAAAAATAATTTAAATCTCTCAGAAAATCCCATAAGACTAACCCCACATCTGAAACCCTAGCCAAATTAGAATCTGCCCGAGTGGCACTGAATTTAGCTCTGACGTCCAACGCCGATAAGCACCTGAGCTGGTTGAGCGGCAGTTTCTATTTGCAGGCAGATAAAATTGGCCCACACTTAGCAGCCCTGTCAGGAACCTTAACCCAGAACCCCCAAAAAATCCTAGAAACTTTTCAGGCCTTTTACTCCATACTCTGCACCCAACCCGAACAATCCCGAATACGTTAATTCTTTTCTGGAGGACATCGCCATCCCCAAACTCTCAGACTTCCATCGCTCTATTATGGAATTGCCCTTCCAGGTGGAGGAAGTCCAAGACCTCATCAAGAATCTCAAATCAGACTCTGCCCCAGGGCCCGACGGTTTCTCTGCTCATTATTATAAAGCATTTTCTGAGGTCCTCTCTCCTCGTCTGGTCCGTCTCTATAACTCCCTATGTGAGGGAACCCCCCTGGAACTGGCAGCCAACCTAGCATATATATTGGTTATTCCCAAACAAGGCAAAGATCCCTGCGAGGTAGGTAACTATAGGCCAATCTCCTTAATCAATAATGATTTAAAGATTATGACCAAAAGTCTAGGAAATAGAACGGCCTCTTTTATAGATGCTTACATCCATAAGGATCAAGTGGGTTTTATCCCTGGGGGACAGGGGCCAGACCAGATCAGGAGAGCGGTAGATTTAATCTCCCTCATGCAATCCCATGGGATGGAGGTCCTTCCCAACCAGGATATGTCCTTTCCATAGATCTCCAAGAGGCCTTTGACACGGTCACCTGGCCATACCTCTTCACCATTCTACAAAAATGGGACTTTGGCCCGGAATTCCTCAGAACCCTGGCTACCCTTTACTCCTCCCCGAAAGCCTGAATTAAACTACAAGGTCACCTCTCTGACCAAATCCCATTCCTGAAGGGCACCAAACAAGGCTGCCCCCTCTCCCCCATCCTCTTCGCCATCGCGATAGAAACGTTAGCTCTGGCTATTAGACAACACCCGGATATTCATGGAGTAAAATGTGGTAGATGGACCCACAAATGCGCCCTTTTTGCTGATGACGTTTTTCTGTTCATCACCTCCCCTCTCATATCCACTCTCAACATACTCCAACTCCTCAAAACATTTGGTTCAATCTCAGGCCTTCACGTCAACATGTCCAAATCAATGGCCCTCAACATATCAGCTCCCCAAGACCTAGTAGATAGACTCAAAAATCATTTTCCCTTCTCCTGGAGCACCTCCTCTTTTCCCTATTTAGGAGTATTCCTCACCTCTAAAATTGAGCTCATGCACCACCACAACTACCCCGCTATGCTTAAGAGACTGTCGGAAGACCTCTCGCAATGGTCCCTCTATAAAATGTCCTGGCTAGGGAGAGTAAATTCAGTCAAAGTGACCCTGCTACCTAAGCTCCTGTACCTCTTCCGGTCCCTTCCTATACCCATTAAAAAGCGTCTCCTAGACAAACTACAGTCAGCAATTATACGGTTCATATAGGGGGGCAAGGGACACCGTCTCTCACCTGTGGTATTTCGCTCCAACGCACACAACAGGATCCCATTGTGGTGCGCGGGTAGAATGGGGGAGGGTCTGTAAACGGAATCCTTCACTCTCACCTTCAATCAACCCCTCTACATAGAGTCCGATTTTTATTTATTTTTTTAAGCTTTTTGGTTCTCTTTATGCTTTAACATTAATTTCTCACATGGTTTAGTCTCATTGTTATATCAGTGTTGTACATTTTGTACTGTCTACTTTATTGGACTTTTGCCATGTTTGTACAACTGTGATGATATAAGTTTGAATAAACTTTGTTGAAAACTAAAAAAAAAAAAAAAAAAAAGAAAAAAAAAAAGAAAAGTAGTAGCAACTGCACTATGGCTGCACTGTATTGTGTACTGCACCAGAAAAATAGTAGCAACTGTACTACGGCTGCACTGTATTGTGTGCTGTATACAACACTAGAAAAAGAGTAGCAACTGCACTACGGCTGCACTGTATTGTGTACTGTGTAATGCACCAGAAAAGTAGTAGCAACTGCACTATGGCTGCACTAAATTGTGTACTGTGTACACCACCAGAAAGGTAGTAGCATCTTTACTATGGCTGCACTGTATTGTGTACTGTGTACTGTGTACAACACCAGAAAAGGAGTAGCAACTGCACTACGGCTGCACTGTATTGTGTACTGTGTACACCACCAGAAAAGTAGTAGCAACTGCACAAATGCCGCGTACACACGAGCGGACTTTACGGCAGACTTTGCCCGGCGGACTGGATTTCGGCAGACAATTCGATCGTGTGTGGGCTCCAGCGGACTTTGTTTTCTCAAAAGTTGGACGAACTTAAATTTGAAACATGGTTTAAATCAATCCGTCTAAATCGAGTCCAGGCGAAAAGTCCGCTCGTCTGTATGCTAGTTCGACAGACAAAAAGCCATGCTAGGGCAGCTATTGGCTACTGGCTATGAACTTCCTTGTTTTAGTCCGGTCGTACGTCATCACATACAAATTCGACGGACTTTGGTGGAATGTGTGTAGGCAAGTCCGTTCATTCAGAAAGTCCGTCGTAAAGTCTGTCAAAGTCCGCCGAGCAAAGTCTGCCGTAAAGTCCACTCGTGTGTACGCGGCATAAGGCTGCACTGTTTTTTGTGTACACCACCAGAAAGGTAGTAGCAACTATGCTACGGCTACACTGTACTGTGTACACCACCAGAACAGTAGTAGCAACTGCACTACGGTTGCACTGTACTGTGTACACCACTGGAAAAGTAGTAGCAACTGCACTACGGCTGCACAACGGTGTTCTGTGGGCACTCAAATTTCCCGCAAACGCCCCATAATGTTCGTTCTTCGGCGAACGGGCGAACACCCTATGTTCGAGTCGAACTTATGTTCGACCCGAACATCGGGCTCATCGCTAGTCACCAGTACGGTATTTGTAAACTGAAATCACATCCCCTCTCAAGCGTCTCTTCTCCAGAAAGAATAAGTTCAGTGCTCGTAACCTTTCCTCATAATAAAAGGGACTGGAGAACATTAATTAGCTTTGTTGCCGTTCTTTGTTCTCGCTCCATTTCCATTACATCATTCCTGAGGACTGGTGCCCAGAACTGGACAGCATACTCTGGGTGCGGCCAGACCAGAATCTTGTAGAGCGGGAGAATTATCGCTTTATCCCTGGAGTTAATCTGTTTTTTAATGCATGCCAATATTCTGTTTGCTTTGTTAGTAGCAGCTTGGCATTGCATGCCATTGCTGAGCCTATCATCTACTAGGAGCCCCAGGTCCTTTTCCATCCTATATTCCCCCAGAGGTTCTCCCCTTAGTGTATAGATTGCATTCATATTTATGCCACCCACATGCATTATTTTACATGTATCTCGATTTGACCTTCAGGAGTCATAACCCTTAAAGGGAAGCTTTTGCCTTGTTAATTTTTTTAGATAGATATTTTAAAGAACCAGCATTACACAGATAATCTTACCAATGCACGAAAATGTTTTAAAAACCTTGATAGTATCATAATTATAATTATGATACCATGGGGGCAGCCATATTAGCAACTGGAGTACTCTAGGCTTGAAAAAAGAGCCTGTTTTATAGCTTGAATTTTTTTTTTTCTTTTCTGATATGGAGGATTTTATGCTTTAAGTCACTGCTGCTTCCTTTAATTTATTAAAACGTTTTATGGGTTGAACTACAGTTAGTCCTCGGGTTACAAACAAGGTTCTGTAGGTTTGTTCTTAAATTGATTTTGTATGTAAGTTGGCACAGGTACACGTTCGAGGTACTGTACATTTTTTAAGTGTAACTCCAGCCAAAAAAAATATTTTTTTTAGCTAGCATAGGGAAGGGTTAACACCCCTGTAATGTTTGTTTCGCTGTCTGTGCCCCTGTTCAGAAGATTTCACCTCACTTTCTGTCCCTGTGACAATTGGATTTTGAAAATTTTGGGGTGTTGTGGAAACAAGGATTGGTGATAAAGCTTCAGAGGAGACACCTTTTTCCCATTGTAACTCTTATGCCATGTACACACGAGCAGATCTTCCGTCGGAAAAATCTTGGATGGTTTTTCCGACGGAATTTCACTCAAGCTTGGCTTGCATACACACAGTCACACAAAAGTTCACTGAACTTTCGACCATCAAGAACTCTGTGACGTACAACACTACGACGAGCCGAGAAAATGAAGTTCAATGCTTCCAAGCATGCGTCGAATTGTTTGCGAGCATGCGTAGGAATTTTGCGCGTCGGATTTGCTACAGATGATCGGAATTTCCAATCGAAACTTTTTCCGACCGAAAAATTGAGAACCTGCTCCCAATCTTTTGCTGGCGGGAATTCGGCCAGCAAAAGTCCGATAGAGCATACACACAGTCGCATTTTCCGACCTAAAACTCTCATCTGTCTTTTGCTGGCTGAATTTCCGATCGTGTGTACGCGGCATTAGACCTTATGCACACTGGACGTTATAAAAAAGCCAGTAATGTTAGCTGTAGAAAGCTGTAGCAGTAGAGAGTTTTTTAGTGTTTTTTGGCGTTTTTTAGCTGTAGCGTTTTTTTAGCTTTTTTTAGCAAAACTATATTCCCATAAAAGCTTATGACTCCAAAATGCTGATAAACGCCAAACAGCAGCATTTTTTGGCATTTTTAAGCTGTTTTCAGCTTTTTTCAGAGCTAGAGCATTTTTACGGCTGAAAAACTCCTCTCAAAACCCACTAGTTTCTGGGGTTTTTTTCCAGCCTGAAAACGCCCCTGCCAAAAACTGCTGATAACAGCCTATGTGTGCATGGACAGCCTGAATAACATGCTGGAGAGTTTATTGGCTGCTGAAAACAAAACGTCTGGACGTTTTTACAGCTGCTGTTTTTTGGCTTCACTCCTTACAGGAGTGAATTTCCCTTCTTAGGTGTAGATTTCCTGTTACTTCCTGTTTCCCTCCGTTTGTAAGTATGAGTCGTTTGTAAGTCTATGTTATAAACCCAATACAAGCAGTCCTTTGTGCAGATGACTTTGGATTTACTGGAGAAGATACATTGTAGTTAACAGGGGTGAGAGCAAGCATGGATCTGCCAGCAATGAAGGAGAACAAACTAGCAGCATTTCAGGGGCTTTCATCAGGGCTTTAATGGTTGCTGAAGGGAAATAGGCAAGTAAGGGGTCATGATAACTTAGAAAACAGAAATGCTGTTTCCAGTTATTATGAAATAATACTCCAACAGCTATTGTAATTCTATGTTTTAAAATAAAAACCCAGAAAGTGAAAGGGACAGCTAGTTCTGCTTTACCTTTCACCTCCTAGGCCAGCCTTTCTCAACCTTCTTAACACAGAGGAACCCTTAAAATAGATTTGCAGTCTCAGGGAACCCCTGCTAAAAAATGACTATATCTACAACTTATGATACATTAGAGTGATGGTCAATGGGAAGAATGCTCCTTACATTTACATTAGAGTGATGGTCTTTGGGAAACATTACCCCCTAATAGATAGCTAAAAAGATCAATGGTGTCAGTGGGAACTTATCTGAGGGTCAGAAATTGCTTATTGCTCAAGAAACCCCTAGTAATCTTTGGAGGAACCCTAGTTAAGAAACCTCATCCTAGGCAGAGTCACAAGTGTTTAGCCCAGGCTTGAGCAGATGTATGGGTTCCATAGGGTTCAACAATGGTGGCACATTTTCACCTGTACTTGTCCACAAGAAGCATGCAGGAGAGTAATATATCAACACTTGCTGTACACTTTAGTGAACTGGAGATACTGTACATCCACAGCCCATCACCAGGCCTCCCTCGCATGCTCCACCCACAGCAGGTCCTTCTTCATCTCTCATTATTTTTCCTGCCAGAGAGCGTGGCAGTTTTCTCCTCAATGTATGGTTGGCTTTAGGGGTTATTACAGTGTGCTTCTAGCCAAATGGAAACCGAACTACTTGGCTTAACGTGGAACTCCAGGATTCCCCATCCATCTCCCCCAACTACTGAAACACCCCCCCCCCCCGGTATTTTTTTTTAACTCATATACAGTATATACATTTTTCTTTAAGCACGGTAATGTCCTTCCTTGTCCTTCCTTTGACAACATCAGGGGAATAAGCATTCTTCTAGAACTGAGCAGCACTCACATAATAACACATGAGCACCACCCAGTCCTGGAGTACTATGAGCCCAGACTGTGTGATGACGTGACCCCTAGAGAATATGTAAATGACAGACTGAACTCATATAAAATAGGTACTTTTGAACACACTGACAGTGTACCTCCAAACACTTTTGCATTCACTGACAATCCACCTTCATTTCTGCAATAGCCAAATCCACACCTTTGTGTACAATCCTACTCCACACCTAAATGTGCTAACACTGCAATTATATGCTTTTCTGCACTCATCAACATTGCAACAATTTGCACTTTTGCACTCACCAACACCACAATGATGTGAACTTCTATATTTGCTTGTAGGCTGCTCCCTTCTTCTTGGTCCAAGCAATACAGCCGGGCTGTGTCTTACATGACAATGGCCCAACATCGCTGATTGTTCATTCATAAAAGTCACACAGTATCGTTATGTAATCCATCAGCCAGAGCCCAGTATGTGTAAAAGCAGCCACCACTGGACACACATAGCAACGGGGCTAAGAGAGCTGTCACTATTATAATGAACACTTAGCACTGCCTGCTCATTCGTAATAGTAAAAGGTTACTCTAAAAGGCAAATCTATCTACTGCTGCTTTTACACATCCAGGGCACTGCAAAGATAATTTACACAGAGCCGCAGCTCTGAGTAACCTTTTACTATTATAAATAAAAAAGCAGAGCTGATAGCTTAGAGAGTCAAGGATTGTGTGCTGGCTGTGCCTCCTTCCTCCATCGTAGCCTCCCCACTTTTTATCTGGCAAATGCAGATTCCAAAAAAGGGGGGTGGCCATACTCCTTGCTAAAAGAATCCCATTCGTTCACACACACACGGTCAAAGACACTGACGGCAGATATATACTCATCAAAGGGCTCATTGAGGGGGTAATGTACTCCATCATCTCCTACTTTGCCCCTAACCAGGGCCATGTATGCTTCTTCGCCTCCATACTATCCACCCTTTCCCCACATCTGGAAAGCAGAACAATTTTAGCGGGTGATTCCAACATCACATTTGACCATATGCTAGACAAATGTTCTCAAGACAGACCCCACCTCAAAAAAATACCTAAACAGAGCCTCAGTATAGCCCGTCTTCTGCACGACATGGGCCTAATTGACTCCTGGAGGGAACTAAATCCCACAGCCAAAGACTTCACTCACTATTCTGCACCGCACAAAACGTACGCCAGAATTGACCACATCTTTATCCCCAACTCGAAGATGCACACAGCAACTCACGCTTCTATACACAAAGTACCTTGGTCAGATCACTCTTTGGTGACCCTCAGAACCACTAGCTCCCTCTCACCTCCTGGACCCCCCCCCCCCCCCAGTGGCGCCTAAGTAAATCCCTCTTGTCCAACCCAGTCCACTGCACAATGTTAGCAAAAGACATTCAGGAATTTTTCCTCCTTAACGACACCAGAGACACGACCCCAAGCTCCCTTTGCGGGGCTCACAAAGCTGTCTTAAGGGGAAAAATGATCCAACTTGCGTCCAAACTTAAAAGGGAAAGGAAAGCAGATGTGGAGAAACTCGAAAAATAATTTAAATCTCTCAGAAAATCCCATAAGACTAACCCCACATCTGAAACCCTAGCCAAATTAGAATCTGCCCGAGTGGCACTGAATTTAGCTCTGACGTCCAACGCCGATAAGCACCTGAGCTGGTTGAGCGGCAGTTTCTATTTGCAGGCAGATAAAATTGGCCCACACTTAGCAGCCCTGTCAGGAACCTTAACCCAGAACCCCCAAAAAATCCTAGAAACTTTTCAGGCCTTTTACTCCATACTCTGCACCCAACCCGAACAATCCCGAATACGTTAACTCTTTTCTGGAGGACATCGCCATCCCCAAACTCTCAGACTTCCATCGCTCTATTATGGAATTGCCCTTCCAGGTGGAGGAAGTCCAAGACCTCATCAAGAATCTCAAATCAGACTCTGCCCCAGGGCCCGACGGTTTCTCTGCTCATTATTATAAAGCATTTTCTGAGGTCCTCTCTCCTCGTCTGGTCCGTCTCTATAACTCCCTATGTGAGGGAACCCCCCTGGAACTGGCAGCCAACCTAGCATATATATTGGTTATTCCCAAACAAGGCAAAGATCCCTGCGAGGTAGGTAACTATAGGCCAATCTCCTTAATCAATAATGATTTAAAGATTATGACCAAAAGTCTAGGAAATAGAACGGCCTCTTTTATAGATGCTTACATCCATAAGGATCAAGTGGGTTTTATCCCTGGGGGACAGGGGCCAGACCAGATCAGGAGAGCGGTAGATTTAATCTCCCTCATGCAATCCCATGGGATGGAGGTCCTTCCCAACCAGGATATGTCCTTTCCATAGATCTCCAAGAGGCCTTTGACACGGTCACCTGGCCATACCTCTTCACCATTCTACAAAAATGGGACTTTGGCCCGGAATTCCTCAGAACCCTGGCTACCCTTTACTCCTTTCCGAAAGCCTGAATTAAACTACAAGGTCACCTCTCTGACCAAATCCCATTCCTGAAGGGCACCAAACAAGGCTGCCCCCTCTCCCCCATCCTCTTCGCCATCGCGATAGAAACGTTAGCTCTGGCTATTAGACAACACCCGGATATTCATGGAGTAAAATGTGGTAGATGGACCCACAAATGCGCCCTTTTTGCTGATGACGTTTTTCTGTTCATCACCTCCCCTCTCATATCCACTCTCAACATACTCCAACTCCTCAAAACATTTGGTTCAATCTCAGGCCTTCACGTCAACATGTCCAAATCAATGGCCCTCAACATATCAGCTCCCCAAGACCTAGTAGATAGACTCAAAAATCATTTTCCCTTCTCCTGGAGCACCTCCTCTTTTCCCTATTTAGGAGTATTCCTCACCTCTAAAATTGAGCTCATGCACCACCACAACTACCCCGCTATGCTTAAGAGACTGTCGGAAGACCTCTCGCAATGGTCCCTCTATAAAATGTCCTGGCTAGGGAGAGTAAATTCAGTCAAAGTGACCCTGCTACCTAAGCTCCTGTACCTCTTCCGGTCCCTTCCTATACCCATTAAAAAGCGTCTCCTAGACAAACTACAGTCAGCAATTATACGGTTCATATAGGGGGGCAAGGGACACCGTCTCTCACCTGTGGTATTTCGCTCCAACGCGCACAACAGGATCCCATTGTGGTGCGCGGGTAGAATGGGGGAGGGTCTGTAAACGGAATCCTTCACTCTCACCTTCAATCAACCCCTCTACATAGAGTCCGATTTTTATTTATTTTTTTAAGCTTTTTGGTTCTCTTTATGCTTTAACATTAATTTCTCACATGGTTTAGTCTCATTGTTATATCAGTGTTGTACATTTTGTACTGTCTACTTTATTGGACTTTTGCCATGTTTGTACAACTGTGATGATATAAGTTTGAATAAACTTTGTTGAAAACTAAAAAAAAAAAAAAAAAAAGAAAAAAAAAAAGAAAAGTAGTAGCAACTGCACTATGGCTGCACTGTATTGTGTACTGCACCAGAAAAATAGTAGCAACTGTACTACGGCTGCACTGTATTGTGTGCTGTATACAACACTAGAAAAAGAGTAGCAACTGCACTACGGCTGCACTGTATTGTGTACTGTGTAATGCACCAGAAAAGTAGTAGCAACTGCACTATGGCTGCACTAAATTGTGTACTGTGTACACCACCAGAAAGGTAGTAGCATCTTTACTATGGCTGCACTGTATTGTGTACTGTGTACTGTGTACAACACCAGAAAAGGAGTAGCAACTGCACTACGGCTGCACTGTATTGTGTACTGTGTACACCACCAGAAAAGTAGTAGCAACTGCACAAATGCCGCGTACACACGAGCGGACTTTACGGCAGACTTTGCCCGGCGGACTGGATTTCGGCAGACAATTCGATCGTGTGTGGGCTCCAGCGGACTTTGTTTTCTCAAAAGTTGGACGAACTTAAATTTGAAACATGGTTTAAATCAATCCGTCTAAATCGAGTCCGGTCGAAAAGTCCGCTCGTCTGTATGCTAGTTCGACAGACAAAAAGCCATGCTAGGGCAGCTATTGGCTACTGGCTATGAACTTCCTTGTTTTAGTCCGGTCGTACGTCATCACATACAAATTCGACGGACTTTGGTGGAATGTGTGTAGGCAAGTCCGTTCATTCAGAAAGTCCGTCGTAAAGTCTGTCAAAGTCCGCCGAGCAAAGTCTGCCGTAAAGTCCACTCGTGTGTACGCGGCATAAGGCTGCACTGTTTTTTGTGTACACCACCAGAAAGGTAGTAGCAACTATGCTACGGCTACACTGTACTGTGTACACCACCAGAACAGTAGTAGCAACTGCACTACGGTTGCACTGTACTGTGTACACCACTGGAAAAGTAGTAGCAACTGCACTACGGCTGCACAACGGTGTTCTGTGGGCACTCAAATTTCCCGCAAACGCCCCATAATGTTCGTTCTTCGGCGAACGGGCGAACACCCTATGTTCGAGTCGAACTTATGTTCGACCCGAACATCGGGCTCATCGCTAGTCACCAGTACGGTATTTGTAAACTGAAATCACATCCCCTCTCAAGCGTCTCTTCTCCAGAAAGAATAAGTTCAGTGCTCGTAACCTTTCCTCATAATAAAAGGGACTGGAGAACATTAATTAGCTTTGTTGCCGTTCTTTGTTCTCGCTCCATTTCCATTACATCATTCCTGAGGACTGGTGCCCAGAACTGGACAGCATACTCTGGGTGCGGCCAGACCAGAATCTTGTAGAGCGGGAGAATTATCGCTTTATCCCTGGAGTTAATCTGTTTTTTAATGCATGCCAATATTCTGTTTGCTTTGTTAGTAGCAGCTTGGCATTGCATGCCATTGCTGAGCCTATCATCTACTAGGAGCCCCAGGTCCTTTTCCATCCTATATTCCCCCAGAGGTTCTCCCCTTAGTGTATAGATTGCATTCATATTTATGCCACCCACATGCATTATTTTACATGTATCTCGATTTGACCTTCAGGAGTCATAACCCTTAAAGGGAAGCTTTTGCCTTGTTAATTTTTTTAGATAGATATTTTAAAGAACCAGCATTACACAGATAATCTTACCAATGCACGAAAATGTTTTAAAAACCTTGATAGTATCATAATTATAATTATGATACCATGGGGGCAGCCATATTAGCAACTGGAGTACTCTAGGCTTGAAAAAAGAGCCTGTTTTATAGCTTGAATTTTTTTTTTTCTTTTCTGATATGGAGGATTTTATGCTTTAAGTCACTGCTGCTTCCTTTAATTTATTAAAACGTTTTATGGGTTGAACTACAGTTAGTCCTCGGGTTACAAACAAGGTTCTGTAGGTTTGTTCTTAAATTGATTTTGTATGTAAGTTGGCACAGGTACACGTTCGAGGTACTGTACATTTTTTAAGTGTAACTCCAGCCAAAAAAAATATTTTTTTTAGCTAGCATAGGGAAGGGTTAACACCCCTGTAATGTTTGTTTCGCTGTCTGTGCCCCTGTTCAGAAGATTTCACCTCACTTTCTGTCCCTGTGACAATTGGATTTTGAAAATTTTGGGGTGTTGTGGAAACAAGGATTGGTGATAAAGCTTCAGAGGAGACACCTTTTTCCCATTGTAACTCTTATGCCATGTACACACGAGCAGATCTTCCGTCGGAAAAATCTTGGATGGTTTTTCCGACGGAATTTCACTCAAGCTTGGCTTGCATACACACAGTCACACAAAAGTTCACTGAACTTTCGACCATCAAGAACTCTGTGACGTACAACACTACGACGAGCCGAGAAAATGAAGTTCAATGCTTCCAAGCATGCGTCGAATTGTTTGCGAGCATGCGTAGGAATTTTGCGCGTCGGATTTGCTACAGATGATCGGAATTTCCAATCGAAACTTTTTCCGACCGAAAAATTGAGAACCTGCTCCCAATCTTTTGCTGGCGGGAATTCGGCCAGCAAAAGTCCGATAGAGCATACACACAGTCGCATTTTCCGACCTAAAACTCTCATCTGTCTTTTGCTGGCTGAATTTCCGATCGTGTGTACGCGGCATTAGACCTTATGCACACTGGACGTTATAAAAAAGCCAGTAATGTTAGCTGTAGAAAGCTGTAGCAGTAGAGAGTTTTTTAGTGTTTTTTGGCGTTTTTTAGCTGTAGCGTTTTTTTAGCTTTTTTTAGCAAAACTATATTCCCATAAAAGCTTATGACTCCAAAATGCTGATAAACGCCAAACAGCAGCATTTTTTGGCATTTTTAAGCTGTTTTCAGCTTTTTTCAGAGCTAGAGCATTTTTACGGCTGAAAAACTCCTCTCAAAACCCACTAGTTTCTGGGGTTTTTTTCCAGCCTGAAAACGCCCCTGCCAAAAACTGCTGATAACAGCCTATGTGTGCATGGACAGCCTGAATAACATGCTGGAGAGTTTATTGGCTGCTGAAAACAAAACGTCTGGACGTTTTTACAGCTGCTGTTTTTTGGCTTCACTCCTTACAGGAGTGAATTTCCCTTCTTAGGTGTAGATTTCCTGTTACTTCCTGTTTCCCTCCGTTTGTAAGTATGAGTCGTTTGTAAGTCTATGTTATAAACCCAATACAAGCAGTCCTTTGTGCAGATGACTTTGGATTTACTGGAGAAGATACATTGTAGTTAACAGGGGTGAGAGCAAGCATGGATCTGCCAGCAATGAAGGAGAACAAACTAGCAGCATTTCAGGGGCTTTCATCAGGGCTTTAATGGTTGCTGAAGGGAAATAGGCAAGTAAGGGGTCATGATAACTTAGAAAACAGAAATGCTGTTTCCAGTTATTATGAAATAATACTCCAACAGCTATTGTAATTCTATGTTTTAAAATAAAAACCCAGAAAGTGAAAGGGACAGCTAGTTCTGCTTTACCTTTCACCTCCTAGGCCAGCCTTTCTCAACCTTCTTAACACAGAGGAACCCTTAAAATAGATTTGCAGTCTCAGGGAACCCCTGCTAAAAAATGACTATATCTACAACTTATGATACATTAGAGTGATGGTCAATGGGAAGAATGCTCCTTACATTTACATTAGAGTGATGGTCTTTGGGAAACATTACCCCCTAATAGATAGCTAAAAAGATCAATGGTGTCAGTGGGAACTTATCTGAGGGTCAGAAATTGCTTATTGCTCAAGAAACCCCTAGTAATCTTTGGAGGAACCCTAGTTAAGAAACCTCATCCTAGGCAGAGTCACAAGTGTTTAGCCCAGGCTTGAGCAGATGTATGGGTTCCATAGGGTTCAACAATGGTGGCACATTTTCACCTGTACTTGTCCACAAGAAGCATGCAGGAGAGTAATATATCAACACTTGCTGTACACTGTAGTGAACTGGAGATACTGTACATCCACAGCCCATCACCAGGCCTCCCTCGCATGCTCCACCCACAGCAGGTCCTTCTTCATCTCTCATTATTTTTCCTGCCAGAGAGCGTGGCAGTTTTCTCCTCAATGTATGGTTGGCTTTAGGGGTTATTACAGTGTGCTTCTAGCCAAATGGAAACCGAACTACTTGGCTTAACGTGGAACTCCAGGATTCCCCATCCATCTCCCCCAACTACTGAAACACCCCCCCCCCCCCGGTATTTTTTTTTAACTCATATACAGTATATACATTTTTCTTTAAGCACGGTAATGTCCTTCCTTGTCCTTCCTTTGACAACATCAGGGGAATAAGCATTCTTCTAGAACTGAGCAGCACTCACATAATAACACATGAGCACCACCCAGTCCTGGAGTACTATGAGCCCAGACTGTGTGATGACGTGACCCCTAGAGAATATGTAAATGACAGACTGAACTCATATAAAATAGGTACTTTTGAACACACTGACAGTGTACCTCCAAACACTTTTGCATTCACTGACAATCCACCTTCATTTCTGCAATAGCCAAATCCACACCTTTGTGTACAATCCTACTCCACACCTAAATGTGCTAACACTGCAATTATATGCTTTTCTGCACTCATCAACATTGCAACAATTTGCACTTTTGCACTCACCAACACCACAATGATGTGAACTTCTATATTTGCTTGTAGGCTGCTCCCTTCTTCTTGGTCCAAGCAATACAGCCGGGCTGTGTCTTACATGACAATGGCCCAACATCGCTGATTGTTCATTCATAAAAGTCACACAGTATCGTTATGTAATCCATCAGCCAGAGCCCAGTATGTGTAAAAGCAGCCACCACTGGACACACATAGCAACGGGGCTAAGAGAGCTGTCACTATTATAATGAACACTTAGCACTGCCTGCTCATTCGTAATAGTAAAAGGTTACTCTAAAAGGCAAATCTATCTACTGCTGCTTTTACACATCCAGGGCACTGCAAAGATAATTTACACAGAGCCGCAGCTCTGAGTAACCTTTTACTATTATAAATAAAAAAGCAGAGCTGATAGCTTAGAGAGTCAAGGATTGTGTGCTGGCTGTGCCTTCCCGCACAATAATTCCCATAATTTGGGCTTTAAAATTAGATGCAGCTACAGCCAGCATACATAGGTGAGCTTAGAGGACAACGGGGCCACCAATCAGGATGGGACTAAGCGCTAATGCTATTAGCGCTATCATTTTTTACTAGACCCATCTTTTTCATCCATATAAGTGGAAGTGTATAAGATATTTAATATATCTGCCTTCTCCCTGTCACTTGTAACCAACTTCCCCTGTTCATCCTTGATGTGGCCTATGTGTGCTCCCCTCACTTTTTAACTATGAATATAGTTATATAAGAAACAAGAATTGCTGGGTTCTTTTTACTTTCTGTAGCAAGCTTTTGACATTTTTTTAGCTGCCCTGGTTGCATTCTTGCATTTTATGTTGCATTCCTTGTAGTTTTGAAATGCTGATAGTGACCCTTTTGTCTTAAATTTTTAAATCACATTTTCTCTCCTTAATATGTATTTTTACCCTAGATATTAGCCTCTCCTGTTTGATTTTTGTTCTTTTATATTTGTTACACAATAGACTTCACCAGCGAATGCCTTTGTTTAAAACGCTCCCATATGTCCTTGGTGTTCTTTGTTTAAAAAATGTGGTCCTGTTTAGTATCTGGCTGGGTTCACACTATTGTGAATTGGATGCAGGTTTCCCTGCATCCAATTCGCATGTCAGGAGCGGCTTTGGTGCGAGTTGCACAGGAGTCCTGTGCGTCTTTTGGTCCGTTTCAGGTCCAAATTCAGCCAAAAATGTGGGCTGAAGTTGGACCTGAAACTGTGAACGGGGACGCATCGAACCCCTGCTGTGAGCTGCTCCGTGCTGCAGTGTGAACCCAGCCTCACAGTAATCGCAGTAACACAGCTTATTAAAGGGTAACTCCACTTTTGTGGGGAAGAAACTAGCGAAAAAAAATATATAGTTTATACAATTGCTACACAAGTCATATTGTAATTGAAAGAAGAGTCATTTTTATGAACATTCAATCTGCAGCTCTGTAATTTTCTGAAAATGCAACGCATAATGGCTACCTGGAGGTACACAGGATGTATACAGAACGCCCCGCTGGAAACATAATTTCCTACTTATGTGATTGGCTCTTGATTTTCCCAGAAGTCTGCACTAAGATACAATTTTGATTTCAGGCATCCCCTGCAACAAAAATGTCATTTTTTTTTACAATACTCCCAGAGAAAAATCACATCTAAAGGGATGCAGGCCTAGCAGCTTTCCTCATTAGTGCCTTGCAGCTTCTGCAGCTGATTGATAATTATGAAACCACTCCCATTAGACTCAGTGGGCACAGGGGAACAAACAGTGATTTCTTCAGAATAACAAAAGATAGGAATCTGCAACAAAGTTTGTTAAAACCCCTGCAATGTACATAGATCAGCCAGAGGGGAATGTTTTTTTTTTTTTTTCTCAACAAAAGTGAAGTTACGCTTTAAAGTTAGCCTTTTTGAAATTCAAGGTTCTTGTTATACCAACATGTGTGTCTTTCCTCTAATTAACCGCATAGACTATTCTATATTTTTTGCGACTCCTTAGGCTCGGTTCACACTGGGGCGACTTGGGATCCGACTTGTACGCCCTCAAGACGCCCCAAGTCGCTCCAGAAATAGTTTCAATGGGAGTTAACGCTAGCGTCTTAATAGACACTACTGAAGTCGCTCCAACTTCAGAGCGTACTCCCTGTACTACTTTGATCCGACTTTGATCCGACTTCAGCCTATTGACTATCATTGAAGTCGGATCGCCGTCTCGCATGATCCGACTTCGGCATGCGACTTGTGCTCAGATGATCTTGACTTCAGGGGAAGTCAAGATCATCTGACTTGAGGGGAACTCCGCGCCAAATTTTAAATAAAAATCCGGCATGGGTTCCCCCTCCAAGGGCATACCAGGCCCTTGGGTCTGGTATGGACCTTGAGGAGAACCCCCTACGCCGAAAAAACGGCGTGGGGGGTCCCCCCCCAATCCATACCAGACCCTTATCCGAGCACGCAGCCCGGCCGGACAGGAATGGGGGTGGGGACGAGTGAGCGCCCCCCCCTCCTGAACTGTACCAGGCCGCATGCCCTCAACATGGGGGGTTTGGTGCCTTGGGGGAGGGGGGCACGCTGCGGCCCCCCCCACCCCAAAGCACCTTGTCCCCATGTTGATGAGGACAAGGGCCTCTTCCCGACAACCCTGGCCGTTGGTTGTCGGGGTCTGCGGGCGGGGGGCTTATCGGAATCTGGGAGCCCCCTTTAATAAGGGGGCCCCCAGATCCCGGCCCCCCACCCTATGTGAATAGGTATGGGGTACATGGTACCCCTACCCATTCACCTAGGGAAAAAAGCGTCAATAAAAAACACAGTACACAGGTATTTAAAATAATTTATTAGGCAGCTCCGGGATCTTCTTCCCACTTCGGGGGTCTCTCCGGCGTCTTCTCCCGCTGTCCGCATCTTCTGCCGGCTCCACCGCTATCTTCTGGCGCTCTTTTGCCAGCGGTGGTCCGGACCTCTGGATCATCTTCTTCCCGCTTCTCTTCCAGAGATGTTGACACGACGCTCTCCCCAGCCAGAATGGTTTCTGTGCGCTCTGCAAGGGACTTATATAGGCGGTGACCCCGCCCCCTTATGCCGTCACAGTCCCTGGGCATGCTGGGTCTGTGACGTTTTAGGAGGCGTGGTCACCGGGTGATGACCACGCCCCCTTATGACGGCACAGCCCCAGCATGCCCTGGGACAGTGACCTCATAAGGGGGCGGGGTCACCGCCTATATAAGTCCGTTGCGGAGCGTTCAGAGACCATTCCAGCTGGAGAGAGCGTCGTGTCAACATCTCTGGAAGAAAAGAAGAAGGCAGAAGTCCGGACCACCGCTAGCAATTGAGCTGCAGAAGATAGCGGAGGAGCCGGCAGAAGATGCGGACACCGGGAGGAGACGGCGGAGAGACCCCCGAAATCGGAAGAGGACCCCCGAAGTCGGAAGAAGATCCCGGAGCTGCCTAATAAATTATTTTAAAAACCTGTGTACTGTTTGTTTTATTGACGCTTTTTTTCCCTAGGTGAATGGGTAGGGGTACCATGTACCTCATACTCATTCACATAGGGTGGGGGGCCGGGATCTGGGGGCCCCCTTATTAAAGGGGGCTCCCAGATTCCGATAAGCCCCCCGCCCGCAGACCCCGACAACCAACGGCCAGGGTTGTCGGGAAGAGGCCCTTGTCCTCATCAACATGGGGACAAGGTGCTTTGGGGGGGGGGCGCACACTGCGCCCCCCATGCCCCATAGCACCCCCTCATGTTGAGGGCATGCGGCCTGGTACGGTGGGGGGGGCCGCCAGCGAAGTCGCCCGTCATGGAGGCGACTTGAAGTCGCCTCGTAATTTGCCGAAGTCGTGCCAAAGTCGCGCTGAAGCCGCGTTGTACAAAGTCGCGTTAAAGTCGTGTTGCCCATGTGTGAACCGACCCTTAGGAAGAATGGCTTGGGAAGGAAGGTGCTAGAGACCTTCTATCACTCTGCCATTGAGAGTACATTAACGTATTGTATTCTAGTTTGGTACCCTAGTTGTACACAGGCAGATAAAAATGCTATAAGGAGAGTGGTTCGAACAGCGCAGAAAATTGTAGGGTGTGAACTTGTTTCTCTAGAAGAAATATATGAGACTCGTTGCCTTTGTAGAGCAGGAAAAATAGTGAGAGACCGGACTCATCCAGGTTGTCATTTATTTAAATTAATGCCATCTGGGAGACATTTTAGGGTGATTAAACAAGGACAAATAGATTTAAAGAGAGCTTCTTTCCCAGGGCTGTTAAGGCTATCAATGCAGGAATTAAATGAAAGAGGTTATATAGTTTTATTTTTTTTTGTCTCGTTTAGTTTGTTTTTATATTAGGGCACTTTTTATACCTTTATAATATGGGGACAATTTTATAAATTTATATATATTATACACTTTTTGGTATAATTAAATCCTATGTGGTAAATGCATGGTTGAAAATTGTGATGTAAGAATAATGTGTGGAGCAGAAATGTAATTTCATTGTGATTTGTTTTACAATGACAATAAATCTTATCTCTTATGTTATGATCACTGTTGCCGCAAGTCCCTAATTTCCCCATCTGCAAGCAGCTATGTGTTATTTTAAATTAGTAGGTTCAAGAGAGTTGTGGCTTCTACTCTTTGACCCATAAAAAATTTGCTGGAATATATTCAAGAAATGTTGATCCTTATGCCTGGTACACACGATCAGAAAATTGTACGAAAAATACAGATTTCAGAGCGATCGTACGATAATCTGATCGTTAGCACAGAGCTTTTAAGAGCCGATCAGGACAGTTCATCCGATATTATTTGATCAGACCTGCATGAAAATTTTCTTTGTACGATGCCAGATCGTACGATTTTCTTTTCATCAGTACAGCCATCGTTCGAAAATGCAATACAAGCGCATTACAACACATGAGCTCCGAATTTTTATTCTGTCGTACTCAAATTTTTGTGACTTTAGTAAACTCATCAGATTTGATCTGAGATTAGCATGTAAAAAGAAACGGATGATTGTTTGTCCGATAATCTCATCGTGTGTTCCAGGCATTAGTGTGAAGTTCTGTTTGTCCAATCAATATCAGGATATGTGAAGTATCCTATAATAACTTCCGGACATTTCAATCTCTGAGAGCAATCACATTTCCCTTTATATTAAAGGGCATATATCAAACATCCATCAGTAATTTAACAAATTTTCATTCACGTGACGCTCCAGACATAACAATTCCGCACCCTCACAAGTCTAATTAATGATATCATTTCTCACACTTCAGATTTTTCTTGACATACAGGCATGTCCCTCCTCTTTCCTACCTACCCAGTCCTCTCAACCCCACCCAACAAACTGTTCTACTGACTTGCGATGTGTTGAACTTGATTGCTTGGTAAACAATATACTGTTTGGCAATCACAGTCTTTTTGACAGATTACTCTGGAATCCCCTACCACCAGTATTTCTTTATCTTTGTCTATCAACTCCTGTCCATAGAAAAGTAACTCCCCTGGCAGCTAGTGGACTTATTCTGCTCCAGTAATAGTACCCCTGAGCTGATATCCTCAACATCATACAACCAGGCATATTTATTGGGGTATACTTACCAAATCAGGACAAGCCTCCCTAACTCTTTATCCTCCACCCTGATCTACCCCGTCTTCTGACCATAACCCAGCTATTTACCCTGGACTCCTGTACCTTCATATATATACCCTCCTCTATACTGTCCTCAAACTACAGCTGATGGGTAAGGCCCAGACTCCTCTCCAAGTTGTTAATGCTCCACAATGTTGAAAGTTGGTTATTTAGATCTAGAATATGGGCTTCTAAATGAACAACTTGCTCACCCTTAAATAGCTGCTCGAGGAACATATACATGGAGCGGGATGTTTAATGTGTGGCATGTCCTCATGGAGGGCATGTTTACCACTAACCTAATGAGGATACTCAAAATGTTGGTATACTGTCATATTGCAAACCCTTTTTTTTTTGCTGATCTACATATGAGACCCTAGACTATCCTTTTTACAGAGCCTATCGGTTCTGCCCACGCCCTGCTATTCTCACAGTAAACAGGGCTTCTCTCTGTGCCCAGCAGCTACAACAGTACCCAACAGTTACAAAATGAACCAAGCAGTTTTCGCAGTGCCCAGTAGATTGTTATCACAGTGTCCAGCAGTGTTATTGCAGTGCCCACAAGTGTTCTCACGGTGCCCAGCACTTGATATTACAATGCCCAGTATTGTTATCACAGTGTCCAGTAGCTCTGTACCCAGTAGTCCTTATTCCAGTGCCAGCAATGGTATTATAGTGCTTAACGGGGTTTTCACAGAGCCCAGCTGTTGTTAATGACATTGTCCAGTAGTAAGATTGCAGTGCCTGGTAGTTGTTTTTACATAGACCAGTAGATTATTACCCAGTAGCTGTTAAAGTGTATTAAATCCAAAAAACAAAAATGTATTATATTGTTTTTACATAGTCCTAGATGTGATGGCTGCATTTGTTTTCTTTTAAACATTTTTCCTTTATTTTCTATGGCAGTTAGTGGGTTGAGACAAACCATTTTACATTGACAATGGTCATCGACTCCCTTACACCGCACACAATGCAACTATGAACACTGACCAACAATGCTACAATGTACAATTTTTCCCTCATCAACACCGACACACACTGCTTTATTATTCCTGTACTAGTCCAGTATTATAGAGAGTTCTCAGTAAAATTCCTTCTATTAAGTTATTTTGAGTTACAAGTTATTGTCTGTCTTTATTACTATTAAATGTGTAGTGATATGTGATATGAGGAAACAAATTATATTGGATTCATAACACATAGTGTGGTGCTTCATTAATTTGGGTATAGTACACCCCATGTTCTCTTCATCTAAGAAAAAAACAACACAGTGCTTGAATCCAACATCTCCAATCTACAGGTTCACACAATGTGCAAGTATGACAGCCAGAGAACTAACATTTTCAGAAGGACTGATCAGCAATAATAGCCTCCCTGATTCTCTTATGATTTCCTTTTGGGTCAGGAGCGATAGTCATATAGTGCCCACCTTAGAATTGATGAATACTACTGACCCATTCTAGTTATATGCTTGATTCAAAGTGTCCATGTACTTTGGAGGAAGTATAAAAACTTCACCAAATGCTGTCCATAGACAACAGTGCCATATTATAAACACATTACATTTATACTCACGCCTTTGCTGCTTGGTGTGTTCTAAGTCTAGATCCAAATGTAAGTATCAGGAAGTGTTTTTTCTTCAGAGTCCTGAGCATGCAGCTATGCCAACTTGTCATATTACCTATGCCAGCTTCTCATATTACATTTAGGTCTCCTATATTAGTGACAATGGTTTCAGGAAGAATTCAAAACTTTGTATAGAGTTTGTAAAGTGTGCAATGCAGCTAATGTATATGTCAAAATATGCCATTTGAATCTACTAAAAATCTTACTACGTCATTTAACATTAATACAAATCTTACCTGTATTGGCAGGCTGCCTTTTACTCTTTGCTTGAAACGACAGCATCTTAAAATCCCAATAAAATACATTTACGTTTTTGGTTGTAACATAACAAAGCATGGAAAATTTCAAGGGGTATGAATACTTTTTTATGTGATAGACCAACACAAAGTGGCACATAATTGTGAAGTGGAGGGAAAATGATAAATGGTTTTCAAAAGTTTTTAACAATTAAATATCTGAAAAGTGTGGCGTTCATTTGTATTCAGCCCCACTGAGCCAATACTTTGTAGAACTACCTTTAAAACCACGTTTCACTGCAATTACAGCTGCAAGTCTTTTTACGTACACTATATTACCAAATGTATTGGGACGCCTGCCTTTACACGTACATGAACTTTAATGGCATCCCAGTCTTAGTCCGTAGGGTTCAATATTGAGTTGGCCCACCCTTTGCAGCTATAACAGCTTCAACTCTACTGGGAAGGCTGTCCACAAGGTTTAGCAGTGTGTCTATGGGAATGTTTGACCATTCTTCCAGAAGAGCATTTGTGGGGTTAGGCACTGATGTAGAAGAGAAGGCCTGGCTTGTAGTCTGTGCTCTAATTCATCCCAAAGATGTTCTGTCGGGTTGAGGTCAGGACTCTGTGCAGGCTAGTCAAGTTCCTCCACCCCAAAACTCACTCATCCATGACTTTACGACCTTCTGTCTACAGGACAACTAATAGTTGTCCTGTAGACAGATTCTCTCACCTGAGCTGTGGATCTCTGCAGCTCCTCCAGAGTTACCAAGGGCCTGTTGGCTGCTTCTATGATTAATGCTCTCCTGGCCCGGCCTGTCAGTTTAGGTGGACGGCCATGTCTTGGTAGGTTTTCAGTTGTTGTACTTTGCATTTTCGGATTATGGATTGAACAGTGCTCCGTGAGATGTTCGAAGCTTGGGATATTTTTTTTTATAACCTAACCCTGCTTTAAACTTCTCAAAGTACTTTATCCCTGACCTGTCTGGTGTGTTCCTTGGCCATTCACGATGCTGTTTGTTTACTAAGGTTCTCTAACAAACCCCTGAGGGTGTCACAGAACAGCTGCATTTATACTGAGATTAAATTACACACAGGTGGACTCTATTTACTAATTAGGTGACTTCTGAAGGCAATTAGTTCCACTATATTTTAGTTAGGGGTATCAGAGTAAAGAGGGCTGAATACAAATGCAAGCCAAACTTTTCACATATTTATTTGTATAAAATTGTGAAAACCATTTATCATCTTCCTTTCACTTCACAATTATGTGCCACTTTGTGTTGGACTATCACATAAAATCCCAATAAAATACCTTTACATTTTTGGTTGCAACATGAAAAAAATGTAAAAATGTCAAGGGGTATAAATACTTTTTCAAGGCACTGTATTGTCTTGTTACTGTCTTTTGGATAAACATTTGAAAGTGACAAGCCTAGCACAAATAATCTTACTTAACCTAATGTGTGAAAAATGTATGGGAAAACCTTGATAGTTCTACCCCCAAAGGAGATGCTGGATTATTGGGTTCCCTATTTCATAAGCCTTCAGACAAAACTGTGCCATCTAACACACCAAGGCTGGAGGACATTTTTTTTATTTGGGTGGCATGCTCAGCAGAGTAAGTAACAGTGACAATAACTGTACATAAGAGCAAATAGCAGTTACAATATAAACAATTCACAAATAAGATATTATCAATCCTAATTTCACAGGGTACCCTTCCGTCGGAAGTCTGCCGAAAGTCCGTCGGATAGACCATCGGACCGGAAATCCGAAAATCCGCTCGTGTGTACGCGGCATAACAGTTTCTCACCACTCAGATGTTTACCATGGAGTCTCCTCCCTCTTGTTGGCATCTTGAACACTGGATGCACGATCAGGCTGTCTCCCTACGATCTCAGAGTGATACTGTCGAAACTATCCCAAAGTTACTGGCATTTCAGGTGTTCTCTCCCACAGCTTCCTGGGTTCCCCTGCTCTAGAACACGGTCCTCTGGTCACATCGGCATGGTGGCCTCTGGCAGGTACAACAGTTCAGTTACAGGCAGCACTGACACGCCAACATTTCACCCTGTCTCTCCAAGTGAAAAGACTGACTTGGTAGCAAAGGTTTCTAGTCTTTTTTCCTGTATCCTGGTACATTTTTCCTTTGGGACTTGTAATATCACACCGTTCTCAGTGCTTAGCCTTAAGGTGGAGATTACATTCCTCATAAATCGCATTGGGTTAATTGGCCGGCTTTCTCAGTTTTTTCTGCAGCCAATCCCTGTATTCTGAATAAGGAAAGAGATGGTCGGCACTCAGGATGACATCCAAAATAATATTCCTTTATTAAATAATGTACAGAGCTGTAAAACAGCCTACGTGATTTTGACGTTAGTCCTTAGTCATGACTGTCCTGGGCAGTGGCTGAGGCTCTCCTCCAGACATGGCTAAAGTCACGTAACCCCAGGGTCCTTCTTGCTTTCTTCCCTTTTTCTGCATGGCCTCCCTGCACATTCATGGCAGGGAAGAGAGAGATGACTGTTGCAGCAAGGATAGCTGTGTGACACCTACATTCTGTATGTAATGATTGTAATTGTATAGGTAAATGGAAGGAAGTTATATTTGTTCATTAAATTACATTGCAGGCAGGGCCAGCACTACTGCTAGACAAACTAGGCAGCTGCCTAGGTGTAGCACCCTCTACCATAGGTAAGTGCTAGAGTGAGGATTTTGCAAGGTAAACTGTCAGTGCAGATAAATTTGGGCAGGCCTATGCTTCAGGCTAGGCCTGCTTGTTTTGATCTGGGGGGCATGGAGTGGTTACTGCAGCAGTGGGTGTGAACACCTGTGCTTTAGTTCTGAGGCGCCTCCCTGGCTTCCCGGAAGAATGATCTGGAAGAGCGGAATGGCCTAGGAGTGGAGTGGCAGGCAGCTCACGTGAGGAGCTCTGACCAATCCCCAACTGGAATTGGCAGGGGGCAGGCCTCCCATATAAGCTGGGGTAACAGCTGTGTAGTTAGTTACTAGTAGCAACCAAGCGCTACATAGGGTACACTGCCACCTAGGGCACAGCCACTGGTTTCCCTACTCTATAAATATGAAGCTTGGTGACATCACTGGGAAGGATATGTCACCCGCTTCCGAGCATGCGCAATGCCTGGAACATCAAGCGTTCTCCTTACTCAATCTGGTGGGGAGAGGACTATTGGAGCCTTATAAGTGGATTCTGGAGGCGGGCTCTGAATGTCGTGGCACTACAGCACCCAGCATTCCCAGCTCAAATACATTCAAAATTCATATGTTTATAAAGGAATATTTATAAGTAAATATATACAACTGTAATTTAGCACCCTCTAGTGTAGAGTGCTAGACGTATACATAGGTTTTTGTTAGTGTAGCAAAAACCCCCGAAGGAGCTGCTGATTTAATTTGGGCCTGTACTCTGCTTTGTTACCCTTTTACTTTTTCTCTGTCCCCCTGACACAGCTGAGGTGAAATAGTATGCGGTAAAAACTCTAAAGACAATTTCACCATATACAATGTAATATACCTTTTTTGTCTCCAGTATCCACTTGGCTGATAATGCAAAGAAAACAACACTCATGCAAAATTACTTAAACAAGAACTTTGTTTGCTGTATTAACTTAATTGAAATAGAACACTACAATAGTTGTACTGTCAAGCCAACATAACCAGACAGTCAACAGACTTCAGCTTAATAAAGAATATTATACAGATGTAAAATGCTTGAATTCACTTGCGTGTAGTGTGCTAAGGAAAATAGGATAAACGGCAGAGTGAAATGATTTCACTATGAGCACTATCCTATCCTATGCACGCTTTGTAACTAGGGATGAGCCGAACACCCCCCTGTTCGGTTCGCACCAGAACATGCGAACAGGAAAAAAGTTCGTTCGAACATGCGAACACCGTTAAAGTCTATGGGACACGAACATGAATAATCAAAAGTGCTAATTTTAAAGGCTAATATGCAAGTTATTGTCATAAAAAGTGTTTGGGGACCTGGGTCCTGCCCCAGGGGACATGGATCAATGCAAAAAAAAGTTTTAAAAACGGCCGTTTTTTCAGGAGCAGTGATTTTAATAATGCTTAAAGTCAAACAATAAAAGTGTAATATCCCTTTAAATTTCGTACCTGGGGGGTGTCTATAGTATGCCTGTAAAGGGGCGCATGTTTCCTGTGTTTAGAACAGTCTGACAGCAAAATGACATTTTGAAGGAAAAAACTCATTTAAAACTACCCGCGGCTATTGCATTGCCGACAATACACATAGAAGTTCATTGATAAAAACGGCATGGGAATTCCCCAAAGGGGAACCCCGAACCAAAATAAAAAAAAAAAATGACGTGGGAGTCCCCCTAAATTCCATACCAGGCCCTTCAGGTCTGGTATGGATATTAAGGGGAACCCCGGCCAAAATTAAAAAAAAAAAAATGACGTGGGGTTCCCCCTAAATTCCATACCAGACCCTTCAGGTCTGGTATGGATTTTAACGGGAACCCCGCGCCAAAAAAAAAAAAAAAAAAACGCGTGGGATCCCCCCAAAAATCCATACCAGACCCTTATCCGAGCACGCAACCTGGCAGGCCGCAGGAAAAGAGGGGGGGACGAGAGTGCGGCCCCCCCCCTCCTGAACCGTACCAGGCCACATGCCCTCAACATTGGGAGGGTGCTTTGGGGTAGCCCCCCAAAACACCTTGTCCCCATGTTGATGAGGACAAGGGCCTCATCCCCACAACCCTGGCCGGTGGTTGTGGGGGTCTGCGGGTGGGGGGCTTATCGGAATCTGGAAGCCCCCTTTAACAAGGGGACCCCCAGATCCCGCCCCCCCCTGTGTGAAATGGTAAGGGGGTACAAAAGTACCCCTACCATTTCACTAAAAAACTGTCAAAAATGTTAAAAATGACAAGAGACAGTTTTTGACAATTCCTTTATTTAAATACTTCTTCTTTCTTCTATCTTCCTTCATCTTCTGGTTCTTCTGGCTCTTCTGGTTCTTCCTCCGGCGTTCTCGTCCAGCATCTCCTCCGCGGCGTCTTCTATCTTCTTCTCCTCGGGCCGCTCCGCACCCATGGCATGGGGGGGAGGCTCCCGCTCTTCTCTTCATCTTCTTCATCTTCTTCTCTTCTTCTTTTCTTCTCTTCTTCATTTTCTTCTCCGGGCCGCTCCGCATCCATGCTGGCATCATGGAGGGAGGCTCCCGCTGTGTGACGGCGCTCCTCGTCTGACAGTTCTTAAATAACGGGGGGCGGGGCCACCTGGTGACCCCGCCCCCTCTGACGCACGGGACATGACGGGACTTCCCTGTGGCATTCCCCGTGACGTCACAGGGAAGTCCCGTCAAGTCACCGTGCGTCAGAGGGGGGCGGGGTCACCGGGTGGCCCCGCCCCCCGTTATTTAAGAACTGTCAGACGAGGAGCGTCGTCACACAGCGGGAGCCTCCCTCCATTATGCCAGCATGGGTGCGGAGCGGCCCGGAGAAGAAAATAAAGAAGAGAAGAAAAGAAGAAGAAAAGAAGAGAAGAAGAAGAAGAGAAGAGCGGGAGCCTCCCCCCATGCCATGGGTGCGGAGCGGCCCGTGGAGAAGAAGATAGAAGACGCCGCGGAGGAGATGCTGGACGAGAACGCCGGAGGAAGAACCAGAAGAGCCAGAAGAACCAGAAGATGAAGGAAGATAGAAGAAAGAAGAAGTATTTAAATAAAGGAATTGTCAAAAACTGTCTCTTGTCATTTTTAACATTTTTGACAGTTTTTTAGTGAAATGGTAGGGGTACTTTTGTACCCCCTTACCATTTCACACGGGGGGGGCCGGGATCTGGGGGTCCCCTTGTTAAAGGGGGCTTCCAGATTCAGATAAGCCCCCCGCCCGCAGACCCTCACAACCACCGGCCAGGGTTGTGGGGATGAGGCCCTTGTCCTCATCAACATGGGGACAAGGTGTTTTGGGGGGCTACCCCAAAGCACCCTCCCAATGTTGAGGGCATGTGGCCTGGTACGGTTCAGGAGGGGGGGGGGCCACACTCTCGTCCCCCCCTCTTTTCCTGCGGCCTGCCAGGTTGCGTGCTCGGATAAGGGTCTGGTATGGATTTTTGGGGGGACCCCACGCCGTTTTTTTTTTTTTTTTTTGGCGCGGGGTTCCCATTAAAATCCATACCAGACCTGAAGGGTCTGGTATGGAATTTAGGGGGAACCCCACGTCATTTTTTCTTTTTAATTTTGGCCGGGGTTCCCCTTAATATCCATATCAGACTTGAAGGGCCTGGTATGGAATTTAGGGGGACTCCCACGTCATTTTTTTTTTTTTTAATTTTGGTTCGGGGTTCCCCTTTGGGGAATTCCCATGCCGTTTTTATCAATGAACTTCTATGTGTATTGTCGGCAATGCAATAGCTGCGGGTAGTTTTAAATGAGTTTTTTCCTTCAAAATGTCATTTTGCTGTCAGACTGTTCTAAACACAGGAAACATGCGCCCCTTTACAGGCATACTATAGACAACCCCCAGGTACGAAATTTAAAGGGATATTACACTTTTATTGTTTGACTTTAAGCATTATTAAAATCACTGCTCCTGAAAAAACGGCCGTTTTTAAAACTTTTTTTTGCATTGATCCATGTCCCCTGGGGAAGGACCCAGGTCCCCAAACACTTTTTATGACAATAACTTGCATATTAGCCTTTAAAATTAGCACTTTTGATTTCTCCCATAGACTTTTAAAGGGTGTTCCGCAGCATTCGAATTTGCCGCGAACACCCCAAATTGTTCGCTGTTCGGCGAACTTGCGAACAGCCAATGTTCGAGTCGAACATGAGTTCGACTCGAACTCGAAGCTCATCCCTATTTGTAACTATAATTAAATCAAAGACTGATTTGATAAAGTATAATACAATATTTAGGGAGCTCCCATACTTGGTATCACAATGATTTCAATATGACAGTGAAACACAAATCCTTGTGATTTGTTAGATAGTCCTTCTTTTCTTCTTTCTTCGGCTAGCTATGAATAAAGTAAATTTGTAATCCAAGGGTTAATGGCTCCTGAACAGAACAAGCTGAATCAAAGTTATGGTACAGCAGCACTGCAATTATCTCTGATGCCAATGATACAGTACCAGATCCTCACTGAAATACAGGCCCGGGGCCTAGTTTGAGCTCAGTCTAATCCTTTGCTTGTGGGACTATGGATCCCAGCAACTCTGTATAATGCAGGTGGGCGTGTAAAAGTGTACCAAGGAAACTTTTGGGCAACAGCCCTCTCACCCAACCAGGTCAACGTTGTCAGAAAGTTCCGCTCTGGTGTACTGGGTCCTGTCTCCGGTTGGCCGGCACCTCCGCACTGCTCCGCTCCGCACAACGAGACTCTCCAGAACTCCTAGATGGCTCCGACAGGCTCCTCTGGCTTCTTCCCAGTCTTGCCCCGCCGTCAGCCCAGCTCACTGGTGTGTCGCAGTATCGCTGCTCGGATCGCTCTTCCACGGAGGTAGGACACACTGCACTGGAGGCCTCACACAGATCCTCCCAGGCTGGTCATGCGTGTCCAAGAGACCTAAGATGGCCGCTCCGCTCCCTTTTATAATCTTCCCACAATGCAGTTCTGTTCTCCTGATGTTCATGGGAGTTGGTGGGCATTATGGGTAGGTCAAGATAATGTTCAATGTACACAAACACTTTCAGGTTAACTCCTTGAATGATGAAAAAATAAAGATCCAGTCCTTTCACATTTTGCTAGAAGGCGCCAGTTGCTAAGATATAACATACATTAAGTTATATACCAAAAATGTGACCGCTACACACTCCCCCTGCTTGAACTCTTTGGTCCCCAAAGAGATGTAGGATTTTGTTTCTGTAACACATTATTTATTCTACACGGTTACACAAAACCGACAGGGGAGCTTCCCACCAATTTTCACATGATGGGGAGCTGTCCTGTACATTCACAGCCAACACTTTAATGTCATGTACAGGTGTGTCAGTGGGAAAGACAGGGTTTTGGTTTTCTGATTCAACAGCAAGAGTATCAGGCCTTTCAGGGTTTCTCCTGGCAGTAAAGTTAGTTCCTTCAGAACACTCGCCCAATGTCTCATAAGTTAGTCTCTTTGTGGGACAAATAACTCTTTTGGTCCTCTGTGCTTTTGCCGTTTCAGGTAAGCTGCTATGTTCCTCAACTCCATCTTTTTCTTGTGACTCAGAATCGGAATCAGCACTTAGATCTCCCAAATCTGTTTCTGGTAGAAAAACTTGAGACTCCTCTGGATCTTCTCTTGATCTACTTTTTAGGTATGAATTCAGGAGCCTCCGGTCTAAGAATTTCACAATCCTCTTCCCCCTGCTTGGAATGAAAGGTCCACTTCAGATTCTGATACCTCAGATGGCCATAATCAACTTATCTCCGTCTCCTCTCCTTCTCCTTCAGTAACTGAAGATTCAGGCCTAAGTCTGGTTACTGGTCTGTGTGCAACAGTGGATGTGGATGGCAGCTCCTCTTCTATGGTAATCCTGACTGCTTCCGTGAGAGGCAGAAGGTGATTACGGTGCCAAGTCTTTATTGGCCCAGTGCTTCTTTCTGGCTGAATTTCATATACTGAAAGTCCTCGAAGTTTCTTGCACACAATATATGGTTGTGACTTCCAGCGATCAGCCAGCTTGTGCTTGCCTGGAATTCCCAAATTCCTCAACAGGACTCAGTCACCGGGCTGTAAATCTTGAATCCGTACTTTGAGATCAAAGTTCCTTTTGTTTCTGTACCCTCTGCGGTCTGATGTGGTTTGAGCCTTATCGTAAGCAGTTTTCATTCTCTTTCTCAACCTATCCACATATCCTCTGTGGAAAGTCGCTGAGGTCTGATCCAGACTGGTTCCAAAAGCCAAGTCCACCGGTAGTCTGACTACTCTTCCAAACATTAGCCTGTAGGGAGAATATCCTGTTGCATCACACTTTGTGCAATTATATGCATGTACTAATGCAGTAATGTGCCTGCTCCAATGTGGTTTTTGCTCAGATGTCAGGGTTCCCATCATGTTTAAAAGAGTCCGGTTAAATCTCTCCGGCTGAGGGTCACCTTGTGGATGGTATGGTGTGATTCTAGATTTACCTAAGAGAAGTTCTTAGAATACCTAAGAGATGCAACAGCTTTTGAATCAGGGTACTTTCGAAGTCTCTCCCTTGATCAGAATGAATTTGTTGTGTTAGACCATAATGGACAAAGAACTTCTCTACCAGAACTTTCGCCACTGTAGAGGCCTGTTGGTCTTTAGTAGGGAATGCTTGAGCATAACAAGTAAAGTGATCAGTAACTATTGGAATGTTCCCCTTTCCACTTAAGTCGGATTCCACACACAAGAAATCTATACAGACCAGCTTCATCGGTCCTTGGCTCTCCAAATGGCCCATTGGGGCAGCTCTCTGAGGCAAGGTCTTCCTTTGTATACATCGGAGACATAAGTGACAATAGCCCTCTACTTCAGTCCTCATATAGGGCGAGTAGAACCTGTCCCTCACCAGTTGGAAAGTCCTTTCTGCTCCCAGATGGCCGTGATGATCATGTAGAGCAATCAGTACTTTCTCTCTGTGCTTCTCCGGTAAGAACAGTTGCCTCTTTTCTTCACCATTATCAGAGGGGCCCCTCCTTGCTGGAGCTGTAGCCGATCCCACTCTTTGTGTAAGACGCAAGCTTCCTTTTCAGTGCTTTTGAGGAGCAAGTCAGGATGCTTGCTCTCCAAAGCCTCCAGCGCCAGGCTACAAAGTGGGTCCTGTTGGTCCAACCGAAGATCCCTCCTGGACAACTTTGGTAAACCTTCCTCTACAATTTGAGTGACATTACAGTAACACTTAGGCACTCCGGCAGCAGACACTCCAATTTCTTCTGCTCTAGCCCCACCTTTATTTTGCTGTTGTGTTCCATCACAAAGGGCTCTCACTCCTTCTGGGGTGAGCTGAGTCCATTCTTTTTCTTGACCCTGGGAGCAGTGAGGTCGTCTTGATAATGCATCTGCGTCTCTATTTCCAATTCCTGGTCTATATTTCAAGGTAAATGTGAAAGCTGAGAGTGCAGCCAACCACCTATGGCCCGTGGCATCCAACTTCGCTGTGGTAAGCAAGTAAGTAAGTGGGTTATTGTCCGTCTTAACCAAAAACTCCGCACCATACAGGTAATCCTTGATTTTATCTACCACAGCCCATTTTAAAGCCAAGAATTCCAGTTTGTGAGTGGAATAGTTCCGCTCAGTGGGGACTAGACTTCTGCTCACATAGGCGATGGGCCTTTGTTGTCCATCATGTTCCTGGTAAAGCACTCCGCCCAGCCTGTCTCGGCTGGCATCCACATGCAATTCATAGGATTTAGTAGGGTCTGCATAAGCTAGAACCGGAGCAGTGGTAAGACTCCACTTCAGCTGTCTGAAAGCCTCTTCGCACTGTGGAGTCCATTCTTCTTGGATGGACTCTTTCTTCTTCCTGGGACCTTTCTTTGGCTTTCCAAAACCTTCTGAGTCTAAGCCAGTTCCTTCTTGATTTTTCAACAGCTCTGTGAGTGGGTGGGCTATTTTAGCAAACCCTTCCACAAATCGCCTGTAATAAGAACAGAACCCGAGAAAGGATCTAAGTTCGGTCACATTGGTCGGTCTAGGCCAAGAGGTAACGGCATCCAATTTCTGCGGGTCTGTTGCCACTCCTTCAGCGGATACGATGTGGCCCAAGTAATTCACTGAGGGTTGGTAAAAGTGACACATCTCCAGGGAGAGCTTCAGACCTTCGTCATGTAATCTCTTCAAGACCTTCTCTAAGCGCTCTTCATGCTCCTCCAGTGTTCTGCCAAACACTATGACATCGTCTAAATAGACCAACACCTCGATCAGGTTCATGTCACCCAAGAATCCTACAGGGGTAATAAAAGCGTTCTTCTCTTTATCTTCAGGGCACATGGGGATCTGATAGTACCTACTCTTAAGATCTAGCAAACTGAACCACTTTGCTCCTGTTAAGCTCTGTAGGGCATCCTCTATCCGAGGTGTGGTGTACTGATCTGGGATGGTCCTCCGATTTAGTGTCCGATAGTCAATGCATAGTCGTAAAGAGCCATTCTTTTTCCTTACAACTTCTATCGGAGAGGCATATGGAATCCGGGACTCTCGGATAATCCCTGTTCTTTTTAGAAGAGGGCCAGCTGCTCCCGTAGGTCTTCTAGATCCCCCAGTGGGATCTGCCTCACCCTCTCACGGAAAGGTTTATCTTCCTCTAACCTGATTTTGTGTTCGGCACTCTTTGCAAGTCCCACATCGAACTCACTCTTTGAGAAAGCAGTCTTCCATCTCAGGAGCTGATTCTTCGCTCTCTCCATCCAGGCATGGGTAAGAGGTGTGTTCTTTGGGTAGAACTCTTCCAGGGGAGGAGGCGTGGCCTGGAGAGCAATGGTGTAGGATGCAAATAGTGTGAGCTCCGCTGTCCTAGAATTCTAGTTACAATCCTGACTGAATCCTATACATCCTATGCCCTACCTTGCACCCAGGGATCCCTCCTGCCTCCTCTGCTGATTTTGGAGCCTATCAGCACGCCGGTGCACCGCATGAGGCTGCTGTGGCACGGACCTCCGGATCGGCATTGGCCCTAGGAATTACCGCGGCTTTGGCCTAGTTCCTGGAGCGGCGGCCATCTTGCTGCACCCAGCGGAGGCCAAAATACACTCCACAGGCCTCCCGGACGGCTAGAAACTCACCCATCTTCCGTAAGACCCCCCGGACTACCTGAGGCCACTACAGAGGTACTTTTTATATACAGCATTTGCCCTGGAACAGGCCGCGTCTTCGGCATGTAGTCTGGAGGGGCGGCCATCTTGCTCCACCCAGCGGCGGCCTTGGGGAGATATCCTGGCCTTTCTGAGTGTCCTGTGCCCCAGCCCCTCCTAAAACGATCTCTGGGCTGCCTGTGACTGCTGTCCAGGTCCATGTACATCCAGCTTAGGCTTTGGGGACGAAGCAAGACTTAAGCCTAACCCCCAGCACGGCGACCTTTTGACGATACCTGGAGACGGCCTGGCTGCCCGTACTCCGGAGCAGAGAGGGAACATGTCCCCGCCGAAAAGGAATTCCGAGTCGGTGGATTAATTGGCAAAATATTGCCATCAAGATCCGGACCCGCAGGCCAAAAATGGTGAGGGCACATGTTCAGCAGTGGACCATCACAGGTGCAGACACAGCTAAGGTCCTGGATGCCATTGGGACGCTGCAGGGGACGCTCGCCGCCAAAATAGATGAGGTCAAAATCGACATCTTCCTGCTGCGCCAAGACCTATCTAAGGTAAAGGATAGGGTTACCGAAGCTGAGATGCGCATCGGAGTGGCGGAGGACATTCTGCACCCCCTGAGACACACCACGGAGGACATGCAGCGTCAGATCCAGCAGCTACACGCTCAAGATGATATGGAGAATCGTCTGACACTCGCTGCAACCTCCGATTTATCGGTTTACCTGAGAAGGCTGAAGGCACCAACCCCGCTGAATACTTGGAATCCCTCCTGATTCAACACTTTGGAAGAGAGGCCTTTTCTGCTATGTTCACAGTGGAACGGGCGCATCGCATCCCAGCAACGCCTCCTCCTGTGGGAGCCCCCCCCCCAGAACTTTTATTGCCAAGTTTCTTAATTTTAGAGATAAAATCCTTTGGCTAACCAGAGAGATAGGCAACATCGCCCTGGGTAACAGCCATGTCGCAGTGTTTCCCGACTTCTCTAACGAAGTCCAAAGAAAGCGAACACACTTCCACGATGTCAAGTATTCCCAATTCACCATTTGCTTCTTTCTACCCCCCCCCCATCTTTATAGCACGCGCATTACTGAATGTGAGAGCGGAGATTCCCCCCTATTGAAGTCAGGGGGCCAGATCCTTGTACTCCCCTTGGGGGGGGGGGATTTGTTTTTTTGATAACCCTGGACACTCGGCTTTGGGCCTGGAGCTATTGGGACCATAGAGCTTATCATCATGTGCATTTCATTGCCCTCACAGCATATACATGGGGACACCGTGAGGTGGAGGCCCCAGAACTCTGATACATCAGGATGACTGTATATCCTTGCAGCGAGAGCCTCACTCGGATGGAGAAAGAGACAAAGGTCATGATTCGTGCCCTAACCTTGCTTCACTCAGTGAATAATCACCCCCATCATGTTTGCAACCCCCTTTTTCTTTTTCTTTCTATTTTGTACTTATTTTCTCATTATATTCTAAGTGTTGTACCTCCAGCTAATGTTGCTGGCTGCAAGATGATCTATATAAAGGTTGTATGGAAATGTATGCTTCCGCCAAGTTGGGCAGGCGAGAAGCTGGGAGGGAAGGAAAATGTTGGATCTTCTGATCAGATCATTGGGAATGTTAGCACCGTTGTGCGCATGTTCTTTACTTGGAATGTTTTTAAACAAGCACTTATTACATATGCAATATGTTGGTTTACTTGTGGGATGGGTGTGTTGCCTTGGTTTGAGGAGGAGAGACTGCCCTGCCGATCCACATGCGATATATGTGCACATGAACACCATGGCAGATATTAAATTTATGATGTGGAATGTACGGGGCATGTGGGATAAAATTAAAAGGACAGCAGTGTTACAATACTTGAAAAATCAAAGGGTGGATATTGTTGCATCGGTGGTGACGCATGTCACAGGTCACTTACAGGTGGCTCTGAAGCATCCTTGGGTGGGGTGGGCTTACCATAGCACCCACACAAATATGTCTAAAGGGGTAACAGTGTTGATTGCAAAATCTACACCTTTTGAATTGATCTCCATGGCATCGGATCGGCAGGGTAGGTACCTCTTTCTACATGCAATTGTGGGGGGAGACCCCTTGTTGATACTAGCTAGCTATATCCCCCCTCCATATAGGGCAGACGTGGTTATAGAGGGTCTTGCATTTATAGCGTTGTACCCGTGGTGTGGATGGGGGATTTCAATCACATGATGACTCCATCCCTTGATCGCTCGGCACGGGCTGAAACCAACCTGATGAACCACTGCATACTAGGTTGTACCGTACACTGATTGAGTTTGCCCTTGTTGACGTGTGGAGACATGCTAACCCCACGACTAGAGCATACACTTACCACTCAATAAGTCACAACACCATGTCCAGGATAGACTATATACTTGTTTCCAGGGCTCTTTTGCCAAAAGTCACGGGCTCAGGATTTGCTCCTAGGACCCTGTCAGACCACTCTCCATGCTGGCTGACGGCATCCTTGCGAGTAGCTTCTTCTACCAGGTGCTGGCAGCTAAACCCTCATTGGTTATCCCTTCTTACAGACCATGACTCCATTGCCATGGAACTGCTCTTTTTTTTGGAGAATATACAGGGACCCCTTGCCCTCACCACACACTGGGACGACTTTAAAATTCATGCCCTTAGACTCTCGTTTTAACCTATTTATTCTGGAGGATAATATTCTAACACTGTACTTCAACTCACATCTGACAAACTACAAGACTTAGAAGAGGCCTATAGCTCTAACCCGACCCTTGAAAACCTGGACAGAGTGAAACTGCAGAACCGACTAGCCTTCTCAGTGTGCAGTTGCGTGACTAAACAGCGTGTTTTTTTTTGCAGGCAGAGGGTGTATGAGCAGGGTGAAAGGCGGGGAGATTGTTGGCCTATTTGGCTCACATGGACGATAAGCCCCCAGTCTTGGTGTCGCTTGTTGACCCAGACGGGTGTAATGTAACAAATCCAGAACAGGTGGCAGCTCAATTTAGACAATTCTATGGCAATCTATATAAATCTCAACACACGTACATGCAAAGGGAAATTCAGTCGTATTTATCTTCCATACAGTTCCCCCAGCTGAATCGAGAACAAGTTGAGCTTCTTGATTCACCTATTACCGAACACGACATCACGGAAGCGATCGCACAGCTAGCTAAATCTAAAGCTCCAGGGATGGATGGATTGCATCTGGAATTTTATGTCACTTACATGGATATATTGGTCCCCAAGCTGAAAGTCTTATACCAGTCTATATTTGTCTGGCTTGGGGAGGACTATGATTTGGGCTTCCTGCATAGACTCAGGGAGTAAGTTCTGATCAAAGACCCACATCTCCCTGAATCCTACAGGCCTATCTCACTCCTGCAGGTAGATATTAAAATCTTAGCTAAAATCCTGGCTTCTAGACTAAACACTGTTGTCTTAACTTTAATTCATGCGGACCAAACGGGCTTTATGCCAGGGAAAAAATACAGCCATGAATATTAGGCGACTTTATATGAATATCCAAGCCTGACACGATAACTCAGGAACGAGGGTGGTGGTGGCATTAGATACAGCTAAGGCCTTTGACTCCGTGGAATGGCCATTTTTGTGGGAATGTCTGCATAATTATGGATTTGGGGCACGCTTTTATAAAATGGGTACAGCTTCTGTATCAGACACCCAGGGCGAGAATCTTTGTGAATGGATGGCTCTCCGAGCAGTTCCCACTTGAAAGGGGTACTCGACAAGGGTGTCCCCTCTGTCCCTTATTGTATGCGCTGGCAGTGAAGCCACTGGCCATTGCCATCAGAGCACACCCCGATATTCAAGGTCTGCGCCGGGGCCCTACGGTCGATAAAATAGGAATGTATACTGATGACACCATACTATACTTAGCAGATCAGGGACCATCACTCCAAGCAGCGTTAAGACTTATTGAGCAAATGGGGGGGGGTACTCGGGATTGCGTATAAATTGGGACAAGTCTCAGATTCTTCCAATAGATGTATTCCCTCCCCCTTTCACAACCCCCTCGCTACCACTTGCTAGAGTATCCAAGATTAAATACTTGGGGGTGGAGGTAACTAGGGACCTGGTAGACTATACACCCCTGAATGTAACCCCTTTGTATAACTTATTAAAAAGTAAAACACAGACGTGGTCTAGATTGCCATTAGGGGTGACGGGTCGCGTAAATTTAATTAAAATGATTATACTGCCCAAAATTCTTTATCTGATCTGACACGCCCCCCTATATATTCCCCTAAAAATCTTTAAGCAGATGGAAGCTATCCTAAATTCGTTCGTCTGGGGTAATAGTAGACACAAGGTAGCTTGGCAAACCCTTAAAAACCCCACAGACATGGGGGTGTATTTCTCCCGGACCTCCAGGACTATTATTTAGCCTCGCAGCTTTCCCACATGTACCATTTCCACACGTCAGAAATGCAACGCTATAGATCTTTAGTTTGTGACAAACCAGGACACCCGGCGTATACACCCATTCAGGCTATACTTCGGGGGAAAAAAAACACAAGGTCTCTCTGCACGGTACAACGCGGGCATGTTGTTACATCACCAAAGGGTATGGGAAATATCTCTAAAGAAGCAGAAGGTGGGGAAATTTCACTCCCACACCCCACTGTGGTTTAACAGTCATATGCCGGAACTGGAAACAGTTCCAAACTCAATAGTTTGGGCTAGACATGGAATATTGTATCTCCATCAGGTTTTGTCCACCTCTGGGCTCAAGCAGTTTCAGACTCTCAAGGAGGAGTTTTCCCTTCCACACCAACTAGGGTTTAAATACCTGCAGCTCCGCCACGCACTTAGAACCCAACTGCCGGACTTGAATGTAGAGATGGAGCCTCCCCCTGTGCTGAATATAGTTATGGGAAATTACCCCTTCAAGCTTATATCACATTTATATTACACAATTAGACAATGAGGTGCAGCTGCTGATTCTCACAAGGTCAAAACGGTATGGGAACAGGACGTAGGACTTATAGATGACACTGACTGGGCCGAGATTTTAGATGGAACCAAGACGGTGTCCCATAAGCTGTCCGACTGACTGACACAACTGTATATAGTACACAAAGCTTACCTGACCCTGGTGAGATTGGCAAAGTTTCAACACACCCCAGACCCGACGTGTCGCCTGTGCAGAGCTGGCTTGTTTGAACATGTGTGCAGCTCCATATGAGATGGTAAGACGTATTGGATGCAGGTTGTCCGTTTCCTCCATGATAATATGGGATCCCCTGTGGTGCTGGACCCTAAGTTATGTATTTTGGGACTATTGCCAGATGTGAAGGTGGACAAATACCACACAATTTTCATTTTTGAAACATTATATTTAGCACGCAAAGTGATAGCGCAAAGATGGATGCAGAATCTGCCCCCCACACTACAGTTGTGGAAAAAAAGCAATTAATGACACCCTGCCATTTAAGAAACTGCGCACACATCTACGCACACAGGGGATCCGCACAAAAATATTCAAAGATCTGGGACAGATGGTTGGAGGACGGGGAGACATGTGTATAATGGTTCCAAATCCAGTGTAGCGTTCCCCTACACCAAAAACACGGTATATTTATATAAGGACTAATCTGCCGCATAACATACGGCACATGTGAATATATGTGTATGCATGCCCTGTAATATTCCTGCATATTTAATTTCGATGTTGCAATATGTATCTGACCATCTGTGGCTATATGTACCCGATTGACTTGTAAAACGTGTTTTAGATTAATAAAGTTGTTTTTTTCCAAGTAAAAAACAACAAACTCTTCCAGGGGAATCTCTCCATCCTGTTCTCCCATGGTGCCACACGGTGAGACTGGGGTTGTTGGACTGACCTGCCCCAACAGTACTCTGGCAGGTACCGTCACAGGCAAAGCTGTTGTGTTGTGAATACTGACCAAGATACATCCTTTCCTTCTCTTCAGCGCTTTAGTCGACAACACTTCAGGGATGACTTCCAAGCTCTTGTCTTCTTTCTGCCTATCCGTCTCAAGAATGATAAATGGACCGGGCTGTCTCCAACTCAGCTTGATAGAGGCCTTTAAGCAGACTACTTCACCCAGGTGTACCAGCTTTTCACTCTTGTCTAGGCGCCAGACTTTTCCCACTCTTTCTGGTGGGGCCTTCTGTTCCTGCACAAGATCCTGGTACACCTGTGTTAACATGGGGTGCACTCCCTTGCTTTAAGTGTTCTCCTTCTGTGCAAGTAGAGTCAGAAGTCTTCTTACCAAGTCAGTGTTGGTCCCAATAATAAGGGAACCTCTATCAGCCCCTGGAGGGCGAGGGCACACCACTGCCAGGGTGTTGAAAGTTTCAGCCTTTCCTGCCACAATTGGATGAAAGGTAAGCTCGATGGGTATGTATCCATCATAGGGGAAGTTCTGTGTCCCTAAACCCCATATCTCTAGCTCTTCCAGCTTTTTCAAAGGGAGATGTTTGAGATATTTCTCATAAAAGTCTTTGTATAGCAGAGTTACTTGAACTCCAGTATCCAGTAGGGCTTTCGTGTAAATTCCTTCTATCTGAATAGGGACAATCGGGGAAGGTCCCACTAACTTGGGAGGAAATCCATTTGATTTAGTATGTTTCCCCCGTTGAGTGGCTTGTACCTTCATACCTTGCTTACTTGAAGTTTCTTTTCTCTGTTTCGACTTAGCTGTGGCCGAATTTCTCTGATGAGTACCAATGGGTTTGGAGTTGACTGTTGTGACAGGGCACCCAGTTGACTCCTTCACTGGGGCCCTTGGAAGTTTTCCGCTGGCTTTTGTGGTTCTGCTAAACTTGGACATACTCAACGGTAATGCCCCGCTCCTCCACATTTAAAGCAAATCTTCCTCTTCTTTGGTTTCACAGCCTGATTAATGTTAGTACTCGTCGAAGTCTTAAGGGTCAAAACTTCATTCTCACGTGGCATAACCAGTTTAGCAGCCAGTAGGGTCATCATCTCCGACATTTCTTTCTGCATTTGGAGCAGTTTCTCCAGACCAGACTCACATGTCAAAGATGTTGAGTAGATGAAGGCCAATATGTCTGATCTGCACCCACCATCAGGACACTGGGTTCCTTAATGCCTTGTAACACATCTAACTGCTGTCCTTTTGTCCCGGCTACACTGGGAGGTTGAGCCTTTCGTTGTTTCTTGTCTTTTTCTACCTCCATTTTGGCTGCCTCATTTATCTCCTCAATGAGAACCTCATCTGATGTAGATAGATCTTCTAGGTGCTGCCTCAACCGAAGCTTGATATAGTTGCTCCTCAGCCCTGTAGTCACGGACCTCAGGAACTTCTTCTGGACCAGTTCAACTCCAAAGTGTTCTTCAGAGCCTTCTCCCATCGAGGCAGACAACAGACGGTCCTTCAGCTCAATGGCTCTGAATAAAAAGTTCTGAGGAGTCGCCTGTCCATTCTGTGTTATATTTATCAGTTGATGAAACAGTTCAGCAACATCTTCCTCTTTATAATAACTCTTCAGAATTCTCCTGAGTTGAGTTAAAGTCAATCCATTTTTCATCTCCAGCATGCCCTTAATGCTTAGGCCTGGACTTATGGCGTTGACCACAGCCTCTATAATCTCAGACTCCAAGTATCCCCTCTGTAAGCCCAGTTCAATTTAGTGCAAGAGTTTTTGGTAAGGGAGCTTACCCTTCTGTCCCCTCTCTCCTATCTGACCATCATTCTTGAAGTCTTTCCTGATAGTCACCTCTGGTAGGTGGTTATGAGGGCGTTTTTTCATCACTGACACCGGTCTGGGTATCACTTGACTGTCACCCAGGTCTCTGCATGTGACAGTTAGTCCTTTAATGTGTTCTGCAGTCATGTTGGAAGTCTCCTGAAACCTCTCCTGTATTTCCTTATAATGCTGTTTCAACTCGGTTAACTTTTGCTCTGACTCTGAATTCCTCTCAGAAACTCCAACTGTTTTATTAGCTGCCCTTTTCTTCGTGGGAAGGGACTCTTGCCTGAATTCTTGCAGAGTGAGCTCTGTCCCCCCCTGCCAGGTAGGATGTGTCAGGCAGAGTTCAGTTCTATCAGACAGCCTTACACTGGTGCCTTGAAAATTATCAGGGACCCCCTTCCTCCAATCCAGTAAGGCATAAGTGCGTGAGGTCAAATGGTCTGGCTTCACAGCTATCAGCCAGGCCTTCCTCTCAGGGGATAGTACCTGCATCCTTCTCTGGGGAGTTCAATTGCCACGCTTGCTTATGAGCAGGCGCCTTCAGCTTCGCACCACTGGACCACAGTAACGGGGTCCATTCTGACGTCAGGGGGGCGGGTTTGTCTGCAAAGTAACAGGATCCCAGATGAGCCCCCACATGTAGCAAAAACCCCCGAAGGAGCTGCTGATTTAATTTGGGCCTGTACTCTGCTTTGTTACCCTTTTACTTTTTCTCTGTCCCCCTGACACAGCTGAGGTGTAATGGTATGCGGTAAAAACTCTAAAGACAATTTCACCATATACAATGTAATATACCTTTTTTTGTCTCCAGTCTCCACTTGGCTGATAATGCAAAGAAAACAACACTCATGCAAAATTACTTAATCAAGAACTTTGTTTACTGTATTAACTTAATTGAAATAGAACACTATAATAGTTGTACTGTCAAGCCAACATAACCAGACAGTCAACAGACTTCAGCTTAATAAAGAATATTAAACAGATGTAAAATGGTTGAATTCACTTGCGTGTAGTGTGCTAAGGAAAATAGGATAAATGGCAGAGTGAAATGATTTCACTATGAGCACTATCCTATCCTAGTCCTTCTTTTCTTCTTTCTTTGGCTAGCTATGAATAAAGTAAATTTGTAATTCAAGGGTTAATGGCTCCGGATCAGAACAAGCTGAATGTTGAATCAAAGTTATGGTACAGCAGCACTGCAATTATCTCTGATGCCAATGATACAGTACCAGATCCTCACTGAAATACAGGCCCAGGGCCTATTTTCAGCTCAGTCTAATTCTTTGACTTTGCCTGTGGGACTATGGATCCCAGCAACTCTGTATAATGCAGGTGGGTGTGTAAAAGTGTACCAAGGAAATTTTGGGCAACAGCCCTCTCACCCAACCAGGTCAGCGTTGTCAGAAAGTTTCGCTCTGGTGTACTGGGTCCTGTCTCCAGTTGGCCGGCACCTCCGCACTGCTCCGCTCAGCACAACAAGATGCTCCGGAACTCCTAGATGGCTCCGACAGGCTCCTCTGGCTTCTTCCCAGTCTTGCCCTGCCGTCTGCCCAGCTCACTGGTGTGTCGCAGTATCGCTGCTCGGATCGCTCTTCCGTGGAGGTAGGCCACACTGCACTGGAGGCCTCACACAGATCCTCCTAGGCTGGCAATGCGTGTCCAAGAGACCTAAGATGGCCGCTCCGCTCCCTTTTATAATCTTCCCACAATGCAGTTCTGTTCTCCTGATGTTCATGGGAGTCAGTGGGCATTATGGGTAGGTCAAGTTAATGTTCAATGTAAACAAACTCAGGTAGGGTCAGGGTTTGAGTGACTGAGGGAGGCTGGAATTATTCATCAGGCAGCACCCCTGGTACCTCCCCCTACTTGCTGGAACTTTTAAGAAGTTTCCAGAAGAATGGGAGTCAGGTTAGGAGGAAATTTTTTCAATTGTTAAGCAAAGAATAAAAAAACTCAGTGGTGATTAAATACCACCAAAAGAAAGCTCTATTTTTGTGAAAAAAATAATACAAATGTCATATGGGTACAGTGTTGCATGATCGCGAAATTGTAATTCAAAGTGCGACAGCGCTGAAAGCGGAAAATTGGCCTCAGCAGGAAAGGGGTGAAACTGCCCAGTAGGCAAGTGGTTAATTGGTTTTGTAAAAGTTATACAAACTTTGGTATATACTGTATATTAGACAGTCAATACATCAGGATTGATCAATTTTCAATCTCATTTCCTGAGGTTCTTAAAATGCCAGGAGAGTACAAATAACCCCCAAATTACTCATTTTTTTGGAAAGTAGACAGTCCAAGGTATTATGAGGCATGGCAAGTTTTTTTGAAGTTGTAATTTTTTTCTCACAATGTTTTGGAAAATTAAGAAATTGAATAATTGTTGTTTTTTCATATTTTTTTTTTTAACATGCTGTCATTAGTGCAGTACAGCATCATCATATGACTGGTGGGGCGTTGATCAGGGATAATGACTGGTGACAGTATGTACATTAAAAAAATATATTTAAGTGTTCTTGCATAGCAAGACCACTTACTGTTATCTCACATATATATTATTCTTATTATTATAGCCAAATTTACCACCCTAACTCCTCCCACAGTTTTTACACTACATAGACAAGTAATATACCGAAACGTGCGGATTGTTCCCGAATGGTGTGCTATTACTTTGTGGAACGTTTCGCCGAATGGTTCACGAAATATCGTCGTTTTTGCGGCGAAACTGGTCCCATAGGAATGAATGGGAAACTAGAGTGGGAGATGACAAAAGCTGAAAAATCAGAACATGATTTCTAAACTGCCGCCACTCCCTCATTTTCAAGCCCACCTACACAAATCTTATATCAAAACGTTCAGCTATCCCTGCTGCCACTAAACATGTCCACGGCTAAGCCATAGTCCTGATAGTTTTCACAATATGACCATTTGTTTGCAACTCACGCCGTCCATTGACATTCATTGAAACTACACTCTAGCCCCTTCAAATTTGAAGGGCAATTTCTAAACTGCGACCGTGCCTTCATTTTTAATATTTCAGAGACATACTATGTATCAAAATCTAGGTCTGGGTCTTGTGATTCTCACAATATAAAGATCTTCGCTGTAGGATGTATAGTTTTTAAAATACGGCCATTTGTTTAGAGGTCATTTCAGGAAATTTTAGCCATTAATCAGAGTGTACTGTTAGTGTTTGTTTTGTTGCCATGGTTACCAAAGCTTCTGTTATACACAGGGGGGGAGGTGGCTGGAGCATCTCAGCTCTGATTACAGAGCCCGGGGGAGGGGACAGACACACCATGTACTGATTTATAATAGAGGAATATGATGGGGCAGTTTTGATGGGGTAATTCTGATGGGGCAGTTTTGATGAAGCAGTATTTGGGAAGCATAAACAGGGCATGAGCGTTGCTAGGAAACAGTGGTTGTAAACACAAGATGCTGAGACACCCCAAATGCATGTGACTTCATCTGCTAGACTTGATAATGCTTGTAGACTCCTCCCACATTTTCCACACTACAGAGACAAGTAATATACCGAAACGTGCGGATTTTTCCCGATTGGTGTGCTATTACTTTGTGGAACGTTTCGCCGAATGGTCCACGAAATATCGTCGTTTTTGCGGCAAAATTGGTCCCATAGGAATGAATGGCGAAATGTTCAAAACTAGAGTGGGAGGTGACAAAAGCTGACAACCCCATGATCAGCCAAAACATTATGACCACCCCATGATCAGCCAAAACATTATGACCGCCCCATGTAAAAAAAAAAAATATTTTTGAAAAAAATAAAAATTAATTTTTGAAAAAAAAAATATTTTTGAAAAAAAAAAATATTTTTGAAAAAAAAATATATTTTTGAAAAAAAAATTACTTTTGAAAAAAAAAAAAATTAAAAAAAAAATCATTTTTGAAAAAAACAAAATTCATTTTTGAAAAAAAAAAATTCATTTTTGAAAAAAAAAAATTCATTTTTGAAAAAAAAAATCATTTAAAAAAATCATTTTTGAAAAAACAAAAAAACAAAATCATTTTTGAAAAAACAAAAAAACAAAATCATTTTTGAAAAAAAAAAATCACAAAGCTCTGAGGGGAATTATAGCTCCTCTCACACAGCTCTAAGGACAATTATAGCATTATAGCTCCTCCCACACAGCTTGGAGGGAAGTTATAGCTCCTCCAATACAGCTTTGAGGGGAATTATAGCTCCTCCCACACAGCTCAAAGGGGAATTATAGCATTATAGCTTAGCATTATAGCTCCTCCCACACAACTCTGAGGGGAATTATAGTTTCTCCCACACCGCTGTGAGGGGAATTATAGCTCCTCCTACACAGCTCTGAGGGGAATTACAGCTTAGCATTATAGCTCCTCCCACACAGCTGAGGAGAATTAGAGCTCCTCCCACACAACTCTGAGAGGAATTATAGTTTCTTCCACACCGCTGTGAGGGGAATTATAGCTCCTTTTAAACAGCTCTGAGGGGAATTATAGCTTCTCCCACACAACTCTGATGGGAAATGTAGCTTCTCCCACACAGCTCTGAGGGGAAATATAGCTTCTCCCACATAGCTCTAAGGGGAATTATAGCTCCTCCCACACAACACTAAGGGGAATTGTATCTCCTCCCACACAGCTCTGAGGGGAATTATAGCATTATTGCTCCTCCCACACAGCTCAGAGGGGAGTTATAGCTCCTCCCACACAGCTCTGAGGCGAATTATAGCTCCTCCTCCAACACAACTCTGAGTGGAATTATAGCTCTTCGAACAAAGCTCTGAGGAGAATTATAGCTCCTTCCACAAATATCATCATGCCATCTAAAGGAAAGAGATCTAAAGCTGCAAAGATACGCTGGACTAAACTGGATCCGGAGCCCCACAGCAGCATAGTGGATATGGAGGTTTGTGACAGTGAATGTGCCCAGGAGGTACATAGTGAACCTGTGGTGTCATTTTCATGTTCAACTCAGTGTCAAGTTCAAGAGCACAGTGACAGTGTGATGGGCACTTCTGAAAACCATGGCATGCAAGAACCATGTGTACCAAGTGAGATTTCTGTGCAGGCATCATTTCATCAGGGTCATCATGGCTATGGAAGGTTAAGGAACAAACAGTGTACATGCATGGCTCTGACATTTTTGGCATACCACAGTGAGCTTGATGATGTGAGAAAGGGTGATCTTGATCAAATACTGAAGAAGGGCAACAGCTTGTATGGCTCAACAATAAAACAGCTAAAACAAAGAAATGTCTATCAGCATCAACACTTGACAATGGAAGAAGTGCCCCTCAGAGTCAACACTGACAAATATGAGTATAACGTTGTTAAATCTCCAGTGTTATCGGGATGTATGAGAGACACAGTAGACGGTGACAACCAAGGTTGGTTTGTTGACCTCTCCACAAGACTTCAGTGCCTCAATGCAGATGTTACACATGCACTTTTTATAGTAGTGCCATATTGCATTGCATTGTTCAGAGACAAGTCTGGGAGATATGGACTGTTTGATTCTCATAGTCGAAATAAGGATGGACTTCCTGCCACTGGAAAAGGAAAAGCTGTTATGATCACTTTTACACATTTGAGTGATATGGGGGCAAGGATTTATAAGTTGTATGAATTGCTCCTTACAGACACCAGAGGCCCTATTGATGGACTGCAGTATGACTTCATGCCAGTCTCATTTCATCGTGCAAGACGTCTGTCAGATGGTTTGCTGTCCCCACTGGTGCAATCTGACAAACCACATAATGCAAAGCATGTGGAGAACAAAGTGACACAGATGACCAAAGATGTAACACACACTGGATTCCCAGCCAGCAAGCATTCTCCACGGTCAGTTGATGCGAAATCCTCACAGGGCATATGGAAGGACAGTAAGGCATTGTCCAAATTAAATGCACAGAGACGACAAAAACTGAAGACAAGACACAGAAATGAAAGAAGGCGTGATTTCAAGGCTACAAAGATGTCTGTCACCAATAAGAAAAGGACATACATCACCAGCCGATACAAAGCAGATGCTGATTTTAAGTTGAAGCAGAAGCAATATATCATTCGCAAATATGCAACAGATGCCAATTTCAACTTGAAGCAGAAGCAATACATCACCAGAAAATATGCGACAAATGCAGATTTCAACTTGAAACAGAAGCAGTACACCACCAGAAAATATGCGACAAATGCAGATTACAACTTGAAGAAGAAGCAATACATCACCAGAAAATATGCCACAAATGTCGATTTCAAGTTGAAGCAGAAGCAATACATCACCAGAAAATATCATAATGATCCTGCTTTCAGAAAACGTCACTTGCAACATTGCATGAGTTACATGAAAATGAAGCGTCAAACTCAAGCAGATTTTCGCATAACCCATAAGATGCAATGTGCCTTCAAAATAAGAATGAAATACAGACGATGGACTCGTGTCATGCGGGAATGCAGTCAACCAGTGGACAACAGCCTAATGCAGACAGCTATATCCACTTTCCATGAATGCATTAAAGCTGGGCCAACATTTGTGTGCACGATGTGTCATCGCACCCTTTTCCCTAACCAAGTGAAACATTGCATTCACAGCAATTACAAGAAGAATCTACACATTGTTGCTGCCTGTTTGACAGGGAAATATGTCCATGTGTGCAACAATCACTGTCAAGGACCTGAACAATGCACCGTACCAGATGAAAGGACCAAAGAATGGATTTGTCACAACTGTGATTCACATTTAAAAGCAGGACACAAATCATCCATCGCTGTAGCTAACAACATGGAGCTGGCGCCCATTCCCCCAGAGCTCTGCGATTTGAATGTGCTGGAAAGACAACTTTTGGCCAAAATACTGCCATTTGCCAAGATCATCACACTTCCCAAAGGTCGACAGGCAGCTATACATGGCGCTGTAGTGTGTGTGCCATCCGAGGTGGAAACCACGGTCAATACTCTACCAAGATCGCACAGCAAATCCCAGTTACACAGAGTGAAGCTGAAAAGACGTCTGACTTACAAAGGCCACCAGCTGTTTCATTATGTCAACATGGGAAATGTAGTAGCAGGTCTGTCAAAACTCATTGACACACACCCCGACTACAGTGACATTTCAATTAGAGTGGATGAGACAATCGCTGATGATGATGATAATGATGATGGGATGGAACTCGACAGTTGTGACGAAACTGAAATGATGGAGATACTTGAACGCATCGAAAATTGTGATCCATCAGAGGTACAGTCTGCATGTTTACCGGCTGCTTCTGAGCAACAGGAAGGCCATGACCAACAACCTCCCAATGCAGAGGATGAGAAGGATACACTAAGACCTGGAATTGGCCTAGACAGTTGTTTGCAGCCATCTGACCTTGGAGAGGAAGCACTGACACACGGTGATGGAATATTCAGCATTGCACCTGCACAAGGAAACACACCTGTCAGCTTCTTTAAAGTTCCTAGGCTTGAGGCAATGGCTTTCCCTGTTCAGTTCCCTACTGGACAGAATACATTGGACCAGGCAAGACAAGTCAAACTGTCCCCGAGCATGTATTTCAATGCAAGGCTTTTTTGTGTTGATACTCGTTTTGCAAGAGACACAAGCTACCTCTTCTTTGCGCAGTTTGTCACAGAAACACACATGGCCAAAAGCAGCATGTCCATCCAGTTAAGGAAAGGAAAACCCAATACCAGGGATGGACGGAAAATATCCAACAAGCTGCTACAGGACAAGTGTGAGGTTGAGAGGTTGGTGCGAAACCGAGATGCCACAAGGTTCATGCAACCACTGAGAGGGAGTCCAGCTTACTGGGATAAAAATCTGAAGAATTTGCTAGCCATGGTCAGACAATTGGGTAAGCCAACATTTTTTCTTACCTTCTCTGCTGCAGAATTCAGATGGCCAGAGGTAATAACGGCAATAAAGGCACAACAAGGTCAAAAGGTGGATTTTGCGGGGCTAGACTGGGCTGAAAAGTGTGACATTCTTCGAGGCAACCCAGTGACCACCATGCGCATGTTTGACAAACGGGTTGATGCTCTGATGCGAGAGCTGCTGTTGGGTCCTGCACAGCCAATTGGTGAAGTTATCGATTACTTTTACCGAGTTGAATTTCAGGCGAGAGGGAGCCCTCATATACATTGTCTCTGTTGGGTAGCAGAAGCTCCTATATTTGGACAAGACAGTGATGACAAGGTGTGTGCCTTTATAGATCATACCATCTCATGCCAGCTGCCTGAGGAAGCCAAACAGGCCTTACTTCACAGATTTGTAACAGAACTTCAAATGCACAGCAGATCTCATTCAAAATCATGTAAGAAAGGTAACAGAGTATGCAGATTTGGATTTCCAAAGCCACCTATTAGAAAAACGAGGATAACTTACCCGATGCCAGAAGAACAAGGAGATTGTGCAATGAAACCACAAGCAGCCAAAAACAAACTGAAACCAGTCTGGGATTTGCTTAATAACCCAAAAGTGCAGCTTGAAGACATGTCACAGCTACTGGCACAGTGTGATATGACTTTGAATCAGTACAACTCGTACATTCAGGCATTGACCTCCTCAAGCGTGATTCTAATGAAGCGTGATGTCAAGGACTGCTGGGTGAACAACTACAATCCACATTTACTGACGGCCTGGAACGCCAACATGGACATCCAGTACATTCTTGATGAGTATGGTTGCATCATGTACATGTTGTCCTACATATCCAAGCCAGAACGGGAGCTGAGTGACTATCTCAAAACAATAGTCAAAGAAATGAGCCCAGAAACAGCGACAGAACGAGAAGAAATGAAAGAGGTTCTTCAGGCTTATTCAAAACACAGAGAGGTCAGCGCCCAGGAGTCTGTGGCCCGTACGTGCAGCTTGAAAATGAAGTCTTGCTCACGTGAGGTTGTTTTTCTGCCAACTGGGGACAACGCACTGAAAATGAGTCTCCCGCTCAGTGCATTGCAGAACAAACCAGCCGATTCTCTTAATGTGTGGATGACGAGTTTTGTCGACAAATACAGAGCCAGACCCGAAACACCAGAGTTTGAGTCCATGTGTCTGGCAGACTTTGCATCCCATTACAGGGTTGTCTATGGCAAGCAGAAGGAAGATGGCAAGCAAAAGGAAGACAGCAAGCGTGTCAGCCTATTGAATGAAATGGGAATGATTCAAAAACGCACGAGAGGGAAGCCTGCAATCATCAGGTACGCACGCTTCTCAGAGAAGAAGGACCCTGAGAACTACTACAGCAGACTGCTTAAACTCTACCTCTCCCACCGTTCAGAGTCATCACTGAAAACTGTAAGGTTCCCAACACACCAGGATTTTTACAAAGGCGCCTGTGTGAGCTTACCAGGAGAAGAAGCAATCTGAGCAGTGTCTGCAATTGTTACCAGCAACCAAAAGAAGTTCGAACAACACAACAAAATTGTGGAACAAGTCTTGGATGACTTTGTAAAAAACGGCCCTGTTGAAGATGCTTGGAACACCTTTGCCCCAGAACCTGAGTTGGATAGGTTGGAATGTATAGAGGAACGCAAAGAAGGGGAGCCACTTCATGAGAATGAACAAGATGATGTTCCGGAGTATACACGTCACAAACAAACAGGTGGAATTGCGCTTACTGTGAAGGCCCCACAAATGTGCCCTGATTTCCTTCGGAAAATGTACAGAAACCTTAACCGGACACAAGCTCAGACATTCTACTCAGTTTGTGACTAGTGCACTAACCGTGTGCGTGGCCTAAATCCTGACCCATTCTATTACTTTGTCACTGGTGGTGCAGGGACAGGCAAATCACACCTGATAAAGTGCATCTATGCTGAGGCGACAAAGATACTCTGTAAACTTACCAGACTACGTGAGGAAGCAGACATATCCATGCCCAGCGTTTTACTAACTGCATTTACAGGAACAGCAGCTTTCAACATTTCAGGCAACACTTTGCATTCTCTGCTGAAGTTGCCAAGAAGCTTGAAGCCACCCTACCAAGGACTTGGAAATCTAATAGATGAAGTGAGGGCACAGCTGTCAAATGCGGAGATCATTGTTATTGACGAGGTGTCAATGATTTCAAAGCCTCTGTTTGCCTACATCAACTGGAGATTACAGCAAATCAAAGGCAGTAAGAAACCTTTTGGTGGTATGTCAGTACTAGCAGTAGGAGACTTTTACCAGGTCCCCCCGCTGGGAAAAAGTAAGCCACTCTGCGTGTTTGAGGAAAATACCAATGACGTCTGGAAGGCAACTTTCAGATGATCACGCTGACAGAGATCATGCGACAGAAGGATGACATTTCATTTGCTGAGCTTTTGAATAGAATCAGAGTCAAGCAGAAGACTGTCACCTTAAGCAATGATGACAAAGCTCTGCTTGCTCAGGCTTTTACAGATCCCACCCACTGCCCTAATGACGTGCTACACATATTTGCCACCAACAAAGAGGTTCACAAACATAATGCTGCAACTGTGTCTGTTCTCCATTCAAACAACACCAACATAGATGCCGACGATTACAGAAAAGACCCTAAGACAGGAGTGATGCTGAGGCAACACCAACCTTTCAAAGGACACAAAGACAATCTGATTGACACACTGCAAGCAGCTGAAGGTGCCCGTATCATGATCACAAGAAACATTGATGTAGAAGACGGGCTTGTTAACGGGACATTTGGCAAGATTGCAAGAATAATCATCCAGACTGAGAATGGTGCTACTACGGTAAACAAGCTTGGGCTTGTGCTGGACAATCCAAATGCAGGACAGAGATACCGTAACAAGTCGTCTTGTGATGCTGACAACTTGGTGTACATAGAAAGGGTAGAGGAAAACCTGAGACAGAAAGGAGTTGTTCGCAGGCAGTTCCCCCTGAAGTTGGCTTTTGGATGTACGATTCATAAGTGTCAGGGGATGTCGATACAGTCGGCAGTGGTCTCATTGAAACGGGTCTTCCAACCGGGAATGGCCTATGTTGCTCTGAGTAGAACGACTACACTACAAGGACTGTACATAACCGACTTTGATGAGAAGAAGATCTTTGCTGATCCTGAAATCACAGCTTCCCTGGATTCAATGAAGAAAGCATCACTGGAAAGTGTTATGCCCCTCTTAAAGTTTCTACAGACAACAGACAAACAGCAAACATTAACAATTATCCATCACAACACGGAAGGATTACCAGCTCACATTGAAGATATCAAATCTCACCATGAGTTGACACTTGGAGATGTTTTATGTTTCACTGAAACTCATCTCTCAGGCTCTTCTGTTGCTGAAAGTCTCCAGCTGGAGGGCTACAACCTGTTCAAACGCAACAGACACCTCTCGTACACAAACCTTCCTGACATTGCAAGTAAAAGTGGCGGAGGTGTCGCCTTGTATGTCAGAAACCATTTCAAGGCCTATGAAAAGCAGTATCATCACAATGTGACTGACTTGGAGTTCTTGGTTGTCAAACTGGAGTCCCCTGTACAAGCTTTGATCGCTGTCGTTTACAGGCCACCGGATTACAGTATTGGCCAATTCCTTACTAACCTGCTGGGCCTCTTGGAATCTTTGGAAATAATGGATTGCCAACCTATAATACTCTGTGGAGATTTCAATGAAGATTTTCTGTGCAGAGAAAAGAAGCCAATATCTGACCTTCTTCACTCAAGAGGATATACTCAACTGGTCTGGGCAGCCACCACAGAAAAAAACACACTGTTGGATCACATTTACATCTCCAGGGTGCAGCAGTGTCTCCAGTCAGGAGTACTGCACAGTTATTACAGCTACCATTATCCTGTGTATTGTGTTTTGAGCAGTGGTTGTGAACACGCTTAGAGCCTGCATAAACAGGGCATGAGTGTTGCCAGGAAACAGTGGTTGTGAGACAGTGGTCATCAAACAGATAAAGTGGCAATGAGGGTCAGTTTACGTGGCCATAGTTATGTGGGACCATTTACAATTAGCTAAACATCATTCTCTATATTTCATGTTCGGTGTACTTGTTAGACACTGAACTCACTTACTCCCCCCCATCCATCACAGACATCTGTCCTCATCATATAGTAAGAGGAATACCGCGCTGTAGTGCACCCAAAAAGGGTACCTGTTCGTGAAATATTGTGAATGACCAAATAGGGGATAACCAAAATAGTGATGAAAATTAATTAGTGAAAAAAAATTTAAAAAAACTACATAATAACAAAAGCAGCCACTCTATGTGAGATACACACACTAATACAACAATATAACAAATATAGCAGTGCTGTAAATAGGAGTAAATACTAGTACCAGTGTTGAATAGGACTAATTGGTTAGAACCCAAATTAAATAACTAACACAGTTCTTGAAACCTAAATCAATAAGTGTTCACTGGACAGTCCTAACACAGTGTATAAAGTTCAAATAAATGTTGTGAAAATACATAGGCTCAGACCCCATTTTTTTAAAGCAGGAAATGTAAAATAGAAAAAATTCCTCCACCACACCACGGTGGTAGCTGAAAATAAAATGCGCGCTTACCAAACGGCAAGCACAAGGGGGCTTGCGACCTTAACCCGGTCAGGGCCTTTCATTGGATGGGCTTCTAGGAAACGACATGCCACTTCATACAGCCAAAGGGTGATGATACCACTAGTCCACCAAGTCACAGGAAATCACTCTTATCATGGAGATTAATAAAAGACTCCTAGCTGGGGGGTTGTTCTCATTTAGGGGTACCCCGGGAAAAGAGAGGGAAACAACATAGCGTAATCCTGGTTTTGAGGTTTATTAAAAGAATTAAAATAACACTTACAGTGTAGCAGATTCAAATAAGCATAAGAAGCCGGCTGGCTAAAACGATCACCCGTCCTACAGACGGTAGATGCAGCACGTCAGCTCGCCCTATCACACTGTCCTCATCACACTCACCCTCTCCTTCCTGTGCTATAGCCTGCTTGCTGATTAGTAAGACAAAGAAACAGCAAGGAGCAAAACTGCAGAGAAACTGAAAATTTGTAAGGGTTTAAAGTATATGCTTTAATGAATTGCCTTGTATCCAAAAAGTTCAAAAAGTTGACTGTTCAAAATGTTAATGTTAATGTATAACGGAAATATACCGCCAGTTCGCTTGTGATGCAATATATTGAAATTATATGTACACTGTGTAAACTGTTTTTGACACACTTGATTTTGGGACGCGAGTCCGTCAGGTGCTATGCTTTGGCTGGGGCGGAATAAATCCTGGTAACCCTTAAGTCTGTGTCCGACAAAGTCATTTACTGATATTTCTACCTTCTACATCATTAGCACTTGTGCACTTTTTAAATTTGATCAATCAATTGGTTAGTGTAATGTTTACTATCTTTACTCACTACAAACACTCCACACAGTTACTCTGCCCATCTGCCCAGTTCAACCTTTCCACAGTTACTCCAACCACACAACAGTTACTCCAGGCACTCCCCCCCAGTTACTCCGCTCACTCCAGATGTAGAGGCAAGAACACTTTTCACAATTTCCCCAGAAATTGTACCTTTTCTAGTTTTTACTACAGTGCTGATCACTGTAATAAACACTCTCCACTACTCTGGTGATTTTTATTTTACACTCAGTGTCACTATGGTGACATTGTACTGCTGTAGCTAGTGATCAGAGACATTGGCACATCAATACAATATCACCATAATGACACTGCACTGCTCTGATGATTGTGATCATTTTTTTTCTACCACACTGTCACCAGAGCAGTGTAGTGTCACTATGGTGGTGCTCAAAGACACTGGGTGGCTGCTCTTAAATCACTGTATGTCACTGCAGCCAGTCAGTGTCACTGATCACTAACTACAGTAGTACAATGTCACCACACCAGTACACTATGTCACCAAATATAAAAGTGCAGCCAGTTATAATGTCCCTGATAACCTCCACACCAGTCAGTGTCACCAGACCGGTGTAGCCAGCAATAGTGTTCCTGATCATCGCCGGACGAATGCATCAAACAATAGTATTCCTGATTGCCGACACCCCAGTTCCAATGTCACCATACTGGTGTAGCCATCAACCGCATTCCTGAATATTGCTACACCAAACCCAGTGTCATCAGACCAATGTAAGTCAGCAACAGTGTGTTTGATTACTAGCCACACCAGTACAAGTATCACCAGACCAGTGTAAGACATCTACAGTGTTCCTAATCACCACCACACCAGTGTCAGTGTTGTTAGACCAATGCAGCCATCAACAGTGTTCCTGATCCTCCCCACACCAGTCTCAGCATCACCAGACTAGTGTAAGCCATCAACAAATCTCCTGATCTCTAGCCACACAAATGACCCTGTCACCAGACCATTGCAGCCATCAACACTGTTCCTGATCACCCCCCCCCCCCCCCCCCAATCCCTGTCTCAACAGACCAGTGCAGCTTTCAACAGTGTTCTTGATCACCTCCACACAAGCCCACGTTTCACCAGACCAGTGCAGTCATGAACAACATTCCCTACTGTAGCCACAACAATCTCAGTGTTGCCAGGCTAGTGTAAGTCAGCAACAATATTCTTGATTGTTAGCCACACCAGTCCCTGTGTTACCGCAACACCAGTGCCAGTGTTGCCAAACCAGCGCCCAGTGCAGCCATCAACAGTGTTTAGGGTTGCCACCTGTCTGGGATTTACCCCTGACAGTTCAAGTTTGGAATCATGTGTCCGGTTTCAAACTGCATGAAACCCGGACACATTATTCAGACTGGACTATGGCTTCCCAGCAGGGTTGTTGGCTGCAGTTGTCTAAGCTGAGAGTGTCTGTAACACTCTTTCACACTGCCCAAAGCCAACACTAACAATCCCCTCCACCCCCCTGCCACACACACACACAGACAGGTAAGGAGAGAGGGCTCAATCTGCTCCTCTTCCTTCTGCCCTCACCCCTCTTTGTCTGCCCACCCACACTCCAATCCCTGGCGCTGTGCCTCAGAAAAGGAAAGTGGGGGCCGGAAATTTGAAGTCCAGCAGTCTCAGATACATCTGGATGAGAGGTGCCAAGGGGTGGGTGAGCTCACCATCCATCTCTGTCTGACGGAAGTCTCCCCCCCTCCCCCATTCTCTCTCCTGCCTCTGAGTACACTAAGGGAAATCAGGGTGCTCAGAGCACCCCTTACATCAGAGCTCCCCTTTACACCAGAAGCCACAGTGCTCCCGCTTACATCAGAGTCCTCTCCGTACATCAGAGTTCCCAGTGTTCCCTGAGCATCCCTTATGTCAGAGTCCCCCGAGTTCTCCCTTACAACAGAATCTGCAGAGTCCCCCCTTACAGTGTAGGGGAACTCTGCGGGTTCAGAAGTAAAAGGGGAACTCTGCGGGTTCAGATGTGAAAGGGGAACTCTGCGGGTTCAGACGTATAAGGACGTAAAAGGTCATATGATTAGAAATGTTATTACAATTGCAAAATATAATATATTTATAAATATAACAGTGTTCCTGATAACCACCAGACCAGTGTAAGCCATCAACAGTGTTCCTTAATGCTGCCACAACAATGACAATGTCACCAGACCAGTGCAGCCAGCAACAATGTTCCTGATCTGTAGCCACACCAGTGCCAATGTCACCAGAGCCAGTGCAGCAGTCAACAGTGTCCCGCTTTATACCAAAAGGTTATAATGAAAATGCTTTAGGATTACAATGCTTTAGATCTTGAAATTAATTAATGTGAGAGACGTGGATAAGGAAAATCTCCTTCAAGACAGATGGAAAGATGAAAAAATTACTAAAGTTCCTCTTTAAGTTATTCTGTCTTACCCTATTAAATCTTCTGCCCTTTTCATTTTAAACTTTAGATTTTTTCTGCCAGTAAATACCTTATATAGCCCACTGCCTGTTTCTTGTATGGAAAAAAGCCTAGGCTTATGAACATCATGTCTTATGAACTCTGTCTCTCACTCTCATGAGAGTTTGCCAGGAAGGGGGGGGGGGGGGACTGGGGCTGCTCTGTGTAAAACACAAGTTCAAGTGGTCCTTTTATTACCTCCTTCTCAGTGCAACACAGACAGGTTAAAAATATTAACAGACACTGGGCAGTGTTAAAAAATGGCGTGAGTGAGTTGATTTACTAAATGCAATAAGACTGTGCACTTTACAAAGTGCAATTGCACTCTGCAAGTGCAATTGCTTCAACATTTAGTAAATTAGGTAAAGCTTCACTTTGCAAAAGGTACCCAATCACATGCAAGGAAGATAAAAAGAACTGCATTTTTGCTTGCACATGATTGGATGATGGAAGTCAGCAGAGCTTTTGCTCATTTACTAAGCTCTGGAGCAACTGCTCTTGCAGAGTGCAACTGTACTTTACAAAGTGCACAGTGTATTTGCCTTTAGTAAATCAACCCCATGGTCCGCTGCTCCCAGACAAACCTGGGGTAGTCTTTAGGGGTGTACGTTCCCTGCAAGCTAAGTTGGCCCCAAATACCTTTGATCCACTGATTGAGCCATCTTTTTTATAACCTTACTGGATATTACCCATGTAAGAAGTGTTCAGTTCGCCAAGTAAACATTTTTGGCTATAGAAAGTCCTGTACATTTACATCTACCGCTACATCCAGATCCAATACTATTAAACATATTAACAATATTAAACAATGTATTACTTGTGCATCCAAAAATGTTGTTTACCTCATGCAATGTCCATGTGGTACACAATACGTGGGCAGGACTACTAGATCTTTTTCAGTACGTGTTAATGAACATATTAACAAAATCAAAATAGGTATGAAAGGACATAGTGTCCCTAAACATTATGCCGGCTGTCACAAAGGGACCCCAGTGGGACCCTTTTTCTGGCCATCGACAAATATGTTGCATCTTGGAGAAGCGGATCTGTTAAAAAGGGGGTTTCTCAAATTGAAACCCTTTGGATCCATGAGCTCAGGATCTCTTTTCTGCATGGCATGAATGTGGAATAAGATGTCAATGCGTTCATTAGTAATGTATGACATCCCATTTCCATTATCTTTTTGTTACATAGTTACATAGTTAGTCAGGTTGAAAAAAGACACAAGTCCATCTAGCTCAACCAATAAAAAAAAATATATATATTTACAATCCCATATACACAATCCTATACCCACAGTTGATCCAGAGGAAGGTGAAACATTCACAGAAAGCATGATCCAATTTGCTACAGCAGGGGAAAAAATTCCTGATCCCTGAGAGGAATTTGGATATTCACTGGATCAATTTTATTTTATAAATGTTAGTATCCAGTTATATGATGAACATTTAGAAAAGAACCCAGGCCCTTTTTAATGCAATCTATTGAGCTGGCCAGGACCATCTCTGGAGGGAGTCTATTCCACATTTTCACAGCTCTTACTGTAAAGAAACCTTTCCATATTTGGAGATGTAATCTCTTTTCCTCTAGATGTAAAGAGTGCCCCCTTATTCACTTTAAGGCCATTACAGAGGACAACTCAACACAAAGTTCACTAAATGGACACCTTGTGTATGTGTACATGTTGATCATATCCCCGCTAATCTCCTCTTCTCAAGAGTGAATAAATTTAGTTCCTCTAATCTTTCCTCATAGCTGAGCTCCCCCATGCCTCTTATCAGTTTGGTTGCCCTTCTCTGCCCTTTCTCCAGTTCCCCGATATCCTTTTTGAGAACTGGTGCCCAAAACTTAACTGCATATTCCAGATGAGGTCTTACTAATGATTTGTACAGGGGGGCAAAATGATATCTCTCTCTCTGGAGTCCATACCTCTCTTAATACAAGAAAGGACTTTGCTCACTTTGGAAAACGCAGCTTGGCATTGCATGTTATTATTAAGCTTATGATCTACCAAAACCCCCAGATCCTTCTCCACTATGGATTCCCCCCATTGTACTCCCCCTAGTATGTATGATGCATGCATATTCTTAGCCCCCAAGTGCATAACTTTACATTTATCAACATTAAACCTCATTTGTCGCCCAATTAAACATTGCTTTGAAATCGGCTTGTAAGTTGGAGACATCCTGTAAGGATGTTATTCCATTGCAGTTTGGTGTCATCTGCAAAGACTGAAATGGTATTTTTAATCCCAAACCCTATATCATTTATAAAGATAATAAAAAGTAAGGGTCCCAGCACTGAACCTTGGGGTACACCACTGATAACCTTAGACCATTCAGAGTAAGAATCATCAACCACTACTCTCTGAATTCTATCTTTTAGCCAGTTTTTGATCCATTTACAAACTGATCTTTCCAGGCCTTTAGACTTTACCGTACACATTAGTCATGTATGGGGGAACTGTTTCAAAAGGCTTTTTCAAAATCCAAGTATACTACTTCCACAGCCACCCCCCCTGTGAATGGGCCATATGTATAACATGGGAGTTTTGAATTTTTTGAGGCGATTGGTCCATCATTCATACATGATGGTATTATATTTTTCAATTGGAGGCTGTACTGAGATTATACATTCATTTTCTAAGATTATTTGCTTTACATCTTTGGTGAAAATGTTGGGATTTATATGAGCATATATTACCAGGGTAATTTACATTTTTATTGTATGTATTTATCTGTGAGTCTTAAAGAGGAACTGCAGTCTGCTCACATAATTTGTATTAAAAACATATTTGCCATTCTGAAGCTTCCCTCCAACCAATTTGCATATTATTTTATATATACTGTGATTCTGTACTTGCCAAATATGCTGCAGAAATCTCCCTCTACTAAGTCTGGCTGCAGCCATTTTAACTGTGGGCAGCTAAAGCTGCTGCCTGTTCACTTCCTGGATTTATACAGACGCACAGAGGCACACCTCCAGCTTTGCAGCTCTGCAGCTCTCATTGGTCCTCTAATGATTCATCCTCCCTCCCTTCCTGGCAAACTCTCACAAGAGTGCGAGAGAGCTGTACATGATGTCATAATCCTAGGCTAATGACCATACAAGAAACAGGAAGTGGGCTGTATAAGGTATTTACTGGCAGCAGTCATGTACCAGTACACTAGACTTGCTTGGCTTATAGGATTGGGGACTGCTAGACGTGATGCTACACTAAGCTTTATTCCCTGACCAGAGGCGAGCATTACATGCCTATGGTATTAAATATGTCTTGTCACTGCTATACCAAGAAACCCCACCCTTTTCCCTTAGTGACCACACCACACAAAATTGGAGTTAAATTGGCCATAGCAGCCTTTTTATTAAACAAATATAAATAACCAATAATTAAAATTAATAACATAAAAACAGACCAGACTGTTTATTAAAGAGAAAGGGCTACAAGGTCCTAATAGGCATAAAACCCAGGACAGTACCATCTTGTCACTTCACAGGCCTCCAGCCGCAAAAAAACACCAACTCGGAGACAACTAGCAGGTACACATCCACCACCTGGAAGCCGTACCTCAGATGGGTCCCTACACCATACCTTTGGTGCCCATATGAACCTAAAAAAGGACCTTGCACCCCATCCTCACCACATCTGGCTTAGAACGACCCCCTTAATCCCCAAACCGGTCCCAAACCACCATATTCAGGGCGGGAGGGTGGGAAGTTGTTCCACTCTCTTCTCTGACTGAAGCCCTCCCCTTCCTGTCCACTGCTTAATTCCCCTTTTTCTCCACCCAGCTCAAACCCTGCCCCGTGCAGCCTGCTGACCTATCCTGTAGCCCTATACTCAGTACCTTAAACAAGCCCCTTTAACCCCTGTCATGCTGGTCCTGCGTCTATTGCTTTCTTCCTTTTACTCCGGGCCTCTCTATACACTGTTTTTGATACAATGTTGGTTGATTTTTAGGGATTGGTATTGCTGGTGGGAATCTCAGGATACTCTTTAACACTACACAGTTCGCAAATGTGTATGTTCCCGCATGTATCACTTCACTTTTGTACGCCTCTGCTTTTTCCTCGGTTTACAGGCTGGCGTGTTTTTATCTATCGTATGTATTTAACTCTCCTTGGCTATAGATGAATGTCCATATGCCCCTGAGGGCTTTGCTTCTCGATCCTCTAAGGACATCATTATATTACTATATGTGTCTACAACTTTGGATATTCTAATGAGAGGAGTGAGATTCTGTATTAGATCAACAAGGAAGCTTTCTTCTACCCATGGTTTTATGACTGTAACAATAATTTTGGAATATTCCTATGTACACCTTTTCTGGTTTCTGTGCGCTTAAAGTCCCAGAAGCCCACCTTGACCTTGTGTCCTTTACATTCTTAGAATACTCATGCTGTGTGGTAGAAATATCTTATTAATTTTCCACTTTGTTTAAAAAAAAAAAAAATATTTTACTTCCCCATTTTTCAAAAGTTTATTGCAGAAAAACAAATAAATCCTCAAAAAATTCACCATGCCTCTTAAAAAAGACCATGGGGTGTTTACGTTCCAAAATGTCGTCATTTGTGTGAGTTTCTACTGTCGTTGCAGTTCAGGGCCTTCAAATATAATATATACATGATAGGTAGTCCGGAAATTAGATGTGTAATTTATGCCCCTCGAAAGCTTGAAGGTGCTCCTCTCCATTATGTGGCTAAGCTGCAAAAAAGGCTATTCAGACCCCTTTTAAATTTTTCACTCTTTGTTATATTGCAGCCATTTGCTAAAATCATTTAAGCTCTTTTTTTTTCCTCATTAATGCACACACAGCACCCCATATTGACAGAAAAACACAGAACTGTTGACATTTTGTGCAGATTTATTAAAAAAGAAAAACTGAAATATCACATGGTCCTAAGTATTCAGACCCTTTGCTCAGTATTTAGTAGAAGCACCCTTTTGATCTAATACAGCCATGAGTCTTTTTGGGAAACATGCAACAAGTTTTTCACACCTGGATTTGGGGATCCTCTGTCATTCCTCCTTGCAGATCCTCTCCAGTTCTGTCAGGTTGGATGATAAACGTTGGTGGACAGCCATTTTTAGGTCTCTCCAGAGATGCTCAATTGGGTTTAAGTCAGGGCTCTGGCTGGGCCATTCAAGAACAGTCACGGAGTTGTTGAGAAGCCACTCCTTCATTATTTTAGCTGTGTGCTTAGGGTCATTGTCTTGTTGGAAGGTAAACCTTCGGTCCAGTCTGAGGTCCTGAGCACTCTGGAGAAGGTTTTCGTCCAGGATATCCCTGTACTTGGCCGCATTCATCTTTCCCTCGATTGCAACCAGTCATCCTGTCCCTGCAGCTGAAAAACACCCCCACAGCATGATGCTGCCACCACCATGCTTCACTGTTGGGACTGTATTGGACAGGTGATGAGAGGCTTCCATTGGGCCACTCTGCCATAAAGCCCCGACTGGTGGAGGGCTGCAGTGATGGTTGACTTTCTACAACTTTCTCCCATCTCCTGACTGCATCTCTGGAGCTCAGCCAAGGTGATCTTTGGGTTCTTCTTTACCTCTCTCACCAAGGCTCTTCTCCCCTGATAGCTCAGTTTGGCAGGACGGCCAGCTCTAGGAAGGGTTCTGGTCATCCCAAACGTCTTCCATTTAAGGATTATGGAGGCCACTGTGCTCTTAGGAACCTTAAGTGCAGCAGAAATTTTTTTGTAACCTTGCCAGATCTGTGCCTTGCCACAATTCTGTCTCTGAGCTCTTCAGGCAGTTCCTTTGACCTCATGATTCTCATTTGCTCTGACATGCACTGTGAACTGTAAGGTCTTATATAGACAGGTGTGTGGCTTTCCTAATCAAGTCCAATCAGTATAATCAAACACAGCTGGACTCAAATGAAGGTGTAGAAACATCTTAAGGATGATCAGAAGAAATGGACAGCACCTGAGTTAAATATCACATGGTCCTAAGTATTCAGACCATTTGCTGTGACACTCATATATTTCAGTTTTTCTTTTTTAATAAATCTGCAAAAATATGAACAATTCTGTGTTTTTCTGTCAATATGGGGTGCTGTGTGTACATTAATGAGGAAAAAAATGAACTTAAATGATTTTAGCAAATGGCTGCAATATAACAAAGAGTGAAAAATTTAAGGGGGTCTGAATACTTTCTGTCCCCACTGTATGTGTTTTTGCCCACCCAGCATCACATATATCAGATCCACCATTCTGTGAATTCAGCAGAAGTTTATTATATTAACTATTATATTTAGAGGACTATTTGGTCTCAATATACATTTTTGTGATTTTTCTTTTTATTTCACGGGATTGAGGAATATTTTGGACACTTGTTGCACTTTATAACATTTGATTCCACGTGGAGATATACATTTTTTTCAGATATTTTTTATATATATTATTATTTTTTCAGATATTTTTTACATATGTTTGGTGATTTAACCATAGTGTTTTTATAGTGATATTTATTTTTGCGCAAGATCACTTTATATAGATTTTACATGTTTTTGTGTTTTGTGATACACGTTTAGGTTTTGCTGCATAATTATACATTTATCACTGGATTTCTGTCACTAGCCACATTCACTAGTTACTCTTAGTAGCGCGAGGGACACTTTGACTCAGAGGTGTAACTAGAACCTTAGAATAAAAGTACCACAAAAAAAAGGCCTGGACAGGAAAGGGGTTTAACATGGCAGTCATCAATTGGTTAATGATAAAGCAAGGGCAATGCGATATTAAACATGTACAGTAAGTAAGTCAAGTGATCTGTCCAGAAGGAAGGGGTCTAGAGGCCTGAGTTGGACAGAGATGTGACTTGAATTCAGGATAAAGTTGCAGGACACAGGTTAGCCGTTATTCCATAGTAATGTAGCACCCTCTACCTAAAGGTAGGTGCTAGAGTAGTATTTCTTTAACGCAGGATCCAAGTGCAGGTAAATTTAGCCAGGCCTGTGCTTTAAGCTGGGCCTGGTTGTTGTGATTTGGAGACTGGGAGTGTTTAGTGCAGTGGTGGGTGTGGCCACCTGTGCTCTGACTCAGTGGTACCTCCCCTGCTTTCAGAAGGATTGTTCTGGAAGAGGGGTTGGAGCTGATGCTTGAGTGGCAGGCAGCTTATGTGAGGAGCCCTGACCAATTATCTCTGGGTATTGGCGGGGGCAGGCCTCCCATATAAGCTGGGGTCACATGCTGCCAGGGAGGAGTTCTGTAAAGTAGGAACAGATAATGGAGTACTGAGTTGCTGTTCCGGGCATCCCCACATGGGGATGCACCGAGCACAGAGGAGGGATGGAGGAACCGCTAGGAGGGAGTCCTAGATAAGATCTTCATCCTTAAAGAAGTATCAAGCTGCTGTGACCGGGGAACACAGGACTTGCATGCTGGAGGCGATCTGGAAGGAAGAAGTAGCAGTCAAGCGGAGGAGAGTAGAGCAGCGTTCTGTGACTGGGAACACAGAACTATTATTCTCCTAGAGAAAGATCAGTGCAGAATGCTGTGGCCGGGGAACGCAGCGTTGATAGTCCTGGATTGGCTGAAAGCAGTGGTCTGCCCATTGCCATGTGTCAGGCCGTTGTGTGGAGATACCAAGTCATCTCCGGCCTGGTTAGCACTATGGTAGTACCTTCCAAAGACTGTGTGGCTGTCTGATTCTCTGGACCATTGGGGAGAAGCAGCGTGCGCTTCTGGCTCTTTGATCTGCATGGAGAATCCCATCATGGTCTACGAGGAGGAATTATTCATAGTGATTCTTCTTTGTTTAAATAGAAGTGAAGAAATAGAATATCAGTATGTTTTGCAGTAAGAATTTGTACAAGGAAAGTAGAAGTAATAGTCTGCAGAAGAGTTATTCAAATGAAAGAGAATGGGGTGCAAGGAGTGTATCCAGTTTTTGCAAGGCCACGGCCACTGAATAACTACATACAATCTGCAATGTGTTAAATGCTATGGGCATCTCATATCATCCTTTTCCCAGTTCAAGTTGTATCCCACAATAAATATGACAAAGCCATGAAACTGACTGTTCATTTTCTTAATTGATCGTGAGAAGGATGGCAACAGGGCGATTGGCGGATTGCTAAGTAACCATATCAGCAGCCCTTACGGGGGTACCGCTACAGTAACATAGTTGGTAGTGTTGAATAAAGACAACAGTGCATCCAGTTCCAGTTATGGTCTTAGTTATATCCTTCTTTCACATTCTATATCTTTCCTTACTTTTCCTGAATCATTTCTTTCCCTCTCCCCTCTCACTCTTTTCTGCATTTTCTTAAAACCCAGGTCATTGGTCGGAGATAACACAGCACCAATAATACTAATACAGAGAACACAAGAAATTGAGTTTAGTGCTATTCTCTCTCAATCCTGAAATGGAGAAAAATACCAAACATAGCAATTAGTACATTTAACCTGTTCTGTTGTGCCTTGAATAATTTTGAAGAATGATCCTGTGTAGTCAGGTGTAGGGAATCAAGTGAATAGGGGGTTAAGGTTACAGGGAAGGTTCATGTTAATGTAGCTAGGAGCTGGCTAATATCACCTGCATTTTCAGGAAACACTCGTAGAATTGCTATGGTGAGGCTGTTCCCTCCTAGTGCTCAGCTCAGACTCTACCTTCAGGATTTGATGACGCAGAGTGACTGAGATCCAGGAAAGGAGCGAAGCATTTTGAGACATGTAGTCTATGGAGCCAAGTTGTACATTCAGTCGAACTGCTATGGAATACAAATTCCACCCGGCTGGAGAGTAGAATGAGATGCTGGGAAAGGTGATATAAAGCCTGTGTGGGGGAGGGATTACTCTCTTAGGACCACGGTCTGGATCTGCAAAGAGTGACTCTGCGTTAGATTGTGCTGTGGCTGAATTGCGGCCTCTGCAACCAGGAGAAAGAGAGTCATCATGAGAGGGTGCTGGAGCATCCACTTCCAGCCTCTTTTGGTCATTTAGCGGAAGCCTGGAGGCTGCTCTCATCACATCCATGCCAGATCCAGCTGGGCTGCAACATGGTGCAACACGAGGCCAAGTGCAATCCCTTGAGCCAGACCCTGCAGGAGATTGTCAGGACACCACAAGTATACTTTATATCACCCTGCTTGTCAGGACACTTCAAGCACTTCACTAAAGAGCTTGATGAAGATGCAAGACCTTCTTTTCTTCTAAAAGACTACAACATACCCCCCCCCACAAGGGATAAATGCCATTGGTGCTATAAGGCCCATACTTCCACACAGAACTTTATGCACTAAAGGAGCAGGTTCTAGGCAGAGTTTGCTGATTCTGTGTAAGTGTTCATGTTCCACTATAACCAGTTATCGCTGTTTGACAAATAACCCTGAAAGCAGAAACAGTCAAAGTAAATTCCCTGCAGGTAACGAGTTTATATTATTGAATGTCATTGCCATTAATCTTTTAGTAAATAAGATTCAACTGCCATTGGCTCCTGCTGCTGTCAATCAAATCTAGTGACACAGGAGCAGGGTTGTGGGGCTGAGTCCTGCTGTCTGTGTCAATGGATGCAGCAGCGGGACTCAGGAGTGAGCCTGCACGGGTTCCCACAGGGAAAGCGGCTTTCCGTGTGGGCACCCGATGAAGAGGAGGGGCCTGGAGTGCCAGCGGGGCACCCCAGAAGAAGAGGATCAGGGCTGATCTGTGCAAAACGATTGCACAGGGCAGGTAAGTATAAGCATGTTTGTTATTTAAAAAAAAAAATAAAGTAGAATTTTAAAAACAGCTTTTGTAAAAAAAAAGTTGTTCTTGTTTCTTCCATGGGACAAGGTATGTAAACCAGGCCTAAAAGTATATTGCTGGTAGGGTTTTGGACACTTAACAAGTTTAGGCCTGGCAAAACCAACCTAAAACCCACTGATTAGTTTGATTGTCATTTTTTAGAAAAGCAACATTTTACTTTTTATTATACTTTTTTGAAATTTCTTTAGTGCATTTTGAACAAAGGTTTACCGGTCTGCCCAAAGTATAAGTCAAATAAGGTCTATGCTAAAAGGTGACATAGAATTGTAGTGCGCTGACTTATTTACCAATGCTATAGTTTTATTTATAGTTCTAAGTTAGATGAATATATTATAGTATACAGATAGCAACAATGTAGTACATACAAATACATACAGCATATGTATATTTTTGGATGTGCCCCCAAATTAGTCTAGCCATGCTTTACAAAAAGTGCAGCCAATAGCTATGAGCAAACAATAGTCATATATAAGAAAGGGGGGAAAGATTCAATACAAAAAAGATAATATAATGAAATGAAGGACTAACCATAGAGAGCAGACAAATGGTACTAGTAGAGGTGAAACAGACAATCCCCTTTCTCAAGTCAAGTCCCACCTCCTGGCCAGTCCATCACATTAAAGGGGTTGTAAAGTTGTTTTTTTTTTTTTTTTAAAATAACAAACATGTTATACTTACCTTCACTGTGCAGCTCGTTCTGCACAGAGTGGCCCCGAACCTGGTCTTCTGGGGTCCCTCGGCGGCTGTTTCAGCTCCTCCCCGCAAGCATTTACCACCTTCATGCGAGCTCCCTCGCACGGTGGTGAGTGCTTGCGGGCGCGCTCCCGTGATACAGCCGGCGGCTATAGCCGCTCGCTGTATCACTCGGCCCCGCCCCCCGGCGCGCCGCGTCATCGGATGTGATTGACAGCAGCGCGAGCCAATGGCTGCGCTGCTTTCAATCCATCCACTGCAGCCAATCAGCGACCAGGCTGAGCTGCAATGAAGCTGACGAGGACGAGGAGCGAAGATTCGAGGCGTCAGGTAAGTAAAACGGGGGGGCTGGGGGCGGCGGTACTGTCAAAAGTTTTTTCACCTTAATGCATAGAATGCATTAAGGTGAAAAAATTTTTACCTTTACAACCCCTTTAAGGAACCTTTTTTGGCACAAGTAATCACTTTTAGAAAAACAACCCAAGAATTTAGTAATGTTGCTAAATTACTGATTTGTAATAATTAGGAAACAATCCATTAGAAAGCTGATCATAGCCAGAAAATATGTATATGACAGGTGCTCTTTATTAATGGTCTGGTCAAGCTTTAACTACATTGACTGTATATGCCGGTGGCTGCGGTGGTGGTTGAGCATATGTGGTGGTTACAGGAAAGGGAACGGGAACGGCACCAGGATTCATGGCAAGGACGACATCATTCTGTAACACGAACACCTTCAAAAGATAAAAGTACAATAAGATAAAGGATAATATTTTTGAGGAGGAAGACAAAATATTATGACCAAGGTTCAAGGATAGAGGGTATGAGGACAAATTTCCGAGAAATGCAAATCATAGAAGGAAAGCTCTTAGAAGCTTCATCGTGTTTGTAAATCTTTATTGTGGATTACGGTATGTTCATGTCTGTTTGTTATATTACTAGGTTTTTAGAACAATCCTCTAGGTAAAAAGAGATCTCTGGCATTGGTTCCAGGAAGGTCTGCAGCGGCGTAACTAGAACCTTCAGGGCTCCGGTGCAAAAAAACATGAAGGGCCCCCGCAAAACCCACTAGTCCTGAGACACTTCCCTCAGAGCCCGGGCCCCTTTACTCCCATCGTTGGGCCCTTTATTATGACCCCACAGTCTTACCCTTTCACATTTTCTTCAGCCGCCCCCTTACTGCCACCTTGGAGCCCCCCACGGTGGCGAAGCGTCAGGGCCCAGTCACAAGTGCGACCTTTGAGACCCTGGTAGTTCTGCCATGGGGTGAAATACTCTGCAGTGTCATGGAATGGGTGCAATGCTCTGCAGTATATTATGTGATAGTTGTAATGCTGTGTGGTGTATCATGGGATGGGTGGCATGCTCTGCAGTGTCAGTAGAGGGGTGAAATGCTCTGCAGTGTATCATGGGATAGTTGTAATGCTCTGCAGTGTATTATGGGATGGGGGAATGCTCTGCAGTGTATCAGGATATGGGTGGAATGCTCTGCAGTGTGCAATGTGATTGGTAGAATGCTTTGCAGTTTGTCATGGGATAGGTGAAATGCTCTGCAGTGTGTTATGTGATAGGTGGAATGCTCTGTACACATATACACACGCATACAAACAGATATAAAAACACACACTCACACAATCACAATCACACAATAGTTACATAGTAGGAGAGGTTGAAAAAAGACACGTTCATCAAGTCCAACCTATGTGTGTGATTATATGTCAGTATTACATTGTATATCCCTGCATGTTATGGTCGTTCAGGTGCTTTTCTAATAGTTTTTCTAAATTATCGATGCTCCCCGCGTAGCCTCCCTGGCGGTTTTCCCGAGTGTGGCTCGGGGTTAAAATTCAGTACCATTAGCGGTAACCCCGAGCCACACTCGGGATCGCATTGCAGGATCCCGGGGCGGCGTTACTTACATTGTCCCCGGGATCCTGCGATGTCCCCCGCAGTGTCCGAGGGCTCCGTCCTCCTCCGAAGCCTCTCCGTGCCAGGCTCCGTTCCCTGCGAGCGGCGCGACGCACGGGGGCGGAGCCTGGCGGCAAATTCAAAAAACTGTCAAAATCATAACACATACAGTACTGTAATCTTACAGATTACAGTACTGTATGAAAAGATTTCACATCCCTTTTGTCCCCAGTGCTCTGGCCCATGCCCTGCATGCAGTTTTACATGATATACACTGTTCTTTCTGCCTGGAAACTGGAGATTGTCCATAGCAACCAAAAAGTGTCCCTTTACGTCAAAAGTGGCTTTAGACCAGCTAGAAAACAGCGATAGTAAATTAGAACACTTGCAGAATTGAGCGATAGTGAATTGTGGGGAAATTTATTTTATTACTATTTTTTTAAATTTTTTTTAATTATTTATTTTTATTTATTATATTATAATTTATGTTTTTGTGTTTCAAACTTTATCATACCCGGGATATCTACTAGACTCTGGTTTGGACAGATTTAAGTGTGTTATTGTTAAGATTTACAGACCTACAATATAAAATGCCAAATTTCCATGCAAAATAATTGTACCGCTTTCAGCACCTAAAATCCGAAATAATCATACCGCCAGGGAGGTTAAACCACTGCCTGTGGAAGGGAATTCCACATCCTTACCACTCTAATGCCCCGTACACACGGTCGGACTTTGTTCGGACATTCCGACAACAAAATCCTAGGATTTTTTCCGACGGATGTTAGCTCAAACTTGTCTTGCATACACACGGTCACACAAAGTTGTCGGAAAATCCGATCGTTTTAAACGCGGTGACGTAAAACATGTACGTCGGGACTATAAACGGGGCAGTGGCCAATAGCTTTCATCTCTTTATTTATTCTGAGCATGCGTGGCACTTGGTCCGTCGGATTTGTGTACACACGATCGGAATTTCCGACAACGGATTTTGTTGTCGGAAAATTTTATCTCCTGCTCTCCAACTTTGTGTGTCGGAAAATCCGATGGAAAATGTCCGATGGAGCCCACACACGGTCGGAATTTCCGACAACATGCTCCGATCGGACATTTTCCATCGGAAAATCCGACCGTGTGTACGGGGCATTACAGTAAAGAACCCTCTACGTAGTTTAAGGTTAAACTGCTTTTCTTCTAATTTTAGTGAATGGGCACTTGTCCTATTAAATTCCCTTTCGTAGAAAAGTTTTATCCCTATTGTGGTGTCACCAGTACGGTATTTGTACATTGAAATCATATCCCCTCTCAAGCATCTCTTCTCCAGAGAGAACAAGGTTCAGTGCTCGCAACCTTTCTTCACAACTGAGGTCCTCCAGTCCCTTTATTAGCTTTGTTGCCCTTCTCTGGACTCTCTCCAGTTCCAGCACATCCTTCCTGAGGACTGGTGCCCAGAACTGGGTGGCATACTCCAGGTGGGGCCGGACCAGAGTCTTGTAGAGTGGGAGAATTATCGTTTTATCTCTGGAGTTGATCCCCTTTTTAATGCATGCCAACATTTAGTGCCCTTGTTATTTGTCTTGATATTCTGTTTGCTTTTCTTGCAGCAGCTTGGCATTGCATGCCATTGCTGAGCCTGTCATCTACTAGGACCCCCAGGTCCTTTTCCATCCTAGATTCCCCTAGAGGTTCTCCCCCTAGTGAGTAGATTACATTTATATTTTTGCCACCCAAATTCATCATTTTACATTTTTTTACATTAAACCTCATTTGCCGTGTAGTTGCCCACCCCATTATTTTGTTCAAATCTTCTTGCAAGTTTTCCACATCCTGTGGAGAAGTTATTGCCCTACTTAGCTTAGTATCGTCCGCAAATATAGAGATTGAGCTGTTTATTCCTTCCGCCCAGAGGCGTAACTAGAATCTTCAGGGCCCCGGTGCAAGAAACCATGAAGGGCCCCCACCAGTGGCGTTGCTAGGTCTACAAAAGATCTCGGGCTAGAGCCCATAGCAGCTAAGTAAGGAAAGTCATACACTTTGGCGGGCATACACATATATATAATATATATGTGTATGTGTATGTATATGTATGTATGTATGTATATGTATGTATATATATATATATATATATATATATATATATATATATATATATATATATATATAAAATATATATATAGTTACATATCTAAATGCGGATCCCCCACTTACATCAGGGTCCCCAGGGATCCACCACCTACATCAGGGTCCCCAGAGAGCCTCCCTCCTTACATAAGGGTCCCCAGGGATCCCCCCTTACATCAGGGTACCCAGAGAGCCCCACTTACATCAGGGTCCCCAGAGAGCCCCCCATACATCAGGGTACCCAGAGAGCCCCCTCCTTACGTCAGGGTCCCCAGAGAGCCCCTTTTACATCAGGGTTCTCAGAGAGCCCCTCCTTACATCAGGGTCCCCAGAGAGCCTCCCCTTACACCAGGGTCCCCAGAGAGCCCCCTCCTTACATCAGGGTCCCCAGAGAGCCCCCCCATACATCAGGGTCCCCAGAGAGCCCCCCCCATACATCAGGGTCCCCAGAGAGCCCCCCATACATCAGGGTACCCAGGGAGCCACCTCCTTACGTCAGGGTCCCCAGAGAGCCCCTCCTTACATCAGGGTCCCCAGAGAGCCCCTCCTTACATCAGGGTCCCCAGAGAGCCCCTCCTTACATCAGGGTCCCCAGAGAGCCCCTCCTTACATGAGGTTCCCCAGAGAGCCTCCCCTTTCATCAGGGTCCCCAGAGAGCCCCTGCTTACATCAGGGTCCCCAGAGAGCCTCCCCTTACATCAGGGTCCCCAGAGAGCCCCTCCTTACATCAGGGTCCCCAGAGAGCCCCCCTACATTAGGGTCCCTAGAGAGCCTCCCCTTACATCAGGGTCCCAAGAGAGCCTCCCTACTTATATTAGGTCCTCAGAGACCCACCTCATTACATCAGGGTTCCCAGAGAGCTCCCCTTAACTTCAAGGTCCCCAGAGAGCCCCTCCTTACATCAGGGTCCCCAGAGAGCCTCCCCCTACATTAGGGTCCCTAGAAAGCTTACCCTTACATAAGGGTCCCCAGAGAGCCTTCCCCTACATTAGGGTCCCCAGAGATCCTCCCCTTACATCAGGGTCCCCAGAGAGCCTCCCCTTACATCAGGGTCCCCAGGGAGCCCTCCTTACATCAAGGTCCCTAGAGAGCCTCCCCTTACATCAGGGTCCCCAGAGAGTCTCCCCTTACATCAGGGTCCTTAGAGAGCCTCCCCCTATATTAGGGTCCCCAGAGAGCCTCCCTCCTTATATCAGGGTCCCCAGGGATCCCCCCTTACATCAGGGTACCCAGAGAGCCCCACTTACATCAGGGTCCCCAGAGAGCCCCCCCATACATCAGGGTCCCCAGAGAGCCCCCTTACATCAGGGTCCCCAGAGAGCCCCTCTTACATCAGGGTCCCCAGAGAGCCCCTCCTTACATCAGGGTTCCCAGAGAGCCTCCCCTTACATCAGGGTCCCCAGAGAGCCCCCTCCTTATGTCAGGGTCCCTAGAAAGCCCCCTCATACACCAGGGTCCCCAGAGAGCCCCCTTACATCAGGGTCCCCAGAGAGCCTCCTCCTTACATCAGGGTCCCCAGAGAGCCCCTTTTACATCAGGGTTCTCAGAGAGCCCCTCCTTACATCAGGGTCCCCAGAGAGCCTCCCCTTACACCAGGGTCCCCAGAGAACCCCCCCCCTTACATCAGGGTCCCCAGAGAGTCCCCCCATACATCAGGGTCCCCAGAGAGCCCCCCCATACATCAGGGTCCCCAGAGAGCCCCCCCATACATCAGGGTCCCCAGAGAGCCCCCCATACATCAGGGTACCCAGAGAGCCCCCTCCTTATGTCAGGGTCCCCAGAGAGCCCCTCCTTACATCAGGGTCCCCAGAGAACCTCCCCTTACATCAGGGTCCCCAGAGAGCCCCTCCTTACATCAGGGTCCCCAGAGAGCCCCTCCTTACATCAGGGTCCCCAGAGAGCCCCTCCTTACATCAGGTTCCCCAGAGAGCCTCCCCTTACATCAGGGTCCCCAGAGAGCCCCTGCTTACATCAGGGTCCCCAGAGAGCCCCCTCCTTACGTCAGGGTCCCCAGAGAGCCCCCTCCTTACGTCAGGGTCCCCAGAGAGCCCCTCCTTACATCAGGGTCCCCAGAGAACCTCCCCTTACATCAGGGTCCCCAGAGAGCCCCTCCTTACATCAGGGTCCCCAGAGAGCCCCTCCTTACATCAGGGTCCCCAGAGAGCCCCTCCTTACATCAGGGTCCCCAGAGAGACCCTCCTTACATCAGGGTCCCCAGAGAGCCCCTCCTTACATCAGGTTCCCCAGAGAGCCTCCCCTTACATCAGGGTCCCCAGAGAGCCCCTGCTTACATCAGGGTCCCCAGAGAGCCTCCCCTTACATCAGGGTCCCCAGAGAGCCCCCTCCTTACATCAGGGTCCCCTGAGAGCCCCCCATACATCAGGGTCCCCAGAGAGCCCCCCCATACATCAGGGTCCCCAGACAGCCCCCTCCTTACATCAGGGTCCCCAGACAGCCCCCTCCTTACGTCAGGGTCCCCAGACAGCCCCCTCCTTACGTCAGGGTCCCCAGAGAGCCCCCTCCTTACATCAGGGTCCCCAGACAGCCCTCTCCTTACGTCAGGGTCCCCAGACAGCCCCCTTCTTACGTCAGGGTCCCCAGAGAGCCTCCTCCTTACATCAGGGTCCCCAGAGAGCCCCTTTTACATCAGGGTTCTCAGAGAGCCCCTCCTTACATCAGGGTCCCCAGAGAGCCTCCCCTTACACCAGGGTCCCCAGAGAGCCCCCTCATTACATCAGGGTCCCCAGAGAGCCCCCCCATACATCAGGGTCCCCAGAGAGCCCCCCCATACATCAGGGTCCCCAGAGAGCCCCCCCATACATCAGGGTCCCCAGAGAGCCCCCCATACATCAGGGTACCCAGAGAGCCCCCTCCTTATGTCAGGGTCCCCAGAGAGCCCCTCCTTACATCAGGGTCCCCAGAGAACCTCCCCTTACATCAGGGTCCCCAGAGAGCCCCTCCTTACATCAGGGTCCCCAGAGAGCCCCTCCTTACATCAGGGTCCCCAGAGAGCCCCTCCTTACATCAGGTTCCCCAGAGAGCCTCCCCTTACATCAGGGTCCCCAGAGAGCCCCTGCTTACATCAGGGTCCCCAGAGAGCCTCCCCTTACATCAGGGTCCCCAGAGAGCCCCCTCCTTACGTCAGGGTCCCCAGAGAGCCCCTCCTTACATCAGGGTCCCCAGAGAGCCCCTCCTTACATCAGGGTCCCCAGAGAGCCCCTCCTTACATCAGGGTCCCCAGAGAGCCCCTCCTTACATCAGGGTCCCCAGAGAGACCCTCCTTACATCAGGGTCCCCAGAGAGCCCCTCCTTACATCAGGTTCCCCAGAGAGCCTCCCCTTACATCAGGGTCCCCAGAGAGCCCCTGCTTACATCAGGGTCCCCAGAGAGCCCCTGCTTACATCAGGGTCCCCAGAGAGCCTCCCCTTACATCAGGGTCCCCAGAGAGCCCCCTCCTTACATCAGGGTCCCCTGAGAGCCCCCCATACATCAGGGTCCCCAGAGAGCCCCCCCATGCATCAGGGTCCCCAGACAGCCCCCTCCTTACATCAGGGTCCCCAGACAGCCCCCTCCTTACGTCAGGGTCCCCAGAGAGCCCCCTCCTTACATCAGGGTCCCCAGAAAGCCCCCCCATACATCAGGGTCCCCAGAGAGCCCCCCCATACATCAGGGTCCCCAGAGAGCCCCCTCCTAACATCAGGGTACCCAGAGAGCCCCCCATACATCAGGGTCCCCAGAGAGCCCCCCTTACATCAGGGTCCCCAGAGAGCCCCCCCTACATCAGGGTCCCCAGACTGCTGACCCCCCCTCCTTCAAGAGGTTCCCCATGTACCTGGCTGGTGGAGGTGGGAGGCGGCGATCAGCAGCTCTATGGTGTCCACAGGCAGGGGAATCTCCATGTGGCTTGTAGTTCTTCTCCTGAGTGTATACAGTGGAGAGGGTAGGGACCTCTGACCCGGGCATGTATCAGCAGTGTACAAGCAGAGCAACTCACTGAAAGTGAAACTGATACCTGCTTGGGTCAGAGGCCCCTCCCCTCTTCTCTCCACTGTATACACTGACACTGGGAAGAACTACAAGCTGCAGGGAGATCCCACCGCCCACAGGAACAATAGAGCTGCCGATTGCTGCCTCCCACCTCCCCCCACTGCATTCCAAATGGCAAACCAAAGGTGCAGGGGGAGATGCCGGGTCTTGGGCCCCCCCACAGCGGCAGAATGGCAGGGCCCAGTCGCAAGTGCGACTGCAGCGACCCCTATAGTTCCGCCACTGCTTCCGCCAGGTCGTTTATGAATAAATTAAATAGGATTGGTTCCAGGAAAGAACCCTGGGGAACCCCACTACCCACCCCTCACCATTCTGAGTACTCTTTTATCACTACCCTCTGAACTCGCCCCTGTAACCACTTTTCAATACATGTACTCACTCTATGGTCCATGCCAACGGACCTTTACTTTGTACAGTAAAGGTTTATGGGGAACTGTATCAAATGCTATTGCAAAATCCAGATAAACCACATCTACGGGCCTTCCTTTATCTAGATGGCAACTCACTACCTCATGAAAGGTTAATGGATTGGTTTGGCAAGAACGATTCTTCATGAATCCATGCTGATTACTGCTAATGATACCATTGTCATTACTAAAATCTTGTATATAGTCCCTTATCATCCCCTCCAAGAGCTTGCATACAATTGATGTTAGGCTAACTGGTCTGTAATTCCCAGAGATGTATCTTGGCCCTTTTTTAAATATTGGCGCTACATTGGCTTTTCTCCAATCATCTGGTACCATTCCAGTCAGTAGACTGTTCGTAAAAATTAGGAACAATGGTCTGGCAATTACTTGACTGAGTTCCTTAAGGACCCTCGGGGTGCAAGCCATCTGGTCCCGGTGACATATTAATGTTAAGTTTTTCAAGTCTATTTCTAATTCTGTCCTCTGTTAGCCATGAGGGTGCTTCCTGTGACGTGTCAGGAGGATAAACATTGCAGTTTTGGTTACTGAAGCCCCCCATTTCTCTCGTGAAGACTGAGGAGAAGAATAAATTCAATACCTTCGCCATCTCTCCATCCTTAGTAAAAAAATAGAGGTCAGATCATATTGGTCCCATAAAGAATGATGAAGGGAATCTGGTTACTATTTATTTACTTAAAGAATTTCTTGGGATTTTTTATACCCTCCTCCACTATGTGCCTTTCGTGTTCTATCTTAGCTGCCTGAATGCACCCTTACATTTCTTGTTGCATTCTTTGAAATGCTGGAATGTTGATGATGATCTCTCATGCCCTGTACACACGGTCGGACATTGTTCGGACATTCCGACAACGAAATCCTAGGATTTTTACAGACGGATGTTGGCTCAAACTTGTCTTGCATACACACGGTCACACAAAGTTGTTGGAAAATCCGATCGTTCTAAACGCGGTGACGTAAAACAGGTACGTCGGGACTATAAACGGGGCAGTGGCCAATATATTTCATCTCTTTATTTATTTTGAGCATGCATGGCACTTTGTCCGTCGGACACACGACACACTTTGTCCGTTTGTGTACACACGATCGGAATTTCCGACAACGGATTTTGTTGTCGGAAAATTTTATATCCTGCTCTCAAACTTTGTGTGTCGGAAAATCCGATGCAAAATGTGTGATGGAGCCTACACACCGTCAGAATTTCCGACAACAAGGTCCTATCACACATTTACCATCGGAAAATCCGACCGTGTGTACAAGGCATCAGTCTTGTATTTTTTTAAGGCCTTCTCCTTTGCTTTTATATGCATTTTTACGTTGGAGTTAAGCCACCCAGGACTTTTATTAGCTCTTTTAAATTTATTTCCCATTGGGATGCACTGGCTAATGTCCTTATTTAATATGCTCTTAAAGCATACCCATTTTTCCTTTTGTGTTCTTTGTTCCTAAAAATCACAATCACAAAAAAATTACAATCACTCACACACTTACACAATCACACTCAAACACAATCACACAAACACATGCCGATTCCCCTGCTCATCCAGCCAGCCACTGCTGCCACCGGTCACACAGGCAGCGGAACTGACACACACAGAACTACAGCAGCTGCCGGGGATTTCCCCTCTCCCTCTCTTCTCTGTGCTGCCATGCCGGTGTGGGTGGCGCAGCAAGGGCAGCCGACTGTTCTGCTCCTTTCCCCTGTTTCCTCATTGGCAGGGGGAAAGAATGAACCAATTACAGAGGAGCTGGAGAGGATCACCGTAGGCTATGTAGTCCTAAAGAAGCACGGCCCTACAACACTGAATGGACAGTGGACTGCAGCCCCCAGCATGCAGGGGGGGGTGCTGGACCATGGGGTAACCAGAGGAGACCATAAGGCGACCGATGAGAAGAAGCTGATGCCCTTTGTCAGTGACTTGGTGAGGAGATCTGAGAGCCTCTCTCTATGAGCCACACGGGCCTCCCAAAGCAGGGGCGGGGTCGCCATTGCAACCCCTGCAACCCCCCTAGCTACGCCACTGAAGATCCAGTTACTGCTTATCTAAACAATTTTTTTGGTGCTGGAACCTTAGGTGGATGTTAGTTGCTACAAATGATTGGTTTTATCAAAACTATACTGTTACTGTCTTAACTGGGCATCTAGGAGATATGTGGGCTGCTTTTGTACACTAGGGACCCTTCCACTTTGGGATGTAAAGTAATAGTTGGATCATGGGATGCAACATGTACCAGCTGCTGAAGAGGACTGAGACTCTTTAATAAACATTTTTAGATTTTATCTGCAGTCATTCTTTTAAGTCCTGATGAAGGGAGCACAACGAGGCCCCTAAAATGTGTTGGCTATTAAGTTTACTACATGCTTGGAATAAACCTCTTTTATGGATTTCAACATTTTGTGCCAATCTTCTGATCCATTTAGTACATATCTGAACTTGTGACACCTTTATCTTACCATCTATTACATATATATCCACACTTAATAGGGGATCAATTAGTCTAGAGTCACTTTTGTAGCAATCACCAATTATGCTGCCGAACTAAGGGCACCTATAAGCATGGGGCTTGTTCAACTTGCAAATAGGTATACGCTGACAAATTTTGCTAATTGTAACACACAGGGAGTTATTTATCTCCTCCTTCATGGTTTGCGAAGGCCATTTTGGCAGAAAACAAAATGTCCATTTTAAGTGAGAATTTCAGACCATGTCCCAGACATATGTTAAGAAAATATCCAATCACCTTTAGCCCGCCATGCTTTATACAATCATAATGATAACATGGAATCCCCCTTTTCTGGGTTCTGGATGGAACCATAGGAGCGAAAGGTGTGAATTTGTTAAATATCTTTTGAGATTGGAGAGCAGGTGGATCTATAAATTAAGGGCCCATAATTTTCTGGGCCTAAATAATTCAAATAATTTTGCCTGTATTTTGGATTCTTAGATTTGCTCCTGAAATTTTGGAATAAGGAGGGAGAGGGGGTTATTTGTGGAAAAATTGCCAACTTGTTTTCAGTCATTTCTATATTGTTTTTTGTCTATTAGTTCAATTCCAATGACTGTATCGTGACAACTTAGTTGGCTTTCGTTTGGCCTTCTATTTGGTTTTCTTCCTTTTGTCTTGTATATATTATGGGGCCACATGTAGTGCATATGTCTTGACGTCAATGTGCGTTGCAGTGTTATGTGCATTGTGCCTTCACATGTGGCGCAACGCTATGTTCATGACAACACCCCTTGTATGGCTCCATTTTAATTCACATGTACACATGCTTTCGAATCCGTTTGAGAAATTCACCATACAAGCGTTGAAGCCATAACAGCCATGCCAGCAACTAGCAGTATTGTTCTCCATCACATCTACTTGCATATGCAAGGCTTATATTTCACCATTGTCCTCTATGGGACAAGAAATATGGAAGACCTTTTTTTGCAGAGAGTGGATCAATTCAAAGGAGACTTTTTGTTGGGGTGAAATATGAATGTCATCATGGCATACATTTTCTGAATGTTTTTGATCTTTCACATATTTGTAGTGGATTACTTGGTGACGTTTATGCACAAGATTAATGCACATAAACAAGTTTATTCACATAATCCATGTTGTATGGGCTATGGAAGGATTGTATTAATGAGATTTTTGGTTGAATTGATGAATTCACAATATACACAGTCCACAGCGGCTTCCTCATTTCCTCAACCTCTTCATCATTATGCGGTGTAGCACAGCCTGGACATTGGTGCATATACAATTTAAAGAGCTGGGGCTGTATTTGCCCATTACAGCTTTTGGAGCTCAACTTTGACTGGTTTTCAGCATGCGTTCCAAACACTAACGGAAGGCTATAGTCGCCAACAGTAATTGCATGTAGATGTAGCGTTACCCCCTTAGGAGCCACTACGTATTGGGTCCCCCTATAGCCCACACAGCCAGGCAACATGTATTTTCTTACTTTCAGGCAGAGACAAGAAACAGTCCATGGACTTGGTTTTTAGTATTTATTAGGGATAGTAAACTTGGATAGGGATAAGGGATTATGGGATGCCCGACTTGAAGAACAAGAAAATGAGCAGGGTATTGCTGTTGTAGAATAATTATATTCATTTGGCTTTATAATCAAGATCTGTAAGTATGCAGTCTGAGTTCCCTTTTATGCTTTGACATTGAAAAAGCTCACTCAGCTCAGCATAAGACGAATCTTGAAATAGCTAGGTTGTGTGCATGTCATTTTTGTACCAGTTGTTCTCCATGTACAGAGTTAATGAATAAAGGTCAGTATGTCAGTGGTTTCACAGATAAGAATATACTCAGAGTATTTGTCATAGACTTTATTGTAAAGATCTTTTTAAAATTAAAAACATATATTATCTATAATATAGTTAGTTATTTGATATAGTTATTTAATTAGTTAGCTAGATTGAGTTTGTGTGAAGTAATATATATATTTATATGTATCCAATTATAGTTTAATATGCATTTGTAAGGTTTGGTACAGAATTGCATTTCTGTAGCTTAAAGGATATCCATTACAAGAATTCGGCCATTTGGAAAGGTCATTCACCCTGAGTTTTTTATAAGAATCTGTTGTGTGTTACTGACAATCAAAGAAGCTTAAGAGACGTATCAGCTGTTGGCAAAGAGAATATTTAGAATAATCACGAATATGATCATTTCATTTTTAGTTCTAGCCGTATATGGCTATGGCTATAGTCTGCTGACTAGTAGATTTGAAATAGTATAAAAACAGAGTGACACTTCACTTCAGGTCGCACGACACACTTCACACACACACGACACACCACACACACAACACATGTCCTTCACTCACACACACAGAAGGACTTCACTACTTTTTCACACACAAAGAAGAAGGACACACGCATCCTTACACTGAAGAAGACATTTTGTTTACATTACGCCTATACACAGCCTACGTCACAAACAGCTGCTAGAGCAGACACCTCTCTGACATAGAGAAGCACAGACAAGAGCTGAAACATCTCTTGAACTCTCTTGATATAAGTTTTTGTTCCTATTATCTTTTGTTTTACTACATCAAGCTGTAAGAAGAATTTAACTTTGTATATATTTTCAAGTTGTTGCCAAGTGTGACCAAATAAATTCACACTTTGTTTTAAGACAGTCTGTCTACTGAACTTTTGAACAAAACACCTAAGACACTGTTGACATAACACGTGTCTGAGAAGAGAAGGTTTTTACACCCTCTCTACATTTTTACACTGTTCCCTCTGTCCTTCTCAGCTCCCAGCCTGGAGGCAGAGCCCCTCCACCCCGGGGTCTCCTCCCAGGCTAAACGGCACAGCTTCCTCACTCCATCTTCCACCTGACTCCCCTTACTGGGCAGGCTCCTCAATATTTATGGCAAACAAGATCAAAAGAATTCCCAGCTCAACTTACCAACCAGCCTGAAAACAACCAAATTATCCTGTCTAACAGTTTGCATCTAAAACAGGGATTTAGTTTGCACACATTTGCCACTTCATGGCACCTCAGTATTATCTGCAGTCCCAATTTGTGAGAGCCTCCATAGTAGAAGCACATGTATAAAAATTGATAGATAAAGGGCAGGTAAGCCTGGAGGGAGCCCACCCCTACTTAAAGGCACAGGGGCACATTGGACAGTCAGCATATAGCACAGGCTGGTTGTACTGTTAAAATACAGGTGAAGTGATGCACTGGACACCATTACTGCCATTGTGCTATATGCTGGGTGTCCAGTTCGCTCCTGTGCCTTTAACACCTTCCCATCTGGCCTATAGCAGATTGATGGATGGCCGGGCCTTTTGTCCTTCTGAGTGGACATCATATGATGTCCTCTCAGAAGGCGCTGGTAACAGTATGTAAAAAAAAAAATTGCCATGCCTCTTACTAAAGACCTTGGACTGTCTATTTTCCAAAAAGGTGGCATTTGAGGGGACAATTGTACTTTTCTGGCATTTTCAGGCCTCAAGGAATGAGATAGGCCATCAATACATCAGGTTTAAATGATTTTCACCTATATATCATCGTTTCTGGACCTTCCTACAGAATAAATATTAAACACTGATTTGGGTTATTTTCACCAAGGAAATGTAGTAGAATACATTTTGACGTACATTTATGAAGAAAGGTTATTCATTTGCAAAATGTTAGAAACAAAGAAAAACACATTTTTTTTCAGTTATAAGTTTCTGGTCTTTTTTTGTTTATTTAGCAAAAAAATAAAAACCCAGTGATGATTAAATATCACCAAAAGAAAGCTCTGTGTGATAAAAATGATAACAATTCCTTATGGGTACAGTGTTGCATGACCGCGCAATTGTCAGCAGCGCTGAAAATTGGCCTGGACAGGAGAGGGGTAAAAGTGCCCGGTATTGAAGTTGTTAAGGAGGGCTGGGCCCCTCCAGGCTTACCTGCCCTCTATCTATCCATTATTATACATGTGCTTCCACTATGGAGGCTCTCACAAATTTATAGAATTAGGACTGCAGATAATACTGGGGTACCGTGAAGTGGCTCTGCAGCTTAGGCATGTATTTGCAAATGTGTGCAAACTAAACCCCTGTTTTTAATGCAAACTGGTAGACAGGATAATTCAGTTGGTTGCAGACTGGTTGGTAAGCTGGGAATTTTCTTTGGTTGTCCGTGTGCTCCTTGCTGTGAAGTCCAGTTATAGGTGGGGACAGTGGCCATTTGTTTGACCTCAATAATTATGAGCCTGTGTGACCTCCCTGCCAAGCCTACAGCCTGTGGATTGGTCCGACTCCCATAAATATTCAGAAGTTTAAAAAAAAATCATATTCGAAAGAGCATGTAGAGTAAGGGTTAAAATCACTGCCAGTTTTTTTTTTTTAACCATCTGTGTCTCAGGAGATTTTCCTTCACTTCCTGTAGACTCAGTAGAAAGTGAAAGAATATAATTCCAATGTCAGGGAAATCCTCTCTTAGACAGCTGTCATGGGAGCAAATGTTATCATTGGAAAATTTCCCCTCTATTCCTGTTCTGGTAGCAACTCAAAATTTTGCAATAAAAACCTGGTATTGGTTGTAATCCCTCAGCACATTTAGATTTAAAAAAAGCTTAACCTCTGGTTACACTTTAAATACAGGTCCACCCTTACAGTGTAAGTATAGCCCAAACTCTTAAATGTTTTGAATAGAGTAGAGAAGCCTTAAAACCCTTGTCAGGTTATTTTTCTCTTATTGTATGGCCTAGTGGGGAGATTTTGCTCCACTTCCTGCAGATGCAATAGGAAGCAGTGGCGGCTAGTGGTGTATTTTTTAGGGGGGGGCGCCACACCCCCCCAGTCGGTCGGGTCACCCATGCCTAGCACTTACCCCTTTTAGGTCACAGGCAGCACTGCTCCAGGTGGCAGCTTCCTCTGCATCTCCTCCTTCCCTGCATCACGCCATGCATCTCCTCCCTCCTTTCCTCTGTGTGCCATGCATCTCCTCCCTCCTCCTCCTAGGCGGCCAATCGTATCACCTCTCAGTTCGGGTCCTGAGGCCTCAGGACACGCTTTCTGATTGGCCGGGAGGAGAATCAGTATGACATTAGCAAATATTCATCCCCTATGGTCACACAACTGGGTGGGCTCGGAGCGCAGTTCTCTATGCCCCGAGCCCACTCTTTTTTGAAGCCTATTAGAGCCTCTGGCTTTAATCGCGAGCTTAAAAAAAAACCCCATTGGAATCCATGCATTTGGCGCCCCGCATGTAGATTAGGGGGCCGAACGCATGGATGGGGGGAGGGCGGTGCCCCTGCATTATGGGCCGCCACTGATAGGAAGTAGGATGAAATCTTTCCAAAGTGAGAAGAAATCCATTCTTAGGGCTCATTTTACACCTGTGTCAGTCTTTAAAGAGAGATCAGTAGTGAGTCCCTTTCAGAGCGATGCAGGTGCAACTGAAAGGCATTCAGTAGGGAACACTGTAACCTCCCGAATTCCGTTTTCTTTTCCTGACACCTGAATGCCTAGTGTTTGGCTTGTGGTTATGGTATGGCCCCATTCTGGTAAATATGTCATTTTTGTTAGCAGTACTGTGATGGGGGATCCTTTTTGCCACACTGCAAACAGACCTCTGCCTCAAGTAGGGTGATGCCTAAACACAATCCTAGTTAAGGCCACAGGGGAGAGCTGGGACAAGGATCTCAAAGCAAAGGGTTTCCCAAAGCTGGTGGGTGATAGACTTTGCTGGTCCCTTGACCTGACGTCCTTTTTACAGTAATCCCATACGTCTCTTACCTGGGTGACACTTTGTACTTTTGAGAGAGACCGGCATTCAAAAACAGAGGTGGAAATGGTGACACAGAAGAGCAGCAAATTTATCACAAGTAGTAGAGAAATAACCGCATAAGCACCATTCTGTAAACAAAATTAAAAATAGTAAGTCAGCGAATGATTCTTATGGGGAATCTTTTAGTTTAATATATGCAGTATATGTCTATTATACAGGATGCTGGGATGTGTCCTGGATGTTAGGTTCACTTTCCCTGTTATTTGGGTTTTGGTCCCTTTAGCCCTTTTACAGCCACAGCTGTTTTTATGTTTTTTGTTTGTTAGGTCTGAAGATTAGGTTTGTTCTCTTTAATGAGAATTCAGGAGTCTAGAAGACCCCTAATATCTCACCTGTCCTCAAATAGACTATATAGTCTGTTTCTGTAACATGTAGGCACCGCCAAGGATCAAAAAGATCTGCAGAGTGAAGGAAGGAAGAGAGAGTGGTAGTCCCTTTTCTGCAAATGTGGTATTAATAACTTCATTGAAAATGCCTGCATAAGATTAGGCATTCTCTGTGGTAAGGTTGAAGTTTATTCATAAGGAGCTTATGGAATGTTTTATGGTGTGTTTTGGGTGTATAGACATTAAATATGACTGCTGTTTTCTAAGCCACTAGCCGACGTGGCTTTGTTGGGGAAACGCGTAGGGTGAAGCCAAGAGATGCCCGGAGCCTGATGCCAGAATTCTTCAGCTAAAAATGCTGGAAATTAGTCTGTGACCCAGATAATACAAGTGAGTGTGTTTCCTATTGTGGTTGACATGTTTAATATTGGAGGCTTCCTCTCTTTCCTTTATATTCTGTATGGAGATGATGCCTAACATGTAATCCCTTCATATCCGGCCTACTGTAATGCCCTGTACACACGGTCGGATTTTCCGACGGAAAAAGTGCGATCGTATTGTGTTGTCGGAAGTTCCAATCGTGTGTGGGCTCCATCAGACTTTTTCTGTCGGAATTTCCGACACACAAAGTTTGAGAGCAGGCTATAAAATTTTCCGACAAAAAAATCCGATTGGTTAAATTCCGATCATGTGTACACAAATCCGACGCACAAAGTGCCACGCATGACGAAAGCTATTGGCTACTGTCTCGTTTATAGTCCCGACGTACATGTTTTACGTCACCGCGTTCAGAACGATTGGATTTTCCGACAACTTTGTGCAACCGTGTGTATGCAAGACAAGTTTGAGCCAACATCCGTCGGAAAAAATCCATGGATTTTGTTGTCAGAATGTCCGATCAATGTCCGATCGTGTTTACAGGGCATTATATGATGGCCAGGCGGGATCCCTATTGTGGGGGGGGTGTATAAAAATAAGGGGGCGCTAATAGTTTCTAAATGTGACAGTAAAATACCAGTGATCAATATTTCATGGTCATTATAAACAATACTGTACAAAATAAATCATATTAAATAGCTACATATAGTGAATATAATAAACTGTTCATCAGTTAACAGCCAGTATTGTGCTCATAGCAGATATATTAAACACCTTCCTGCAAATAAGTCAGTCTCACACTATTAGTCAACGTGTGGTTTATCTGATCTGCTACACTCACACTATTATCTAATGTGTGGTTTGACTTATTTGCAGGAAGGTGTTTAATATAAGTCAAACCACACATTAGATAATAGTGTGAGTGTAGCAGATCAGATAAACCACACGTTGACTAATAGTGTGAGACTGACTTATTTGCAGGAAGGTGTTTAATATATCTGCTATGAGCACAATACTGGCTGTTAACTGATGAACAGTTTATTATATTCACTATATGTAGCTATTTAATATGATTTATTTTGTACAGTATTGTTTATAATGACCATGAAATATTGATCACTGGTATTTTACTGTCACACTCCTCAACTATTAGCGCCCCATTATTTTTATACACCCCCCACAAGCTCAAAGTCTGCTCACCAAGCACTTTGAGGGGAGCAGCTTTTTGTTATATTTTTTAAGTTTCACTCATAACGCAGAGTTCTTTCTTTTTACTTTTTATATTTTTTAGGGATCCCTATTATCCTGGGAGGACATCATATGATGTCCTCTCATAATCGCACCTCGTGTGTGCCTCACAGGCCACGCTCTGGCACGATCTGTCACCCGCTGTGTCCACCGGACACAGCGGATGACAGATCAGTTTATCGGCCTGCTGCCAGTACCATGGGATCGCTGTGGCCAATCACAGAAGATCACATTGTACACAATGAAAGGCTTTGATTCATGTGTACTATTGTGATGAGCTCCGTGATTGGTCACAGTGATCAAATGGTACAAGCAGGGCTAGTCACAGCCCATCTGTACCATGGGATTAGCTGTGGCCAATCACAGCTAATCACAATAGTAAACACTGAATGAATCGTTTTTATTCAGAAAAAATGGTTGATTTATAACTGTAAAATTCAGTTATAAGCAATCATATTTGTAAAAAAAAAATCCTGATCACCTCCCCAGAGTAGTACAGTGTTACTATGGTAACACTAAATTGCTCTGGTCACTGTATTTATAAAAAGAAAAGGAATGTAATAAAAAAGAAGAAAATATTTTAAAAAATTAAAAAAATATATAATATTTTCTTCTTTTACTTATACTGTCCCCAGTCAGTGTCCCTGATCACGGCCACACCAGTTTTATGATGATGCTGTACTGCACTGCTGACAGTAATAAAAATGTAAAAAATAAATAAATTTCTTCATTATCCAAAAAATTGTGACAAAAAAAAATACAACTTCAAAAAAACTCCCCATGCATCTTATTAAATACCTTGGGTTGTCTACATTCCAAAAAGGGGTCGTTTGGGGGATATTTGTACTTTCCTGGCATTTTCAGGCCTCAAGAAATGAGTCGGTACATCAGGATTGATCGATTTTCAGGTATAGAGTCTATAAGCTATTGTATATACTGGATAACTTTCCTACAGGCTAAATAATATACACTGATTTGGGTTATTTTCACCAAAGATATGTAGCAGAATACAGCTTGGAAAAATGTCATAACAGAAACGAAGAAAAACTGCATTAAGATTTTATATTATTCGTATGATATCCAATCTTGCCCCTTTTTATAGTATATATGATATTATTTGAATCAGTATACATATTTTTAGTGATTAATGTATTAAAGAAATTAAACATATATAACTAGAATATCAAGTGTTTTATATAATGACCAGAATAAGACTTACAAGTTTCTGTTGGCATAGCCTCTGAGCTTCATAGTAATTATAATTGTACCCACTATCGCCATAGTAACCGTAACTGTAGCACCGCAGGGTTGCCAAATCGGCAATATTTAGGATCACAGCTACCATACTGAAAATGGAGCTAATGATGTTCAGAGACAGAGAGCCTTTGATCTGTAAAGTGAAATCAGGAAGAATAAATCAATGATACAACAATACCATAAACAGTCTTATTTATAACATTTACAAAATGTTAAAGTGGTATTAAACCCGAAACCAAACATGTAATATATCACAGTTTACCAATCATTAGATGTGGTGGCTGCTTTTGTTTTCTTTTTTTTGTAATTTCCCTCCTGTGTTTTCACCTGATGATCTAACCAGGAACACACTTTTTATTTTAGAGAGCCTACACTCTGGATGAAGGAACAGAGATGCCTTTGGACAGCAGCATTGTCAGTGTGGGAGGTCCCTGAGGATGAGCAGGTGCGGGAAAGGTGTTGGGCGGAGAATAGAGCGTGACATCGAGCCGCCACGCCGGTCGGGTCAGTGGCAGCGTTTGATGGGTCTTGTGAGTGCTTAGTGCATATACTGCCCCCAATGAGAGAAGAGGATTTAAAAGTTGCCAGACCCACTGAGTGGATTGATCCGGGGATCTCAGATTGAGCTCGTATTGCTGCTTCATTCTTTGGCAGCACGTTCATGCGATGAGTGCCTAGTCTCACTTTTGGTGGAAGAAAGTGCACGATTGTTGGTGTAAACCTTTGGATGTTTGGTGAAGAAAGTTCACATACTAATGGATGGAACAATTGTTTATTTCCATCACTATTCATCATAGTGGACTTATTTATTATACTTATTTATAAATGAGGGCTGGGAAAATAAAGATTAATTCCTCGATTAATCATTAATTTTTTTGATCGATCAAAAATCTTTTGATAGGTACTCACCTCTCCGCCGGCTTCCGGGTCTTCAGGGAGTTCCGTCGGAGATCCGGCGACATCACCAGACTCCTCCCCCCTTCCCCAAGTGCCTCCGTCTGCTAACGAAGGGAAGGGGGAGGAGTCCTGTGACATCAATGTCCGTGAAATCATAAATTGAGGAAGACAGATCCTAACGATTTGATTGATCTCACTGGTCAAAGTATTCAGATAAACATCTATGTAAATCTTGGACTTTGCTATGAAAATCCACAAATCTGAGGGCTTTCCTGGCGGTAAGTCAGTTTGACGATGAACTGACATTGATTGGAAAAAAAGTGCCCTCATCATAAATGTTTCTTGATTGCTGGATAACCAAAGAGCTGACACTTTGCTGTCTCAGCAGGTGATGGATGTCTCTGGCTCTCCACTGATGCACAATGGTGCTATTTAAATAGACTGTAGGGTGACACCGTAGCCCCGCCTCGCCTCGCTGAGAAAGTTCTGATTGAACGTAACGCGTACGGGGGAGGAGCTACGCATGACGTCAGCTAAAAGTAGTTGGATCTGTATGTGCATTATAATTAATCAAAATTAGTCGATTAATTGATTTAAAAAAATCAATTAATCGAACACGAAAATTTTAATCAGTAACAGCCCTATTATAAATGATATTTGGTTATATTTACATATACACTCCCGGACCATTTTATTAGGAACACCTGTTCAATTGTTTGGTAACACAAATTGCTAATCAGCCAATCACATGGAAGCAACTCAATGCATTTTGGCAACTAGACATGGTGAAGTTCAAACTGAGGATCAGAATGGGGAATAAAAGGGATTTAAGTACTGTAACTTTGAAGGTGGTATGGTTGTTTGTGCCAGACGGGCTGGTCTTAGTATTTCAAAAACTGCTGATCTACTGGGATTTTCACACACAACCATCTCTGGGGTTTACAGAGAATGGTCTGAAAAAGAGAAAATGTCCAGTGAGCGGCAGTTGTGTGGACGAGAATGCCTTTTTGATGTCAGAGCTTAGAGGAGAATGGGCAGACTGGTTCCAGATGATAGAAAGGCAACAGTAACTTAAATAACCACTCGTTACAACCAAGGTATGCAGAATACCATCTCTGAATGCGCAACACATCGAACCTTGAAGCAGATGGGCTACAGCAGCAGAAGACCACACCAGACGCCAATCCTATCGGCTAAGAACAGGAAACTGAGGCTACAGTTTGTACATGTTTAAATTCAGCTGCGACATTCAAATGGTAGGGTCAGAATTTGGCATAAACAACATAAAAGCATGGATCCATCCTGCCTTGCTCAATTGGTACTAAGGGGCCCAAAGTGTGCCAGGAAAATATCCCCCACACCATTACACCACCACCAGTCTGAACCATTTGTACATCATTTAACCACTTACGAACCGCCGCACGCCAATATATGTTCTAACTTTGAAGAGGAATATCATTGTTATGGCAGCAGCTAACTGCCATAACCCCGGTATCCTCTTCTTCGTCCGGCGGTCCACTTTCCAATTCACCGCGAGATCACTTTTATCGGTGGTGGGAGAGGGCCCCCCCGCTCCCGCCTTTATCCGGTGCCCTTCTTTTGACCCCAGATCTCATATTTAAGAGGTCCTGTCATGCTTTTTTTCTATTACAAGGGATGTTTACATCCCTTGTAATAGTAATAAAAATGACACATTTAAAAAAAAAAAAAAACAGTGTAAAAAAATAAAATAAAAGGTAAAATAAATAAGAAAAATTTTTTTTTTAAACGCGCCCCATCCTGCCGAGCTTGCATGCAAAAGTGATCGCATACGTGAGTAGCGCCCGCATATGAAAACGGTGTTCAAACCATACATGTGAGGTATCACCGTGATCGGAAGAGCGAGGGCAATAATTCTAGACCTCCTCTGTAACTCAAAACATACAACCTGTAGAATTTTTTTAAACGTCACCTATGGAGATTTTTAAGGGTAAAAGTTTGTCACCATTCCACGAGCGGGCGCAATTTTGAAGCCTGACATGTTGGGTATCAATTTACTCGGCATAACATTATCTTTCACAATATAAAAACAATTGGGCTAACTTTACTGTTGTCTTATTTTTTAGTTAAAAAAAAGTGTATTTTTTCCAAAAATACGGTGTGACAGAAAGTATTGCAACAACCGCCATTTTATAGCAAAAAAAAAAAAAATGTTTTTAACTTGTTAACAACAAATCTCAAAAAGAGGCTCAGTCCTTACACCTCAACCTACCTGAGTATTGTTGCTGACCATGTCCATCCCTTTATGACTACAGTGTACCCATCTTCTGATAGCTTCCAGCAGGATAATGCTGGTTCCTTGAACATGACAATGAGGTCACTGTACTCCAATGGTCTCCAAAAATTTCAAATATGCGCTTGCTCAGGCTTCCATCAAAATGTCACCGGCTCAATGCTCTCCTCCTGTTACCTCACGCTCTGTAAAACCCTCTCAGCGCTCTAAAGTAAAAGCTGTAACACAGGAGGAATCTGACTCTGATTCATTAACATAAGCACCATAATTGACGTCTTCTACCTACAGACCCTTCTACTGGACAGAGGCAATTAGAGAAAATGCTTCACAAAGCCCTTAAAGTGATTTTAAGCCCTTTACAACCACTTTTTGCTACATTATGCTATAATAAGGTTTACCTGTAGCTACCCCGGATATCGCCTAAACCTGCATGGTTTAGGAGATATTCGCTGTATTTGCATGTGCTGACATCACAGCGCCGGAGCCCGAGATGCCTGGAAGTAACTCCGGGAGCAATGTCGCCGGCCGGAGCGGCGTACGAGGACCGCTGCGGGGGCTTCAATCTAAGGTAAGTAATTCATAATGAGCTAGTGTGCTATGCATACTAGCTCATTATGCCTTTGTCTTGCAGGTTTTTTTTTTTTTTGATCGTGGGTTTACAACCACTTTAAACAGACTTCAGATCAGTCTGACTAGGGAAATCAGAGAATTGGGCCAACGCACTGCTAACCTTGAGTTGATGGTTGATGAACCGGAAAATAGCATACTAGCCTATATGACTGAAATTGAAAATCTCAAAGAGGAAAATTTAGTCCTCCAATCCCATTTAGAGGATTATGAAAATAGGGCCCGGCGTTCTAACATAGAAACAATGGGGAAAGTGGTGGGATTTTATATGAGGCACATATAGAATGTGCCTCCATCCCTAATTTGAAGGAAACGGGAAGTTTGGGACTTTAAATGAGATCATAGACATGGTGGAGATAGATTGAAAAAAAGTACACATTTATTGTCATAAAAATCATAAAACATGTCAATGACAGAAACCACATAGGTGAGAAAACATTGTAATAAATGTAATTTCATGTTTGTTCACACACACTATTGAAAGTGTGTGTGCAATACAGGCAACTAGGGTACATCCAGGTATGGTAGCCACGTGCCCCGCAGTGGTCTGGATTGATCAGTAAATACATTCTAATGAGTTCATAATGGTACAAAAAGTATGTAAACAGCACTTGCAAATGAGACAGTGAGACCATAGTAAATTGCAAAATCAGATTTGAAGATAAGTAGAGTAATCGGGGTGTGGGGAAACAACCCAGAATGCCCAAGGTGGACGGTTGAATGGGGGCTTGTATCTGCATCCCAAACAATGCCCAATGCGTTTCGTGTGTATCACACTCATCAGGGGCGGGTGCTAATAGTATATAGGGACTCACTATAATGTGGTATAATAAGTATGGAGCCGGGGCCAACCAATCTTTGCCGGGAGCTGAGGTGATGGAGCAGCGTGCTGGCAGGGCGTACATCCGAAACTTCCCCAAAACACAGAACACAAGTTGGAGGTATCTGTAGTAAGACTGGATATTGCACCAATGGTGGCTGCCAGAGGGAGTTAGTGTCTCTGCGCTGGAAAGGAATAGTAAGGTGGACTGCAGCATCAAACGTTAAATGACAACAGGGAGCTGCGCCTGGGGAAGCCAGATATAGAAGCCCTGCACACGTGCATGCTGACTCCCACCAGCGTCACGCAAGCATTTATTACAATGTTTTTTAACCTATGTGGTTTCTGTCATTGACATGTTTTATGATTTTTATGACAATAAATGTGTACTTTTTTTCAATCTATCTCTACCATGTCTATGACCTCTTTTAAAGTCCCAAACTTCCCATTTCCTTCAAATTAGGGATGGAGGCACATTCTATATGTACCTCATATAAAGTCCCACCACTTTCCCCATTGTTTCCTCGTATTAGGGATGGAGGCTTATAGACTGGATTGACAGCTCCTCTTTTTCCCTGTCACCCAGGTGTGAGATAATCAAACCCTTGACATTTATCTACTACGTCCGGGTTTGTGTTCTAGAGACATAGATGTTCTTTCTATGTCTGTGAGATGATTCAGCACAGACATTTTAGTTTAGAGTCTCCATATTGAGGTTTGTATGACCTGGGCTTTTTCTGTCTATTGCCGGGAGCTGCGATGCGCTCTGCGTGCCCCCGTCCCCTCACCCTCCTTCCCGCCCCCTTCGGGTGGCGGGGGATGGGTGTGTGTGGGGGGGAGGGCTGTTTCACAGAGCATCGGAGCCACGCAACCTGTTTCTCGTGTGCCGTCATCACTTGGCGCCATCACGTTGAGCATGCGACTTTACCATCCGAGCCGGCACAGCTGGGGAAACAAGCGTCTGTCGTGGGCGGTGTTCACCGCCGACGTCGGAGCCCCTCCCCGTTCTTGCCATGCTTGCGTGACGCTGGTGGGAGTCAGCTTGCACGTGTGCAGGGCTGCTATATCTGGCTTCCCCAGACGCAGCTCCCTGTTGTCATTCAAAGTTTGATGCTGCAGTCCACCTTACTATTCCTTTCCAGCGCAGAGACACTAACTCCCTCTGGCAGCCACCATTGGTGCAATATCCAGTCTTACTACAGATACCCCCAACTTGTGTTCTGTGTTTTGGGGAAGTTTCGGATGTACGCCCTGCCAGCACGCTGCTCCATCACCTCAGCTCCCGGCAAAGATTGGTTGGCCCCGGCTCCATACTTATTATACCTCATTATAGTGAGTCCCTATATACTATCAGCACCCACCCCTGATGAGTGTGATACACACGAAACGCGTCAGGCATTGTTTGGGATGCAGATACAAGCCCCCATTCAACCATCCACCTTGGGCATTCTGGGTTGTTTCCCCACACTCCGATTACTCTACTTCTTATCTTCAAATCTGATTTTGCAATTTACTATGGTCTCACTGTCTCATTTGCAAGTGCTGTTTACATACTTTTTGTACCATTATGAACTCATTAGAATGTATTTACTGATCAATCCAGACCACTGCGGGGCAAGTGGCTATTATACCTGGATGTACCCTAGTTGCCTGTATTGCACGCACACTTTCAATAGTGTGTGTGAACAAACATGAAATTACATTTATTACAATGTTTTCTCACCTATGTGGTTTCTGTCATTGACATGTTTTATGATTTTTATGACAATAAATGTGTACTTTTTTTCAATCTATCTCCACCATGTCTATGACCTCATTTAAAGACCGAAACTTCCCGTTTCCTGATGGACCGCCGCTCGATATAATCGCCAAATTTCACTATTTTCGCACCAAAGAACCACTCCTGGCTGCAGCTAGAGTGAACGATAAGTATGTACCTGGAAGGTCAGTGTATCCGCTATTTGCTGACCTCTCCTTGCTCACTATTTCTAAAAGACAGGTTTTAAAGCCTCTTCACCAAATTCTACAGCGACATCAAATCGCATATCAATGGGGTTTCCCATTTTCAATTTGTTTCACGCACCAAGGGTCTAAATATGTCTGCCGTTCTACTGAAGAATTCTAGTCTTTCTTACAAGACATGCAGCTTTTAGAACGCCCTCTCAACCAAAATAGCACGCAAAGTCGATTAGCCCCCCACTCTCTGCAAACACCAGCGGCTAATGGAAGTGATAGAAGTCGCCAGGGGCAATCAAAGCATGGTCGTTTTGGGCTCTAGATGGCCTTGTCCCGGCACAGCGACCAGCTTTACTTTATTACGTAGCCTTATGCTATTTTTTTTTATTGTTATATTTGATGCTTTATGTTACATGGTTGCTCCTTACACTTATATTTATGCTCCCCCTCTTGGGCTTTCATTGGACATTTTTAGGGACGTAGTTATCAACTTTCTATATGTATTATATTTTTATTGTTGGCAGTGCTCCCTTTAGAGGAGTCTTTGCGCCCCCAGTTAGCTACCCTCAGATCACCATTAATATTATGTGGGTATCGGACGGTAGCACTTTGGCCTCTTGTGTACGCCCTTGTGTTTTGTCCTTTGCTCTCTATACCATATTGCAAATTTTAAATACATTTGCTCTACGAGAGATAGTCCTTCTTCCTTCTTTCCTACTTCTTTTCCTGCGGTAGTCGCAGTCCCATTATATATTGTTAAATCATCTGTAATTCAGTTCATAACATCATTATCATGGCCCCCCTAAATGTTTTGACCTTAAATGTCCAAGGTCTTAATATACCACATAAACGTACCAAGGCATTTCGCTGTTTTGCTGCATCCAAAAGCCATATTGTTTGTCTACAAGAGACTCATTTTACGGCTCGAGCCACCCCCCTATTTTTTAGTACCTTTTATCCACAAGTATTTACAGCCTCAGCAGCTATTAAACAACGAGGGGTTCTTATAGCTTCCCACCGTACAACCCCATTTGTACCCACGTCTGAAATTAAAGACCCAGAGGGTCGTTATCTCATACTTACTGGACACATTTCTGATGTAACGGTAACCATAGTATCATATTATGCTCCTAATAAACAACCAAACTTTTTTCTTTCCCATCTTTTCCATGTAGTTGATACCCATAAATTAGGTATTGTGATAATATGTGGAGATTTAAACCAAGTCCTCTCCCTTTTTAGATAAATCCCCACCCTGTCCCTCTTCCATTCCTTCTAAACTTTCATTTCAACAACTTCTTTCTAAATATAACTTGTTTGACTCCTGGCGTGAGCTTAACCCAGCTCGCAGACGCTTTACCTACTACTCTCATGCACATAAATCATTCTCTAGGATTGATCATATTTTCCTAAATATAGGTATGGCACCAGAAGTCCTTTCCTCGATCATTATACCCTTTACCTGGTCTGATCATAGTGCAGTTTGTACTACCATCTCCTCCCCTGTCCCAAAAGCATGAGATACATCCTGGTGTATAAACAATTTGATTTTAACTCACCCATCCCACTCATTAGATATCAAGCTCGCTCTCACTGACTATCTCACTAATAACTCTTCTCCAGATATTTCTCCACTCACTCTTTGGGAAGCCCATAAACCTGTAATCTGGGGTGCCCTTATCCGACAGGCATCATTTCTCAAACGTGAGCGCAAACTCCTCCAATAAAAATTAGAAACTTATTTTAATTCTTGTCATAACGCATTTTAAAACTCTCCCTCCCCCTCCGCTAAAGCTAAACTTGATAGGGCCCGTTTAGAGTTTGACTTGTTTCCTACCGACTCTGCAGATAATCTTTTATGCAAATCACAACACCTCTATTATCTCAAGGCAAACAAACCTGATACCCTTTTAGCTCGAACCTTGCGTTCACTGTATAAACCCACAACATCTGTGCGACTTAAGCTAAATCAAGATAATTATACAAGTAATCCTGTCAAAATTTTACACACCTTTTGCTCAAATCTTGCTAAATTATACTCTTCAAACTATATATTTGATCACACAGTTGCTGGTGCCCTTTTTTCCCCTATCACACTTCCAACACTTTCCCAAACTCATCGTGAAAGACTTGAGTGCCCAATTTCTGTAGCGGAAGTTAGTATGGCGATCAAAGCTTTAAAACCTAAAAAGTGTCCTGGCCCAGATGGGTTTTCAGCTTCTTATTACAAGAAGTTTTCTCATATTTTAACTCATATTCTGACTGAAGCATTTAATTAGCTGCTGAAGGGACACTCTTTTCATTCAGAATCTGTAATGGCTATAATCTCTATGTTATCTAAACCTAAATCTAGTACAACCTCCTGGACAAATTATCATCCTATTTCGCTCCTTAATCTTGACATAAAACGTTTAGCCAAAATACTAGCAACTCATTTAAATCAGGCGATAGATGAACTTATTCACAGTGATCAAGTTGGATTTATCCACCTATGCCAAGCAGGTGACAATGTTCGCAGAGCTTCACTACTTACTCATGCAACCAAATCTAGATGTTTATCAGAATGTTTTCTTACCCTCAATATTAGAAAAGCTTTTGACACAGTTTCATGGTCCTATCTTAAGTACACTCTAAGAAATGTGGTCAAAATCCCAATTTTTGAAAAGTAGATTTCATCCCTATATGATAAACTGAAAGCATATATCCGGTTTTAAATCTGACCTATTCCCTATTGGAAGTGGACCCTGTCAAGGATGCCCTTTCCACACTTTTTTTTTGCTCTCATCATTGAGCCTCTTGCCCAATTGATTAGATCAGACCAAAACATTAAAGGTATTGAATTAGGCGGATATCATCATAAAGTCTGCCTTTTTGCTGATGATATCTTACTCTTTATGACTTCTCCCCATATCATAGCACCTAATCTCCTGTTTTTCACACATTTCAGGTCTGACAGTTAATTACCAAAAATCCACTGCACTCAACATCTCCCTATCTCCTGCTGAAATTCAACTTGCTAAAAACTCACTCCCCTTTGCATGGATACCACATTGACTCCCATACCTAGGAATCCAACTTACTGCTAAAATAACAATTCGGTAACCTATTTCAGTAATGGAGGGAAGTTAGCTGAATATAAATTGGTTAACACAATGGTCCTCTATCTTCTTATCCTTAATAGGAAAAATTTATGTAATCAAGAAGGCTATTTTACCCAAATTCTTATACCTTTTTTAGAGTCCTGCCCATTTCAGTGCCATCCCATTTCTTATGACTTATTCAGCATAGAATTATGTAATTTATCTGGGGCACAGCTAAACATAGCAAAACAAAGCAAAAAACAACTAAATGATATGGAACAGGCTGGCTGGAAAGTCCACAAACAAGCGGGGTGGGCAGCTTCGAGTGCAGGGCTAAATGCTGACACACATTCACAAGAGGCACCTGATAGAAGTCTACATAGTAAAAAAAATAGAAAAAGAGGGGGGTATATAAATTTATCCCGAATGCAGCTGGAACAATCAAGCTGGAATACCCTGTATTCCATATCATTTGGTTGTTTTTTGCTTTGTTTTGCTATGTCCTAATTTCTATTAGGACATAGTACAACTGCCCAAATATTCCAAAAGAGTTTTGAAGTAATCAATATTCTGTAGTAGCCTCACATAGTATGCTGCTATTTTACTATGTTTAAATCTATATTGCAGATAAAGATTGATCACCCAACTGTAAATCCCTTGATGAAGGAATAATACATACCAATTTCCGAAACATGTCGGGATATGTGCTGTATAATCATCCGTTTGACCTTTAAGATATAGGCTACAGGGTGTAAGCACTGGGTTGACATATCGACTTTCTATAATTTGATATGTGTATTGTAAATGTACACATGTGCACATGTATATTGTTAACTGTATTTATATTTGTATTTTTTTTTTTTTTATATATTTTTTCCACAAATTTAATAAATATAGCACTACTGTGCATTTTATATATAATTACTCTTTATTACTCCATTGTTGCCTTTAAAGTCCTAAGGGGCGACCCCTATGTGCACTCTCTATGCACATTTTGTCTTTGATAAGTTCTAGTATGGGTAGCAATTGAGTCTGTTGACTGTGACCCTATCTCAGTAGCTAATATGTTATGGTTACGTCCAGTTGATCATACCTCTATCTGCAATCCTATCACAAAACACTCTTTATCCATCTGGGATAGATTCAAAACCACTCTCGGCCTTCAATCACCCCATATACCACTTTTTATTAAAAACCCAGCCCTTTACCCTGCCTTGATTTCCCCTAATTCCTTTAATGCGTGGAGTGCAGCTAATCTATTTAGATTAAAGAAGATGCGGATACAAATCTATATACACTCCTTTCCTACTCTATGTGAAACTTATGGACTTCCCCAATCAGAATTATTCCGTTATTTACAGATTAAAAATTGTTTCCAATCATACCTACAATCAGGCACTCTGTTTTCCCAGGTGTCACATTTTGAGCATGTGCAGTATCTCACTAAAGTGAGTACACTCCTCACATTTTTGTAAATATTTTATTATATCTTTTCATGTGACAACACTGTGAAATGACACTTTACTACAATGTAAAGTAGTGAGTGTACAGCTTGTATAACAGTGTGAATTTGCTGTCCCCTCAAAATAAATCAACACACAGCCATTAATGTCTAAACTACTGGCAACAAAAGTGAGTACACCCCTAAGTGAAAATGTCCAAATTGGGTCCAAAGTGTCAATATTTTGTGTGGCCACCATTATTTTCCAGCACTGCCTTAACCCTCTTGAGCATGGAGTTCACAGGTTTCCACTGGAGTCCTCTTCCACTCCTCCACAATGACATCACAGAGCTGGTGGATGTTAGAGACCTTGCGCTCCTCCACCTTTGGGTTAATGGTGCCCCACAGATGCTCAATAGGGTTTAGGTCTGGAGAAATGCTTGACCAGTTCATCACCTTTACCCTTAGCTTCTTTAGCAAGGCAGTGGTCGTCTTGGAGGTGTGTTTGGGTCGTTATCATGTTGGAATATTGCTCTGCGGCCCAGTCAACAAAGGGAGGGGATCATGTTCTGCTTCAGTATGTCACAGTACATGTTGGCATTCATGGTTCCCTCAATGAACTGTAGCTCCCCAGTGCCGGCAGCACTCATGCAGCCCCAGACCATGACACTCCCACCATTATGCTTGACTGTAGGTAAGACACATTTGTCTTTGTACTCCTCACCTGGTTGCAGCCACACACGCTTGACACCATCTGAACCAAATAAGTTTATCTTGGTCTCATCAGACCACAGGACATGGTTCCAGTAATCCATGGCCTTAGTCTGCTTGTCTTCAGCAAACTGTTTGCGGGCTTTCTTGTGCATCATCTTTAGAAGAGGCTTCCTTCTTTGATGACAGCCATGCAGACCAATTTGATGCAGCATGTGACATATGGTCAGAGCACTCACAGGCTGACCCACCCCACCCCTTCAACCTCTGCAGCAATGCTGGCAACACTCATACATCTATATCCCAAAGACAACCTCTGGATATGTGCACTCAACTTCTTTGGTCGACCATGGCGAGACCTGTTCTGAGTGGAACATGCCCAGTTAAACCGCTGTATGGTCTTGGCCACCGTGCTGCAACTCAGTTTCAGGGTCTTGGCAATCTTCTTATAGCCTAGGCCATCTTCATGTAAAGCAACAATTCTTTTTTTCAGATCCTCAGAGAGTTCTTTGCCATGAGGTGCCATGTTGAACTTCCAGTGACCAGTATGAGAAAGTGAGAGCGATAACACCAAATTTAACACACCTACTCCCCATTCACACCTGAAACCTTGTAACACTAACGAGTCACATGACATTGGGGAAGGAAAATAGCTAATTGGGCCCAATTTGGAAATTTTCACTTAGGGGTGTACTCACTTTTGTTGCCAGCGGTTTAGACATTAATGGCTGTGTGTTGAGTTATTTTGAGGAGACAGCAAATTTACACTGTTATACAAGCTGTACACTCACTACTTTACATTGTAGCAAAGTGTCATTTATTCAGTGTTGTCACATGAAAAGGTATAATAAAATATTTACAAAAATACGAGGGGTGTACACACTTTTGTGAGATTCTGTATGTAATTATGTTCTACATATCAGAGGGCTCTGTTTCAATTCTTTATAAACAAATTCTAGCTAGTTTTGATACTAGCCCCCTTCCTAAGTTTCTAAATGGGAACAAGATCTAAACCACTCATTCGATGATATTGAATTGTCCAGTATATGGTTAGCCACTAAATCTGTTTCCTCTAATGTTGCTGTGGAAACAAATGATAAGGTGCTTTCTTGTTGGTATTTAGTTCCTGCTAGGATATCGAAATATGCTCCTGATTACCCTGTGGCTTGTTTTGTTCAGATCCTGGCACCCAACCCCATATATGGTGGGATTGTCCAATACCCCAAAAATTTTGGAAGACAGTTTTTGATTTAGATTCTAAAGTGTTCGAAACTTCCATACAACCTAATCCTGCTTTAACTCTTTTGAATCTAAACCAGACGGAATTACACGGAATCAATTTTGCCTTCGTTTACAGCTCTTAACAGCAGCAAAACAAACCATAGCTAAGGCATGGAAAAATCTGATTGTAGCCGACACCATTCACAGAACCAATAATCGGATCTGCAAATTTGAAAAACTTTGCTTACCTTGGGTTAAACATTGTTTACCTCCAAACTTTGATGACACTTTACTATTTCCATGGTAATAATACTTCATTTACCCTTTCATCACCCTTCATTCTGTTGAAGCTGCACTACCTCTATCAAATTTACCCCTTACTACCGCTGTATTTCTTCCCTTTTCTTTACTTCTTTTATTCTCTTACTCCTTTTTCATGACCCTTTCCCTTTTATCAGTTCTTATGTGGTACTCACAGTGTTGTTCTCCAGACCCATTGAAATGTACTTTTGCTTTATGATTGGTTAATTACCTTGTTTTTAATCAGACAGGCAGTCAACAATCTACCTTCCTTTTTGTTTTCAATTACCGTATATGACATTTTTGACATTTGACCTTGATGGTCTATTTGATGCTTATCCATTTCATGCCTAAGCCTATTTCTGACATTTGTTGCTTACAAGTTAAAATCCATATTTTTTGCTAGAAAATTACTTAGAACCTCCAAACATTATATATATATTTTTTAGCAGAGACCCTAGAGAATAAAAAGGCGATCGTTGCAATATTTTATGTCATTTCAAACGCAATTTTTGGGAAATAAGACACTTTCATGTATTAAAAAAAATGAAAACAGTAAAGTTAGCCCAGTTTTTTGGTATCATGTGAAAAATGATGTTACAGCAAGTAAAAAGATACCTAACACGTCATGCTTTGACATTGAGCACACTTGAGGAATGGAGACAAACTACAGTACCTAAATATCTCCATATGCGACATTTTAAAACATTTTTATGGTTACCAGGTTAGAGTTACAGAGAAGATCTAGTGCTAGAATTATTGATCTCACTCTGACGATCGCGGTGACACCTCACATGTGTGATTTGAATACGGTTTACATATGTGGGCATGACTTATGCGTGCTTTTTCTTTGCTGCACAAACTCAAAAAATGTTGATCACTTTTATTGCTGTCACAAGGAATGTAAACATCCCTTGTGATAGTAATAGGTGGTGGCAGGGACTCCTTATGAAGGGAATGGGGGATTTTTTAGACCCCCGATCCCTCCCTAGCACTTTAAAGTATTTAGATCGCCATTTTCATTTTTTTTTTTTAATTGCCGCCATTGGCAGCCAACTAAACCGGAAGTGGCATCCTGACGTTGCTTCTGTGTTTACACAAAGGAGACTCGATCGAACAGGGCACCCACCACAAAGCAACCCCTTCTATATTGAGCACATGTGGCCTGCTATGGTTCAGGAGGGTGGGGGGGTGCTGCATGCTCAGATAAGGGTCTGGTATGGATTATGGGGGGGGCCACGTCATTTAAAAAAAAAATGGTGTGGGGGTTCCCATCAATCTCCATACGAGACCTAAGGGTCTGGTATAAATTTTGGGGCGACGCCTACGCCATTTTTTTTTTTTTTCTGGTGTAGGATTTGCCTTAAAACCATATCAGACCCAAAGGGCCGTTTTGTTTTTTTTTTCACTTTGTGTGTTATCAGCAATGGTTTTTTTTCAAAAAAGCCTGCAGCCGGGAAAATCAATTTAAACATTATTTTTTTCTTTATATATGTCAGTTTTGCTACAGTAGGTTCTATACATATGTGTCACTTTACCAGCAGACTAAGGGGATCCCCCCAGCACTATATTTAAAGGAATTTTTCATTTTTATTGTTTCACTTTAAGCATCATTAAAATCACTGCTCATTTAAAAATTATATTTTTTTAAAAACATTTTTGCATTGATCCCCAGGGCAGTACCCCAGCTCCCACACTCTTATTATGGGTATCAATAACTTGCATATAAGCCTTCAAAATGGAGACTTTTGGTTTTTCAAGTTCGGGTTCCATAGACTTTAATATGGTTCGCTGTTCGGGTCCGAACTTTTTCCATTTTCGGGAGTTCTGGTGCGAACTGAACCAGGGGGTATTCGGCCCAACACTACCAGCTATAAATAGATTTTTTTCAACGTTTGAAGAAAGTTTATACTCACCTTATAGCAATGTTACTTTCCGACTGCTTAGAAAATTAAAAGAAAAAAAAACTCACCAAGCAGATATTGGGTTTTTTCTGAGCGGCAAGTGTCAGAGATGCGGCAATGATGTACTGTAAAATAAAAAGAATTATAAAAAAAAGAACACATCTTCACATTCTGAAACATTCTACACACAAATTTCAGAAGCATTTGTGCAAACTGAACAAAATTTAATTGTACTGTATTTAAATAGAGACATTTCTGTACTGTCAGCTCCATCTAGTGGCCAAAATGCAGTATAGTTTTCTGAACTACATCAAACTGTAAACAATGCTGCATTTGGCCACTAGATGGAGCTGATGATACAGGAATTTATCTCTTAGAAAAAATACGGTGACATTTTGTTCAGCTTGCACAAATGCTTCTGACATTAATGCACCTAACAGAAGATAGAACACCAGTAAATTTAAATGTAGATATCAAAACTGATATTACTTGGCACTTACACATAACAGGGGGTCCCAGAATGAAGGCTACAAGATCCGTGCACAGAGCATCCGTTTGCCACAGCCTGCGGCAGAGCCAGACAAGCTGGTGGGGGGAGCTGTCAAAAAGCTGGTTGATGGAAGTGAGAGTGCTGGAAGGGGTATCACTGAAGCTGCTGGTTCTCAGTGTACATGCTGTGCAGGTGTCAAGATAGAGGTCCTTCCAGGTTGCAGAGTGGTGTGGGAGGTTGCTAGGCATTTTAAAGTACAGCTCCTTTGTCAAGACAGATGTTCTGTACATGAATTTTGTAGACCACATTCTGGGACCCCCTGATAAATGTAAGTGCCAAGTACCCAGGAAGGTGCAGTGAGTTGTCTCCAGATATGTATAACTAGTACTGGCATGCATAATAAGATATACATCACCCCTAGGTATATGCATACATTCTGTGATGCACAGAATAATACTGGGTGGCAAAAAAGAAGCTCTATACTATTGTGTTGGCGATCAGCAAATCTTCCAAAAATTACAGATTGCAACTCTGCACACTCAACAGAGCCAGAGTTGGAGTAACTTATCCATGAAGCATGAGAAACAACTTCGAAATATATGACCACTTGGGCCTGCTGGAACCATTTGGTGGAGTCTACGGAATACAAATGATGACGCACCCACCTTGATCAAGCAGTACGAAGTAGGTGGAGGAATAATTTTGTCCCTTTACCCCCTCCCACCTCCCCTTCTTACCTTGACCTCCCCTCCTCTTCTTCTTCTTTGCCCCCCTTCCCCTTACTCCTTGTATTCTACCCTCCCTACTATTCTACTTCCCTGACCCTATATTCCCTTAACTGCACCGCCTAGGACCTATTAGTAAATAGGCATAAGCCAACCTGTTTGGATTACTATTTCAACAATTTTTGCTAGTACTATGGTTTTACCTATACTGTCTTATGTCTATAAGTTTCTATAACATATGTTTTTTCTTCATGTCTGGCCATGTTTAAATGGTTATAGATATATGTCAGTTGCACCCACTTATTAGGTAACATCTCTTTTTTTTTAACTGGTTATTGACTTCGTTTTTTTGTTTACAAACAATTTTTTTTTGAGTACAAAAAAGAATGGTGCAAAAAGTGGTGGCATATGAGAAGAAAAAGGCATTACACATGGTTTACAGGTAAGGAAAATGTTGTTAGTCTATACAATATGTGATAGATGTACATTGCTATGGTTAACTAATATGCTAACAGTAGTATCCTTGAATTCAATAAACAACTTAATACTTTTTATCACAGATCAATGAAAAACTTATTATTCTGGGTTTAAGAAGTGTTTAGAGTGAGTGAACCAAGGATCCCATTTCTTATCATATAAGTGATTTTTGTAGGGTGTGAAATATTTTTTCCATGAGGTTAATATTGTTTATTCGTACTTTCAATTGGGCTAGAGGTACTGATGGGGATTTCCAATGGTATGCAATCAGCCAGTGTATTGCCACACATATTGTTTGGATCAGTCTCATGTGATGGATGGATAGTTCTGTGATTGGGGAGAATAAAAGGTTATTGACTTTGTAGCCTAATTCTTATCTTTAGTTTTTATGATTCTAGGATGATTGGTGATTATTCATTAGGAGAAAAATGTGTGGGCTTGGAATTTTTAGGCATGATGACAGGTATTATTCAGTTAAAGTGGAGTTCCACCCACTTTTACAACTCTTCAGCATCCCTCACTAAACTGTGCACTGTAAACAAATTGGATATTTTCAAATTTTTTTTTCTCAGCACCTACTGTATATCTGCTGTATTCATTTTTCACTTCCTCCTCCCTGGCCGCGGCCCATCGCATAATTTCCTGTTTGCAATGCCTTCTGGGAAGGGGCGGCCACTTCCTCTGAAACTGTCGTTGCTATGGAAACCTGACTTGAAACCTATTACACTGCTTGTGCTGCACTGAGCATGTGCGAGATCTGCAAGGATGAGATCCAGGAAGAAATACAGTCTGGCTTCAGATGCCCACACTTAAGATGGCCACGGCCTGCTGTAAGTTTATAAAATAACAAACTACTGCTATAAACTAACAAAACAGACCTTAGTTTACAGACTAACTTTACTAGAATACATTAAGCTTGTGTATTATAGGGGTATTTTTATTTAAAAAGTATAATTTCGGCCGGAACACCACTTTTAAATATACTGTATGTTATCTATGTTCAATAAATTTTAGTTTTTAAAGTGAAAATAGATCCAAAAATCTGTACAACATCAGTCCATGAGAATGGTTATATCAATACAGACCATACACAGCTCAATGAAATATCATAAACATTTCAAGGATAGGATAACCATCATTCCATCATAGAAGTATTGAATTCAGAGGAGAGCTATGTCGTTGGTAGATGTTAACATCTACCAACGGAGCTATAAATCTTATAGCCTAGCGCTTCTTCAGGAGCATGGAACTGAAATATAGGACATTGAATAAATATAACAGATAATACGTCAATGTAAAACATAAACCAAAGATATTAGTGAAAAAAAATAATAAATAAACACTGCAAATTGGATAGACTAAGATGGAAACCTATACAGGCCAGTCCGAGTCAGGAAAGACCCAGGAAGGATTCGTACACTATAGGGACGTATGCAACATAATAACAAAGGTATATTTATATCTGCTAGTAGTATGGTTAGCAAAATCAGTATGTGAAGATAACCAAAAAACGTATTAATCCGTAAATAGATGTATGGCAGCTGGCAACAAGGGAAGGGAAGGGGGGGAAGGGGGGGAAGGGGGGGGGGAAGGGTGGGGGGTGGAGGGAAGAAAGAAGGGAGGGGCAGGAGGGAAAGGAAAGGGGAGGGGGAAGAGGGAAGAGGAAAAAGGGGGGGAAGGGAGGAACGGGGGGAGGAGGGAGAGGGAGGGGAAGGGAGGGGATAAGAAAAGAGGGAAGGTAGGGGGAGGAAGGAAAAGGGAGGAAATAGTAAGGGGAGGGGGAAAAAAAGGGGGGGGAAGGAAGGGGGGAAGGGGAAAGAGGGGATGGGCTACCCAGAATAACAATTGAATTGTGTTGTAATAAAAAGGTATACAGCGATTGATTTTGATAGAAAAAAATAGGTATTAAATAGTGGACCTGAAAACTCATAGATAGGAATAACCTCTAGTTACAGGAACCTCATAATTATAATAATTTTAACAATATCAAAAATTAAGGTACTTACCAAATAGTAGTAATGTAGTAGTTATATGTGAAGGGGGAAGAAAAAGAGGGGGAGGGCGGCGGAGTGCCACGCGAGGAAAATGACCTAGAAACTTTCACTGTGGTAAATAGTGCTAGAAGCATCCAGCATTTCACTGAGCTGTGTATGGTTTGTTTTGATGTAACCATTCCCATGGACTGATGTTGTACAGATTTTTGGATCTGTTTTCCTCTTTTAAATATATGTTATCTATGTTCAATAGATTTTAGTTTTTAACTGAATAATACCTGTCATCATGCCTAAAAAGTCCAAGCCCACACATTTTTCTCCTAATCTATTTAATCATAGAACGTGGCACAGATTACTTTATATGTATCCGCAGCACCACTCTGCGTTGATACTAACAGATTCTGCATGGTGATTATTCATGTTTACTACCTAAGGGCTCTTTCACATGGGGCGGATCCATGATGATCCGCCCCGTGAACATCCGCTTGCTCAGCGGGGATCGCTCCGCCGATCCCCGCTGAGCAGGAAGATGACAGGTCCGTCTCTGCACACTGTGCAGCGACAGACCTGTCAGAGCGCCGCTCTCCCCTATGGGGGATCAGGTGATGACGGACCATAGAGTCCGTCGTCACCTGATCCGATCCGAAAACGGATGGAAAAGTAGATTTTTCCTCCATTACACTTTTTCGGATCGGAGCGAGTCGGATGTCAGCGGACATGTCACCGCTGACATCTGACGCTTCATAGACCTCCATGGAGTGTCCGTTCAGGTCCGCCTAAAAAACTGACAGGCGGACCTAAACGGATCAGCCGTGTGAAAGAGGCCTTAGATAAAGTGCTCTTATGTTTATATACAATGTATGTTTTCCTCATCTTCCTTTACCTAGGGACTTGTCTCCCCAGAAAATTCTATTATATCTTTGTCATGGCGATTTATTTGCTGTTACTTTATTATTAATTTCCAATAAAGTTCTTGTAAAAAAAAACAAAAAAAAAACCTCACAGTCCACAGTCCATCATGGTACATAGCCGTCCTGTCTAGTGCCTAATTTTAGGCCAGAGTCACCATCTCCTGCTTACCAGCCTAATATCTAAGTCAGATGTGCACATTTGCAATATAGTTGATTATGAAGGTCATTTGTATACTATTTAGCATTATATAACATGTTGGATCTGACAGGTGTTCTAATACCTCTCCAATCTATCCAAAGCTTAAAAAAAAAAATAACTTTCATATTGAACTAACCCTGGTAAAGCAGACCCCAACCTTAAAGTAACCCTGACACTTTGCACATTTAGGTCTTTGTAGATGCGTGTCTTCCATACAGTCAGTCCTCCATTGCCTCAGTTTTCAGAGATACAGGTTAGCATGCAAACCTCTCTCATTCCTACTGTGATATAGTTCCTGGCACCTCACCTGCCAAATGCCAGTCTCCTTTGTTACATGGTAATGGGAGAATGTCCAAACCTGATGCCAACTCCAACACAGGCTGACAATGAGCTTACATAGTACTACCTACAGTTGTGCTCAAAAGTTTGCATACCCTGGCAGAAATCATGACATTTTGGCATTGATATCGACAGTATGACTGATCATGCCAAAAAATTATTTTATTTAAGGATGGTGATCATATGAAGCCATTAATCACATAGTTTGGCTCCTTTTTAAATCATAATGATAACAAAAATCCCCCAAATGGCCCTAATCAAATTGTTTCCATACCCTGGAATGTTTGGCCTTGGTACAGACACACAAGGTGACACACACAGGTTAAAATGGCAATTAAAGGTGAATTTCTCACATCTTGTGACTTTTTAAATTGCAAATAGTGTATAAATAGTCATTCAGTTTGTTAGCACTCACATTGATGCACAGAGCCATGGGGAGCAGAAAAGAACTGTGAAAAGATCTGCCTAACAAGGTAATATAACTTTATAAAGATGGAAAAATATATAAAAAGATATGCAAAGCTTTGAATATACCAGTCAGTACTGTTCAATCACTTATTAAGAAGTGGAAAACTTGGGGATCTCTTGATACCAAGCCAAGATCAGGCAGACCAAGAAAGATTGCAGCCACAATTACCAGAAAAATTGTTCGGGATACAAAGAAAATCTGACAGGTAACCTCAGGAGAAATACAGGCTGCTCTGGAAAACGATAGTGTGGTTGTTTCAAGGTGTACAATATGCCATTACTTGAACAAAAATGAGCTGCATGGTCGAGTTGACAGGAAAAAGCCTTTACTGTACCAATGCCCCAAAAAAAGCCTTTGTATAATATGCCCAACAACACCTTGACATGCCTCACAGCTTCTGGCACATTGTAATCTGGAGTGCCGAGACCAAAATAGAGCTTTATTGTCTCAACCATAAGCTATATGTGTGGAAAGGGGTCAACAAGGCCTATAGCGACAAGAATACAATCTGAACTGTGAAGCATGGTGGTGGCTCACTGATGTTTTGGGGGTGTGTGAGCTCTAAAGGCATGGGGATTGTTGTGAAAATTGATGGCAAGATGAATGCAGCATGTTATCAGAAATTACTCCTGCATGAAAGCTGAGCATGGGACATTTGGAATATCCAGCACGACAATGACCCTAAGCACAAGGCCAAGTTGACCCTCCAGTGGTTACAGCAGAAAAAGATGAAGGTTCTGGAGTGGCCATCACAGTCTCATAACCTTAATGTCACCGAGATCTGTGGAGATCTCAAACGTGCAGCCTGGCCTGGAGGTATTTTGCCAAGATGAATTTGAACCGCCTTCAAGAATTTGGGGCCTCATAGATGCACACTTTAAAAAAAGGGGTAATTTAATTTGTTTACTTGTTGCCATAATTTGTTTTATCATTGTACCATTCTGTTATAGCCTACAACTGAATATGAATCCCATGGCTTTTGGCCCTACTTTGGCTTTCTTACAAGCTTCGCCCCCCCCCCCCTCGCTCAGGCCGCTTATGGGTTATAGCCTTAAACTCTGGGACTCTGTTCGCTACTTGGGTAACCTCATGTTCCCCTTTCTACCATTCCCCCCTCTCTTTAGTAACCCCCTGTTCCCGCGGGGCCTTGATCAACTAAGCTTTTTCTCTTGGTGGTCCTTCCATGACTTCACGGAGGTCTGACATTTTATCTCAACGCATTTCCTTCCCTCCTGGTCTTGCTTCCAGGACACCCATGAGGCACCCTCTTTGCAATTCTATCACCATACTAAACCAAGTCACTGGGTCTCTTCGTTGAGACGCAATTCCGTTTATCCTTTCCAAAAAATGATTTTAAACTCCTTTGCTTTCATTTCCATGGGGCCCCAGGAGCTATCGCCAAAATCTACTCTTCTTTAAAAGCTATGGACTTGCCTGGGGCCGTGTCTTATAAGTTGCGTTGGGAACAGGGCTTGGAGACCTCTATCAAACCGGATGACTGGAACAAGGCTTGGTTCTCTGTGGCCAAATGCTCCTTCAACATGGCTACTTTAGAAGCTGCATACAAAGTCCTCTTACGGTGGTACTAGGTCCCAGCCCAGATAGTGAGCGCGAACCCATTCTATAAAGACTTGTGCTTTAGAGGATGTGGTCAGCGGGGTGATGCAATAGACACTTGGTGGTCCTGTCCTCGCCTCATAGGGTTTTGGCCCAGGGTGTTTGGCCACCTGCATTCCTTATTTCATATACCCATTCACAGAGATGCTAAATTTTCTTTGTTGCACTGCCCGATCCAAGGCTTGTATTCTTACCAACAGACACTGGCAACGTATTTGTTTATTGCGGCCAAACGGGTTATAGCCAGAGCTTGGAAGAGGCCCTCTGTTCCATTTGCTATGGTGAAGAGCACTCTAACTGATCTCATGATCAATGAGAAAATGTTGAGTATTTTAAATGACTTTCACTATAAATTTCTTAAAGTATAGTCTCCTTGGTGGACCTATGCTCGTCCAACTTTACACCTGAGCAGTCTGGGCCTCTCCTGAGAACGGTCTTGTCACTCTCACCTTCTGCAGGACTCCCCCCCTCCTCTCCTTCTCCCCTTCTTTTCTCTATATTCTGGTCTGCCTTTCCTGGTTTTTGCACTCCTCCCCCTCCTTTTTCTTTTTGAAATCAAGACTATTCCTAGGGCCTTTCTTGGTCTTTTGTGCTCTTGGGTGACCCTGGATCCTCGAAGTTGGGGCCCACCTCATGATGGTCGGCGGCCACCATCGCTATATTTTCAATCTTTTTTAGTTTTGTATCTTTCTGCCAAATGTTCATCCCGGTCTGTGACAGGGATTTTCATTGGACTAATATACACATGTCCCTCCGCTGTGATCTAGTGCACTTGGACCCTAATTGGTTGGCCCTTATGCCCTGGTGATGTATAGGGACCTATGGGGTGCCCCATACGTCCCCCAGTTGATAGTTAGTAAATTCCTATTCATGTTATAATAGTTATTTCCTATTCATGTTATAAGATCGTTATGTTCATTGAACTACGCCCCTGCGTGGGTGAACGTTTGTCAAGATGTTATATTTTTTCAATAAAAATAACTGTACCAGAATAATAATCCCGTGGGAAATAAAAGAAATGTGTTTGCCTGCTCCCTCATGTTTACTTAAAAAATGTTACATTGTGTATATTACCAATTCTCCAAGGGTATGCAAACTTTTGAGCACAACTGAACCTAGGGATTTAGCAGGAAAGGTAAGTATTGGAAGTAGAAGAGATGGGCATTTAAAAGGATTCATCACTTTTCCCTCAATTAGTGAAATTGTAGACTTACTGTAACCCTGTAACTGAATTTAAACCCTTTTAAATGGAAACTAACCTAAATTAACCCTTGACATAAACTCACTAGACCAGCCATTCTCAATCAGAGTTCCTTGGAACCCTAGGGTTCCTCCAGAGATTGCTTGAGGTCCCTTAAGCTGATTGACCTCCCAGCCGATGATGTGTGCTTAGTTCCGAGCAGAATCAGTGGTATGACACCAATATTTTTTTTTAGCTATCTGTATCTGTAAGGAAGGCATTCTTCTCATCGGCCACCAATGTAAGGGGTATTTGCATCGAGCCCCAATGGTTTTATCAAGGGCTCCACAAGACCTGAAAATTATTTAAAGGATACCTCAGGGGTTAAATGTTGAGAAATGCTGCACAATACGTTCCTCTATACTGCAGTCATTTTGTACCAGCAGATGATTCACCAACTGCTCAACATTTTGTCAACAGCTCTGTCCTGAAACACACTGATATCCAGCTGTAAGTGACAAAAAGCTACCAATCTATGTTCGATGGCTTAGCCTCTCTATCGGCCTTAATCACACAACAGGGGCTTAATCTGTTGAAACACTTGTGCATATTTAAATGGCAATTTTTCACCTATGCTATCCAAAGAGAAATATGATTGGATGGTCATAAAAAAGAGATAGAACTTTTTCCGGTTACTCTTTTTGTCTTTGTTCTTATTGGGGAAGATTAAACCCCATTTCCTGTCCCAGTGATCAAATGAGAGTGGTCACCAGGACAGGAAGTGTGGGGAAACTCTCCAATGCTGACACAGGCAATAACATCTCACATTGATTCAAACCCTCCCCTTTTACATTGGTGAAAGTTAATCTATGATTAGCCAATAGGTGGTACTGCAGGCCGATGCTTTTCTGCACCCAGTTATTACAATCACAAACAGCAAATTGTAAAGGTACTTACAAACACTGGGCCCCAAAAAGGAATGCCACTTGGAAACGTGATAGTAAACCTGGTGAAGCCCAATGCAATGCCGAGGCCAATCTCCAATATGGCTGCCACAATGACCAGAATCTGAGCAGAGAAAGAACAAGGTTTAATTAGTTTGATGCAGCTTTGAACAATACTCTGCTAAGTGCAATTGATACCTAATGGTCCGCTAGAGATAAATGAATATATTTGCCCAACTAATGATTGAACCCAGATGGGCATTCTTTCAAGGCAAATTCAAGTTCCCCAAAGAACATTTTCTCATTCTTTTGCAGTACAGAATTCTAATTGCAATACAGAAGATAGAAGAACATAGAAGAAGTGTGGAGGCTCTAGGTAGAACTAAACCAACCAGTACTTAACAGGAGGGTAGGACAGAGGAAGATGCCAAAATCCACCCTAATCTCAACAGAACTCTGTGTCCAATCAGACACAGGGTCCCCCAAGATGGCACCCCCCAATCCACTGGTGCCAGGCCTGACTTCCCCTTTAGAAGACAGAACAAAAGGGAAGTACTTGAATGCATGAAGGTAAAAAAGCCTTATGCCATTAAGTTGGCTCTAGTGATGAGGAGGATAGAGGGAATGATGATGATGAGGTCAATGACACAACTTGAGTGCCAGATAGAGCAAAGGTGGAAAGTGAATGGGAGAAACAATACCCAATGAAGCAGGATGTCCTCCAGAGGCAGCCATCATGGAAGAGTAAACAGCAGCCACCCCATTCCATCAGATTGTGGAACTGTTATCTCCCGGCCCACTTCCCGCAGCTCAGCTGTGTGGGCCTTTTTTAACACATGTGCAGCCGATCGCACTGTTGCAATTTGCAATCTCTGCCGCAAGCAGATCAAACTCCGCAAAAACACCAGCCATTTGGGTACCACATGCTTCAAAAGCTAATTAACCCCACCACTCAACCCCTTGGCAAGAGCACCCGAAAGCCACACAAAAGGGACACAATTCTTCTCCTCACCTTTAATGCCTACCCCCGCTACATTACACTCGCTATATCTCATGACTTCTCAGCAGCCTCCACTGACAGGGATGATGGTATAGCAAAGGGTGTCAAAGGTCCTTGCAACACGTCTGCCAGCAGCATACCACCATCTGTAGAGTATAGCAGGCAAATTTCTCTGCCCCAGCTGCTGCATCGAAAAAAAAAAAATACACTCCCTGACACCCACATGCCCAGCATCTAAATTCCAGCTTGTCCAAATTGCTGGCTTTACAACTCCTGCCTTTCTATCTGGTGGATTCTGCCCCCTTCTGTGAATTAGCTACTGGGAACCTGCCATTGAGGTACAGCACTTTCTGCAATTTATTTGCACGTAAGCCCGTTCTATCTCTGTACCATCACGTAGAAGGCAATGTTTTGGCATTGTTGGGCAAGGCAGTCAGCCACGTTGTCCACATTACTGCTGACATATGGTCCAGCAAGTATGGTCAGGGACAATATATTTTGTTCACAGCACACTGGGTAACTCTGCTTGCAAATAGAAAAAGATGCAGAAAAGGGCTCAGTGCTGGAGCTTGTTTTTCCACCACATCTCCATACAGCTGGTGGTGATGATGTGAGATCTGTCAGCAGCACCCCCTCCTCCTCCTCTGTGCCCTCCTCTGCTGGATTGTTGTATGAACCACCAGTACCCCTACGCACTCAAGGGGCCATTCAACGAGTCAGGCTAAAAGATGCCATGTAGTGCTTTAGCCGGTCTGTCTGGTTGAACCAAGTTCAACCAGCCTAAAAATCTAAAAAGATACACACTGCCTGGTCATTGCATTGTGAGACTGTGGGAGGTGCTGTGTGCCTGGCTGCGTAGCACCTGATTGAGCATGGATCCTGAGACAAATCTGCGGGACCCATAAGGGGTCTACGCTACATACCTGTATCTCCATCTCTACTCCCCCTCATGCATCATATTGTCTATTGCAAAAAGACAGGTACACTTTTAGATGTGGTTCCCATAATTTCCTGGGCTCCCTGTAAAAACTGTGTGCTGTATGGTCACCTTTAATACTTACTCCCAAAGCCTTTGGTTTACCCTTAAGAAATGTTTGGAAAAATGGTAAAGATGGGTCCATATTTTGGGGTATGATGGCGGACAGCCGCCATTGTGGTGCCACAGTAGGGAAACTGAAGGCCTGGGTTGAAGGAGGGATGTAGAATGTGGGGGGCGGAGGACTGATGTTCTGAAAGAAAGATGCCACAGGCACATTTGACGCTGGGACCGCAGATGGGACTGCAGATGGAGTGCTGTTCATTAGAGTCTCACATTTACTCGCAAGATCTGACATCATGAAATCTAAAATAGAAAGAAAAAAAATGTTTAAAAAGTTAAAACCAGGATTTTGTATGCTTTTCCAAAAAAAAAAAAAAAAAAACAACAGTGAGACAATATTTTACTTAACCACTCTATTAGGAGAGGAATCCTAAAATAAAAATACATGTTTAAGAATGTTTAGAACCTCTGTAAGTTAAATCTCAAACAGTGTTATCAGATTTCCAAGCTATGGGATCACCAGCTAAACAAAAAGTTAAAAAAGCCTTTAAAAAGGGAACCTAATGCACCACCACATCTAAGGATTTTAAAATAAAAAATTATATGTTGCAGTTTACGAGTTTAGATATGTTTTAAAGTTGAACTCCAAGCTGATATTAAATACACAAATTAGTGCAGTTCTGTAAAAATTTCCCAGGGATGTGCTGCCCTGTACTGTCTGTAAGTGGCTCTGCTGCCTAATGTTCACAGAGATTATTCATGTACAGTTCCTGTCTCTGGGGGCTGACTTTAGAAACCCTATATGGAGGAAGTGGAGAGAGAAACAGAGCGAGAATTGAGTCACGATGGGCTGCTACTGCCCATCGTGACTATTAGAACATAGCAATACTTGCCTAATAGTTTAACCAAAGCTGCCCATAGCTTTTTGGGTGCCTAATCTTTGTCTTATTGTTATCTCACATGCACGGTGCCAGATAGTTAGGTCTGTGCTACTGTATGTGTGTAGCGGTCACCTTCCAATGTATTAGAAGTTGAACCTGTTTTTTATAGAGTTAGAGTTTATAAACAGCTCATGTTAGTCTAATTAACCCTGTCCCCTTTGTCCTTGGATTTTATAGCTATTTTTTTCAGGGCTCAATAACCAGTATAGGCTAGAGCCAGGTTGGGCATCTGAAGGCCACTTCTGGTTGTTAAACGTTGGGTTGCATTACAGATTTGAAACTACTAGGGACAAAAGTATAGAGTTGATAGGCTGATTCTGATTCCCAGTGCCACGCCACAATTTCTGCATGTGAGAAGCTATGTTCTAGGCTGGTTGGACAAAGGCTGTCTTCAGGTCTCCAATAACAAGTGTGAATGAGGACCTAATTGATGGAGAGTGTGATGTGGCTGAAGCATTATGGGTGGAACTGCATATAGATGTGCGTAGTTCAAAGTTACTCATTGGAGATTGTTATAGACCACCCAATGTTAATGAGGAGATGGAGACTCCTTGCACAGATGAAAAGGGCTGCAAGGGCTGGGACAGTGATAATAATTGGGGGATTTTAACTACCTGGAAATTGACTGGAGTAATGGCACTGCTAGAACAGTTAAAGGGCAAACATTTAAACCTATTACAGGACAACTTTATGGTCCAGTTTATTAAGGCCCCAACCAGGAATGATGCTCTGTTGGACCTGGTAATCTCAAACCATGCAGAGCTTATTACTAATGTTCATATAAAGGAACATCTGGGTAGCAGTGACCATAACATGATTTCATTTGATGTTAGCTGTAAGCAAAAAACACGGGAAAGATAAAAACACTTAACGTTAAGAGAGCAAATTTTCCAAGGATGAGGGCTGCTCTCCAGGTCTTAGACTGGGAGGGAATATTGGCATCAAAAGCCACAGAACAGAAATGGGAATTCTTCAAAAAGACTGTTTGTGAACTCACTGCAAAGTTGATTCCCATGGGCAATAAGTTTAAAAGGCTAATGTGGCTCACGGACAAAGTTAAAAAAGCTATAAACTATAATAAAAGAGCTTTTAAAAAATATAAAAATGAAGGAACACTAGTGTCATTTAAATGTTACAAAGGATATAACAGAATATGTAAAAAGGAAATCAAGGATGCAAAAACTCAAAACGAACGACAGATTGCAAAAGATAGTAGGACAAACCCCCAAAAATTCTTCAAATATATTAATAGTAAAAAGGTCAAGTCTGAGCATGTAGGCCCTTTACAAAATATTCTAGAGTGGGTGACTGGGGACAAAGAGAAGGCTAATTTATTAAATACTTTCTTCAGCTCTGTGTATACAAAAGGAGCATGGGGGAGCTCATGTCCATAATGGGGGTGGTAGTGACACAGCCCCAAATGATTCACAATGGCTCAAAAGTGATATGGTCCAGAAATATTTAGACAGAATAAAGGTTGATAAAGCACCTGGAACAGATGGCATCCACCCACGGATCCTAAAAGAATTGAGATCTGTCATTTCAAAGCCTTGTGTCAGAAGAAGCCGTCGTTCCGGTCCGGTCGTTTTTTACGTATTCCCGGCGGAACGGCGTTTCGGCGCATGCGCGTTCGCGGCTCAGCGTTACGGCGCTCACGCACGCGCACTGGTGCACACCCAACGTGATTCCCTGGGCTGCCTATAAAAGGCGCTCAGAGAGTCAAACAAATTGCTGGTTTGTCTCAGCTTCCTGTATTACCTGAACCTGTCTCCTGAACCTCTGCTTGACTACCCGTTGTGACCCGGATCTGCCTTTTGGACTTCTCTTGCCTCTCTCCTGGACCTGACCTCTGCCTGTTAATCGGATTCCCACCAATCTCCTGTGTTTGACCCTCGGCCTGTTACCTGGACTGTCTCCTGTCTCCTAGCCTGACCTCCTGCTTGTACCTGGACTCTCTTGATCTTGTCACCTTGCCTTGCAGATCCTGCAGTACCATAGTACTATCCCTGTGTTTGATCCCCTGCCTGTACCTGCCTACCAGTACCTGCACACCGGCTCCTCTCTATCTAGACCTCACCAGCAAGTCACCTGCGGTCCATTGGGGAGCTTGTGCCTCTTCGTGCCGTTCACTCCCTGTCCCAACTCCAGGGGGCGGACTGCGCTTAGTCGCAAAGGCAAAACCGCTCTCGGCATCTCGGCCTCGGTGAGTACCATCTTTGTGACAGTACAAACCAGCCATGTCTGAGGCCGACAGAGTGCGTTCCCCATTGGAGATCCTGTGTCAGCAGGTCTCGGCCCTCACTGAGGCCGTCCAGAAATTGCAAGATGGTTACGCCCAAATTGATGGCCGCCTTCAGCAGCTTTCCGGACCATCTCCAGCTCCTGCCGCAGCTTCTGCACCTCCCAGTGGAGCATCCTCTCCTCAGATGCCAACCAGTCCCACTGTGGTCATGGCAGCTCCAGAACCTAGGGTTCCCATACCAGAGCGTTTTGCTGGCAATCGCAAGAAGTTCAGGGCTTTTAAAAACGCTTGCTCTCTGTATTTGGCTCTGCAACCCAGGACCTTTTCGTCAGAAGTGGTAAAAGTTGGGTTCATCATTTCTCTCTTAGCCGATGAACCACAAGCTTGGGCGCATACCCTAATGGAACAGAGGAACCCTATCCTGAATTCAGTAGATACCTTCTTCGAGGGTATGGCACAACTTTACGACGACCCCCAGCGCACGGCCACGGCTGAAACCTTATTGCATAACCTGAGCCAAGGACGAAGGCCTGTAGAGGACTATATTGTAGAGTTCCGGAAAAGTTCAGCTGATACTGGTTGGAATGAACCTGCCCTTAAATATCAGTTTCGTCAAGGGCTGTCTGAAGCACTGAAGGATGAACTGGCCAGGATCGAGACCCCTGATTCTTTGGAAGACCTCATCCAAATTACCACTAAATTGGATCGTCGCATGCGTGAGCGACGCACAGAGCGTTTTCAGACTCCTCGCCCTACTTGGATGATGCCTAAACCGACTCCTGTCCATCCACCTTACACAGCTCCACCGGTTCCTGCCACTCCTGAAGTTGAACCAATGCAGCTTGGTCTAGTCCGTGCCCCACTCACTTCAGAGGAAAGACTACGTAGACGCCAGGGCAATCTGTGCCTTTACTGTGGGGGTTCTGGACACTTTCTCCGTTCCTGCCCTGTGAGACCCAGTAAGTCCTACCTACGGCCTGCTATTAATCAACAAGTTACCGGTTCTTCCCAGCCTTACGTTACTCTTTTTGTCTCTTTACAGCTTCCGGAAAAGGAGGTTCACCTACCCGCCATAATTGACTCTGGAGCGTGTAGCTGTTTTTTGGATATCTCATTAGCCGCAAGCTTGCATGTCCCTTTGATCACGAAGAGCCAAAGTCTACGGATCCACCTTGCCGATGGGTCTCTTCCCCGCTCTGGGCCCATCACGCAGGAAACCAGACCCATCCTTACCACTACTGATACTGGCCACCAGGAATACCTCCGCTTCGATATAATTTCTTCTCCAATGTTCCCTATAATCCTGGGACTCCCATGGCTTCAAGCCCACGAACCACAGATCAACTGGAATAAGAGAGAAGTCTCTTTCTCATCTCAATATTGCTCCAGACATTGCCTTCTCCCGGCCCCAGCTTCTGTTTCTACCATTTCAACCATGTCTAACAATCTGCAACATGTACCCGAAAGCTACCTAGAATTCAGAGATGTATTTGATAAACAACAGGCAGACTGTCTACCACCTCATCGGCCTTACGATTGCCCCATAGACCTGTTGCCGGGTGCGGAAATTCCTTTTGGCCGCATTTTTTCCTTTGTCCGAAACAGAATTAAAGGCTCTTAAAACGTACATTGACGAAAATCTTGAAAAAGGGTTCATTCGCCCCTCTTCATCACCGGCTGGAGCTGGTATTTTCTTTGTAGAAAAAAAGGACGGATCCCTCCGACCTTGTATCGATTACAGGGAATTAAATAAAATTACCGTCAAGAATCGGTACCCGCTTCCTCTCATCCCGGAATTATTCCAACGCTTCAGATCTGCCCGCATCTTTTCCAAACTAGACTTGCGTGGCGCCTACAATCTCATCCGGATCCGAGCAGGCGATGAATGGAAGACTGCCTTTAGATCCAGGTTTGGACACTATGAGTACCTGGTAATGCCGTTTGGACTCTGTAATGCCCCGGCCACGTTCCAACACTTAGTGAACGATATCTTTCGTGAATATCTCGATAACTTTCTAGTAGTCTACCTTGACGACATTCTCATTTTTTCAGCCACCATTGAACTCCATCGGGTACATGTCAAACTGGTTCTCTCAATTCTCAGAAAACACAAATTATACCTCAAGGCAGAGAAATGTGAATTTGAGAAGACTACAGTGCAATTCTTAGGATTCATAATTTCAATTGACGGCATTGCAATGGATCCCCAGAAGGTCAAAGCAATCCAGGAATGGCCAGCTCCTGTAGACAGAAAAGGGGTACAACGCTTCTTAGGTTTCTCCAATTTCTACCGGAGATTCATTGTAGGGTTTTCTACTATCGTGGCTCCCATTACTCAACTGACACGCCAGCATAGTCGTTTTCAATGGTCTTTGGAGGCTCAGGAAGCATTTTTAAAATTGAAAGCACTATTCTCGTCCGCACCAGTCTTACGACACCCGGATCCAGCTTTGCCTTTTATTCTGGAAGTTGATGCCTCCGAGACTGCTACTGGTGCCATCCTTTCCCAGAGACAAGGGCTCAAGGCTCTATTACATCCCGTGGCTTTTGCATCCCGGAAATTAAGCATTCCCGAGAGAAACTATGATGTAGGCGACAGAGAGTTACTGGCCATTAAATTCGCCTTAGAGGAGTGGAGATATTTGCTGGAAGGGGCGTCCAATCCTATCATGATCTTTACTGACCACAAAAACCTGGAGTACCTGCGAACTGCTAAACGTCTAAGACCCAGGCAGGCCCGATGGGCCCTCTTCTTTTCCCGATTTAATTTTCACATATCTTATAGACCAGGTACAAAGAACGGAAAAGCGGACGCACTTTCAAGGATGTTCCATGAAACTTCCCAGGTAACAGAGCCAAGTACCATTTTGTCTCCTCAGAATTTCCTTCTAGTTACTCAAGGAGACCTAATGTCCGCAATCAAATCCACATCCGCTCAATGCTCTGAACCCCAAGTATCTTCTATGGAGAAACGTAATGATTTATTTTGGTCTCATGGAAAAATCTTCGTCCCGCTGGAATCTAGGCTCCTAACTCTACAGTCCTTTCATGACCACAAGCTAGCAGGCCATTTTGGGTCACAAAAGACCATGGAATTGATCTCACGTTTCTTTTGGTGGCCAGGCTGGAGACAAGATTGCAAAGACTATGTTTCATCCTGCATCCCGTGTCAGCGCAGCAAGGGCTCAAATGCAAAGTCATGGGGCCTGCTCAAGCCCTTGTCTATCCCTGAACGCCCATGGGCGGAAATCTCCATGGACTTTATTGTGGATCTACCTCCATCGGGGGGATTCACAACTATCTTTGTCGTAATTGATCGGCTCTCAAAGATGGCACACTTTCTGCCTATGGTGGGTACCCCCTCTGCCTCTGCTACTGCTAACATTTTTTTTAAAGAAATTATCAGGCTTCATGGTACCCCAGTGAGCATCACCTCTGACAGAGGAGTTCAATTTACTTCAAAATTTTGGAAGGAATTATGCAAGACCTTGGAAATAAAAATTTGCTTGTCTTCTGCTTATCATCCTCAAAGTAACGGCCAGACGGAGAGGACAAATCAAACCCTGGAACAATACCTCCGATGCTTCTGTTCAGATTCCCAGGATGAATGGTCCTCCCTTCTACCATATGCAGAATTTGCATATAACAACTCCATCCATTCCGCTACCAACCAGACACCTTTTTGGTCCAATTTTGGATTTCACCCCTCCTTTCTTCCAGTTTCCATTCCTGAATTGTCTGTCCCTGCAGTGCAGGATCGAGTAAGCTCTATTCAGTTAAATTTTCAAAAGATCAAAGCAGCGATGCAAAAGGCTCAGGATGACTACCAAAAGTACTACAACAAGGGAAGGAAGGAGAACCCGGCCTTTAAGGTAGGCGAAGAAGTGTGGCTGTCAACTATCCATCTCAGACTGCCAATTCCCTCCCGGAAACTGGGGCCAAAATTTATAGGTCCTTTTAAAATAAAAAGGGTAATCAACCCCGTCGCTTTTGAATTAGCTCTTCCTGATGCTTACAAGGTGCACCCAGTCTTCCATGCATCCCTCTTAAAACCTATTTCTCCCAGCCCTTTTCCTGACAGAGAAAAACCTCCACCACCTCCAGTTCTAATCAACGGAGAAGATGAATTTGAGGTAGAAAAAATTTTAAATTGCAGGAAAAATGGCAGACAGCTGCAGTATCTAATCAAATGGAAGGGTTATCCTTCTGAGGATAACTCTTGGGAACCAGCCAGGAATCTACATGCTCCTCAACTTCTCCAGGCTTTTCACCGAGAACATCCAGAATTGATGTCAACCTTGGGTGTCCAGAGGCCACCCCTCGGGGGGGGGCACTGTCAGAAGAAGCCGTCGTTCCGGTCCGGTCGTTTTTTACGTATTCCCGGCGGAACGGCGTTTCGGCGCATGCGCGTTCGCGGCTCAGCGTTACGGCGCTCACGCACGCGCACTGGTGCACACCCAACGTGATTCCCTGGGCTGCCTATAAAAGGCGCTCAGAGAGTCAAACAAATTGCTGGTTTGTCTCAGCTTCCTGTATTACCTGAACCTGTCTCCTGAACCTCTGCTTGACTACCCGTTGTGACCCGGATCTGCCTTTTGGACTTCTCTTGCCTCTCTCCTGGACCTGACCTCTGCCTGTTAATCGGATTCCCACCAATCTCCTGTGTTTGACCCTCGGCCTGTTACCTGGACTGTCTCCTGTCTCCTAGCCTGACCTCCTGCTTGTACCTGGACTCTCTTGATCTTGTCACCTTGCCTTGCAGATCCTGCAGTACCATAGTACTATCCCTGTGTTTGATCCCCTGCCTGTACCTGCCTACCAGTACCTGCACACCGGCTCCTCTCTATCTAGACCTCACCAGCAAGTCACCTGCGGTCCATTGGGGAGCTTGTGCCTCTTCGTGCCGTTCACTCCCTGTCCCAACTCCAGGGGGCGGACTGCGCTTAGTCGCAAAGGCAAAACCGCTCTCGGCATCTCGGCCTCGGTGAGTACCATCTTTGTGACACCTTGTATCTAATTTTTAGGGACTCATTAATGACAGGAATAGTACCACTGGATTGGCGTAGGGCCAATGTGGTGCCTATATATAAAAAGGGAACAAAGTCTTTACCAAGTAACTATAGACCTGTTAGTTTAACTTCTATAGTCGGGAAGTTACTGGAGAGTTTAATAAAAGACCACATAGAAGAGTGTTGCTTAAAATATTATTTTCCAGCATGAAGACAATATAGATTCATGAAAGACAGAAGTTGTCATATAAATCTGATTTCTTTTTATGAGGAGGCAAGTAAAACCTTGGACAGAGGGGTGGCTGTGGATGTGGTATACTTGGATTTTGCAAAAGCGTTCGATACAGTTCTCCACACACGGCTAATGTGTAAGGTAAAGTCTACAGGCTTGGAAATATCAGTTTGTAAATGGATAGAAAACTGGCTAAAAGACCAAATTCAGAGAGTAGTGGTTAATGATTCTTACTCTGAATGGTCTAAGGTTATCAGTGGTGTACCCCAAGGTTCAGTGCTGGGACCCTTACTTTTTAATATCTTTGAAATGATACTTTTAATCCCAGACCCTATATCATTTATAGTCTTTGCCGATGACACTTAGCTATGCAGTGGAATAACGTCCTTACAGGATGTCTCCAATTTACAAGCTGACCTCAATGCACTGTCTAATTGGGCAACTATGTGGCAGATGAGGTTTAATGTTGATAAATGTAAAGTTATGCACTTGGGGGGTAAGAATATGCATGGATCATACATACTAGGGGGAGTACAACTGGGGGAATCCATAGTGGAGAAGGATCTGGGGGTTTTGGTAGATCATAAGCTCAATAATAACATGCAATGCCAAGCTTCGGTTTCCAAAGCAAGCAAAGTCCTTTCTTGTATTAAGAGAGGTATGGACTGCAGAGATAAAGATATTATTTTGCCCCTGTACAAATCATTAGTAAGACCTCTTCTGGAATATGCAGTTCAGTTTTGGGCACCAGTTCTCAAAAAAGATATAAGGGAACTGGAGAAAGTGCAGAGAAAGGCAACCAAACTGATAAGAGGCATGGAGTAGCTCAGCTATGAGGAAAGATTAGAGGAACTAAATTTATTCTCTCTTGAAATCAGGAGATTAAGGGATTAAGGGGGGATACGATCAACATGTACAAATATGTGAACTTGGTGTTGAGTTATTCACTTTATGGTCAACACAGAGGAGAAGGGGGCATTCTGTACATCTAGAGGAAAAGAGATTTCATCTCCAAATACGGAAAGGTTTCTTCACAGTAAGTGCTGTGAAAATGAGGAATAGGCTCCCTCCAGAGGTGGTTCTGGCCAGCTCAGTAGAATGCTTTAAGAAAGGCCTGGATTCTTTCCTAAAAGTACATAATATAACTGGATACTAACATTTATAGGTAAAGTTGATCCAGGGAAAATCCGATTGCCTCTCTGGGATCAGGAAGGAACTTCTTCCCCTGCTATAGCAAATTGGATCATGCTTTCCTGGGGTTTTTCGCCTTCCTCTGGATCAACTGTGGGTATAGGATTGTGTATAGGGATGAGCCGAACACCCCCCGGTTCGGTTCGTGGCAGAACATGTGAACGGACCGAAAGTTTGCGTGAACAATCGGACACTGCTAAAGTCTATGAGACCCAAACGTGAAAAATCAAAAGTGTGAATTTTAAAGGCTAATATGCAAGTTATTGACCTAAAAAGTGTTTGGGGACCCGGGTCCTGCCCCAGGGGGCATGTATCAATGCAAAAAAAAGTTTTAAAAACGGCTGTTTTTTGGGAGCAGTGATTTTAATAATGCTTAAAGTGAAAAAAATAAAAGTGAAATATTCCTTTAAATATCGTACCTTGGGGGTGTCCATAGTATGCCTGTAAAGTGGCGCGTGCTTCCCGTGCTTAGAACAGTCCCTGCACAAAATGACATTTCTAAAGGAATAAAAGTCATTTAAAACTGCTTGCGGCCTGTAATGTAATGTCGGGTCCCAGTAATATGGATAAAAATTATTGAGAAAAATGGCATGGGTACCCCCCCAGCCCATTACCAGGCCCTTTGGGTGTTGTATGGATATTAAGGGGAACCCCGCACCCAAATTAAAAAAAGAAAAGGCGTGGGGCCCCCAGGCCCTATATACTCTGAAAAGCAGTATACAGGTGGTCCAAACAAGACAGGGATTGTAGGTTTATTCTTAAGTTGAATCTGTTTGTAATTTGGAACAGGTACATTTTGTAAGTGTAGCTCCAGCCAAAAATCAATTTTTCAGCTTTTTGGATAATATAGGGAAGTGTTATCACCCCTGTAACATTTGTTTTGCTGTCTGTGCCCCTGTTCAGAAGATTTCACCTCACTTTCTGTCCCAATGACAATTGGATTTTGAAAATTTGGGGTTATTAGGGAAACAAGGACTGGTGATAAAACATCAGTGGAGACACCTTTTTCCCATATTAACTCTTACAGGAGAGAATTTCCCTTCCTAGGGGTAGATTTCCTCTAACTTCCTGTTGTCTCCCTCTGTTTGTAAGTAGGAGTCGTTTGTAAGTTGGATGTTTGAAAGTAGGGGATATATACTATACGGCCTGCCCTATATACTCTGCAGAAATTTGGGCCTTAAGTGTTTGTGAGGGCTTACAGTGTTGTGGCACCACCATTACTCTTGGTGGGCGCAGGAATGGGCCCTGCTGTGGAATATTAGATCAAAAATTGGTAATTACACGCCCTTGTTAAACAGGGGCAGAAAAATTGGGTCTTAGGCAGTGGTGGTGCCACAACACTGTAACCCCTCACAGATTCTGATGTTGAGCGCAGGAACTGGCCCTGCTGTGAAATATTAGAGCAAATATTGTAATTACATGCCCCTGTTAAACAGGGGCAGAAAAATTAGGCCTTAGGCACTTGTGGTGGTTGCACAACACTGCAACCCCTCACTGATACCCTAGTTGAGCTCAGGAACGAGCCCAGCTGCAAAATATTACAGCAAAAATTGTAATTACACGCCCCTGTTAAACGGGGGCAGAAAAATTGGGCCTTAGGCACTGGTGGTGGTGCCCTGAAACAAAAATGTTCTTAGAAGCTATCAACATGAACATTGAGGAGGAATAGGATAGTCACTCAGCATAACAGGATAGTCACTCAGCATTGGCAGTCTTCAAGGGCTCTCACATTCATAGAAAAATGAATCGGTTTCATCAGTATCAGGTGCTTGGTAGCTGGTGATTAGGGATGAGCTTCGTGTTCGAGTCGAACCCATGTTCGACTCGAACATCGGCTGTTCGATTGTTCGCCGAATTGCGAACGATATGGGCCGTTCGCGCCAAATTCGTGTGGCGCGTCACGGCCCATAATTCACTGCAGCATTGCAGTGCATTGCTTGCTGATGATTGGCCAAGCATGCACTATGACCCGCATGCTTGGCCAATCACAGCGCCGCCTTAACAGAGAGCCATAATTGGCCAAAGCCAAGGAGGCTTTGGCCAATTATGGCTCAGGGGATTTAGTACACGCCCCACACTATATAAGGCCGCCTGCACGTCGGCCCTGTGCAGTGTGTTCCGGTGTGCTTAGAGAGAGAGAGAGACAGTGTCATTTCATTTGAGTTAGCTAGATTAGGCAGGACAGTCAGTCAGTTAGCTGCACTTAAAGTGTATTGTGTATATATATGCATCCCAGGTGTTGCATATATATATATATATATATATATATATATATACACTGTATTCAGTTTAGCTAGATCCGTTCCTGTTATCTTCTAGACTATTTACATTTAGTGCAGTGCGTCCTGCTCACAGTGTTCAGCTAGATCCGTTCCTGTTATATTCCTACTGACAGGCAGGCTTGTCTTGTTACAGTATTTTGAAGAAAATTACTGGTGTTCTTTTGATCCTATTAGTACCACAGTCAGGCAGCTAGACTATTTACATTTAGTGCAGTGCGTCCTGCTCACAGTGTTCAGCTAGATCCGTTCCTGTTATCTTCTTACTGACAGGCAGGCTTGTCTTGTTACAGTATTTTAAAGAAAATTGCTGGTGTTCTTTTGATCCTATTAGTACCACAGTCAGGCAGCTAGACTATTTACAGTTAGTGCAGTGCGTCCTGCTCACAGTGTTCTGCTAAACCTACAAGTTAGTGGGGTGCGTCCTGCTCACAGTGTTCAGCTAAACCTACAAGTTAGTGGGGTGCGTCCACCTCACAGTGTTCAGCTAAACCTACAAGCTAGTGGGGTGCGTCCTGCTCACAGTGTTCAGCTAGATCTGTTCCTGTTATCTTCTTACTGACAGGCAGGCTTGTCTTGTTACAGTAAATACAGCTACCTGAAGAAAATTGCTGGTGTTCTTTTGATCCTATTAGTACCACAGTCAGGCAGCTAGACTATTTACAGTTAGTGCAGTGCGTCCTGCTCACAGTGTTCTGCTAAACCTACAAGTTAGTGGGGTGCGCCCTGCTCACAGTGTTCAGCTAAACCTACAAGTTAGTGGGGTGCGTCCACCTCACAGTGTTCAGCTAAAGCTACCTGTAGAAGGTTGGTGGTGTTCTCATACTACAGGCAGGCAGTTGATTTTGCTAGCTGCAGTATCAGTACATATATATATATATATATATATATATATCCCAGCTTAGTGCAGCTACAGGCCATTAGTATGTCTGGAAGGCCAAGAAGGAGAGGCAGACAGTCACAAGCCAATAAGAGAGGGCAAGCAGGCTCTGTGTCTAGTGCTGGTCGTGGAGACGGTGCATCCTCATCAGCACGTGGCCATGGGACACGCTTGGCCTTTTTTTCGGCAGCTGGCCATGTTGAGCCGCAACATGCGGAAGACTTGGTTGAGTGGATGACCAAGCCGTCCTCATCCTCCTCATCCTCTCTCACCCATGCCCAGGGTACTTTGTCTGGCAAAGCAGCGGCCTCTTCCCTTGGCTCAATGTCATCAGTGACTCCTTCCCTAGCCCCACCATGTCCTCCTGAGGAGTCCCTCGAACTGTTTGACCACAGTGTTGGGTACATGCTCCAGGAGGATGCCCAGCGTTTGGAAGGCTCTGATGATGATACTGAGCTCGATGAAGGCAGTAACGCAAGCACGGACAGAGGGGGTGCCCAAGAAGGACAGCAATCTGGCAGTCATGCTCCCCCTGCTGCAGCAGACTGCCAGGTTTGCTCCAGTGATGAGGAGGGAGGGGATGATGAGGTCACTGACTCAACGTGGGTGCCTGATAGGAGAGAGGAGGAGGAGGAGGAGGCGGCACATCACCAACGAGGCAGGATGCCCTCCAGGGGCCAGCCTAAGGGCAGCACATTGACTGCATCACACCCCAAAGCTCCACATGTGCAGGGCGCTGCAGTCTCTGCGCGTTATTCAAAAAGTTCTTTGGTGTGGGCCTTTTTTGAGACGAGTGCATCAGATCGCACCGCTGCTATTTGCAACATATGTCTCAAGCGTATCTCGCGTGGCCAAAACATCTCCCGCTTGGGTACCACATGCTTGACCAGACATATGTTGACCTGCCATGCAGTTCGTTGGCAAGCGTATCTAAAAGACCCACACCAAAGAACAAAGAGGACCTCTGCTTGCTCCTCATCAGCTGAGATTTCCAACCCCACTAGACCTTCAGTCCTCTCTGAGACCTGCACTGAGAGGAATGAAGGTGTAGAATTAGGTGTGTCACAGCCACGTACTTGTGCGCAATCTGATTTTGGTACACCGACGTCAGATTGTACCAGGCAAATTTCCCTGCCCCAGCTGCTGCACCGCCGAAAGAAGTTTGCTCCCAGCCATCCACATGCCCAACGGTTGAATGCTAGCTTGGCAAAATTGCTAGCACTTCAACTGCTGCCTTTTCAGTTGGTAGACTCTGCCCCCTTCCGTGAGTTTGTGGAATGTGCGGTTCCTCAGTGGCAGGTACCCAAACGCCACTTTTTCTCACGGAAGGCAATTCCGGCTCTCTACCAGCATGTGGAAGGCAATGTCCATGCCTCGCTGGACAGGGCGGTCAGCGGTAAGGTGCATATTACCGCTGACTCATGGTCCAGCAGGCATGGACAGGGACGTTACCTAAGTTTCATGGCGCATTGGGTGACTCTGCTGGCAGCTGGGAAGGATGCAGGACAAGGTGCAGTAGTGTTGGAGGTTGTTCCGCCACCACGCCTCCAAAATGCTAATGATTGTGACACACCTCTCTCCTCCACCCCCTCCTCTTCTTCTTCCTCCATGGCCTCTTCCTCGGAACCAGCGGTGCTCCGTAGTCGTTCAAGGGGCTACGCAAGTACGCAGGCCAAAAGATGCCATGCGGTGCTTGAGCTGGTGTGCTTGGGGGACAGGAGCCACACTGGGGCAGAGGTTCTGTCAGCTCTGCAGGGGCAGGTTCAGAGGTGGTTGACGCCACGCCAACTTAAGGCAGGAATGGTGGTTTGCGACAATGGCACCAACCTCCTCTCTGCCCTCCGACAGGGACAAATGACCCATGTGCCCTGTTTGGCTCACGTCCTTAACTTGGTGGTGCAGCGGTTCTTGGGCAGGTACCCGGGCTTACAGGATGTCCTGAGGCAGGCCGGGAAAGTCTGTGTGCATTTCCGCCGGTCATATAATGCCAGTGCTCGGCTGACGGACCTCCAAAAGGAGTTTAACCTGCCCAAGAACCGCCTAATCTGTGACATGCCCACCAGGTGGAACTCAATGTTGGCCATGCTGCAGCGGCTGCACACGCAGCAGAGGGCCATCAATGAGTACCTGTGCGACTATGGCACCAGGACAGGGTCAGGGGAGCTTGGTTTTTTTTCCCCACGCCAGTGGGCCATGATCAGGGATGCATGCACTGTCCTGTCACCATTTGAGGAGGCCACGAGGATGGTGAGCAGTGACAGTGCATGCATCAGTGACACTGTCCCCCTTGTCCACCTGTTGGAGCACACGCTGCGTGGAATAATGGACAGGGCACTTGAGGCAGAACAGAGGCAGGAAGAGGAGGACTTCCTTAGCTCTCAAGGCCCCCTTTATCCAGACAGTGTTCCTGCGTGCCCGCCGATCACACAGGAAGAGGACGAGGAGGAAGAGGAGGAGGAGGAGGAGGAAGATTGTGTCAGTATGGAGGTGGAGCCTGGCACTCAGCATCAGCAGCAGTCTTTAAGGGATCAGTCCCAAGAAACACATGGACTTGTACGTGGCTGGGAGGAGGTGGCTGCGGACCATGTCGTCCTTAGTGACCCAGAGGACTCCGGACCGAATGCCTCAGCAAACCTACGCTGCATGGCCTCCCTGATCCTGCAGAGCCTGCGTAAGGATCCTCGTATTCGTGGTATCAAGGAGAAGGACCAATACTGGCTGGCAACCCTCCTTGATCCACGTTACAAGGGTAAGGTTGCGGACCTTATCTTGCCATCGCAGAGGGAGCAGAGGATGAAACATCTTCGGGAGGCCTTGCAGAAAGGTCTGTGCAATGCGTTCCCAGAGACTGGGAGGTTACAAACTCCTGTTTCTGGACAACGTGTTGCTGAGGCTTCGGTCAGTCAAAGAAGGAGCGGTGGAGAAGGTGGCCGTCTGACCGATGCGTTCAGACAATTTTTTGGTCCGCAGCCCCAAGGTATGATCGGTTCCAGCAACCATCGCCAGCGTCTGTTTTACATGGTGCAGGAATACCTAGGGGCAAGATCAGACTTGGACACCTTTCCCACCGAAAATCCTCTGGGTTACTGGGTCTTGAGGATGGATCACTGGCCAGAGCTTGCACAGTATGCAATTGAGCTACTGGCCTGTCCTGCATCCAGTGTTCTTTCGGAAGGCACATTCAGTGCTGCTGGAGGCGTGGTAACCGATCACAGGGTGCGTCTGTCCACTGACTCGGTTGATCGACTGACCTTCATAAAAATGAATGAGTCTTGGATCACCACCAGCTACCAAGCACCTGATGCTGATGTAACCGAATAATTTTTTTTGAAATCTCAGATCCCTTCAAAGACTGCCTATGCTGATGCTGAGTGACTATCCCTGAGTAATTATCCTCTTCCTCCTCAATCATCACGCTGATAGCTTGTAAGAACATTTTTGGTTCTGGGTGCCACCACCAGTGCCTAAGGCACAATTTTTCAGCCCCTGTTTAACAGGGGCGTGTAATTACAATTTTTGATGCAATACTTTGCAGCAGGGCTCGTTCCTGCATTCCAACTAGAGTGTCTGTGAGGGGTTGCAGTGTTGTGGCACCAGCACCAGTGCCTAAGGCCTAATTTTTCAGCTCCTGTTCAACAGGGGCATGTAATTACAATTCTTGATCTAATATTTCACAGCAGAGCCCTGTGAGGGCTTACAGTGTTGTGGCCACAGCAACACCTAAGGCCCAAATTTCTGCTGAGTATACAGGGCAGGACCCTACTTTCAAACAACTAACTTACAAACGACTCCTACTTGCAAACGGAAGGAGACAACAGGAAGTGAAATCTACCCCTAGGAAGGGAAATTCTCTCCTGTAAGAGTTAATATGGGAAAAACATTTCTCCTTTCCAATCCATTGGGACAAAAAGTGAGGTGAAATCTTCTGAAGAGGAGGAAAGACAGCAAAACAAATGTCACAGGGGTGATAACCCTTCCCTATGTTTTCCAAAAAGCTTAAAAAAGATTTTTTGGCTGGAGCTAAACACGTTAAAAATGTACCCGTTCAAAATTACAAAGAGATTCTACTTAACAACAAACCTACAGCCTGTATACTGCTGTTCAGAGTATATAGGGCCTGGTGGCCCCACACCTTTCCTTATTTTAATTTGGGTGCGGGGTTCCCCTTAATATCCATACAAGACCCAAAGGGCCTGGTAATGGACTGGGGGGTACCCATGCCGTTTGTCTCACTGATTTTCATCCATATTGCCAGGACCCGACATTACATTAAACCCGCAAGCAGTTTTAAATGAGATTTTTTCCTTTAAAAATGACATTTGGTGCAGGGACTGTTCTAAACACGGGAAACACGCGTCACTTTACAGGCATACTATAGACACCCCTCAGGTACGATATTTAAAGGAATATTTCACTTTTTTTTTTTTACTTTAAGCATCATTAAAATCACTGCTCCCGAAAAAACGGCCGTTTTTAAAAGTTTTTTTTGCATTGATACATGTCCCCTGGGGTAGGACCCGGGTCCCCAAACCCTTTTTAGGACAATACCATGCAAATTAGCCTTTAAAATGAGCACTTTTGATTTCGAACGTTCGAGTCCCATAGACGTCAATAGGGTTCTAACGTTCGTGCGAACTTTCGGTCCGTTCGCAGGTTCTGGTGCGAACCGAACCGGGGGGTGTTCGGCTCATCCCTACTGGTGATCCAAGACTGATTCATTTTTATGAAGGTGAGCCGATCAACTGAGTCTGTGGACAGGCGCACTCTGTGATCGGTTACAAAGCCTCCAGCAGCACTGAATGTGCGTTCAGAAAGAACGCTGGATGCAAGACAGGCCAGTAGCTCAATTGCATATTGTGCAAGCTCTGGCCAGTGATCCATCCTCAAGACCGAGTAACCCAGTGGATTTTCGGTTGGAAAGGTCTCCAAGTCTGACCTTGCCCCTAGGTATTCCTGCACCATGTAAATCAGACACTGACAATGGTTGCTGGAGCCGATTAGACCTTGGGGCTGCGGACTAAAGAATTGTCTGAAAGCATCGGTCAGACGGCCATCTTCTCCACCGCTCCTTCTGTGACTGACCGAAGCCTCAGCAACACGTTGTCCAGGAGGGCCAGGAAATTGTAACCTCCCAGGCTCTGGAAACGCATTGCACAAACCTTTCTGCAAGGCCTCCTGAAGATGTTTCATCCTCTGCACCCTCTGCGAAGGCTGGATAAATTCTGCAACCTTACCTTTGTAACGTGGATCAAGAAGGGTTGCCAGCCAGTAATGATCCCTCTCCTTGATACCACGAATCCGAGGGTCCTTTCACAGGCTTTGCAGGATCAGGGAGGCCATGCGGCAAAGGTTTGCTGAGGCATTCGATCTGGAGTCCTCTGGGTCACTAAGGATGACATGATCCACAGCCAACCCCTCCCAGCCACGTATAAGTTCATGGGTTTCTGGGGACTGAAAACGATCCCTTGAAGACTGCTGCTGATGCTGAGTGCCAGGCTCCACCTCCATGCAGACACAATACTCATCTTCCTCTTCCTCCTCTTACTGTGTAATCGGCGGGCCCACAGGAATACTGTCTGGATAAAGGTATGGATGTCCTCTTTCTCCCTCTGTTCTGCCTCAAGTGCCCTGTCCATTATTCAATGAAGCGTGTGCTCGAACAGGAAGACAAGAGGGACAGTATTACTGATGCATGCACTGTCACTGCTCACTATCCTCATGGCCTCCTCAAATGGTGACAGTACAGTGCATGCATCCTTGATCAGTAAGTGTATCAAAGTGTAGCGCTGTGGTGCCAAATTAAATAACCATAATTAATAGTGAATTGTACATATAGCACATGTAGTGAAAAAATTATATGACAAAGTAATATAAAATAAAGTCTCTAGTAATCTCCAAGTGTCAATCATGTGCGTTGATTAATCGTAGTCCATATTGGAATGGGACGGTCCTGATCCCCGTGTAGATAGCCATTAGGGTAGATGAAAGGTGAAAATACCAATGTGATAGTACCACCACCAGAATGAATGCAGGCTTACCAGAAAGTTTGAACTCAAAAGAACATACGTTCTATGAGTCAAACGAGCTTGTATTGCAAACCAGCAATGGAGGAGGAACCTTAGAAATCAACGGTGATTGGAATCTGGAGTCCCCAAAGCCTTCATGGAAGGGTCTACACTGACACATAGGTTATCACATGGGTCCCGCCTCAAAATCCTTGAATCATAACCTTTAGAGATAAGTTTCTGAAGCTGTTTTTTATATACATTAGTGGGATTATTAGGGAGTTCCCTGTATGTATTAGGTTCGCTCAAAATACGATACATCTCCTCTTCGTATTGACTCTTATCTAGAACCACAATACCACCCCCCTTATCCGCTGGACGGACAACCAAGTTTTTCCGTGCACACAAAGATTGCAGTCCATCTTTTGACAGCGGTGGGTGGTGAATATGTTTCTCGGGTAATTTTGCAAGATCCTCAAGGACAAGGTCCCTAAAGATTTTTACCGCAGGGGCTACAGGGATGGGGGAGAGAAGAGAGGGTTAAGCGGGATCCATGTGATAACCTATGTTATCACCGCACATGATTGAAACTTGGAGATTACTAGAGACTTTATTTTATATAACTTTGTCATATAATTTTTCATTACATGTGTTATATGTACAATTCACTATTAATTATGGTTATTTAATTTGGCACCACAGCGCTACACTTTGATACACTTGTTTTGAGCAAAATTTCTGTTTGTTGTGTTAGTTGCTAATTATTGAGCAAGCGCAGAGTAATATTTTTTGATCCTTGATCAGTAGCCACTGGCGTGGCGAAAAAAAGCCAAGCTCCCCTGACCCTGTCCTGGTGCCTTACTCACACAGGTACTCATTGATGACCCTCTTCTGCGTGTGCAGCCGCTGCAGCATTGCCAACATTGAGTTACACCTTGTGGGCATGTCACAAATAAAGCAGTTCTTGGGCAGGTTGCATTCCTTTTGAAGGTCAGCCAGCCGAGCACTGGCATTATATGACCGGCGGAAATGCCCACAGACTTTCCTGGCCTGCCTCAGGAGATCCTGTAAGCCCGGGTACCGGCACAAGAACCGCTGCACCACCAAATTAAGGACATGAGCCAAACAGGGAACATGGGTCAAGTGTCCCTGTCAGAGGGCGGAGAGGAGGTTGGTGTCATTGTCACAAACCACCATTCTTGGCTGAAGCTGGTGTGGCGTCAACCACCTCTGAGTCTGCCCCTGTAGAGCTGACAGAATCTCTGCCCCAATGTGGCTCCTGTCCCCTAAGCAGACCAACTCAAGCACCGCATGGCATCTATCAATGCCTGCTGGACCATGAGTCAGCGGTAATATTCATCTTACCGGTGACCGCCCTGTCCAACGAGGCCAAGACATTGCCTTCCACATGCCGGTATAGAGCCGGAATGGCCTTCCGTGAAAAGAAATGGTGTTTGGGAACCTGCCACTGAGGTACCGCACATTCCACGAAAGGGGGCAGAGTCTACCAGCTGAAAAGGCAGCAGTTGGAGTGCTATCAATTTAGCCAAGCTAGCATTCAGCCGCTGAACATGTGGATGGCTGAGCCCAAATTTCTTTCTACTGTTTAGCAACTGGGGTAGGGAAATTTGCCTGCTACAATCGGATGTTGGTGTAGCGATAGCAGATTGCCCGCAAGTACTTGGCACACTTAATTCTACACCTTCATTCCTCTCAGTGCAGGTTTCTGAGAGGACTGAAGGTATAGTGGGGTTGGAGATACCAGCAGATGAGGAGCAAGGAGAGGTCCGCCTTGTTCTTTGGTGTGGGTCTTTTAAGTACCGTTGCCAACGAACTGCATGGGAGGTCGACATATATCTGGTCAAGCATGTGGTGCCCAAGCGGCTGTTCTTTTGGCCACGCTTGATACGCTTCAGACATATGTTGCAAACAGCAATGGTGTGATCTGCTGCACACATATCAAAAAAGGCCCACACCAAAGAACTTTTCAAAGTACGCGGGGAGTCAGCAGCGCCCTGCACATGCGGAGCTCTGCGGTGTGATGCAGTCGGGTGACTGCCCTTAAGCTGGCCCCTGGAGGGCATCCTGCCTCATTGGAGATGTGCCTCCTCCTCCTTTTTCTCTCTTCTATCAGGCACCAACGTAGAGTCAGTGACCTCATCATCCCCTCCCTCCTCATCACTGGAGCAAACCTGGCAGAGGGAACATGATTGCCAGTTTCTTGTCCTTCTTGGGCACCCCCTCTCTCTGGGCTCACGTTACTGCCTTCCTCAACCTGGGTACTATCATCTGAGCCTTCAAAATGCTGTGCATCCTCCTGCAGCATGTACCCAACACTGTGGTCAAACAGTTCGGGGGACTCCTCCGTGCATGATGGTGGGGCTAGGGAAGGAGTGACTGATGACATTGAGCCGATAGAATAGGCCGCTTTGGTAGCTGCATTGGCAGGCAAACTACTCAGAGCCTGGGTGACAGAGGATGAGGAGGATGAGGACAGCTTAGTTATCCACTCTACCAACTCTTCTGCATGTTGTGGATCAACACGGCCAGCTGCCGAAAAAAGGACAAGCGTGCCCCACGGCCACGTGCTGAGGATGCATGGTGTCCAAGACCAGCACTGTTGGCTGTAAACACAGAGCCTGCTTGCCCTCTTTTAGTGTCCTGTGGGCATCTGCCTCTCCTTGGTGGCCTTCCAGACATGCTGTGAAATTTTATTAGCAAAACACCGCCTGACGTTTACTAGAAAAAGTACACCAGGAATGACCTGCAGTCAGATATAGGCTTGGCTAGACTAGAATGCAGTGGATATATATATGTAGGAAACTGTATATATATATATTTAATGCACTGCAGATCACTGAATCACCTGCCTGTCTGCCTGAAAGTGTATTTGAAAACGTACACCAGGAATGGCCTGCAGTCAGATATAGACTTGGCTAGACTGGAATGCAGTGGATATATATGTAGGAGACTGTATATATATTTTATGCACTGCAGATCACTGAATCGCCTGCCTGAAAGTGTATTTGAAAACATACACCAGGAATGGCCTGGTGTACGTTTGTACACCAAAGTGCAGCCATTTCTTCTACTTTTTGAATGCAAAGAGATTTATTGTCTCTCGAACAGAAATGCGGGAGGGAGGGTTAGTGCCAGGACACCCTTAGGAACATGCAACGGTAATTGGCAGACTCCGAGACTTCTATAGGCAGACAGCTATACAGGTGAAGGCCTCCAGCCAGACACCGTTTCTGTATAGGTAGGACTGCTGTCTCCTATGGCAACAATCTTGTAGCAGTTACTAACCGTAGTTATACTCAACTATTGGCAACACAAACAGTTCTCCTAACTCGACAGTCACTCACTATGGATCTTTACTCAATGAACTCCCAGTCTTTCACTAGACCTTGGACCCAATAGCCACTGAATCCCTTGAGCTCTTCCACTTTTAGTATTCAGTATTACGGATGAGCCGAATATCCCCCGGTTCAGTTTGCACCAGAACATACCGAACAGGCAAAAAATTTGACAGAACACACGAACACCGTTAAAGTCTATGGGAGACAAACATGAATAATCAAAAGTGCTCATTTTAAAGGATTATATGCAAGTTATTGTCATAAAAAGTGTTTGGGGACCCGGGTCCTGCCCCAGGGAATAGTATCAATGCAAAAATTTTTTTTAAAAACGGCCATTTTTGGGAGCAGTGATTTTTTTAATGCTTAAAGTGAAACAATAAAAATGAAATATTCGTTTAAATATCATGCCTGGGGGTGTCTATAGTATACCTGTAAAGTGGTGCATTTTTCCCGTGTTTTAGAACAGTACCACAGAAAAATGAAATTTTTAAAGGAAAAATTGTCATTTAAAACTGATCGCGGCTGTAATGAATTGTCAGGTCTCGACAATATAGATAAAACTCATTGAAAAAAAGAGCATGGGGTCCCCCCCAGTCTATTACCAGGCCCTTTGGGTCTGGTATGAATATTAAGGGGAACCCCAAACCAAAATTAAAAAAAAAAAATGTGTGGAGGTCCCTCTAATATCCATACCAGGCCCTTCAGGTCTGATATGGAAATTAAGGGGAACCCTGAGCCAAATTTAAAAAAAATGGTGTAAGGGTCCCCCCCAAAATCCATACCAGACCCCCAGATCCTGACCTCCCCCTGTGTGAAATGGTAATGGGTACAAGTACCCCACGGGGAAGCCATAGGGAAGTCCCCGTGGTGTCAGAGGGGGCGGGGCCATTTGGTAACGTAAATGGGTAACCCCGCCCCTCTTACGCCACGGGGAAGCCATAGGGAAACCCCCATGGTGTAAGAGGGGGCGGGGTCACCCAGGTACGTCACCAGGTGGCCCCGCCCTCAGTTATATAAGAACTGTCATAAGCGAAGAAGCATCACACAGCGGGAGCCTCCCATAGAGGTGGATCGGTTGCGGATTTCTTTTTCTTTTTCGGTCCATCGCGGCGTGAAGAAGAAGATGACTGCACATCGTGGGACATTTTTTTTTTTTTTTAATAATGGAATTGTCCCCAAGCTGTGTCTTGTAGTTTTTAACATTTTGACACTTTTTCTGTGAAATGGTAGGCCTTTACCATTTCACATAGGGGGGAGGCCGGGATCTGGGGGTCCCCTTGTTAAAGGGGGCTTCCAGATTCTGATAAGCCCCCGCCCGCAGACCCCCACAACCACCGGGCAAGGGTTGTGGGGATGAGGCCCTTGTCACCATCAACATGGGGACAAGGTGCTTTGGGGGGCTACCCCAAAACACCCTCCACATGTTGAGGGCATGTGGCCTGGTATGGTTCAGGAAGGGGAGTGCTCTCTCGTCCCCCCTCTTTTCCTGTGGCCTGCCAGGTTGCGTGCTCGGATAAGGGTCTAGTATGGATTTTAGGGGGACCTCTACACTATTTTTTTTTAATTTTGGCGCAGGGTTCCCCTTAAAATACATACCAGACCTAAAGGGTCAGGTATGGATTTTTGGGGGGCTCCTACGCCATTTTTTTAAAATTGGGCGCAGTGTTCCCCTTAATATCCATATCACACCCGAAGGGCCTGGTATGGATTATAGGGAGACCCCCACGCAATTTTTTTTTTAATTTTGGTTCGGGGTTCCCCTTAATATTCATACCAGACCCAAAGGGCCTGGTAATAGACTGGGGGGATCCCATGCTCTTTTTTTTCAATGAGTTTTATCTATATTGCCAAGACCCGACAATTCCTTACAGCCGAGATCAGTTTTAAATGCCAATTTTTCCTTTAGAAATGTAATTTTTCTGTGGTACTGTTCTAAACACGGGAAAAATGCGCCAATTTACAGGCATACTGTAGACACACCCCAGGCACAATATTTACAGGAATATTTCATTTTTATTGTTTCACTTTAAGCATTAAAAAAATCACTGCTCCCGAAAAAATGGCCGTTTTTAAAAAAAAAAAAATAATTAAAACATGTCCCCTGGGGCAGGACCCAGGTCCCCAAACACGTTTTATGGCAATAACTTGCATATAAGCCTTTAAAATGAACACTTTTGATTTTTCATGTTACTGTCCCATAGACTTTAACGGTGTTTCGTTGGCTTTCAAATTTGCCCCGAACAACGCATATTGTTCGGTGTTCGCAGAACATCCGAACAACCAAAGTTCGGCCCGAACTTATGCTCGCCCATTTCTTTTCAGTATCTTCCTCAAGCGTCACCCCTGCTTCCCTGCTGGGTCCCTGGCTTGGCACTCACAGATACTCGTTAAGCGTCACCCCCGCTGACATGCTAGGTCCCTGGGTTTGCACTCACTGATGCTCCACAACCGTCACCTCTGCTGTCCCGCTGGGTCCCTGACTTGGCACTTGCTGAAGTTTTCCCACTAGTTCACCGTCCCCGGCTGGTGAGAAGTCTGCTCTGGTACTGTCCTTAGCTTACTCACAGTGGATGTGATGGTCCCTTAGTGGCGACAGCTTACCCTCTACCTCCAACCACAGCAAGTTCCCCCGGCCAGGGGGAACTGCTACTTCTGGTTGGACTACAAGCCCACAGTCTCAACCTTGCTCTGCTTCTCCTGCTCTTGGATAGGCCCTCAGATAGCCTAGCAGCCACTAGTCCCTGGGATAGGCCTCAGGCTTCTGACCTAGCAGCTTGGGGCAACATAACACACGTCCACCCAGACAGCCGTCCAGGTGGCACAGAACCCCGAACATCTGGCTCCACCCCAAATAAATAGGCGCTCCCAGCAGGCCAAGGGACCAAAGAAAATCCCTGCCCATTGGCTGAGACACCCCATTCATTCATAATCTGTCCTTGCCATGCCCTTCTCTTATCCAATGTCACCAGATATAATGCCACCTAGTGACAGAAGAGAGAAGTGCAGCAATTACAGAATTCAAATCAATTGATCTCCTAACAATTGGCCAAGGCAACTATCGCCTGGCAACTGATGTTTGGGCAGGGCTGCTATCAAATGTAGAGTGCTACATGTATATGGGGGATTTATATTTTACATATATGTAACAATATTCAAATGATCAAATTATTTCCAAGCTTTTTTGGGAAACTTAAGACCAAAGTGTAAGTGAAGCCACTGAACACCAAACCAAAAGTAGCTTGAATATTAAAAAATCTTCTTCTTGCATTTCCAACTGTGCAAAGAAAAGTGTACTCCACCCAGTGACAAACCAAATCTGCCCACCTCAAAGTTGTGATTTCAGTAATATAGGAAAGGCCAAACAGCGCTATACCCCAACTGGGCTGATAATAATGGTAGAAGCTGGTCTCTCTTACTCCACCTCCATATTCTAAGATCAATAAATCAATATCGCTTATCATAAAGCATGCTTGCCTATTGACAAACTGCTCTCATAGAAGGTAGTAGTTTCTACTGAGGAAGTTCTGATTGGCTGGACTTAATACACAAGGGGGTGGAGTCATATGCCGATGACTGAATCACGTTTGCAGTGCCAAAGCTAAGATCAGTGAGCAGTTCGCCAACAGGCGAGAATGAGATGAGCTCATCACTGTGCTCCTTCTCTTTTCATTTTCCAATTATAGGCTGGGGCAAGTCCAGGAGGACCTGAGAAGGATCCATGAAATACCCTTTACTCCCTAATTTCTTAAAATCTAAAGTCCCATGTGTGTTATAGAAGAGGACATTATATTTGTTTTTTGATTTGAGAGAATGGCATCAATTTCCTTTGTAAAGCAAGTTCTGACTGGCTGGGAAAACTCCTGAGTGGCATATGAGGAGTAGGGATGAGCTTCATGTTTCGAGTCGAACCCATGTTCGACTCGAACATCGTCTGTTCAACTGTTCGTCGAATTGCGAACGATATGGGCCGTTCGCACCAAATTCGTGTGGCGCGTCACGGCCTATAATTCACTGCGGCATCGCAGTGCATTGCTGGCTGATGATTGGCCAAGCATGCACTATGAGCCACATGCTTGGCCAATCACAGCGCCGTCAGTAGAGAGAGCTGTAATTGGCCAAAGCCAGGGTGGCTTTGGTCAATTATGGCTCAGGGGGTTTAAAACACCCCTCACACTATATAAGGCCGCCTGCACAGCGGCCCTGTGTAGTGTGTTCCGGCGTGCTGAGAGATAGAGAGAGAGAGAGAGAGACAGTGTCATTTCATTTGAGTTAGATAGATTAGGCAGGGCAGTCAGTCAGTTAGCTGCACTTACAGTGTATTGTGTATATATATGCATCCCAGGTGTTGTGTGTGTGTGTGTATATATATATATACACTGTATTCAGTTTAGCTAGATCCGTTCCTGTTATCTTCCTACTGACAGGCAGGCTTGTCTTGTTACAGTATTTACAGCTACCTGAAGAAAATTGCTGGTGTTCTTTTGATCCTATTAATACCACAGTCAGGCAGCTAGACTATTTACAGTTAGTGTAGTGCGTCCTGCTTACAGTGTTCAGCTAAAGCTACAAGTTAGTTTATTGTGACCTCTGCACAGTGTTCAGCTAAAGCTACAAGTTAGCGTAGTGCATCCTCCTCACAGTGTTCAGCTAAAGCTACAGGTTAGTTTACTGTGACCTCTGCACAGTGTTCAGCTAAAGCTAAAAGTTAGTGTAGTGCGTCCTCCTCACAGTGTTCAGCTAAAGCTACAGGTTAGTTTAGTGTGACCTTTGCACAGTGTTCAGCTAAAGCTACAAGTAAGTGTAGTGCGTCCTCCTCACAGTGTTCAGCTAAAACTACAAGTTAGTGTAGTGCGACCTCTGCACAGTGTTCAGCTAAAGCTACAAGTTAGTGTAGTGCGACCTCTGCACAGTGTTCAGCTAAAGCTACAACTTAGTGTAGTGCGTCCTCTGAACAGTGTTGATCTAATGCTACATGTTAGTGTAGTGCGTCCTCTGAACAGTGTTCAGCTAAAGCTACAGGTTAGTTTAGTGTGACCTCTACACAGTGTTCAGCTAAAGCTACAAGTTAGTGTAGTGCATCCTCCTCACAGTGTTCAGCTAAAACTACAAGTTAATGTAGTGCAACAACTGCACAGTGTTCAGCTAAAGCTACAAGTTAGTGTAGTGCGTCCTCTGAACAGTGTTAATCTAAAGCTACAAGTTAGTGTAGTGCGTCCTCCTCACAGTGTTCAGCTAAAGCTACAAGTTAGTGTAGTGCGACCTCTGCACAGTGTTCAGCTAAAGCTACAAGTTAGTGTAGTGCGACCTCTGCACAGTGTTCAGCTAAAGCTACCTGTAGAAGGTTGGTGGTGTTTTCCTGATCCTATCACTACCGCAGGCAGCTAAAGTATTTACACGTTAGTGTAGTGCAACCTCTGCACTGTTCAGCTAAAGCTACCTGTAGAAGGTTGGTGGTGTTTTCCTGATCCTATCACTACCGCAGGCAGCTACATTATTTACACGTTAGTCTAGTGTGACCTCTGCACAGTGTTCAGCTAAAGCTACCTGTAGAAGGTTGGTGGTGTTTTCCTGATCCTATCACTACCGCAGGCAGCTACATTATTTACACATTAGTGTAGTGCGACCTCTGCACAGTGTTCAGCTAAAGCTACCTGTAGAAGGTTGGTGGTGTTTTCCTGATCCTATCACTACCGCAGGCAGCTACATTATTTACACGTTAGTCTAGTGTGACCTCTGCACAGTGTTCAGCTAAAGCTACCTGTAGAAGGTTGGTGGTGTTTTCCTGATCCTATCACTACCGCAGGCAGCTAAAGTATTTACACGTTAGTGTAGTGCGACCTCTGCACTGTTCAGCTAAAGCTACCTGTAGAAGGTTGGTGGTGTTCTCATACTGTAGGCAGGCAGTTGATTTTGCTAGCTGCAGTATCAGTATATATATAGATATATATATATATATCTATATATATCTATATCCCCGCTTAGTACAGGCCATTAGTATGTCTGGAAGGCCAACAAGGAGAGGCAGACAGTCACAAGCCAATAAAAGAGGGCAAGCAGGCTCTGTGTCTAGAGGCAACGGTGCTGGTTGTGGAGACGGTGCATCCTCATCAGCACGTGGCCGGCAGCTGGCCGTGTTGAGCCGCAACATGCGGAAGACTTGGTCGAGTGGATGACTAAGCCGTCCTCATCCTCCCTCACCCGTGCTCAGGGTACTTTGTCTGGCAAAGCAGCTGCCAACGCGGCCTCTTCCCTCGGCTCAATGGCATCAGTGACTCCTTCCCTAGCCCCACCATGTCCTCCTGAGGAGTCCCTCAAACTGTTTGACCACAGTGTTGGGTATATGCTCCAGGAGGATGCCCAGCGTTTAGAAGGCTCTGATGATGATACTGAGCTAGATGAAGGCAGTAACGTGAGCATGGACAGAGGGGGTGCCCAAGAAGGACAGCAATCTGGCAGTCATGCTCCCCCTGCTGCAGCATACTGCCAGGTTTGTTTCAGTGATGAGGAGGGAGGGGATGATGAGGTCACTGACTCAATGTGGGTGCCTGATAGGAGAGAGGAGGAGGAGGCACATCACCAATGAGGCAGGATGCCCTCCAGGGGCTAGCCTAAGGGCAGCACGCTGCTGTCTCTGCGCGTTATTCCAAAAGTTCTTTGGTGTGGGCCTTTTTTGAGACGAGTGCATCAGATTGCACTGCTGCTATTTGCAACATATGTCTCAAGCGTATCTTGCGTGGCCAAAACATCTCCCGCTTGGGCACCACATGCTTGACCAGACATATGTTGACCTGCCATGCAGTTCGTTGGCAAGCGTATCTAATACACCCACACCAAAGAACAAAGAGGACCTCTCCTTGCTCCTCATCAGCTGAGATCTCCAACCCCACTATACCTTCAGTCCTCTCTGAGACCTGCACTGAGAGGAATGAGGGTGTAGAATTAGGTGTGTCACAGCCAAGTACTTGCGGGCAATCTGCTTTCGGTACACCGACGTCAGATTGTACCAGGCAAATTTCCCTGCCCCAGCTGCTGCACCACCGAAAGAAGTTCGCTCCCAGCCATCCACATGCCCAGCGGTTGAATGCTAGCTTAGCAAAATTGCTAGCACTTCAACTGCTACCTTTTCAGTTGGTAGACTCTGCCCCCTTCCGTGAGTTTGTGGAATGTGCGGTTCCTCAGTGGCAGGTACCTAATTGCGACTTCTCACGAAGGCGATTCCGGCTCTCTACCGGCATGTGGAAGGCAATGTCTTGGCTTCGCTGGACAGTGCGGTCAGTGATAAGGTGCATATTACCACTGACTCATGGTCCAGCAGGTATGGACAGGGACGTTACCTAAGTTTTACGGCGCATTGGGTCACTCTGCTGGCAGCTGGGAAGGATGCAGGACAAGGTTCAGTAGTGTTGGAGGTTGTTCCGCCACCACGCCTCCAAAATGCCACTACTAATGATTGTGACACACCTCTCTCCTCCACCCCTTCCTCTTCTTCTTCCTCCATGGCCTCTTCCTGTGCTTTGTCCTCGGAACCAGTGGTGGTCCGTAGCCGTTCAAGGGGCTACGCAAGTACGCAGGCCAAAAGATGCCATGCGGTGCTTGAGCTGGTGTGCTTGGGGTACAGGAGTCACACTGGGGCAGAGGTTCTGTCAGCTCTGCAGGGGCAGGTTCAGAGGTGGTTGACGCCATGCCAACTTAAGGCAGGAATGGTGGTTTGCGACAATGGCACCAACCTCCTCTCCGCCCTCCGACAGGGACAACTGACCCATGTGCCCTGTTTGGCTCACGTCCTTAACTTGGTGGTGCAGCGGTTCTTGGGCAGGTACCCGGGCTTACAGGATGTCCTGAGGCAGGCCAGGAAAGTCTGTGTGCATTTCCGCCAGTCATATAATGCCAGTGCTCGGCTGGCAGACCTCCAAAAGGAATTTAACCTGCCCAAGAACCGCCTAATCTGTGACATGCCCACCTGGTGGAACTCAATGTTGGCCATGCTGCAGCGGCTGCACACGCAGCAGAGGGCCATCAATGAGTACCTGTGTGACTATGGCACCAGGACAGAGTCAGGGGAGCTTGTTTTTTTTTCCCCACGCCAGTGGGCCATGATCAGGGATGCATGCACTGTCGTGTCACCATTTGAGGAGGCCACGAGGATGGTGAGCAGTGACAGTGCATGCATCAGTGACACTGTCCCCCTTGTCCACCTGTTGGAGCACATGCTGCGTGGAATAATGGACAGGGCACTTGAGGCAGAATAGAGGCAGGAAGAGGAGGACTTCCTTAGCTCTCAAGGCCCCCTTTATCCAGACAGTGTTCCTGCGTGCCCGCCGATCACACAGGAAGAGGACGAGGAGGAGGGGGAGGAGGAGGAGGATTGTGTCAATATGGAGGTGGAGCCTGGCACTCAGCATCAGCAGTAGTCTTTAAGGGATCATTTAGAGTCCCAAGAAACACATGGACTTGTACGTGGCTGGGAGGAGGTGGCTGCGGATCATGTCGTCCTTAGTGACCCAGAGGACTCCGGACCGAATGCCTCAGCAAACCTATGCTGCATGGCCTCCCTGATCCTGCAAAGCCTGCAGAAGGATCCTCGTGGTATCAAGGAGAAGGATCAATACTGGCTGGCAACCCTCCTTTTTTTTTTTTTTTTTTTTTTTTTTCTTTTTTCCCTCTTCTTCCCTCCCCCCTTATATCTTTATTTAACATTTTTCATAACAATTCATTTCCCACAGGGGACAATTCCATAATACAAATCCCCCAAGGTAAAAAGAGAAAGAAAAAAAAAAAAAAAAAAATTTTACTTATCCCGCAAAACCGTCTCCCCCCCCCTCTACCCCCCCCAACCCCACTCCCCACCCTACCCTGCAGAACATTGCTCGCAAGGAACACCTTACGTCGTGGTCACTCCATTCTTCTTAAAAGTCCCTTCCTTATTATACCGTTTTTATAATCTCCTTTAAATAAGTCCAAGATCTTTTAAATTTAATCCAGCCTGTCCACTTCCCTGTGTGTTCTGTCTTCTCATCGGGTTCCATTCCCCGCACATCCAGGCGCTCGACATTAAATATTTTGTTAAGGCCGAAGAGCCAATCTCGCATGTTAGGACTCGAAGAGTTCAACCAATTTAAAGCAATCTGTCTCTTGGCTACATCTAACATTATGGGGACCAGGGAGGATTTATAACTCTTAACTGGTTCCGAAGTCCCATGGAAGAGACAGACCCACGGGTCTTCCGCCATTTCCCTCCCCGTGATATCCTTTATCAATGATAAGATTTTTTTCCAGTAAAATTTAATGATGGGACACTCCCACCAGATATGGGCCATTGTGCCCACGTTTGAGCACCCCCTCCAGCAAGTATTGGCCTTTGTCCCATCCATTTTACTTACTCTGTCTGGGGTGGCATACCATCTTACAAGAACTTTATAATGGATTTCCGTTCTCCTATTGTCTAACGCCGAGTGGTGGGCCAATCTCAAAATTTTATCTATCGTGTTCCTATTACACTGTGACCCCAGTTCCTGCTCCCACCTTTTGATGTAGGGAGGCACCACCAGCTCCTGTTCCACTCCCAATATTCTGTATATTTGAGCTATGCCACCTCCTGATTGCTCCTTCATACAAAGTTGCTCCAGCGGTCTAAGCTCTTCCATACTTCTGAGTGGCTTCGGTAATTTTTCAATAAAGTGTGAGAGCTGGAGGTACCTCCATCCATCCATAACCCATAATTCTGGTTCCCTACTCAATTCCGTGAAAGTGCGAATTTTCCCCTTACTGATAAAATTTTTTAGTTGAATAGAGTCCTATTTTAACCAATTCCCTCCCACCTCCCTCCTCCCCGGTTCAAAAAATAAGTTGTTTTTCATGTATATCAACGGTGAATTATGTGACCATTTGTGCTGTGTATGTATCATATCCCAATATTTGAAAGTGTTGTGTGTTAACGAGGATGTATTAGTACTAAGTGCTCTGAATTTTGGGGGGTTCCAAAGTGAATGCGCCAGATTATTGTTACTCAAGGAGTGCTCGATATCCACCCATCGCTTATCCGACCCTTTTTTACCCCAATCAGTGACCCGTGAGAGCACTACAGCTATGTAGTACCTGTTGAAATCCGGTAAAGCTATTCCACCTTTTTTTTTCCCTCTACTCAATGTTGCATAGGCGATACGTGTTTTTTTGCCACCCCAGACAGCTTCACTTATTAATTTCCTTATAGCCTTTAAGTAATACCTCGGTAGTGGAATAGGCAACAGCTGGAATTTGTACAAAATTTTCAGAGTTACCATCATTTTAACCGCATTTACCATGAAAGAGACCTGTACCGCGGCCTTCTTGCTTCTTGCCTGATGTCATCTAACAATGGGATATAATTTTTTTGAAATAATTCTTTGAAAGTATTGGCTAATTTAATTCCCAGATACCTAATTTCCTTTTTCCAGGGAAAGGGAAACACTGCAGCTAGATGGTCTTCTTCTTGCTTACCCAAGCTAAAATTAATCCCAGGAAGTCCGAGATTTTAAATATCAAAGTTTGAAACATCTCTGTATCTTCTAAGGATCCGGAGCACATTAGGTAGGGTTATTCTAGGATTTGAAATAAAAAACAAAACATCGTCGGCAAATGCCGCTAATTTGTGTTCCTCAGTTCCCACCTTCACCCCACTACAGTCAGGACTATTCCGAATAGAAGCCAGAAGAGGTTCGAGGGACAGGACGAACAGGAGGGGGGAGAGCGGGCAGCCCTGCCTAGTACCATTTACCATCTCAAAAGGTTTTGAGATGGCCCCGTTTACTCTTACCACTGCCGTAGGGCTGCTGTATAGAACTCTGACCCAGGAGATAAACCTAGGTCCAAACCCCATGGCTTCCAACGTGTTCATCAAGAACCCCCAGTCTACCCTGTCAAACGCCTTTTCGGCGTCAACTGACAGGAATAGAGCTGGGGGTCCCCCACGTCTACAGAACTCCGACAGCAGCACCATCCGCACCCCATTATCCCTGCACTGTCTACCAGGAATGAAGCCGGCCTGGTGCATCCGGACCAGGCCGCCTTCGTTCCTGGTAGACAGTGCAGGGATAATGGCCACACTCCCTTTCAATCTATTGGCCAGCATCTTGGCATATAATTTAACATCTGCGTTCAACAAGGATATGAGTCGGTAGCTCGAACACAATCTGGCATCCTTCCCTTCTTTCAGTATCAGGGTAATCGTAGCGGTCAATGCCTCGCCTTCCATCCCACACCTGGCACCGAGTTCGTTCCAGTATTGGGACAGCCTGGGGACCAATAGGTGTTTCATTTTCTCTAAATAAATGGTAGTGAAACCATCCGGGCCTGGGCTCTTACCCTTCGGGGAGTCTCTCAGGGCGGCTAGAATTTCCTCTTCCTCAATAGGCTTATCCAAGAGATCCCTATCCTCTATGGGCAGCCCCGTTAGTCCTGCTGCTTTTAGGAAGTCCATGCCCCTGGCTAACCGGGTGCTATCCTCCTCCCCCTGTTGCCCTATAGAGTAAAGGTCAGCATAGAACTTTCTAAACTCCTCTGCCATGCCTCCACTGGTCACTATTGCTTCCCCTCCTTTGTTGTGTATTTTGTCGATAAAGTTCCGACCTCTTTTTTTCCTTTTTAATCTGGCCAAATGTTTACTCGACTTGTTCGCCCATAAGTAGTTATCCCTAGTTATTAAATTAGTGGCTCTCTTAGCCTCCTGCTCCATCATGTCCCTCAGCTCCTCCCTCTTGGCGACCATTAAACGATAACAGTCCTGATCCTGCCCCTTATTCTTTTTGTGTACTTGCTCCAAGGATAAAATTTCCTCTATCAGCTTGCCCCTTTCTTCCTTCCTTTTTTTTTCAGGCCTGCTCCTATGGATATAAGTGTCCCCCGGATAAAGGCTTTATTTGCCTCCCATAAAATAGAGGGTGATACCTCACCCGTGTCATTTGTTTTAAAGAAAAAATCCACCTCATCCTGGATCTGCTCTACTACTTTAGGGTCCCTCAACAAATCCTCGTTCAGCTTCCACGAGAAAGGCCGTCCCCCCGCTTCTGGGATCTTCAGCCTCATTGTGACCGGAGAGTGGTCTGATAGGGACATTATTTCTATTCTGGTTTCTGTAACCCACTCCAATAGACTATGGTCCACGAAGATATAGTCCAATCTGGAGTAAGTCCCGTGCACAGGGGAGAAGAAGGTGAAATCTCTCTCTTTAGCGTGTTGCAGTCTCCACGCATCCATTAACTGGTTGCGGAGTAATTTCCGCCTAATTGACCCTAGTGACACCTTCCTTATCCCCTGGGCACGAGACGTACTATCCAGATCGGGGTCCAAACAAAAATTTAGATCCCCTGCCAGAACTACCTCCCCTTCACCAAATTCCATCAGCTTCTCCAATGCTTGTCCCAGGAAAATCGTAGGACTCCTATTAGGACAATAAACGTTTGCCAGCGTAAACATCCTAGATCCAATAGTTCCCTTTAGGAAAATATAACGGCCTTCAGGATCTGTCGATCTATCCCTCAGCGAGAAGTTCGAGGCCTTAGACAACCCTATGGCAACTCCCCTTGACCCTCTGTCAGGAGAGTCCCCATAGAACCATTGAGGAATCCTAGGGGAGAACAGCCTGATTCTGGTGTCAAGAGTCAGATAGTTTTCTTGCAGGAGACCCATGTCCCCACGAAGGTGGCACAGTTCCCTTAATATTTTATGTCTTTTCCTGGGTGAGTTTAACCCTTTTGCATTGTAAGATATAAATTTGAGCTCAGGCATATCTGTTGAGGCGGACGTTCTCCACTACTCCCTGCTCCTCCCGAGCACATCCTGCAGATGCCCCCTCCCTACCCCTATCCCCTCCCCCCCTCATCTGCCCCACCCTCCCCCTTCCCCCCCTCCCTCCCCCCTCTCCCATCCCTGATTACCACCCCCCCACTCCCACTCCACCCCCCTCCCACCTCCCCCTCCGCCCCCCCGGTAGAAGCTTCACCTCGAGCCCGCACGTATGGAAATTCTCCCATTCCACACTACGGAACTCCTCCCGCAGGGCGGAGCTCCAGCGCCGACGTCCAGCGCCCTCCCCTCCCGAGGGAGAGAGAGGCGCAGGAGGTGAAGGTTCAGAGCGCCCCCCGCCCAATGACACACCCCCACCACCACGCCCCCTGCTCGGACCATATATTTTTAAAAGAGAACCGTCCAGAGACAAACCCTTCCCAGTCCCTGCACTTTGTTCTATTGCAGCTTGAGTCCAAAAAACATTAATCCTTATGCCTCTAAGGGTAATCATCCTCTTAGGGGGGGAGAGGGGAGGGGCGGGGAGGAAAGAAGGAGAGAAAAAAAAAAAAAAAATATATATATATATATATATATATATATATATATATATATATATTCTCCTCTTTCCCTCAGCCCCCCCCCCCCAAGTCCACCTTCCTTCAATAATTATAACATATCAGGGATGGGGATGCCCAGATTGTTACAAAAGTCCTGCGTCTCTTCCAGGTATCTCATTCTGTATGATCGTCCATCTTTTGTGACTATCAGGGATGTTGGGAACCCCCAACTATATTTGAGGTTTGCCCTCCTGAGTTGTTCGAGGATTGGTCTCATCTGTCTTCTCCGCTCCAGAGTTCCAGCTGATAGGTCGGTGAATATCTGCGGATTTTTGTTTTCAAAGCTTATTGGAGGAGCCCCCTTTAAGTTCTTCCAGATTTTTTCTTTATCCTCATATTGGTGAAATTTGACGATAACGGCTCTAGGGGTGTCCTGCTTTATGTGGGGGGGCTTCCTTATTCTGTGGACCCTGTCGATCCTTAAGGCTTCCTCTTCTCGCCTGCCCAAAATGGGGTTGAATATCTTCCTCATCTTCTCTCCCAGATTCTCATTTTGTTGTTCCGGAATAGATCTGATTCGTAGATTTTGCCGCCGGCTCTGGTTCTCCTGTTCTTCCAATCTAAACGTCAATATACATTTTCGTTTTGTATCTTCCTGACTTGTTCTTTTAAGTCTGAGATTTCTTTGGCTTGAATACCTGAGGCCTCTTCAGCTACCTCTACCCGGCGGAGAAGGTGTCCCATGTCAGAGCGGACATTTAGAATCTCCGCTTTTATCACATTTTCTAATTTTGTTTCCAATTTAGTAAACATTTCGCTCATGTCTGATTTACTCGGCACTAGAGCCATTATTCTTTGCTCGTCGACGGCACTCCGTGCGGACGCACCCTCCAGATCCAGATCTTCATGGGTTCTGTCCCCCTGTCCCCCCTTTTGTTTCTGCTGTTCTTTTTTCTTGTCCTTCGTACCTGGGTGTTTCACCTCCATTCCTGGGCTCTTTGCGCTTGCTTCTTTTAAATATTTTTGTATAGAGCTGGTGTTTAGGCTCTCTCTTGTATTCTGGGGTTCCGTTGTTCTTGATGAACGGCCTCTCATACTTCCGCTCCCTGTCCCAGTACCCCTTATAATAATTGGGTAGAAAGGAGTATCAAAATCACCGCCTCTAGGTACTTCTCTATTTGGGAATCTCCTTCCCCCCTCAGACCATAGAGGTAAAGGATATGCTGCTCACACAGGAACTATATATAGTCTCTGTAGTAAGCGTGCCATCTTCTTTCTCCTTCCAGACCGCGATGTGCGCTAAAGGTGGTTATCTTGCAGCCACTTATCTTTTAGTTCTAGGACCATGCTCAGAGAGGGGAGAGGGCCCCCCCGCTTAGTATTCTAGGCTCCAAGTTCTGTTCACATTCGGGGAGCTCCGTTACCCTTGATGTCAATGAAGTGTCCGTTAGGCAATAAAACATGGCCCATTACCCTAATAAATGCCCGCTTGCAGCTTATAGACAGGGGGGGGGACCGGGGGGCAACAGTCATCAATCCAGTCCTTTTAAGCAAGGCCTATATCAGTTAGTAATAGGAAGTCCTGATTACCTATATTTTCCTGGTTTCCCAGTCTCACAACAGGTGAACCGGATCTAACCCACACAGTTCATATCATAGCTTGACAATAGGAGATAACAGCAGGACCTCTCATACCTTGCTTCTTCTTTCACAGGCAGCCGAGCTTAGCGGTAATTACTTTTGCTTCTTTGTCTTTACTTCCTGATACAGCATTCAGGACCCGGGTTCCAGCTGAAAACCGCAACTCCTCTCCATGCGCCCCCTGGCCGGGACTAGTAGGCTCCTGACACTCCTATCTATCCGCCGCGTCAAGCCACATGGGGGGGGATGGTGCGCTGATGACAGCCTCATCTGTTGTCCGTAGCGGTCCCCGGGAGTATAGCCGGCGCCGCTGCTGCAGCTTCCGCGGATTCGGCAGGGGGGAATGATTTGGGCGAGTGGGCGGCCGCGCTTATACAGGCATCTCGCGGTCTCTCACCCCGCGAGGCATCTCCGAGGATCGTAGGCGCTCCATCTCACACCTCCCTTGGAGCCGGCGCTAGGCTCCTTCCCTGTGCTGACGTCACACGCACATCACGTCAGCCGTTCTGTGTGACTGGGCCATCGAACCGTGACTCCTGATCCCTTGAAAAAGCCTGGCAACCCTCCTTGATCCACGTTACAAGGGTAAGGTTGCGGACCTTATCTTGCCGTCGCAGAGGGAGCAGAGGATGAAACATCTTCGGGAGGCCTTGCAGAAAGGTCCGTGCAACGCGTTCCCAGAGACTGGGAAGTTACAAACTCCTGTTTCTGGACAACGTGTTGCTGAGGCTTCGGTCAGTCAAAGAAGGAGCGGTGGAGAAGGTGGTCGTCTGACCGATGCGTTCAGACTTTTTTTTAGTCCACAGCCCCAAGGTATGATCGGTTCCAGCAACCATCGCCAGCGTCTGTTTTACATGGTGCAGGAATACCTAGGGGCAAGATCTGACTTGGACACCTTTCCCACTGAAAATCCTCTGGGTTACTGCGTCGTGAGGATGGATCACTGGCCAGAGCTTGCACAGTATGCAATTGAGCTACTGGCCTGTCCTGCATCCAGCGTTCTTTCGGAACGCACATTCAGTGCTGCTGGAGGCTTTGTAACCGATCACAGGGTGCGTCTGTCCACCGACTCGGTCGATCGACTGACCTTCATAAAAATGAATCAGTCTTGGATCACCACCACATACCAAGCACCTGATGCTGATGTAACCGAATAATTTTTTTTGGAAATGTCAGATCCCTTCAAGACTGCCTATGCTGATGCTGAGTGACTATCCTGTTATGCTGAGTGACTATCCTCTTCCTCCTCAATGATCAAGCTGATAGCTTGTAAGAATATTTTTGTTTCTGGACACCGCCACCAGTGGCTAAGGCCCAATTTTTCAGCCCCTGTTTAACAGGGGCGTGTAATTACAATTTTTGATGCAATACTTTGCAGCAGGGCTCGTTCCTGCGCTCCAATTAGAGTATCTGTGAGGGGTTGCAGTGTTGTGGTACCAGTGTCTAAGGCCCAATTTTTCAGCCCCTGTTTAACAGGGCGTGTAATTACAATTTTTGATGTAATTCTTTGTAGCAGGGCTCGTTCCTGGTGCTCCAACTAGAGTATCTGTGAGGGGTTGCAGTGTTGTGGCACCAGTGCCTAAGGCCCAATTTTTCTGTCCCTGTTCAACAGGGACATGTAATTCCAATTCTTGATCTAATATTTCACAGCAGGGCTCTGTGAAGGCTTACAGTGTTGTGGCAACACCAACACCTAAGGCCATAATTTCTGCAGAGTATATAGGGCAGGCCCCTACTTTCAAACATCCAACTTACAAACGACTCCTACTTGCAAACGGAAGGAGACAACAGGAAGTGAGATGAAATCTACCCCAAGGAAGGGAAATTCTCTACTGTAAGAGTTAAAATCGGAAAAACGTTTCTCCTTTCCACTGATGCTTTATCACCAATCCTTGTTTCATTAAAACCCCCAAATTTTCAAAAAACATTTGTCATTGTGACAGAAAGTGAGGTGAAATCTTCTGAAGAGGAGCACAGACAGCAGAACAAATGTCACAGGAGTAATAAGCCTTCCCTATGTTTTCCAAAAAGGTTAAAAATAGATTTTTTGGCTGGAGCTACACTTTAAAAATGTATCAGTTCAAAATTACAAACAGATTCTACTTAACAACCAACCTACAGTCCCTGTCTTGTTTGCACCGCCTGTATACTGCTGTTCACAGTATATAGGGCTTGGTGGCCCCACGCCTTTCCTTTTTTTAATTTGGGTGCGGGGTTACCCTTAATATCCATACAAGACCCCAAGGGCCTGGTAATGGACTGGGGGGGGTACCCATGCTGTTTGTCTCACTGATTTTCATCCATACTTTCGGGACCCGACATTACATTAAAGCCGCAAGCAGTTTTAAATGACTTTTATTCCTTTAAAAATGTAATTTTGTGCAGGGACTGTTCTAAGCACAGGAAACATGCGCCACTTTACAGGCATACTATAGACACCCCCCAGGTATGATATTTAACCGGTTCAATACAGGGCAATTTCACCCCCTTCCTTCCCAGGCCAATTTTTAGTTTTCAGCGCTGTCGCACTTTAAACGTCAATTGCGCGGTCGTGTGACGTTGTACCCAAAAAAAATTGACGTCCTTTTTTCACCACAAATAGAGCTTTCTTTTGGTGGTATTTGATCGCCTCTGCGGTTTTTATTTTTTGCGCTATAAACAAAAGAAGAGCGACAATTTTGAAAAAAACACAATATTTTTTACTTTTTGCTATAATAAATATCCCAATTTTTTTTAAAAAAAAACAATTTTTTCCTCAGTTTCGGCCGATACGTATTCTTCTACATATTTTTGGTAAAAAAAATCGCAATAAGCGTATATTGATTGGTTTGCGCAAAAGTTATAGCGTCTACAAAATACGGGATAGATTTATGGCATTTTAAAAAAATATATATTTATTTATTTTTTTAGCGGCGATCGCGATTTTTTTTCGTGACTGCGACATTATGGCGGACACATCGGACACTTTTGACACATTTTTGGGACCATTCACATTTATACAGCGATCAATGCTATAAAATTGCATTGATTACTGTGTAAATGTGACAGGCAGTGAAGGGGTTAACCACTAGGGGGCGGGGAGGGGTTAAGTATGTTTCCTAGGGAATGATTCTAACTGAAGGGGGAGGGGACGCACAAGGGGAGGAGACCGATCAGTGTTCCTCCGTTCTGGGAACACAGATCGCTCTCCTCAGAGCTGACAGGCTGTGGATCTGTGTGTTTACACACACAGATCCACATGCCGGCCCGGTTAACGGGCAATCGCGGGAGCCCGGCAGACATCGCGGCCGCCGGGCACACGCACCGGGTCCCGAGTAACGCGGCGGGCGCGCGCGCGTGCTCCCGGCGGCGTGCGCGCGTGCTCCCGGTGGCGTGCGCGCGCGCCCCCTAGACGGCCGGGAATCCCAGGACGTCATATGACGTCCACCCAGGATGGGAGATCCCATCTGTGGACGTCATATGACTATGGCTGGGTATTGAAGTGGTTAAAGGAATATTTCACTTTTTTTTCACTTTAAGCATCATTAAAATCACTGCTCCCGAAAAAACGTCCGTTTTTAAAACTTTTTTTTGCATTGATACATGTCCCCTGGGGCAGGACCCGGGTCCCCAAACCCTTTTTAGAATAAGGCCATGCAAATTAGCCTTTAAAATGAGCACTTTTGATTTCGAACGTTCGAGACCCATAGACATCAATGGGGTTCTAACGTTCGTGCGAAGTTTCGGTCCGTTCGCAGGTTCTGGTGCGAACTGAACCGGGGGGCGTTCGGCTCATCCCTAGTCCTGTTTAGTATCAGGCTGGGTTCACACTATTGTGAATTAGATGCAGGTTTCCCCACCTCCAATTTAAATGTCAGGAGCGGCTTCGGTGCGAATGGCTCAGGAGCCCTGTGCATTTTTTGGTCCGTTTCAGGTCTGAATTTGGCCAAAAATATGGGCTGAAATCAGACCTGAAACTGTGAACGGGGACGCACCGGACTCCTGCTGTGAGCCGCTCCGTGCTGCAGTGTGAACCCAGCCTCCCAGTAATCGCAGTGACACAGCTTATTAAAGGGTAACTCCACTTTTGTGAGAAGGAAACTAGCAAAATAAAAAAAAATAAAAATATAGTGTATACAAATACTTCACAAATCATATTGTAATTGAATGTTAACAAAAATGACCCTTCTTTCAAACTGCAGTTCTGTAATTTTCTGAAAATGCAATACATAATGGCTACCTGGAGGTGTTCTCTACACAAAATGTGTACAGAACGCCCCACTGGAAACATCATTTCCTGCTTGTGTGATTGGCTCACTGATTTTCCCAGAAGTCCGTACTAAGATACATTGTTGTTGCAGGGGATGCCTGAAATCAAACTTGTAATTTTTTATACAATGCTCCCAAAGAAAAATTACATCTAAAGGGATGCAGGCCTAGCAGCTTTCCTCATTAGTGCCTTACAGCTGCTGCAGCTGATTGATAATTATGAAACCACTCTCATTAGACTCAGTGAGCACAGGGGCACAGAGGAACAGAGACAGTGATTTCTTCAGAATAACAAAAGATAGGAATCTGCAACAAAGTTTGTTAAAACGCCTGCAATGTACTTAGATCAGCCAGAGGGGAATGTTTTTTTTTCTCAACAAAGGTGAAGTTACGCTTTAAAGTTAACCTTTTTGAAATTCAAGGTTCTTGTTATACCAACATGTCTGTCTTTCCTTTAATTAACCTTATAGACTATTCTATGATCACTGTTGCCGCAAGTTGTCCCTAATTTTCCCATCTGCAAGCAGCTATGTGTTATTTGAAATTAGTAGGTTCAAGAGAGCATGATTTTCCAGTTGTGGCTTCTACCTTTTGACCCATAAAAAATTTGCTGGAATACATTCAAGAAATGTTGAGCCTTATGCCTGGTACACACGATCAGAAAATTGTACGAAAAATACAGATTTCAGAGCGATCGTACAATTATCTGATCGTTAGCACAGAGCTTTCGAGAGACAATCAGGACAGTTCATCCGATAGTATTTGATCGGACATGCACGAAAATTTTCTTTGTACAATGCCAGATCGTATGATTTTCGTTTAATCAGTAGAGCTGTAGTTCAAAAATGCAATACAAATGCATTACAACACATGACATCACTTCCGAATTTTTATTATGTCGTAGGCAAATATTTGTGACTTTACTAAACTTATCAGATTCGATCTGAGATTAGCATGCTGTTGTGAATTCATGAAGAAATATATATTCCTGGCAGAAACATGAGAGATGCTTAGGCCTCAAAAAGTAGATGAACTGTGATGTTGCAATAATTGAACTGTTGCCCTTTTGGAGACCTTTAGGACAAATTAGACGCTCTCATGTTTTTCCAAGTTTTTCTACTACTTCAAATATTGAAGACTTTTACAAGCATGTATTGTGAGGAAAACTGTTGGAACAATAACTGCTCTCATCACAAAACAAGAAGATATTTACATGGTATTAGTGAATAAACGAAAGCTACCCTTATAGCCATAGGATACAAGGTTATACAGACTATTCTCACATAGAAATAACCTCACCTGGCCTAAACCTATTGTGTTCAAGTGAGGAACTGTTTAAATAGCTAACACCTTGGCTAACAAAACTCATTGTATGAACTTTTAGGATGGTTTAGACAAACAAGTCATTTCTAAACACCCAGTGGGAATGTTCAAGGTCCATCTCAACACGTTAGAAAGAGCTGGATCTTGTGCCAGTCAAAAATATTTTAAAAGTATCTATAAGGTTATTATAAGTCATTTCAAACTATCTATGACATTGTAGGTCACAGAGACATTATAATGTTGGCATCTGCGGACCCAACAACTTTGCTATGAAGAAAATGTATATGAAAGTGTGATTTTATAAGTAGAAGTGTCTTAAGAAACTAATTAGATTAGGTAAAACATATAATTATGATTATAACTATATAAGACTGTAGCCTATGCTTAGATAAACGAATATTCATTGGAGATACCAGAATTATACAGGTATCCATATAGATAATCATTTTTAGGTAGTATTGATTAATATATATAACAACGCGTGTATTTCATAGATAGACCAGTTTTTATAGACATACATTTATAAAGATACATATATATAACCAGTTATGTAAAAATGATTAATCAAGATTATACTGAGTGTATTTTACATTAGACCAATTACCAGAATATTTAAAGGTATATACTTATCCTTACCATTATACACATTACGAAAATAGAACGTATTAACTTAAAAGCATGGACTCAAAACACATGTAAGACACCTGGTGGTTGAAGGTGGTATTATTTGAACTCCCTTAATTTCCAGAGAAGGTTAATAATTAAGTCTCCTAACCCAATGGAGAGCGAGCCACGTCCTTTTGGGCAGAGCCATTATAATTTTTATGGTCTTATTATCTGAAATGGTATTTAGAGGCAAGTAAGATGAGAAAAGGGAGGAAGGAAGCTCAGGGATCCACCCTGAGGGGGGACACTGGGAGATACACACACTCCCAGACTGACACTCATGCACCATGCATGAATACATATCTTTACATTCATGAAGATTCCTCGACACATAATACTTGGATACTCTTAAAGAGGATTTACTTCTTGTAACCTCCGAGTTCTATTTTGAAACTACAGCAGCCATCTTAAATCTGGTAACCAGCCAATAGGAACAGTAGCTATCCTGGAATGGATAATTATGTCATGTGATTTTATCTTGTATGTTCTCTCAAATATTGATATATTCTCTCATATATTGATGTATTGAATATTATACAGTTGATAATCATTCTCCCGAATCAATAACCGCCTTGTAGATTTTTCTCTAAAGATTCAAATTTTTCATCATATTTTTCTTTTTGCATAGTTGCCACATTTCTTGACAAAGCAAACGTCTAATTTACTTCACATTTTTAACCACTTACTTACCTGCAGTATAGTAACGGTTGTACGTGTGAAATACAGATGTTCTGTTTAATTGTCAAGTTCACAAGGTTATTGATTCTACCGAGAAGTTATCATGGTGGTATTATGTCAAAGGGACGGTACGCCCATTTTTGCAAGTGTTTTTATTGATTTTCAAGACGTTCATGTAACGCAATCAGTATCTTAATTTCATGTGATTATTTGTTTTTGTCAACCAATAAATAACTGTTTCGTATGCCCACACGTCTCCGTGAATAAGTTTCACATGCACAGACTGTGTCATATAGATTGATTTTGTATCTTAAAAATATCCTCGTTAAAAATTACTCAATAATAATTATTGTGCGGGAAACCTGTCCTTAAAAAAGCACAACTTATTCTGACTGATTATTCACAACAATGCAAAAAAAAAAACGGATGATTGTTCGTCCGATAATCTCATCGTGTGTACCAGGCATTGGTGTGAAGTTCTGTTTGTCCAATCAATATCAGGATATGCGAAGTATCCTATAATAACTTCCGGACATTTCAATCTCTGAGAGCAACCACATTTCCCCTTATATTAAGGGGCTTATATCAAACATCCATCAGTAATTTAACAAATTTTTCATTCACGTGACGCTCCACACACAAAACAATTCCGCACCCTCACAAGTCAAATTAATGATGTAATCTCTCACACTTCAGATTGTTCTTGACATACAGGCATGTCCCTCCTCTTTCCTACCTAACCGGTCCTTCCGAAACAGTGTGTACTGTTGGATATTTACAGCCCAGTCATGTGAGTTGTCTAACCAGGTTTCTGATACGCCCATGATGTCAGAATCCTTCTCAAATAGCAGTTGTTCTAGTTTTTCCATATTGTTAGCCAGACTAGCATTTGTGTAGATACCTTTTACTTTTTTACTTGTGTTTAGTAATTTATTGCTGCTTACTCTTGGATTACAGTTAGCATCAGGCAAACCTCCTGCATTGGGCATGGTAGATTCCTTTCTGACTCTTCCCCCCGAGGGCCTAGTTTAAAAAACCCCTCCAAACTTTTAACTATTCTCCCAACAGAGCTGCACCCTTCTCATTTATGTGCCATTTATCCCTATTGTAGAGCCAGTAACTGACTGAAAAATTAGCCCAGCTCTCAATGAACTCCAAACTTTCCTTCTTACACCAGTTCCTCAGCCATATTTTCAATTCTCTTAGCTCCAGCAGACCTCTCTGGTGTAGGTGTCATGGTTATGCAATAGAGTTTGTCTGTCAGCTTAACTGTCACCATGTGTTCATCTCTAGATACCAGCTGACTCTCTCCTGACTGCTTTTATAATCTCTCCTCTAGCATGGCTCCACCCCAGCTCCTATCAGTGAACTCTATATTAACCTGTACACTGCAGGCCAGCCCTGCTGAACAACCTTTGTGTGTTTGGCTTCCTGTTTCCTGTGTGCTCTACGTTTGTTTCTGTTACCGACCTTGGCGTGTTCTCAACTATTCCTGTCTGCTCGTGACCCTGACCTTTTGGCGTGTCCCCGACTATCCCTGTTTGCCTGTGACCCTGAGCCTTTGGCGTGAACTCTGTTGTCCTTGTCTGCTTGTGGCCCTGACCTTGGCTTATTATCTTACCATCCCTATCCTCCTGTTGCCTACTGTGGACGTGAGCTGGGGGACCCTGGGGGTCGCAACCTGGAGCCAGTTGCAGCCCAGTCCATCCTCACCACTAGAGGCTCTGGTGAACACCTGCTGGCTCTTAGACTCCGCGCCCTAGGGAATCTTACACTCTAACCCCGGTGGGATCCGTGTTGGTGTTCCAGCAGCCCTGCCTTCTTTACCACCCATGACAACCATCCGCAGCAGTCAGCCGTAGGGTCCACTACCTTGTGGTGCACTCCTGATCCCAACAGTGTGCATCTGTCACCTAGCCCCAAGGTGACCTGACAGTAGGTCATGGCACAGGGAGTATTTCTAAAAACACTACCTTGAAGTCATTTTAGCTTAGTACCTAAGTCCCTTTATTTGTTTTCATCTTTATTATTATTATTATTATTATTATACAGTATTTATATAGCGCCAACAGTTTACGTAGCGCTTTACAACTTGAGGGTAGACAGTACAAATACAATACAATTTGATACAGTAGGAATCAGGGGGCCCTGCTCCTTAGAGCTTACAATCTAAGAGGGAAGGTCAAGAGATACAAGAGGTAATAACTGTGGGTGATGTGCTGATTGAGAAGAAAAATGTACAGTTGTTAGGTGGGGGCCAGATAGGCTTCTCTGAAGAGATGAGTTTTCAGGGATCGTCTGAAAGTGGATAAAGTAGGGGAAAATCGGACAGATTGGGGTAGAGCATTCCAGAGGATGGGGGAGGCTCTGGAGAAGTCCTGAAGGCGAGCATGGGATGAGGTGACAAGGGAGTTTGAGAGCAGGAGGTCTTGGGAGGAGCGAAGAGAACGATTAGGTTGGTATTTTGTGACTAGGTTAGAGATGTAGCTGGGGGCCAGGTTGTGGATGGCTTTGTAAGTTATAGTTAGTATCTTGAATTTAATTCGGTGACTGAGTGGCAGCCAATGGAGGGATTGGCAGAGGGGTGTAGCAGACGCTGAGCGGTTTGTGTGGTGGATGAGCCTGGCAGCAGTGTTCATGATGGACTGAAGTGGGGATAGCCTATTTAGAGGTAAACCAATGAGGAGGGAGTTGCAGTAGTCAAGGCGGGAGATGACCAGGGAGTGGATTAAAAGCTTTGTGGTGTCATTGGTTAGGAAGGGGCGTATCTTGGAGATGTTGCGAAGACTGAGGCGGCAAGCTTTGGATAGTGATAGAATGTGGGGTCGAAAGGTTAGTTCAGAGTCCAGGATTACACCTAGGACCTTGGCGTGGGGAGATGGGTTGATAGTTGAGCCGTTGATCTTGACAGGGAGATCAGGGGAAGTGGCACCTGAGGGAGGAAATATCATGAGCTCGGTTTTGGATAGGTTGAGTTTGAGAAAGTGATGTGACATCCAGGCTGATATGTCTGCTAGTAAGTTGGTAATGCGTGAGGAGACAGATGGAGAGAGCTGGGGGGTGGAGAGATAGATTTGGGTGTCATCAGCGTAGAGATGATATTTAAAGCCGTGGGAGGCAATCAACTGACCCAAGGAGGTGATGTAGATTGAGAAAAGGAGAGGTCCAAGAAAAGAACCTTGGGGGACCCCAACGGAAAGAGGAAGAGGAGAGGAGGAAGTAGAGTTGTAAGTGACACTGAAGGAGCGGTGGGATAGGTAGGATGAGAACCAGCGAAGAGCGCAGTCACGGAGACCAAAGGAGTGGAGTTTTTTGAGGAGGAGGGGGTGGTCCACTGTGTCAAAGGCAGCAGAGAGATCCAGGAGAAGTAGTACAGAATAGTGTCCATTGGCTTTAGCCATTAGTAGGTCATTTGAGAGTTTAAGGAGAGCAGTTTCCGTGGAGTGTTGAGGGCGAAAACCGGACTGAAGGGGATCAAGAAGTTTATTCATGGTCAGATGGTCGCTTAGTCGGTTGTAGACCAGTCTTTCAAGAAGTTTGGAGGAGAAGGAGAGTAAGGAGATGGGACGTAAATTGTTGAGATTGGTGGGATCCAGTGAGGGCTTTTTTAGTATGGGGGTGACTAGCGCATGTTTTAGAGAGTTTGGGAAGATGCCACAGGAGAGGGAGAGGTTGAAAATGTGAGTTAGAGAGCGTAGAATCGAGTCAGAGGGTGAGCGTAGCATTTGCGAGGGAACAGGATCCAGGGGGCAAGTGGTTAGATGAGTGCTAGATAAAAGTTTAGCAACCTCAGTAATAGTAGCAGGGTTGAATGAGGGAAGTAATGATTGTGTCTGTGGACATGGGGTGTTGCATGGGGGAGGTTTTTGCGCATTGGCGATCTCCTCGTGAATTGTATCAATCTTAGTTTTGAAGTGATTGGCAATCTCCTGGGCAGTGAGTGAGTTGGTGGGTGGAGGCAGTGGAGGACAGAGTAGAGTGTTGAAGGTAGAGAAGAGTTGACGTGGACTGGATGAGAAGGTGTTAATGAGTGTGATAAAGTAGGTCTGTTTGGCAGTGTGAAGGCAGGAGTAGTATTTTAGGAGGGCAGATTTATATTGTGTGAAGTCTTCCTGGGTCTTAGTCTTATGCCACAGGCGCTCAAGAGCGCGGCTACGTTTTCTGAGACTTCTGGTGTCATCTGTTTGCCAGGGTTGTAGCAGTCGGGGCCTAATTCTGCGTGTAGTGAGGGGGGCCAGCTTGTCTAGGGAGGAAGACAGTGAGCTGTTGTAGATGAAAGTAGCTAGGTTGGGGCAGGACAGGGGGGAGATTTTGTCATAGAGGTGATCAGTAGCAGAGTAGAGAAGAGAAGGGTTGAGGTGGCGAAGGTTTCTACGTGTAACTGTTAGGCGGTTGGAGGGAGAAGAGGTGGAAGACAAGGAGAGAGCAAAACTAATAAGGTGGTGATCAGAGAGTGGGAGTGGATTGTTGGAAAGGTTGCACGGAGTGCACAGATAGGAGAAGGCAAGGTCAAGGGTGTTGCCATTGGAGTGGGTAGGAGCCTGTATCCATTGCTTCAGGTCAAGCGATGAGGTTAGACTGAGAAGTTTAGAAGTAATAGTAGTGTTAGTGTTGACAGGGATGTTGAAGTCCCCAAGAATAATTGTGGGGATTTCAGAAGAGAGAAAGTAGGGAAGCCAGGCAGAGAAGTCATCAAGAAAGGCTGATGCTGGTCCAGGGGGCCGGTAGATGACAGCAATTCTTAGAGAAATGGGAGAGAAAAGACGAATGCAGTGTGCCTCAAAAGAGGAGAGTGTCAGAGAGGGAGGTGGGTGAAGTACCTGATAGGTGCTGCATGGGGCTAGAAGGATTCCCACTCCACCTCCCTTCAGACTTTGTCATTAGTACCACACTGTGCCATAATAGCTCGGTCCTCTCAGCCCCACCCAACAAACTGTTCTTCCGACTTGCGTTGTGTTGAACTCAATTGCTTGGTAAACAACATACTGTTTGGCAATCACAGTCTTTTTGACAGATTACTCTGGAATCCCCTACAAGCAGTATTTCTTTATCTTTGTCTATCAACTCCTGTCCATAGAAAAGAAACTCCCCTGGCAGCTAGTGGACTTATTCTGCTCCAGTAATGGTACCCCTGAGCTGATATCCCCAACATCATACAACCAGGCATAATTATCGGGGTATACTTACCAAATCAGGACTAGCCTCCCTAACTCTTTATGCTTCACCATGATCTACCCTGTCTTCTGACCATAACCCAGCTACTTACCCTGGACTCCTGTACCTTCATATATATACCCTTCTCTATACTGTCCTCAAACTGCAGCTAATGGGTAAGGCCCAGACTCCTCTCCAAGTTGTTAATGCTCCACAATGTTGCATGTTGGTTATTTAGATCTAGAATGTGGGCTTCTAAATGAACTACTTGCTCACCCTAGAATAGCTGCTTGAGGAACATATACATGGAGCGGGATGTTCAATGTGTCGCATTTCCTCATGGAGGGCATGTTTACCACTAGCCTAATGAGGATACTCAAAATGTTGGTATACTGTCATATTGCAAACCTTTTTTTTTTTTGCTGATCTATACATGAGACCATAGACCATCCTTTTTACAGAGCCTATCGGTTCTGGCCATGCCCTGCTATTCTCACAGTACACAGGGCTTCTCTCAGTGCCCAGCAGCTACAACAGTACCCAGCAGTTACAAGATGAACCAAGCAGTTTTCGCAGTGCCCAGTAGATTATCACAGTATCCAGCAGTGTTATTGCAGTGCCCACAAGTGTTCTCACAGTGCCCAGCACTTGATATTACAATGCCCAGTATTGTTATCACAGTGCCCAGTAGCTCTGTACCCAGTAGTCGTTATTCCTGTGCCAGCAATGTTATTATAGTGCCTAACAGGGTTTTCACAGAGCCCAGCTGTTAATGACATTGTCCAGTAGTAAGATTGCAGCGCCCTGTAGTTGCTTTTACATAGCCCAGTAGATTATTACCCAGTAGCTGTTAAAGTGCATTAAATCCAAAAAACAAAAATGTATTATATTGCTTTTACATATTCCTAGATGTGATGGCTGCATTTGTTTTCTTTTAAACATTTTTCCTTTATTTTCTATGGTAGTTAGTGGGTTGAGACAAACCATTTTACATTGACAATGGTCACCGACTCCCTTACACCGCACACAAAGCAACTATGAACACTGACCAAGAATGCTACAATGTACAATTTTTCCCTCACCAACACCGACACACACTGCTTTATTATTCCTGTACTAGTCCAGTATTATAGAGAGTTCTCAGTAAAATTCCTTCTATTAAGTTATTTTGAGTTACAAGTCCTTGTCTGTCTTTATTACTATTAAATGTGTAGTGATATGTGATATGAGGAAACAAATTATATTGGATTCATAACACATAGTGTGGTGCTTCATTAATTTGGGTATAGTACACCCCATGTTCTCTTCATCTAAGAAAAAAACAACACAGTGCTTGAATCCAACATCTCAAATCTACAGGTGCACACAATGTGCAAGTATGACAGCCAGAGAACTAGCATTTTCATAAGGAATGATCAGCAATAATAGCCTCCCTGATTCTCTTATGATTTCCTTTAGGGTCAGGAGCGATAGTCATATAGTGCCCACCTTTAAGGTCAGGACGATAGTCATATAGTGCCCGCCTTTAAGGTCAGGAGCGATAGTCATATAGTGCCCGCCTTTGAATCAAGCATATAACTAGAGTGGGTCAGTAGTATTTATCAATTCTAAGTGTCCATGTGCATTGGAGGAAGTATAAAAACGTCGCCAACTGCTGGCCATAGACAACAGTGTCATATAAATAAACATTTATACTCACGCCTTTGCTGCTTGGTGTGTTCTAAGTCTAGATCCAAATGTAAGTATCAGGAAGTGTTTTTTCTTCAGAGTCCTGAGCATGCAGCTATGCCAACTTCTCATATTACCTTTAGGTCTCCTATATTAGTGACAATGGTTTCCGGAAGAATTCATAACTTTGTATAGAGTTTGTAAAGTATGCAATGCAGCTAATGTATATGTCAAAATATGCCATTTGAAATCTTATGTTGTTTTAACATAAATACAAATCTTATCTGTTTTGGCAGGCTGCCTTTTGCTCTTTGCTTAAAACGACTGTGTCTTAAAAAAGTATTCATACCCCTTAAAATTTTCCACGCTTTGTCATGTTACAACCAAAAACGTAAATGTATTTTATTGGGATTTTTTGTGATAGTGCAGTGTATTGCTGTCTCCCAGGGGCACGCTGGATTATTTGTATCCTGAATATGCAGCGATGGGATTGTATTGAGCCTTCAGCATTGCTGATACTAAATCCAGGATCTAAGTGGTGCATCCGGTGTTGGCACACCTCCCTCTAATGGCTGCTCCCATAATTAGGAATATTGTTTACATGCCCCTGCTGAGATATTTAGCTATATCTAATATACTTTCTTACTGCTGACTGAACTTTCTTATTCTACCGTAACTTGCATGATTTTGCATTCCAATTTAAGATAGAGAGACATATTCCCTTCTCTGTCTCATTTGTGAACCTTGGCCGTGTCCTGAGGAAGCCTAACAGCGAAATGCGTAGACATACAAGGGCTCACTGCACAATAATCATAGATGCTATATGTTACAATTGTCATTGTTTTTTAGATATTTGTATTTTTCAATAAATTTATATTTTTTATACTGCTATATCTTCTCCACTGTTTCTTAGCCTAAAAAGCCCGCCTCCCTGGTAATACTCAGTACTACCTTATTTTGTATCCTCAATGATTTATGGACGTGGCTCATTTTTGGTGCACTTTTCTCTCTTTTTTTGTGTCTTTATGTGATAGACCAACACAAAGTGGCACATAATTATGAAGTGGAAGGAAAATGATAAATGGTTTTTCAAAGTTTTTACAAATAAATATCTGAAAAGTGTGGCGTGCATTTGTATTCAGCCCCACTGAGCCATTACTTTGTAGAACCACCTTTAAAACCACGTTTGACTGCAATTACAGCTGCAAGTCTTTTTACATACACTATATTACCAAATGTATTGAGACGCCTACCTTTACACGCACATGAACTTTAATGGCATCCCAGTCTTAGTCCGTAGGGTTCAATATTGAGTTGACCCACCCTTCTGCAGCTATAACAGCTTCAACAAAGGTTTAGCAGTGTGTCTATTTGAATGTTTGACCATTCTTCCAGAAGAGCATTTGTGGGGTTAGGCACTGATGTAAAAGAGAAGGCCTGGCCCGTAGGCTGTGCTCTAATTCATCCCAAAGATGTTCTGTCCGGTTGAGGTCAGGACTCTGAATTTTAGTTACTTTTAGTTACAAAATCCTAATAAAATACATTTATGTTTTTGGTTGTAACATGACAAAATGTGGAAAATGTCAATGGGTATGAATACTTTTTTAAGGCGCTGTATGTATTTGTACATGTTAATCATATTCCCCCGTAATCTCCTCTTCTCAAGAGAGAATACATTCAGTTCTTCTAATCTTTCCTCATAGCTGAGCTCCTCCATGCCTCTTATCAGTTTGGTTGCCCTTCTATGCACTTTCTCCAGTTCCCAGATATACTTTTTGTGTACTGGTGCCCAAAACTGAACTGCATATTCCAAATGAGGTCTTACTAATAATTTGTACAGGAGCAAAATGACATCTCTCTCTCTCTCTGAAGTCCATACCTCTCTTAATAGAAGGAAGGACTTTGCTTGCTTTGGAAACACATTCCTATCTTGATCTATTTCTGTGCCTGAGTGTTTGTACAAGAACCACTTCAGCTGGCCATAAACTAGTAGAATTTTGTGTTTTAAGAATGTGTGTGCGGTTTTCTGCTTATTGAAGCAGCTGCCATGCTCTGTGTTAGGAAAAGTAGGAGGATCTTTTGAGATGAGTGGACTGTCACATCTTTAGGAATATGGAACCAAAGGGGGATTTATATTAACTATAGCTAATAGTGGAGTTTATCTTTAGGAATAATGTATTTCTTGCTCACTAACAAACATACTGTAAGTATCTATTTTTTTTTAATAGTCTTGTGCCTATATAAATGCTAATGGAAGCAGAGTGACCTACACCAACTTTGCTTGGGGACAGTATCGAAGATGCGGAACCTGGTGTGTGGCCATGAATTTGTCAAGTAAGTAACAAAAAACATAAGATTAAATAGCAAATATTGAATTTCTTTATAGAAAGAAATTTCTATACTATACTAATACTTTAGCATTCATTTGAGTCCCTGTCTCACTGCAAAATTCTATTTTTATATTATTGATAATGTGTTTTTGACAAATTCCTATTATACTGAAGAGAGTATGTGTGTGTGTGTGTGGGGGGGGGGGGGTAGAAAGGCCATCTTTCTACTTTAAATTTACAGTGAACCAGACACTGTATAATTGAAAATAAATGGCTTGGACAGTAGGAGGTGGGAGAGTGACCACAAAGACATAATGGGTGGTACAGGAAAAGTGATCATATTTTACAAATTAAAGCAGCTTATATGGCACAAAAGTAACTCATCCATGACTTTACTGACCTTCTGTCTACAGGACAACTAATAGTTGTCCTGTAGACAGATTCTCCCACCTGAGCTGTGGATCTCTGCAGCTCCTCCAGAGTTACCAAGGGCCTGTTGGCTGCTTGTATGATTAATGCTCTCCTGTCAGTTTAGGTGGACGGCCATGTCTTGGTAGGTTTTCAGTTGTGCCATACTCTTTGCATTTTCGGATTATGGATTGAACAGTGCTCCGTGAGATGTTCGAAGCTTGGGATATTTTCCCTCTTTCGTCTTTCAGGACAGCACATTTGAGAGACCTCGGCTCCTCCCCTCTAAGGAAACACCGCCTCCACCAGACTTTTAAGTCGCCCCTTCCCTTTAGCCCATCAGTTTTGGTGTTTCCTCCAGCAAGGAGACATCGCTAGGAACATGGGCTATTTCAGCTGGGGAGGCTGAGGCCAGTATGATCCTGGAAGGGAGAGACAGAGGTCTCTCATACACAGCAGCACGCATGGGGAATCCCTGCGCTCCCTGTCCTCCCTTGGGGAATCCGCTGCCTGGGGAGGGCGAAGCGGAAGTGTCCAGATCCCCCTTACTCTGGGAGTCAGCATGGAACTCAGTGCTGAGTCGGATGACGGGCGACGTCATTTCCGGCGGGGAGGGCACTTCCGTTTGACCCGAGGCTTCTGGTTCCGGCCTGCGGGACGTAAAACGAATGGCACGGCGGCTGGTGCGGGCTCCATTAAGGCTGTAGTTCCAGCCAGAGGAGCATCCTGAGGCGGACCACTCCCCTGGCCAGAGGGATGTCAGAGACTGAAGGTTCCCGTTCTGTGCCGGGTGATGCCAGCACCAGCCACACTAAGGTAAGTGGAACCCTGGGGTGGTGTTCCCTTACCATGTTACCACTTAGCTCCACGGATAAACCCCCCTCTTAGTGGTCAGAGGAGAGGAGAGGCACGTTTGGGACCCTGGTGGTGGTTGGTCCTGGGGGGTGCACTCCTGGTGTTGGTCACATGTTTTTTATTTTTTGAAAGACTGTTGCTGATGCTGGCGGGGCTTGTTTTGTCGTTTCAGGACAAATCTGCGGAAAAAAACAAGCCCTTACATGTGTCCAAAAGAAAGTGCCCATCATGTAGGAGTACTTTAGGGGAGTCCTGGGGGGGAGGTTTTGTGCAGTAAATGCATTGAAGGCTTAGTTAAGGAACACTCTATGGAACAGAGCTCTGACCTGGCAGCTTCTGTTAAGGAGCTTTCCAGCACTTTTCAATCTTTCAAAGCATTGTTTTAAAATTTTCAGCTTATACAGCCCCCAGCCGGTCCTCTGCCAGCACAGCAAGATGTCGCACCGGGTCCTTCAGGTCCCTCAGTCAGTGAGGAGTTACCGGGGGGCTCCAGAGAGGTTTTGGAGGATGGACCAGATAGTGCATCCTCACATTCCTCAGGGGAATCAGATGGAGAGAAGGTGGACGGCGAGTCCTCCAGAACCTCCCGATATAAACTATCCTTGGAGGAAGTGGAAGAGCTCTTGGGAGCAATCCACACCACCCTAGGTATCCAAGAGGAGAAGAAATCTCTGTCTCTTCATGACCAAATGTACATGGGTCTTGGAGAGCAGAAGAAAAAGGTCTTTCCGGTACATGAGGTCCTAGTAGACACCATTAAAAAGGAATGGCGGGACCCAGAAAGGAAACCTTTCTTTTCTAGAGCATTAAAGCGCAGATTCCCTTTTTCAGAGGATGAAGCAGCTGTATGGAACAAGTCACCTAGACTGGATGCAGCCTTCTCACGGGTATCCAGAAAAACAGACTTGGCGTTTGAAGATATGGGGGTGCTAGCAGACCCCATTGACAAACGGATGGATTCTCTACTTAGAAAATCCTGGGATTCCTCTCTAGGCAATCTTAAGCCTGCCATGGTCATCACAGTGGTGGCATGTAACATGGAGCACTGGCTAACACATATAAAAGCTCATATTGAAGCTGGGACCGCTAAGGAGATGATTCTCTCCTCCTTCCCAATGCTCTTGAAGGGGATCGCATACATTGCTGACGCTCAGCGGAGTCGGTCCGCATGTCTGCTAGATCTTCTGCCTTGGCCAACTTAGCCAGGAGAGCTCTTTGGTTAAAGACCTGGCAGGGGGATAATGCTTCAAAAATCAAGCTTTGCGGAGTCCCTTTCACGGGGGACTTGCTGTTCGGTCCGGATCTGGAGGTGGTTCTTGATCGAACGGCTGATAAAAAGAAGGCCTTCCCCTTGAAGAAAAAGTTGGGGGAACAGCCTAAAAAGAAGACTCGCTCACAAAGGAAGTTTAATTTTCCAAGAGCAGAGTCTCAGAAAAAAGTCTGGACCAACAGACTTTGTGGGGGAGCAATTTTTCGCCCTCCTGAACAGCCCCGAAAGCCCCAATGACAGGTTAACCCCAGTGGGAGGAAGACTTGGGGCCTTCCTCCCACAGTGGGAGTCAGTTACCTCCAATCAGTTTATTCTAGAGATCGTAAGGAGGGGGAACAGATTAGAATTCTCAAGTCCCCCCCCACACAGGCTGCTGGTTACGGACTTGCCAAAGTGTGCGGAGAAGGTGGCGGCATTACTAGCCTCACTGGAGGATCGAGAACAGCAGGATGTAATATCATGTGTCCCATCTGGAGAAATAGGCAGGGGTTGCTATTCCCACATCTTTGTGGTTCGGAAGCCTTCAGGGAAGTTCAGGCTCATCCTGAACTTGAAACCCCTGAACCTATCAATTTCCCACAAGAAATTTCGGATGGATTGCATTTGTTCCGTAAAAACATTACTTCCTCCGAATTGCTACATGGCGTCCATAGATCTAAGGGACGCCTATCTGCACATTCCGATCACAGAGGACAGTCAGAAATTCCTCAGGCTGGCAGTAAGGTCCGGGGAGGAAATAGTGCATCTTCAGTTCCAAGCCCTCCCCTTTGGGCTCTCCTCTTCGCCCAGGATATTCACCAAAGTTATGGTGGAGGTTCTGGCTTTTATGCACCTTCGGGGAATTTCGGTAATCGCATACCTGGACGACCTGCTCCTTTTTGCTCCCTCCCCGGAGCAGCTGGTCCAGGATTTGCAGGTAGCAAGGGGTATACTGGAACATCTGGGATGGCTCCTAAATTTGGAGAAATCCAGCCTGGTTCCATCCCAGAGGATTACATTCCTAGGTTACATCCTGGACTCAACCCAACGGAGAGTTTTCCTTCCCGAAGAGAAAATTGGCAAAATAGACAGAGCCTTGGCAGTTCTGCAGGGCAATCACCAAATCACCATAAGAAGGGCCATGTCAGCCTTGGGATTGCTGACAGCTGCCCTCCCAGCAGTAAGGTGGGCAGGATTGCACTTCTGCCCTTTACAGTGGTTCATTCTGAAAGTTTGGGACCGCACTCAGAAGTCCTTGGACTCGGTGGTCTTCATTCCTGTACGGGTAAAGAGATCCCTGTGGTGGTGGAGAAAGGCAGCAAACCTATTGCAGGGTCTGGAGTGGGTTCTGTCTGTGTCCAAAATTGTGACAACAGACGCAAGCGGCACAGGTTGGGGCATTTTTCTGGCTCTCAGAGCTTTCCAACAGGAACTCCGGGGACATCATGTACAGATCCGCTCAGAAAATTCCTCAGCAGTCGCTTATGTAAACTGACAGGGGGGCACCAGAAGCGGTTCCCTTTGGGGTCTTACGGAAACAATTTTCAGTTGGGCCGAGGGCACAGTACTCTCACTATCAGCTGTTCACCTAAAGGGGGAATTAAACCACCAGAAGCGGTTCCCTTTGGGGTCTGATGGAAACAATTTTCAGTTGGACCGAGGGCACGGTACTCTCACTATCAGCTGTTCACCTAAAGGGGGAATTAAACCAGAGAGCAGACTTCCTCAGCCTAAGGAAGTTGAGGGAAAGCGATTGGGTCCTTAGTCAAGTCATCTACAAGATGATTATCGAGAAATGGGGGATCCCATGTGTGGACCTTTTCGCTTCAGGAGAGAACACGAAGGCCCCCCTCTTTTTCTCCCTGAACCGATGGGACAGGGTGATAGGGGTGGACGCTCTGTCTCAGAGCTGGCATTTTTCCAAGTGCTATGCCTTTCCCCTTCCGGTTCTGTTGCCTGTGGTCTTGAGAAAATTCCAGTTAGAGGACACGACCCTGATCTTGATAGCGCCACACTGGCCCAGGAGGCCATGGTTCTCGGTCCTAAAGAAGCTGGCGGTAGAGCCACCCTGGATATTGCCGGTCAGGGAAGATCTACTCTATCATGGCCCAATCTGCTGCCCTCAGGTGGAGAGGTGGAATCTGGCTGTCTGGCTACTGAAGAGGACATGCTGAGAAGTAAGGGGTTTTCCGAAGGATTGGTAACAACTGTTCTAAATTCTAGGAAAGAATAAACGCGCAAGATCTATTTGAAGGTCTGGAAGAAATTCAATTCTTGGTGCGCAGAGAGCTCCTTTAATGTTTACAGTCCAGTAGCAGTGCTAGAGTTCCTACAGAGTGGGGCAGATAAGGGGTTGGCACTTAGCACCCTTAAAAGTCAGGTGTCGGCTTTAAGTGTATTCCTTGAACAACAGCTAGCAGTAAATCCCTGGATATCCAGGCTTTTAGAGCTTTAAGAAGGCAGAGACCAATCAGCTCTCGCCCCTTTCCGGTATGGGATCTATCCTTAGTATTGCAGGCCCCTACAGAGGGTCCTTTCGAACCTATTGAGTCTTGAGGGTTAAAAACTTCACCGAACAAGACGGTTTTCTTAGTAGCCATCACTACTGCAAGGAGGGTTAGTGAGCTACAAGCTCTTTTTTCCAAAGGTGGTTTCGGAATTTCATAGAAGCCAGGAAATTTGTTTACCCACTTTTTGCTTAAATCCTGTGAAGGAACAGGAGCAGGTCTTCCACAGGTTAGATGTCAGAAGATGTGCATTAAAGTACCTGGAGGTTACAGAGCAGTTTAAGAAATCCGACTCCTTTTTTGTTTCTTTTTCAGGGGCAAGGATGGGTTCCAAAGCCTCTAGACACACTGATAGCCAATCTTAGCCATCTGGCTATAGTCAGGCCTATATAGCAAAAGGGGTGGAAGTTCCGGAAGGTATTAGGGCTCATTCCACTAGGGCTATGGCAACGTCACAAGCAGAGTGGGCTGGTGCTACACCCGATCAGATCTGCAGAGCAGCAACTTGGTCAAGTTTTTTAAGACTTTCGTTAAGCACTACAGACTGGACTTATTGTCTGCCCAGGACCAGGCTTTTGGGCGTAAAGTTCTGCAGGCAGTAGTCCCACCCTAGGGTAAGTGCTCACTTATCCTCTCAAGTGTGCTGTCAAAGACGAAATAGGGAAAATCGAAGTTACTTACCAAAAAAGAGTCTTTCAGGACAGCACCGATACCCACCCAAAAATGTCTTGCCACTAGGACGTGAGAACATCAGGAATATGAAGGTTGTTATGATGTGTTCTTATGTCTCCCTAGACTGGCCCGAGGTTCTCGTGCAAAAACTGACGGGCTGAATGGAAGGGGCGACTTAAAAGTCTGGTGGAGGCGGTGTTTCCTAAGAGGGGAGGAGTCGAGGTCTCTCAAGTGTGCTGTCCTGAAAGACTCTTGGAAAAAACGTTACCGGTAAGTAACTTTGATTTTTTTTTTATAACCTAACCCTGCTTTAAACTTCTCAAAGTACTTTATCCCTGACCTGTCTGGTGTGTTCCTTGGCCATTCATTATGCTGTTTGTTTACTAAGGTTCTCTAACAAACCTGAGGGCGTCACAGAACAGCTGTATTTATACTGAGATTAAATTACACACAGGTAGACTCTATTTGCTAATTAGGTGACTTCTGAAGGCAATTAGTTCCACTAAATTTTAGTTAGGGTATCAGAGTAAAGGGGGCTGAATACAAATGCAAGCCAAACTTTTCACATATTTATTTGTAAAAAATTGTTAAAACCATTTATCATCTTCCTTTCGCTTCACAATTATGTGCCACTTTGTGTTGGACTATCACATAAAATCCCAATAAAATACATTTACATTTTTTGGTTGCAACATGAAGAAATTTGAAAAATGTCAAGGGGTATAAATGCTTTTTCAAGGCACTGTAATGTCTTGTTAATGTCTTTTGGATAAACATTTGAAAGTGACGAGCCTAGCACAAATAATCTTACTAACCTAATGTGTGAAAAATGTATGGGAAAACCTTGATAGTTCTACCCCCAAAGGAGATGCTGGATTATTGGGTTCCCTATTTCATAAGCCTTCAGACAAAACTGTACCATCTAACACATCAAGGCTATATATATATATATATATATATATATATATATATATATATATATATAAATAAATATACATATATAAATAAATATACATATACATATATATATATATATATATATATATATATATATATATATATATATATATGTATATGTATATATATATTTATATATATTACACACTCCGTGGGGCTAAACTTCACAGTTCCTTCTTATCCTGTCAGTGGCCAGGGTTGGGGCCCAAAACTGTGTTGGAGTGCTCTCTAACAGTTTCTCACCACTCAGACGTTTACCATGGAGTCTCCTCCCTCTTGTTGGCATCTTGAACCCTGGATGCATGATCAGGCTGCCTCCCTACGGTCTCTGAGAGTTATACTGTCGAAACTATCCCAAACAAAGCTATCGGCATTTCAGGGGCAAATGTTCTCTCCCACAGCTTGCTGGGTTCCCCGTCTCTAGAACACGATCCTCTGGTCACTTCGGCATGGTGGTCTCTGGCAGGTACAACAGTTCAGTTACAGGCAGCACTGACATGCCAACAGTTTTACCCTGTCTCTCCAAGTAAAAAGACTGACTTGGTAGCAAAGATTTCTAGTCTTTTTTCCTCTATCCTGGTACTTTTTTCCTTTGGGACTTGTAATCTCACACAGTTCTCAGTGCTTAGCCTTTAGGTGGAGACTACATTCCTCATAAATCTCATTGGGTTAATTGGCCGGTTTTCCCAGTTTTCCTGCAGCCAATCCCTGTATTCTGAATAAGGAAAGAGATGGTCGGCACTCAGGATGACATCCAAAATAGTATTCCTTTATTAAATACATGCACAGAGCTGTAAAACAGCCTATGCGTTTTGGACGTTAGTCCTTAGTCATGACTGTCCTGGGCAGTGGCTGAGGCTCTCCTCCAGACATGGCTGAAGTCGCGTAACCCCAGGGTCCTTCTTGCTGTCTGCCTTTATTCTGCATGGCCTCTCTGCATATTCATGGCAGGGAAGAGGAGGGAGATGACTGTTGCAGCAAGGATAGCTGTGTGACACCTACATTCTGTATGTAATGATTGTAATTGTATAGGTAAATGGAAGGAAGTTATATTTTTTCATTAAATTACATTGCAGGCAGGGCCAGCACTACTGCTAGACAAACTAGGCAGCTGCCTAGGTGTAGCACCCTCTACCATAAGTAGGTGCTAGAGTGAGGATTTTGTAAGGGAAACTGTCAGTGCAGGTAAATTTGGGCAGGCCTATGCTTCCGGCTAGGCCTGCTTGTTTTATCTGGGGGCAGGGCGTGGTCAGTGCAGCAGTGGGTGTGACCACCTGTGCTTTAGTTCTGAGGTGCCTCCCCTGCTTCCAGGAAGAATGATCTGGAAGAGGGGCAGGGCCTAGGACTGGAGTGGCAGGCAGCTCATGTGAGGAGCTCTGGCAAATCCCCAACTGGAATTGGCAGGGGAGGAGAGGCTGTGGGGAGAGTGTCAAATCGCTGCGGTCTGAGGGCACAGGATTTGCAGGCCAGACTAGCTGGGAGCAATAGTCCACCAATCAGCACATGCTACTAAATCACTAGGCCGCCGGGGAGAGGTACTGCAGACCTCTGACCCAGTAACAGTGCAACCAATTCTAGCCAGCAACTGAGACTGTTCAGAGTGGTTTCTTTTGTCAAAAGAGGATGATGTGACAGGAAGAGTAATGATCTACAGTGGAAGTTTGTGCAGGAGGGAGCCTCCACCCTGAGGAAACCAGCGTCCATTGGCTGGTGAAACGCGTCAGCTGTGTGACGTCAGCACGTCACCGGGAGCCACGCGCTATTCGACCTGGCAACTCGATCTGGCAATTCGACCTGTATTATTCGATCCGGCCTATTCCTGCACAACTCAACAGCTGATGCTTGTCTCCTCCACTAACATCTCTCTATTAGGGATGAGCCGAACACCCCCCGGTTCGGTTCGCACCAGAACCCGCGAACGGACCGAAAGTTCGCACGAACGTTAGAACCCCATTGACGTCTATGGGACTCGAACGTTCGAAATCAAAAGTGCTCATTTTAAAGGCTAATTTGCATGGTATTGTCCTAAAAAGGGTTTGGGGACCCGGGTCCTACCCCAGGGGACATGTATCAATGCAAAAAAAACTTTTAAAAACGGCCGTTTTTTCGGGAGCAGTGATTTTAATGATGCTTAAAGTAAAAAAAAAAAAGTGAAATATTCCTTTAAATATCGTACCTGGGGGGTGTCTATAGTATGCCTGTAAAGTGACGCGTGTTTCCCATGTTTAGAACAGTCCCTGCACCAAATGTCATTTTTAAAGGAAAAAATCTCATTTAAAACTGCTTGCGGGTTTAATGTCATGTCGGGTCATGGCAATATGGATGAAAATCAGTGAGACAAACGGCATGGGTACCCCCCAGTCCATTACCAGGCCCTTTGGGTCTTGTATGGATATTAAGGGGAACCCCGCACCCAAATTAAAATAAGGAAAGGTGTGGGGCCACCAGGCCCTATATACTCTGAACAGCAGTATACAGGCGGTGCAAACAAGACAGGGACTGTAGGTTTGTTGTTAAGTAGAATCTGTTTGTAATTTTGAACATTTTTAACGTGTTTAGCTCCAGCCAAAAAATCTTTTCTAAGCTTTTTGGAAAACATAGGGAAGGGTTATCACCCCTGTGACATTTGTTTTGCTGTCTTTCCTCCTCTTCAGAAGATTTCACCTCACTTTTTTGTCCCAATGAAAAATGTTTTTTGAAAATTTGGGTTTTTTTGTGGAACAAGGATTGGAAAGCATCAGTGGAAAGGAGAAATTGTTTTCCCATATTAACTCTTACAGGAGAGAATTTCCCTTCCTAGGGGTAGATTTCATCTCACTTCCTGTTGTCTCCTTCCGTTTGCAAGTAGGAGTCGTTTGTAAGTTAGATGTTTGAAAGTAGGGTCCTGCCCTATATACTCAGCAGAAATTTGGGCCTTAGGTGTTGCTGTGGCCACAACACTGTAAGCCCTCACAGGGCCCTGCTGTGAAATATTAGATCAAGAATTGTAATTACATGCCCCTGTTGAACAGGAGCTGAAAAATTAGGCCTTAGGCACTGGTGCTGGTGCCACAACACTGCAACCCCTCACAGACACTCTAGTTGGAACGCAGGAACGAGCCCTGCTGCAAATTATTGCTTCAAAAATTGTAATTACACGCCCCTGTTAGACAGGGGCAGAAAAATTGGGCCTTAGGCACTGGTGCTGGTGCCACAACACTGCAACCCCTCACAGACACTCTAGTTGGAACGCAGGAACGAGCCCTGCTGCAAAGTATTGCATCAAAAATTGTAATTACACGCCCCTGTTAGACAGGGGCAGAAAAATTGGGCCTTAGGCACTGGTGCTGGTGCCACAACACTGCAACCCCTCACAGACACTCTAGTTGGAACGCAGGAACGAGCCCTGCTGCAAAGTATTGCATCAAAAATTGTAATTACACGCCCCTGTTAGACAGGGGCAGAAAAATTGGGCCCTAGGCACTGGTGCTGGTGCCACAACACTGCAACCCCTCACAGACACTCTAGTTGGAATGCAGGAACGAGCCCTGCTGCAAAGTATTACATCAAAAATTGTAATTACACGCCCCTGTTAAACAGGGGCTGAAAAATTGTGCCTTAGGCACTGGTGGTGGCGCCCAGAACCAAAAATGTTCTTACAAGCTATCAGCGTGATGATTGAGGAGGAAGAGGATAATTACTCAGGGATAGTCACTCAGCATCAGCATAGGCAGTCTTTGAAGGGATCTGAGATTTCAAAAAAAATTATTCGGTTACATCAGCATCAGGTGCTTGGTAGCTGGTGGTGATCCAAGACTCATTCATTTTTATGAAGGTCAGCCGATCGACCGAGTCGGTGGACAGACGCACCCTGTGATCGGTTACCACGCCTCCAGCAGCACTGAATGTGCGTTCCGAAAGAACGCTGGATGCAGGACAGGCCAGTAGCTCAATTGCATACTGTGCAAGCTCTGGCCAGTGATCCATCCTCAAGACCCAGTAACCCAGAGGATTTTCGGTGGGAAAGGTGTCCAAGTCTGATCTTGCCCCTAGGTATTCCTGCACCATGTAAAACAGACGCTGGCGATGGTTGCTGGAACCGATCATACCTTGGGGCTGCGGACCAAAAAATTGTCTGAACGCATCGGTCAGACGGCCACCTTCTCCACCGCTCCTTCTTTGACTGACCGAAGCCTCAGCAACACGTTGTCCAGAAACAGGAGTTTGTAACCTCCCAGTCTCTGGGAACGCGTTGCACAGACCTTTCTGCAAGGCCTCCCGAAGATGTTTCATCCTCTGCTCCCTCTGCGATGGCAAGATAAGGTCCGCAACCTTACCCTTGTAACGTGGATCAAGGAGGGTTGCCAGCCAGTATTGGTCCTTCTCCTTGATACCACGAATACGAGGATCCTTACGCAGGCTTTGCAGGATCAGGGAGGCCATGCAGCGTAGGTTTGCTGAGGCATTCGGTCCGGAGTCCTCTGGGTCACTAAGAACGACATGGTCCGCAGCCACCTCCTCCCAGCCACGTACAAGTCCATGTGTTTCTTGGGACTGATCCCTTAAAGACTGCTGCTGATGCTGAGTGCCAGGCTCCACCTCCATACTGACACAATCTTCCTCCTCCTCCTCTTCCTCCTCGTCCTCTTCCTGTGTGATCGGCGGGCACGCAGGAACACTGTCTGGATAAAGGGGGCCTTGAGAGCTAAGGAAGTCCTCCTCTTCCTGCCTCTGTTCTGCCTCAAGTGCCCTGTCCATTATTCCACGCAGCGTGTGCTCCAACAGGTGGACAAGGGGGACAGTGTCACTGATGCATGCACTGTCACTGCTCACCATCCTCGTGGCCTCCTCGAATGGTGACAGGACAGTGCATGCATCCCTGATCATGGCCCACTGGCGTGGGGAAAAAAAACCAAGCTCCCCTGACCCTGTCCTGGTGCCATAGTCGCACAGGTACTCATTGATGGCCCTCTGCTGCGTGTGCAGCCGCTGCAGCATGGCCAACGTTGAGTTCCACCTGGTGGGCATGTCACAGATTAGGCGGTTCTTGGGCAGGTTAAACTCCTTTTGGAGGTCCGTCAGCCGAGCACTGGCATTATATGACCGGCGGAAATGCACACAGACTTTCCTGGCCTGCCTCAGGACATCCTGTAAGCCCGGGTACCTGCCCAAGAACCGCTGCACCACCAAGTTAAGGACGTGAGCCAAACAGGGCACATGGGTCATTTGTCCCTGTCGGAGGGCAGAGAGGAGGTTGGTGCCATTGTCGCAAACCACCATTCCTGCCTTAAGTTGGCGTGGCGTCAACCACCTCTGAACCTGCCCCTGCAGAGCTGACAGAACCTCTGCCCCAGTGTGGCTCCTGTCCCCCAAGCACACCAGCTCAAGCACCGCATGGCATCTTTTGGCCTGCGTACTTGCGTAGCCCCTTGAACGCCTACGGAGCACCGCTGGTTCCGAGGAAGAGGCCATGGAGGAAGAAGAAGAGGAGGGGGTGGAGGAGAGAGGTGTGTCACAATCAGCATTTTGGAGGCGTGGTGGCAGAACAACCTCCAACACTACTGCACCTTGTCCTGCATCCTTCCCAGCTGCCAGCAGAGTCACCCAATGCGCCGTGAAACTTAGGTAACGTCCCTGTCCATGCCTGCTGGACCATGAGTCAGCGGTAATATGCACCTTACCGCTGACCGCCCTGTCCAGCGAGGCATGGACATTGCCTTCCACATGCCGGTAGAGAGCCGGAATCGCCTTCCGTGAGAAAAAGTGGCGTTTGGGTACCTGCCACTGAGGAACCGCACATTCCACAAACTCACGGAAGGGGGCAGAGTCTACCAACTGAAAAGGCAGCAGTTGAAGTGCTAGCAATTTTGCCAAGCTAGCATTCAACCGCTGGGCATGTGGATGGCTGGGAGCAAACTTCTTTCGGCGGTGCAGCAGCTGGGGCAGGGAAATTTGCCTGGTACAATCTGACGTCGGTGTACCAAAAGCAGATTGCCCACAAGTACTTGGCTGTGACACACCTAATTCTACACCTTCATTCCTCTCACTGCAGGTCTCAGAGAGGACTGAAGGTCTAGTGGGGTTGGAAATCTCAGCTGATGAGGAGCAAGGAGAGATCCTCTTTGTTCTTTGGTGTGGGTCTTTTAGATACGCTTGCCAACGAACTGCATGGCAGGTCAACATATGTCTGGTCAAGCATGTGGTACCCAAGCGGGAGATATTTTGGCCACGCGAGATACGCTTGAGACATATGTTGCAAATAGCAGCGGTGCGATCTGATGCACTCGTCTCAAAAAAGGCCCACACCAAAGAACTTTTTGAATAACGCGCAGAGACTGCAGCGCCCTGCACATGTGGAGCTTTGGGGTGTGATGCAGTCAATGTGTTGCCCTTAGGCTGGCCCCTGGAGGGCATCCTGCCTCGTTGGTGATGTGCTGCCGCCTCCTCCTCCTCCTCCTCCTCCTCCTCCTCCTCCTCCTCCTCTCTCCTATCAGGCACCCACGTTGAGTCAGTGACCTCATCATCCCCTCCCTCCTCATCACTGGAGCAAACCTGGCAGTATGCTGCAGCAGGGGGAGCATGACTGCCAGATTGCTGTCCTTCTTGGGCACCCCCTCTGTCCGCGCTCATGTTACTGCCTTCATCGAGCTCAGTATCGTCATCAGAGCCTTCCAAACGCTGGGCATCCTCCTGGAGCATGTACCCAACACTGTGGTCAAACAGTTCGAGGGAATCCTCATGAGGACATGGTGGAGCTAGGGAAGGAGTCACTGATGACATTGAGCTGAAGGAAGAGGCCGCTGCTTTGCCAGACAAAGCACCCTGGGCATGGGTGAGAGAGGATGAGGAGGATGAGGACGGCTTGGTCATCCACTCGACCAAGTCTTCCGCATGTTGCGGCTCAACATGGCCAGCTGCCGAAAAAAAGGCCAAGCGTGTCCCATGGCCACGTGCTGATGAGGATGCACCGTCTCCACGACCAGCACTAGACACAGAGCCTGCTTGCCCTCTCTTATTGGCTTGTGACTGTCTGCCTCTCCTTCTTGGCCTTCCAGACATACTAATGGCCTGTAGCTGCACTAAGCTGGGATAGAACACCTGTAATTTTCTTCAAGTAGCTTTATATACTGTAACCAGACAAGCCTGCCTGTCAGTAGGAAGATAACAGGAACGGATCTAGCTGAACACTGTGAGCAGGACGCACTGTACTAAATGTAAATAGTCTAGCTGCCTGACCGTGGTACTAATAGGATCAAATAGAACACCTGTAATTTTCTTCAGGTAGCTTTATATACTGTAACCAGACAAGCCTGCCTGTCAGTAGGAAGATAACAGGAACGGATCTAGCTGTACACTGTGAGCAGGACGCACTGTACTAAATGTAAATAGTCTAGCTGCCTGACCGTGGTACTAATAGGATCAAATAGAACACCTGTAATTTTCTTCAGGTAGCTTTATATACTGTAACCAGACAAGCCTGCCTGTCAGTAGGAAGATAACAGGAACGGATCTAGCTGTACACTGTGAGCAGGACGCACTGTACTAAATGTAAATAGTCTAGCTGCCTGACCGTGGTACTAATAGGATCAAATAGAACACCTGTAATTTTCTTCAGGTAGCTTTATATACTGTAACCAGACAAGCCTGCCTGTCAGTAGGAAGATAACAGGAACGGATCTAGCTGAACACTGTGAGCAGGACGCACTGTACTAAATGTAAATAGTCTAGCTGCCTGACCGTGGTACTAATAGGATCAAATAGAACACCTGTAATTTTCTTCAGGTAGCTTTATATACTGTAACCAGACAAGCCTGCCGGTCAGTAGGAATTTAACAGGAACGGATCTAGCTGAACACTGTGAGCAGGACGCACTGCACTAAATGTAAATAGCAGGAACGGATCTAGCTGAACACTGTGAGCAGGACGCACTGCACTAAATGTAAATAGTCTAGAAGATAACAGGAACGGATCTAGCTGAACACTGTGAGCAGGACGCACTGCATTAAATGTAAATAGTCTAGATAGAAGATAACAGGAACGGATCTAGCTAAACTGAATACAGTGTATATATATATATGCAACACCTGGGATGCATATATATACACAATACACTGTAAGTGCAGCTAACTGACTGACTGTTCTGCCTAATCTATCTAACTCAAATCAAATGACACTGTCTCTCTCTCTCTCTATCTCTCAGCACACCGGAACACACACTACACAGGGCCGCCGTGCAGGCGGCCTTATATAGTGTGGGGTGTGTACTAAATGCCCTGAGCCGTAATTGGCCAAAGCCACCCTGGCTTTGGCCAATTACAGCTCTCTCTACTGACAGCGCTGTGATTGGCCAAGCATGCGGGTCATAGTGCATGCTTGGCCAATCATCAGCCAGCAATGCACTGCGATGCCGCAGTGAATTATGGGCCGTGACGCGCCACACGAATTTAGCGCGAACGGCCCATAACGTTCGCAATTCGGCGAACGATCGAACAGCCGATGTTCGAGTCGAACATGGGTTCGACTCGAACACGAAGCTCATCCCTACTCTCTATACTGAAACACCCGCCTCACGGCGGCTTCACCAACAAACAAACGGTTCCTTCATCTTGGCATCTATTTGCTTATCACAGCGGCACCGATCCATGTAGAGACCTAGGAACTGAGGACTGAGGACTTACTGCAAACCTGGCGACGGAGCTACTGAGGCTGGTGAGATCCTTCCATTTCATTCAGCATCTTTATAAAACGTATGTCAGTATTGTTTGCACCTCCTACACTTGTCTCCATGGACATATACCCTGCTGTTTGAACTGCACAATTTATATCTACCTGCTGGAACCGGGACATGATCTGATTTGCTAACAGCTGCTATACATACAATGTTTGTGCAATATTTGGGCATCGCTAACTCCTCATGAGATCGATTTACCTATGTTGAACCACAATATACTTTATTTATAGCCAGACCGTCCATCCACCCACATCTCTGCTATTGATATATGATCCGCCCCTACTATACAGTACTTTGCAATATATTTTTTTGCCAATTGCTACATATAATTGTTACTTTAATAGGGCAGTATTATTAAATTTTCATTATATTCTTTAGCTCACTATACCCTATCAACAATTTAGAGATGTGCATGTTGTGTATGAGTGGATGTGAAGCCGCGGCTCCCATATGTTTTTAATTACCCCTTGTGACAACGTTGTCCTATTTTAATTGGTTTGTGGTAACCGTCAGTCTAAACTGCTGTTTTCTTCACTTTCTTTTGTATTTAAATTTGGTATATTATTAGGTAATTAATAAAGCTGGTTTGTATCAACATCAGTGTTCCTTGCTGACCCTCTTTAAGAGAACTCTTTCTCTTTTGTTTTTTGCTATATGATATATAGGGCATCGGGAACTGCATGCAGACTTTTGCCTACATGATTGTCTGATACTTACCCGTTAAAACGACCACTCATATAATTAATTCATTGGTTGATCCAGGCAACAATCCTTTTTCTTCTCATCAGGAGTAGTGACAAACAGAGGAACAGTCTCTTGGGTAACAGGACCAGAACTAGGCAGGGTACCATCGGCCAGGAGAACTTCCAGCCTATGTTTCTTGGGTAGCAAAGATAGGCCAAGTCTTTTGGCCAGGTTCAGGTCCAGGAAGCAGCTGCATGCCCCAGAATCGACTATGGCTTGCAGCTGAACGCTTCCTTCTAACTGCAACATAATAGAGGACAAGATGGGAGGTGGAAGTTCCAGAGATCTGGAAATTTACTAGGGTGTACTTGAGTGGCTTGCAGGGCCTAATGGGACAGTGGCAGAGGAAGTGTCCATTCTCTCCACAATAAAGACATAAGTTGGCTTGTCGCCGACGTTGTTTCTCCCCAGGGGTCAATGCAGCTCTCCTCCTACTAGCGGGCCTTGCCCCAGTCTCTGGAGTGGATATACAGAGAGTTTGTGACCGTTCAGCCTGCCGCTCCCGTAGACGTCTGTCCAACTGGATGGCCCTTTGGATGAGATCCTCTAGATGAGCAGGAATACCACTTCTGGCCAATTCATCCTTGAGGGATTTAGAAAGTCCTAAACGGAATTGATATTTTAAAGCGGCCTCATTCCAGCCTGTATCTGCAGACCATCGACGGAAGTCTATGGTGTAGTCCTCTACCGGCCGCTGTCCCTGCTGTAGGGAGTGCAGGGCGGCTTCAGCGGTGGCTGCGAGCTTAGAATCTTCGTAGAGCTGAGACATGGCTCCGAAAAAAGTGTTCACTGTGCGGATAGCTGGGTCCTTTTGTTCCCATAGAATGTGAGCCCATGCCTGGGGATCACCGGATAACAAAGAAATAAGGAACCCAACCTTAGTAGTTTCAATAGAAAATGTCCGGGGCTGCAGGGCCAGATAAAGCAAACAGGCATTTTTAAAAGATCTAAACTTTAGTCGATCTCCAGTAAACCGCTCAGGCGTTGGAACTCGTGGCTCTGGAGGCGGGATCATCACCGTAGGGGTAGCTGGTTCCATTAGTAGTTTTAGCCTACCCTCCAGATGCAGGTATCCTTCCTGTAGCTTTTGGATTACTTGAGCAAGAGTAGAAGTCTGTTGGCACAAAGCCTCCACAGGGGACGCACCTCTGCCGGCCTCAGTCATGGCTGGATTATACTGCCAAGTTCTAGGTGCAAGGCCCGATTGCTGAGAGGGCGCCCCTTGTGACTTAGTGCAGCATAACCCTGGGAGTGAGACAGGGAGTACGGTGCCCAAAGGTGCACGGGTTGCCGGATGTTGAGGGTTGGATAGCTAAGAGTCGCTTGGGTGCGTTGGACAACCGTGCGTGGAAGTATTCCAGTGGAGAAACCAGGAACGGGGTCAAGGCAGGCCAGGGGTCGTGAACCATAGGAGCAGTCCGGAAGAGGCACAATAGGTTTAATCAGGAACAAGGTCAGTAGCCAGGCCAGGGGTCAAGACCGATCACACAAGCAAAGGTGCAGGGGTACAGACAGGAGCGTAGTCAAGTCCAAGCCAGAGGTCGATGCAGGCGGAGATCAGGGTGAGTCAGGCAAGCCGAGTAGTAAACAGGAACCAGGAAGTCAGATGCAGGAAGCAGGTACTGGGAACACAGGAAGCTGATGATAATCCAGCAACTTGCATACAACTGCAGCAGGTTTAAATAGGCCAGAGGGCGCCAAACACCGTCACTGTGTGCGCATGCGCCTGGGGATGCGCCCGGCGCGGTGATGACGGTTACTGGCAGGATCACCAGTCCTAATACTATTTCCCTGACACTTAATACCGATCTTCAGCTCAAAATCTCTAGCTTAGAGACTGAGATAATGGAGACCAAGAGATCCAAATATCTACGGGACTTAAAGGATTATGAGGATGGGACTTTTTACATACGTACAAAAAATAAAAAATTCCCTCACTCTATTCTTAAAAAGAGACCGAGATCAGGAGGTGACAGAAGGGTTAATTTCAGCTCAACGGAGGAGTCATAATTTTCTGACACTGCTGAACAGCAGTCTCCTGTCTCCTAAAGAGGTTCAGTCAGCTCAGTTTTTTCCAGAGAGGAGCCATTACAGCAACCTGCAACAAATCCTCAAACATCAACACAGCCACCAGATCAAAGAGGAAAAAGAGGATGAGGCGGGGGTCATCATACAAACAACACAGGCTACAGAAGATATCCAAGGAAAGCCAAGAAGACACAGAACTAGGTACAGACTTTTCTAACAATGTATTGAACCTGTCAGGCATTGAATTAACCAAGCATGAACTTTCTGTTTTGTCTAAAGGCATGTCTTTTGTCCCTAGTACACATTTTTGTCTTTTTTCCACTATACTGGATATCAATCGTTTTGTAAGAAATCTGATGCTTAGGAAACATTTCAAGGATATACCTTCTGATAGCGAATCCACAGTGTGTCACAATGTTCAAAATGAGACCACCTCCTTCAGATTTGATTATTTAGTAGCAAGGTCTGCATTGGAGAGTCTGCAAGCAGAATCAGAGGGGGGATCTTTTGGTATAAAGGAATCAAACATTAACATGGGGGATAAATATTTTTACCATGTTCAAAACAGGAATGACATTGTGGATTTGTTTCAGAATATTGTGGAATCAGAATTGGTTAAATAGCAGGAATTGTGTCAACAAGACAATAATAGAAATAAAATTAATGTCGCCAAGCAAGAAACCACAGCCTTAAAAGCCTTGAAAATTAGATCTGAAATAGTGATTCGCCAGGCAGATAAGGAGGGTACTGTAGTGATCCTAGATACTGCTAGTTACAAACAGGAAGCACTCAGGCAGCTGGAAGAAAACATCACATATCGCCCCCTCAGTTCTGATCCCACAGCAACTATACAACAAAAATTGTTACACTTATTGGATGAAAGCAAGGAAATGGGTGTTTTAGATAAAAAAACTGTAGATTATCTCATGGTCACACATCCCATTACTCCAGTTTTTCACCATCTCCCCAAAGTGCACAAACAAGACAATCCAGTGAAAGGTCGCCCCATAGTTGCCGGCATAGGATCACTATTGGAGAGATTAGGAGAATGGGTTGATCAATTTCTTCAACCGCTTGTTGTCCGTCTACCTGGTTTCATGAAGGACACTGGACATTTGTTAGCCCACATGCAGGAAATGTTTTGGTCCACAGAATGCGTTTGGATCACCACAGATGTTAGATCCCTGTATTCCTGTATTCCTCACTCTCTAGCACTGTTAGCCATCAAACATCATCTTTCATGCTACAGTGGTTACAGTCCTAATGTACGTGAGTTTATTTGTAGAGCAGTAGAGTTTCTCCTGACGCACAATTTCTTCATGTTTGTTGAACGTTACTACATTCAGAGTCAAGGTGCGTCCATGGGGGCTAAATTTTCCCCCTCTTTGGCGAATCTTTACATGGGCTGGTGGGAAGAATCCACTTTATTTGCCCATGGTAACCCATTCAAAACCAACATCGCCTGGTTTGGTCGTTTCATTGATGATCTGATTGTAGTATGGCATGGATCGAGTGGTGACATAGGTGACTTTATGAAATATATTAATACCAACTCCCTAAACCTGGAGTTCACCTGTGTGCACCACCCGACCCAAATAGACTATTTGGATTTGACCTTGATGGGGCACCCAGATAGCAACACAGTGACTTCCAGAACTTTTAGAAAGCCCTGTGCAGGAAATTCCCTTTTATTGGCCAATAACTGTCACCCCAGTCACACCATCAAGTCTTTGCCTACTGGTGAATTCATCAGGGCCAAGAGAAACTGCTCTACAGATAAGGATTTCTTGCAAGAATGCACAGCGATTCAAAAGCGACTCAAAGAAAGGGGCTATAGTACAAGATCAATAGCTAGAAGTCAAAATATAGCATTTCATAGAGATCGGGTGGAGATGATTCAGAATAGTGACAGAAATAAACACAAACAGTGTAGGGATTACAATAGAAATAAAGTTAATTTTGTCACTACTTTCTCTTTAGAATACAACAAAATTGTTGCGATTCTTAAAGCGCATCTCCCCATTTTGCATGCTGACAAGGATCTGTACTCCGTTATCCAGGGCGGTTGTCAATTTTCCAGTAGAAGGGCCCCCAGTCTGGGAAGTATGTTGTCACCCAGCTTGTTTTGCTCCCAGAAGTTAAACAAATCGCAGACCTGGCTTTCCACTGTAGGTTCCTACATGTGTGGCCACAACACCTGTAGGCAGTGTCATAGACATAAAAAAAGCACCTCAGTTTTTTCTTTTTCTACCAAGAAAACATATACCATCAAACAGTATATAAACTGCAATTCTAAATCGGTGGTATATGTTATTAAGTGTAGTGCCTGCAGTCTACAATACGTTGGGTGCACTATACGCCCGTTGAGTTAGAATCTCGGAACATGTGAATGACACTACAAATTCTAATGCTAAAAATATCTCAAATGTGTCAAAACATTTTCGGGAATTCCATCATGGTAATCTTGACACTTTTTCCTTTTTTGGTGCTGAACAGGTTAAAAAACCCCCAAGAGGAGGTGACACTCATCATATTTAGCTCAAGCGTGAAGTATGGTGGATACATACCCTCAATACTAGAAAACCGTATGGTTTGAACAATAGGATGGATATAAATCTTTTTTTGACATAATTGCATTTTTCAACATAGTTGCATTGTTTGATACATTTATCGCACCATTTTGAATATGCTTTATTTGTTCATGGTATGCTTCTCATATGCCTGCTGTGCTTCTCTTTCTCTTCTCCATGTGTTAGCGTAGCCTGTACCCGTGTACCCATGTAACCCAATAAAGGACTTTTATTCAAGAGCATCCGAGTCGCCAGCCCTTTTCTGATTCAAGTACTGTGTTTTGGGGCCTGAACGTCCTGGCTAGAGCACCGGATCACAGTTCATAGATCATCATATTGGCAGTGGAGCTGGGGTATCATTTTGCTTCTCTATAAATGTGAAGCTTGGTGACATCACTGGGAAGGAAATGTCACCCGCTTTCGAGCATGCGCAATGCCTGGAACATCAAGTGTTCTCCTTACTCAATCTGGTGGGGAGAGGACTATTGGAGCCTTATAAGTGGATTCTGGAGGCGGGCTCTGAATGTCATTGCACTACAGCACCCAGCATTCCCAGCTCAAACCCAAATTTAAAATTCATATGTTTGTATATATTTATTTATAAATAATCCTTTATAAACATAATTTAGCACCCTCTAGTGTAGAGTGCTAGCAGTGGCGTAGCGTGGGGGGTGCAGGGGGTGCCGTGGCCCCGGGCGCGACATTTAGGGGGGCGCCAGTATGTGTCACTGGCTGCCTCCTCCTAATTTTAAATTCCTGTGTCCCCGGGCTCCGGCCAGCATGTTCAGTGTCCGGCGCCCTGTGATTGGGCGTATGGGTGTCATGTGAGGCATAGAGCTGGCCTATCCTCGATCACTCCTGAAGTCCCGCCTCCGCACATGACCCCCATAACTCCCAATCACAGTGCACTGCGCCGGACACTGAATATGGCAGCTAGAGCGCGGGGGAGACCTCCTCCTCCTCGTCTTCGTCGTCCTCCTCCTCGTCCTCCTCCTTGTCCTCCTCCTCCTCCCTCCTATTGTATTTGAAGGGACTCGGGGAGTGCTAAGTCCGCAGGTTAGGGGGCCGCAAGTTTTTTGCCTTGCCCCGGGTGCTGGCAACCCATGCTACGCCACTGAGTGCTAGAAGTATATGTAGCGCTGGTAGATTTACCTGTTTCATACATAGTAAGATTTAGCCTCTGTTCCAGTTTGGCTGTGTTGCATGTAGTTTCACACTGTGCCTGTGGGTGTCATTGTCGCCATGGGTCGGTGTTGGAAAGGCAACACGTTGAAGCGTATGAGTGCTCTTCTGTCCCGGAGATAACTCGGACAGACGCCATGTTTAGGGTTCTTTTTGTTCCACCTGCTGGCCCTCCTGGATGACAGGTATGTGTTAGGAGTACTACCGCGTGGTCCTCCGACCGAGAGGACCACGTTGCTGCAGCGTGTGGGTGGGTCCAGAAGCCTGTCTGGGGACTACCACAGCGGCGAGGGAATGGTCCTGTGCTTCCTACGGGAAGAAGCTGGACAACTGAGAAGATCCCAGGGGAGGACCCGTCATGGAAGGATCATGCAGAGTGCTGGCCTGGAGAGGGGCCTGGTGACTCAGTTGGAGGACGCATCCTAAAGTTAACCTACCACATAGTACTGCCGGGTCGGCTTAAAGGTTCTAGTGCTGTGTTTGCTATCCATCGTAAACCATTACATCCTGTGGCAGAGGATCATACGGGTTTCTATTCCATTCAAGTCTGTGGCAGAGACTTTTGTTTGTGCTGCGTACTGGCTGCTAGGTTAGTGAGAGAAACCTATCCGGGCGGGCAAAGATTCAACTCTAAAAGGAAAGTACATTCATCTACAAGATTCCAATTCCTAATGTTACACTAAGAAAAGGTATTTGAACTTCCCTGCAACTCTTCTTCTACCTCTTTCCTGCTACTTCCTTCAGTTACTCTTTATTAAAGCATTGGAAAAGGTACTCAAGTGTCTGGTGCCTACACTGTTTGGTATTAAGCTCAACGGGACCCTAGACCCGGTTCTGGTGAAATTCAGGTAAAAAAGGTGACGGTAACAGCACGCTTTAAACCAGCAGCTCCACCGTGAGTTATTGCTACATATACATTGGTTTTTGTTAGTGTAGGTAAATTATTTGGCTTGGCTGGCAGCCAATTCTCGGTTTATTCAGGGCCAGGGTTTGAGTGACTCAGGGAGGTTGGAATGATTCATCAGGCAGCACCCCTGGTACCTCCCCCTACTTGCTGGAACTTTTGAGAAGTTTCCAGAAGAATGGGAGGGAGGGTAGGAGGAGATTTTTTTCAATTGTTAAGCAAAATATAAAAAACTCAGTGGTGATTAAATCCCACCAAAAGAAAGCTCTATTTGTGTGAAAAAAATAACATAAATGTCATATGGGTACAGTGCTGCATGATCGTGAAATTGTAATTCAAAGTGCGACAGCGCTGAAAGCGGAAAATTGGCCTCAGCAGTGAAGTAGAATAGTAAAGTATCGAACCAGGCAGAACTTCAGCAATGCAGGTTTATTAACAACTGATAACATACAGGTTTATGTTCAAAGTATTACAAGATACAGGTCTAATTTATACAGTTTCTTATAATGCAAGCATATTAGATATAGATATTCTTATCCTCTAACCGAATTGAAACAATTGTGAATTGTTCTCACCTTGAACCAGAATGGGTCTTTACTGCCAATTCTTGGGAACCTGTCACCTGATAGGGACCAGCCAATTGGCCGGTGGTCTGGTCCCCTCACAGAGTTCTGAGTTCCAGCTCGACCAAGTTCGTGAGGGAAATTCACCTGAGACCACATTCTGGAACAAGTTAAGAAGTCTTCTCTGACTCGTAAGAGGAGACAAGTTAGGACAGATACTTGCCCATTGGTACTGACCTCTATGACCCATGCAATAGGGCAGCATACACAGAGTTCAGCCTTATGAGCTCCTATCTGACATGTCTGTCTAACAATTGCAGAGCTTGCATTTATATACCATTTTACAAGTCTTATCTCAACCATCTCTCTTACATATGATTGGTCGCTAAGATCTACGTCAAAGTAACCAACCATAAATCTGACACCTGTTCTACAACCAGATAAACGTAACTATTCCCAAAATTCCTATATGTTCATTAAAGTGATTTATAACTGTTTTTGTCCAATTAAAAACACCTGTATAGAGACAGTCTGGCACCCAGCTGTGTTATCAAACTCTCCTTATCTTGATAAGATTTAACTAGCTTCAAGGATTTGCTGATTTACGACTTTGAGACAATTAACTTTCAATAACCCCACCAGATGTTTTATATGTTTCACTATATGCATGTATTTTAACAGTTTTAATGAGGGCACAAGCAGACCTTTGTTTGACCCTGTCAAACTTAATTAATGTTCTGTACATAACTTTCCTGTATTCCACCCAATTATTTTAACCACCTGTTTTCTTATCTGTCTGAGACAATTCTATATTACTTGAATCTATTCTAATGAACTTTCACCCAGTAAACTATAAAAGTATAAGAAAGAAGCAGAGAGGTCATCCAAAGTTCAGCATTTAAAAATGAAGACTTTCTAAATCTATGGAAAACACAGTATACATTATTAAAAATTAATAATTGTTGCTTTACTTATTGAATAATAATATTGATAAAACCACTACTATATAATAATAATAATAATAATAATAATAATAATAATAATAATAATAATAATAATAATAATCAATAAAATACATGCAAATCAATATGAATAATATGAAATACATTGGCTAATATGAGATTCTACAACATTTCCCCCCTGTTGAGGCATAAGCCTCACAGCAATTACAGTACAGATCACCCACCATGCTCTTCAGAGACCCCATGCACCCGACACTTATCACAAATTGTCTAAAAAATAAAAACAAATCAGTCCAAAAAATAAAAAATAAATAAATCAGTCCAATCAAAAACACTGCATCTTCTTCTGTAGCTGCAAAGTCATTCTCCATATGTGGCACGGAAAACATAATTGTCAGTCTCAGTGGCATTGTGATCATTCTTGCCACAAACTTCTTGCAACAGGCAACAGTTACTCAGCAACATCACATCAAGGATAACAAGGAAGAGGAACAATCCGTTCAGCTAGTGAATGAAAGCCAAGTATGTGGTCCCAAGGAGCATTCAGCAGACTCAGTCCCATAAGGCTCTGCCTTTTCCTGCATAGGTCTTTTCAGCTTAGCTAAGTGCTGGATGTTATTTGGAGAGATCTCCTTCTTCATCATCATTTGCTGGTCCAGTATCATAGCACAAGCTGCTTTGAATGCTGTAAGACACAAGTTCAGTGCATACCTGTTCTGCAAAGGTACAAGTCTCAGATGTTCCTTTATTGCATGAAATCCTTCCTTTGTAGCAATTAATCATTTGTAACAAGTTGCATCATGTCTTCTGCGATCACCTGATATTTGTCTGGATATAAAATACACTTCAAAATTATAGTTATAAAAAATAAAAATAAAAATAAAGTCAGTGTCAGGATACAATAGGTCTCTGGCAAGCACTTCAGGGCAACCTACAAAGCAATGGCTCCTACGCTCCAATTTTATTTAATAACTTAATTTAGTGTGTTCCTTTTACTTCTACAACATCCGCTAAAATAATATACATGTATCTATATACTATATACTCTTAGAATAATAATAATTATCTGTATAAATCCCTTGAAGTACATGTTTTCAGTACAAAGTATTTTATATAGACTATTATTTTTACATTTCCCAACCTATACTATTTCCCATACAATAATTGTAAAATTCTTATCATTTCTTAACCTTGACTCCACCTATCAGTCACTATTACCCTGGTCATGTCATACTGTCAATATAGTCAGTCCAGATATTTCATTAGTTTTAATTTTGTAGTCTTCCCACAAAGTTTGCTAAACCCAAAACCATTTCACTTTTTGTCCATTTCTGCACATACTATACTGCAGAATATTATACAATAACGGTCAGCATCTGTCAGTCACTGCTATACTGTCTAAGTCAGTAGCCTACCTCTCCTATGTCTTAAAACATAAAATAATAAAACAAAATCAAGACACATATCATAACATATCCCATAAAGCATCAATAGCATACAGTTTTTAGCGATAATGTCATGCTCATTACATTACACCTCCCCACTTTTATCATTTTTTTTGAAAAAAAAAAAAAAAAACTATTTGTTTATAATGATTGAACATTTACTCAAAGTGGAACTCTACTCACAAAAATGTGATAAAATAAGGTTCATTAGCAAGAAAAATACATTCCACATTAATTATTATGCTACCATTTTACTGAAGCCCAGAACCTTTGAGCAGCAGTAGAATTTCAGGCTGTCAGCAGACTGGCCTCTAGATTTTAATCAGTGCAAAAAAAATAGAGCACAACCGAGCCTGTGTAGAGCAGGGTGGAACAGTGGATTTTAAACAGTATAGGCACTTATTTTTTACTGTGCTTCGTAGCTACACCTGCAAAAGGGGTCAGCCTCAAGTAACCCAGCAGAAAATAATTTTCTAACCAAAGTTCCACTTTAAGGTGTTCACAATAATAATACTTATAACATATATAACAAACAAGACAACAGTAAGCCTCTACATACAAAGTATCACATATAATTAATTAGAATTGTTCATTACTGAAATACTTCCAATGTCTTTGTCTGCAACAGTCTCTTGTATGTATTCCACTTGCACTTATGTGAATAACACTCTTGGTAATCTCACTCAGACTTTGACTACTATAGAAATGGAAATGTCACTATCACAAATGTGGATTTAAATGGACACTTGAATTGTGAATTCTTCCACTTCCTTTTATGATCTTTAATGTACTTGCAGTCATCAAGAGTTACTGACATACATTCCTTTAGTGGCTTTGACTGGAACAAGAGATCGCATCTAAAACAAGGATCTGTTTAGAAACAAAACTACACCAATTTGATTAATTATTATAAACACATGAACATTTTATCTCCCACTGTACAGCATGAAGTCTAAGAAACTATCATTTGCCTCTAGAACTCCTAAACTTAGTGACAAATCTATCCAAAGTTTCATATGGCCCAGCAAATTGTATTTAATTTGGTCTAGAACAGCCCATACAACCTATCCACCAATGAATATGAGTGTGGACACAAGGTTCTATTGTCTATGCCAAGCATAGAGCAGAATGGAACTGATGTTTCATAAAAATGGGTACAATTATCTGATATCAGTGCTGAATACACTCCAATCCTGGGAGAAATTTCCCACATCAGACACTTAGCTGTTGTCTCGTACATTTGCATGACCATATGAAAAATTGTGATTTACTTTAAAAAGGAGCAGACATTTATTAAAGTATATCCATATCTACAGCTTTGTTCTTTCATTGCAATAAACTCTATATACAGGCATACAAAATAGACTTTGAAGAACTACATTTTGTGAAACTACATTGTGATTGTTCATAATTAAAAAGAAATCAAAATAAAATTACATGGTCACTTGCACAGTCTGTTCAATCAAAAGAGGTTAAAGGGGTTGTAAAGTTATTTATTTTTTTTTTTTAAATAACAAACATGTTATACTTACCTTCACTGTGCAGCTCGTTCTGCACAGAGTGGCCCCGAACCTGGTCTTCTGGGGTCCCTCGGCGGCTGTTTCAGCTCCTCCCCGCAAGCATTTACCACCTTCATGCGAGCTCCCTCGCACGGTGGTGAGTGCTTGCGGGCGCGCTCCCGTGATACAGCCGGCGGCTATAGCCGCTCGCTGTATCACTCGGCCCCGCCCCCCGGCGCGCCGCGTCATCGGATGTGATTGACAGCAGCGCGAGCCAATGGCTGCGCTGCTTTCAATCCATCCACTGCAGCCAATCAGCGACCAGGCTGAGCTGCAATGAAGATGACGAGCACGAGCAGCGAAGTTTCGAGGCGTCAGGTAAGTAAAACGTGGGGGCTGGGGGCGGCGGTACTGTCAAAAGTTTTTTCACCTTAATGCATAGAATGCATTAAGGTGAAAAAATGTTTACCTTTACAACCCCTTTAAGAAAATGTGCATTACTATGTCCCTTCCTTAAGAACAATTATATACAAATTTTATTGTTAATTAGATCATATTAATGCAGAGTGACCCTAATCAAAAAACTGACTTTGCCACCTGTAGTAGCATAACTAGGAACTTGAATAATAAAAAAATCAAAAGGAGTGAAATTTTACAAAGTATAACTGTACATATGAAAACGTGCTGGCTGCTCCTGGAATAAAGAAACAAATTATTTCTTTAGGCAAACTAATAATCAGCCTGATGATTACTAAATATTGTAATCAGGTAGGACAAAATAAGTTATAGCCAATACCAATAAGGACCTTGCTCACCAGAGCTTACAAGCTAAGATTAAAATTAAGACTCTAATTATCTAATTCACCCCCCTGTATGTGCTACATATAGCACATATAATAAGATGGTAGCACTGTTGTTATCATGTATCACTCTTCATTATTCTTTTTAGAAAATAATAAACAAATATAAATTTGGAGTTCCCTGTTACCAAATAAATAAATCCCATTGCTATCTTTGTGAATACTACTAAATAGGCAAATATATAAAGATGACAGTATACATAATACTGTACAATAAGATAGAGACATGACAAAATAAACAACAAAAGCTACAAGGGAGAATAAGCACCCTACTTACAAGAGTTATACACTAAAAATAAAATGCACCTTGAACTACTGCAGTCCATAATATAAAAGACAGAATACCTATTATGACCTACAGTTTATATTCTAATAAAAATCAACAAATGTTTAAGAATAAGAACGTATTCTGAGATTTTATTTTATTTATTTTTATGGTCAGCTCATCCAGTTTCTGTCTAAAGGCACCAGACATAACTCCCCTAAACGTGCGTCTTTCATCTTAGTACAGAGTGATTTAATGTCTTTTTTTCACATACGTACAGACAGCTATTTCTAAAATGGTGGCTAAACTTTCTACGCTCATACTGAAAGAAATACATTATCTTGTCCAACATGAAAAAACCTACAACTGTAAAATCTTTTTTTAAGCATGACATGAATTACGTTAGCAGCATTGAATTTATCTACAGATAAAAAGGGCCCAAAAAACATCCCTGGGAATTACAGACCAGTTAGCCTAACATCAATAGTATGTAAACTCTTGGAGGGGATGATAAGGGACTATATACAAGATTTTAGTAATAAGAATGATATCATTAGCAGTAATCAGCATGGATTCATGAAGAATCTTTCTTGCCAAACCAATCTTTTAACCTTCTATGAGGAGGTGAGTTGCCATCTAGATAAAGTAAGGCCCGTAGAGGTGGTGTATCTGGATTTTGCAAAAGCATTTGACACAGTTCCCCATAAACGTTTACTGTACAAAATAAGGTCCGTTGGCATGGACCACAGGGTGAGTACATGGATTGAAAACTGGCTACAAGGGCGAGTTCAGAGGGTGGTGATAAATGGGGAGTACTCAGAATGGTCAGGGGTGGGTAGTGGGATTCCCCAGGGTTCTGTGCTGGGACCAATCCTATTTAATTTGTTTATAAATGACCTGGAGGATGGGATAAACAGTTCAATCTCTGTATTTGCAGACGATACTAAGCTAAGCAGGGCAATAACTTCTCCGCAGGATGTGGAAACCTTGCAAAAAGACCTCAACAAATTAATGGGGTGGGCGACTACATGGCAAATGAGGTTCAATGTAGAAAAATGTAAAATAATGCATTTGGGTGGCAAAAATATGAATGCAATCTATAAACTGGGGAGAGAACTTCTGGGGGAATCTAGGATGGAAAAGGACCTGGGGGTCCTAGTAGATGATAGGCTCAGCAATGGCATGCAATGCCAAGCTGCTGCTAATAAAGCAAACAGAATATTGGCATGCATTAAAAGGGGGATCAACTCCAGAGATAAAACAATAATTCTCCCGCTCTACAAGGCTCTGGTCCGGCCGCACCTGGAGTATGCTGTCCAGTTCTGGGCACCAGTCCTCAGGAGGGATGTACTGGAAATGGAGCGAGTACAAAGAAGGGCAACAAAGCTAATAAAGGGTCTGGAGGATCTTAGTTATGAGGAAAGGTTGCGAGCACTGAACTTATTCTCTCTGGAGAAGAGACGCTTGAGAGGGGATATGATTTCAATTTACAAATACTGTACTGGTGACCCCACAATAGGGATAAAACTTTTTCGCAGAAGAGAGTTTAATAAGACTCGTGGCCACTCATTACAATTAGAAGAAAAGAGGTTTAACCTTAAACTACGTAGAGGGTTCTGTAAGAGCGGCAAGGATGTGGAATTCCCTTCCACAGGCGGTGGTCTCAGCGGGGAGCATTGAAAGCTTCAAGAAACTATTAGATAATCACCTGAATGACCGCAACATACAGGGATATGTAATGAAATACTGACACATAATCACACACATAGGTTGGACTTGATGGACTTGTGTCTTTTTTCAACCTCACCTACTATGTAACTATGTAACTATATTTTCCTTCTAGAAGCAGTATGCTGGATACAAAAAAAATATGGGTGAACTTTGTGTTGTAAATTACTTAAAACAAACAACTTTCTTTTTTCTACAGTTTAAATAACTTCTAACTCCCTCAGCTCATTCATGGCGCTATCTAGCTGAGGTACATATTCAAAAGAATATAAAAAGATTAATGAATTGTGCCTTCCACACACACACACTCACTGCCAATAACATTTAGAACTTTGACGCTAAAGTCAATCAGTCACCATAGATGTATCAATCCCTAGCCTCTCAACGAAAGACACATACAATCATTCACATAGGGATTCATTTTACACCTCATACAAAAACACACACACACACACACATTTAACTCATATAAATATAAATCCTCCTATCAAATACTAATAACAAGTGTCACGAAATCAAAGATATGACACAGAAAGTTCTAATTGTATTTGTATGGAGGATACATACCATTTCCCTATTCATCATACACTATGCAGAATTCAGCATCAGTTACATACTTCTTACAATTCACTCATAGAACTAACACACAGGGTCCTTCCACACCAACGTTTTTACAACCACTACAGACTTATTCTAACCTAATTTGGGAGATGATCAGTCTCCCTCACACATACAATATTCCCCAACAGTCTACAAAGATTACAAAGAAATTAACTTACATTTGTGAACATTCATTAACAAAATGTCATTATCTTCTGTTTTCTATATAGCAATACAGTCACTCCACCTAGCAAAGTATGCATACACATGAACACAAATTCCTGACTATATATAAATATACAAATATTCACAGAATTATTAAAACTGACAGGTTAGTTAGTAATTACTTATGGACAGCAGTGCTCAGAGTAAAGCCAATAGGCACCGTACGCGCATACGTCTCCTTACCAAAACGCTTGTCTCAAGACATGAAAAACCGCCAAGCCCTGCTTGCCACGGCGATCAGGAATGTCTCAACCTGATCTTAACTCAGTTAGTACAGACCATTACAACAGATACATATAAACACATACACTTATAGCACAAAGACGATACATACCTTTTAACTTTGTTAACAAATGGAGCTCAAAAACCTTTACCTTATTTACATGTCAGGACTTACCTCTCCTGACATTTCTAAAGTCATGAGTATTATTTACACCACAAAAGGTACCTTTTTCTACTAGTAGCTACATATCAGTACTGTTTTTGTTTTTTAACTTAGGCTTTCCAGGGATCTGATAACCCCAAAGCCTTCTCCTGATTGATTACCAATCCAGGAAACCAACATGCATGTTACGCAAGTTCTCCAGGGGTCTTTAAGTCCCCAAAACCTCATCCAGACAAAATTTTGCAGTCAAGGTAAACAACATGCATGTTACGCAAGTTCTCCAGGGGTCTTTAAGTCCCCAAAACCTCATCCAGACTTAAATTCGCAGTCCAAGGAATCAACATGCATGTTAACATAGGTTCTCCAGGGGTCCTAAATCCCCAAAACCTCTTCCTGACTAATTTTTGCAGTCCAGGCAACCAACATGCATGTTAACAGGTCAGACGGTTTATCACCCAATTAATAACCCATTTCAAAAATACTATCGCGATTTATATAATCTAGCGCAGGACCCTACAACCCCACAACCTACTGAGGCCGCTATAAATAATTTCCTAAACTCAGTCACCCTGTCCAAACTAGACAAGGAAGCATTAGACACTCTCAATTTACCAATTTTAGAAAAAGAGATTTCAGACACAATCAAATTGCTCCCCGCTCATAAATCTCCTGGTATGTGGGTCTGTGATAGAATTTAATTTAGAATGGTGTTGTCGTTTGCGTAAGTAGTTAGCTAATAGTTTGCCTGCTTTGTTTCCATGTGCATAATAAGTGGCCTTGAAGCGTTTTAAAGATGTTGTATGGTCTGTCAATAGAGCTAGGCGTAGCCTATGTCTATGTTCTGATACTGCCTTTTGGGTAGAAGGGGATGGATTTTGTTTATTTTGCCATTCTAAGGTGTTTAAATTTATTAAAATATCTGTAAGATTTTTAGCCCTCTGCCTCTTTTCCCGTGCCGCATCTTGGATCAGCAAGCCCCTACTGTAAGCCTTGTGTGCTCACCATAATGATATTACATTAATGTCTTCAGTATCATTACACAAAAAAAATTCTTCAAGCAGCTTAGACAATTTCTTTTGATGTAGCAGGTTGGATAGTATAGAGGTATTGTCCCTCCAAAGATAGGCAGGGTTATATGAGTGTTGCTCCCGAATTGTAATAGTTACTGGAGCGTGGTCTGACCAAGTTATTGCGTGTATTTTTCTTCTTGTGCTCTTTGCAAAAGGGTGAGGTCAGATAGAATTAAGTCAATCCTCGAGTAGGAATTATGAGGGGCTGAGAAGGATGTGTAGTCTCTTTCCGAGGAGTTAACACATCTCCAAGTATCGTACAAATTAGATTCTGTTAGAAATGATCTTAGCTCGTATCAATGCACTCTTTGCAAGGAGGAACAGTCCAAAGCTCTATCTACTACACAGTTAAAATCGCTACATATAAGCAAAGATCCTTTCCTATATGTATCTATTTTTTGGTATAAGGCCTTTAAAAAGGGCGCCTGGCTTGAGTTAGGCGCGTACAGGTTGACTAAAGTGTACATTATGTTATTCAATTTGCAGACTAGGATAATGTATCTTCCTTTGGGGTCAATAACAGATGTGTGAAGTTTAAATGCCAAGGATTTGTTGATTGCGATCAACATTCCTCGCTTTTTAGTTGAGGCACATGCTTGAAAAATGTAAGGAAATGACTTGTCTGTGCACTTAGGCTGCTTGTCCTGGGAAAAGTGAGTTTCTTGAATACAAAGAATGTCTCCTTTAAGTTTTTTGCCCCTTGCCACATGGACCTTCTTTTAAATGGACTGTTTAGTCCATGTGCATTAAGAGAAATTATTTTAATAGTCATGATGGATATGAGGAGTCATTGCTAAGTGGTGCCTAGAACATTGAAAAAGAAATTGCAGTACCTTACTTTCACCTGAAGATGGCAGCAAAGCATAAGGAATGAATTTCTGGAGATTCTGTACAGGTCTGACTGTCTTGAAGTCATAGGTGATTTCCACTGGTGAAGTTAGTTGCAGTTTGCTGGTACACATGAAACATAAAAAAGAAAGGGTAGAAAAACAGAACATATAAAAAAGTAAACTTATCGCCATATGCAAAAACATTTGCTTCAGCACAATAAAGGGGACTGTGCTTCCTGAAGTCCAGGGAGGGAGAAGCAATGGGGGGTGTTTCATCCTCTGGGATCAGTTTCCATTGTTTTGCCAGCTTCAAGCCATTTTCCAGGTTTGTAATAATATAGGTTTTCTTTTCCCTTGTAATGATGATTTTTGTTGGAAAACCCCAGGTGTATGGTAATTTATGGTTTTGAAAGAGCTTCGTCAGCGTAGCCAGGTTTCTACGGGCCTGCATGGTGTGTTGCGAGAGATCTGAATACACAGAAATATCTGCATAAGGGTCAGGTAGTGGTGAGTTCTTTCTAGTATGTCTCATCAGTTCTTCCTTTACATGAAAAAAGTGAATACGTGACGTCTCGTGGCACTTTGTCTGGTAAATGCCTAGGCTTGGGTAGACGGTGTGCACGGTCTACAATGACCTCCCTCTCTGGGGTATCCATGGACAGCAGTGCTAAAAAAAATTGCTGGACAAATTTTGCGCAGATCTGCTGGAGCAATAGATTCCGCCACCCCTCTCTACTTCACATTGTTTCTCCGTGCGCATTTCTTCCTTTGCAACATTATAAGCATATTCAACTCCCATGACACTTTTTTTTTTTTTTTTTAACATACTGTCATTAGTGCAGTACAGCATCATCATATGACTGGTGGGGCGGTGATCAGGGATAATGACTGGTGACAGTATGTAAATAAATAAAAAAATAGGTGTTTATTACAGTGATCAGCACTGTAGTAAAAAATGAGTGTAAAAAAAAAAAAAAAAATCACCAGAGTAGTTCAGTGTCACTATGGTGACATTGTACTGCCCTGGCATACTATGTTATCATCTGATCACTGAACACATCAATACAATATCACCATAATGATACTGCACTGCTCTGATGATTGACAGCAGTACAATGTCACCACACCAGTACAAAATGTCACCACACCAGTATGTCACCAAAATACCAGTGCAGTCAGTTACAATGTCCCTGATGATAACCTCCACACCAGTTAGTGTCACCAGACCGGTGTAGCCAGCAATAGTGTTCCTGGTCGTCGTCAGACCAATGCATCAAACAATAGTATTCCTGATTGCCGACAACCCAGTTCCAGTGTCACCAGACTGGTGTAGCCATCAACAGCATTCCTGAATATTGCTACACCAGACCCAGTGTCATCAGTCCAATGTAAGTCAGCAACAGTGTGTTTGATTACTAGCCACACCAGTACAAGTATCACCAGACCAGTGTAAGGCCCCTTTCACACTGGGGCGGCGTCGGCGGTAAAGCGCCGCTATTGTAAGCGTCGGTATTTGGCCGCTAGCGGACAAGAAAGGGTTAAAAACCACCGCAAAGCGCCTCTGCAGAAGCGCTTTGCCGGCGGTATAGCCGCGCTGTCAGATTGATTTCAATGGGCAGGATCGGTATACACACCGCTCCTTCACCGCTCCGAAGATGCTGCTAGCAGGACTTTTTTTCCCGTCCTGCTAGCGCACCGCTCCAGTGTGAAAGCTCTCGGGGCTTTCACATTGGAGACACAGCAGCGGCTGTTTCGGGTCGGTTTGCAGCCGCTATTATTAGCGCAATAGCGCCTGCAAACCGCTCCAGTGTGAAAGGGCCCTTGGACATCAACAGTGTTCCTAATCACCGACACACCAGTGAAAGTGTTGCTAGACCAATGCAGCCATCAACAGTGTTCCTGATCCTCCCTACACGTCTCAGCATCACCAGGCTAGTGTAAGTCAGCAACAATATTCTTGATTGTTAGCCCCACCAGTCCCTGTGTCACCGCAACACCAGTGCCAGTGTTGCCAAACCAGTGCCCAGTGTAGCCATCAACAGTGTTTAGGGTTGCCACCTGTCCAGGATTCACCCCGGACAGTTCGGGTTTGGAATCATGTGTCTGGTTTCAAACTGCATGAAACCCAGACACATTATTCAGACTGGACTATGGCTTCCTAGCAGGGTTGTTGGCTGCAGTTGTCTAAGCTGAGAGTGTCTGTAACACTCTCTTTCACACTGCCCAAAGCCAGCACTAACAATCCCCTCCACCCCCCTGCCACACACACAGACAGGAAAGGAGAGAGGGCTCAATCTGCTCCTCTTCCTTCTGCCCTCACCCCTCTTTGTCAGCCCACCCACACTCCAATCCCTGACGCTGTGCCTCAGAAAAGGAAAGTGGGGGCTGGAAATTTGAAGTCCAGCAGCCTCGGATACTTCTGGATGAGAGGTGCCAAGGGGTGGGTGAGCTCACCATCCATCCCTGTCTGACTGAAGTCTCCCCCCCTCCAGCATTCTCTCTCCTGCCTCTGAGTGAGTACACTATAGGAAATCAGGATGCTCAGAGCACCCCTTACATCAGAGCTCCCCTTTACACCAGAAGCCACAGTGTTCCCCCTTACATCAGAGTCCTCTCCGTACATCAGAATTCCCAGTGTTCCCTGAGCATCCCTTATGCCAGAGTCCCCCGAGTTCTCCCTTACATCAGAGTCTACCGAGTCCCCCCTTACAGTATAGGGGAACTCTGCGGGTTCAGATGTAAAAGGGGAACTCTGTGGGTTCAGACGTATAAGGACGTAAAAGGTCATATGATTAGAAATGTCATTATATTTACAAATATATGATATTTTGCAATTAAACAGTGTTCCTGATAACCACCAGACCAGTGTAAGCCATCAACAGTGTTCCTTAATGCTGCCACAACAATGACAATGTCACCAGACCAGTGCAGCCAGCAACAATGTTCCTGATCGGTAGCCACACCAGTGCCAATGTCACCAGAGCCAGTGCAGCAGTCAACAGTGTACTGCTTTATACTAAAAGGTTATAATGAAAATGCTTTAGGATTACAATGCTTTAGATCTTGAAATTAACAATGTGAGAGACCTGGATAAGGAAAATCTCCTTCAAGACAGATGGAAAGATGAGAAAATTACTAAAGTTCCTCTTTAAGTTATTCTGTCTTACCCTATTAAATCTTCTGCCCTTGTTGTTTAAACTTTGGATAGTAAAACATTTTTCCCCTTTCGTCTTTCAGGACAGCCACCATGAGAGATAGTCTCCTCCTCTTCCTCTTAGGAAACACTGCGCCAGCCCATAAATTCTCACTTCCCCCTGCCAGACCTCAGTATTAGTGTTTCCTCCGGTGGGGAGACACTGTGCAAGGAACCAGGCTTTTCAGTCAGGGGACTGTGGCTGTTATTTGTTTTTTTGAGCCTGTAAATGGGAGCAGGGCCTTCCTATGGGCATGGGGGGGACTTACCCCTCGATTCGGTGGCCACCACTTCCTAGCTGAGCGCAGCTTCAGGCTGTGGGGGTTCCCTATCGCGGTCACAGGGCTGCAGCAGGCTGGCGTCCGCCCTTCCTGTATACTTTACAGGCCGCTCTCTTTTTGGAACTAGGCGGGCCGGACGACGGGCGACGTCATTTCCGGCGGAAGGGCGGGGGCTTGCCTTTGACCCGCGGCTTCCGGTTCCGGGTCGCAGGGCTGATAGGGAAGCCAGGCACAGGCTGGAGACGAGTCTGGGACGCGCACAGGCAGCGTTGGACTCGGTAGTAGCAACCACCTGCAAGTCATGTCGGAAGCGGATGCTCAACCAACGGACACTACCTCCAGCCTTCCTAAGGTAAGAGTGCCTTGGGGAAAAGTACTCTTTACCTAGGATTGTCCCTCCATGTATGGTTCCTGTCATGGGGGGGCAGATACCCTGGGTGGTCAGGGAAGGGAGGCTCAGATCCCCATAGATGAAGGAGGGTCTAGTGCACTCCCAGGGTTGTATCCTTGTTTTTAAAAAAAAAAAAAAAAAGTGACAAAAATGTTTGTTTTTCCTTTCTTGTATTTCAGAAAGCTACAGAAAAATCTAAGTCTACCCATAGCTCTAAGAGGAGGTGTGCCTCTTGCAGGGACACATTAGGGGAGGCATGGACAAAAGTCTTGTGTAGGGAGTGCATAGACTCCCTTGTTAAGGAGAGGGACTCTGAACAGGAGTCAGGACTTGCAGCCTCAGTTAAAGAGCTCTCGTCCACCTTTTCTTCATTTAAAGCCTTATTTGAAAGGTTTCAACCTATTAGTCCAGCTCCCCAGGATACAACCCCGCCTCAGGCGCAGGTCTCTGCTCCTGCCCAACCTGCAACTTCAGTTAGGGCAGAGGAAGCTCCAGGGCCTTCCGGAGTGGAACTAAGACAGCCAGATAGTTCCTCCTCCGATTCCCAGGATGGTTCAGAGGGGGAGGACCAGGACGGGGAGTCCAGGAGATCCTCCAGATATAAATTATCCCTAGAGGAGGTAGAGGACCTCTTAGGGGCTATTTATACAACCCTCGGTATTCAGGAGGACAGGAAACCCCTGACCCTTCATGACCAGATGTACAGAGGCTTGGGGGAACAAAAGAGAAAGGTTTTTCCAGTTCATGAAGTACTGGTTGAAACTATCAAAAAGGAGTGGCAGGATCCCGAAAGGAAATCCTTTTTTTCTAGATCCTTAAAGAGGAGATTTCCGTTTTCGGATGATCCTACATCTATCTGGAATAAAAATCCCAAGTTAGATGCTGCTTTCTCCCAGGTTTCCAGACACACTGACCTGGCTTTTGAGGACATGGGGGCCCTGGTGGATGTCATGGATAAGAGAATAGACTCTCTCCTTAAAAAGACGTGGGATTCAACAATTGGTAACTTGAAACCTGAGTTGGCTGTCACAGTAGTGGCTCGCAATCTGGAGCACTGGCTCTCTAAGATTCAAGAGCATATTGAGGCTGGAACGGCAAAAGAAACCATTCTGTCTTCTTTCCCTACGATTCTGCGGGGTATCGCCTACATAGCTGATGCCTCGGCAGAGTCAGTACGTATGACGGCCAGATCAGCGGCTCTGGCCAATTCGGCCAGGAGAGCCCTCTGGCTAAAAACCTGGCCGGGCGATAGCGCCTCTAAAGTCAAATTGTGCGGCATACCGTTAACGGGAGACCTTCTCTTCGGCCCAGGCTTAGAGACTGTCTTAGACCGCACAGCAGACAGGAAGAAATCCTTCCCGGTTAAGCGGAAAACCCCTGCACCTACAAAGAAGGGGTTTCGTCCGCAAAAGCGTAAAGAGACTCCAAAGCCGGAAGGGCAAAGGAAGTTCTGGGGTCAGAAAGGCAAGGGCAGAGGAGGGGCGATTTTTCGCCCTCCTGAACAGCCCCGTAAAAGTCAATGACTCCCCAACCATGGTGGGGGGAAGATTGGGGGCCTTCCTCCCACAGTGGGAGGCAATATCCCCCAATCGCTTTATCCTAGGGATTATAAGAAGGGGATACCATATCGATTTCACGAATCTTCCTCCTCGGAGATTTTTGGTCACGCACCTACCCAGGTGTACGGCAAAAGCCGAGGCTCTGTTGGAAGCATTAAGAGATCTGGTAGATCAGAATGTGGTTCTAAAAGTTCCAAAGGCCGAGGAGGGAGAGGGGTTTTATTCACACATCTTCGTAGTGAAGAAACCCACAGGGAAATTCAGACTGATTCTGAATCTAAAGCCCCTGAACAAGTCAGTGACATACAGGAGATTCCGTATGGAAACAATTTTCACGGTGAGAACACTGTTGCCCCGCAACTGCTTTATGGTATCCCTGGACCTAAAGGACGCGTATCTACACGTTCCCATAGCAGAAGCCTCACAGAGGTTTCTCCGGCTAGCGGTAGATCTAGGTGGAACATCGGTACATCTACAGTTTCAGGCGCTGCCTTTCGGGCTATCCTCCTCGCCCCGCATCTTCACCAAGGTCTTGGCGGAGGTGATGGCCTTTCTTCGGCTCCAGGGAATATCAGTGATAGCATACCTGGACGACCTGCTCCTGTTTGCAGCGTGTCCACTGCAGTTAGTCAGGGATCTAGAACTTACAAGAAGAGTTCTTACAGGTCTAGGGTGGCTAATGAACTTGGAGAAATCCAGTTTGATTCCCTCCCAGCGCATTACCTACTTGGGCTACCAGTTGGACTCAACACTACTGAGAGTGTTTCTTCCAAGAGAAAAAATACTAAAGCTGGACAGGGCAGTGGCTGGTCTCCAGTGCAGCAGTCGGGTCTCTATAAGAGTTCTGATGTCGGCCCTGGGTCTTTTGACCGCGACCCTCCCAGCAGTGCAATGGGCAGGTCTGCACTTTCGTCCCTTACAGTCCTTTGTCCTAAGGGTGTGGGATCACAGCCAGAGAAGTCTGGATGCCTTGGTTCAGGTCCCATCCCAAGTAAAGAGATCCCTCTGGTGGTGGAGGAGGGTCTCAAACTTGTCGCAGGGTCGTCTGTGGTTCATCCCAGTCTCTCAGGTGGTAACCACAGACGCAAGCGGCAGAGGTTGGGGGGCGCATCTGGGTTCCCTTGTAGCACAGGACACCTGGGAGGGAAACGAACTCAGAAGGTCGTCCAATTGGAAGGAGCTGAAGGCAATCGGGCTAGCACTCAGGTTCTTCAAAAAGGAGCTACAGGGCCACCATGTACAGGTGCAGTCGGACAACTTGTCCGCCGTAGCTTATGTGAACAAGCAGGGAGGCACAAAGAGCGGAGTACTGCTGGCATTGGCATCAGACATTCTGAGCTGGGCCGAGACTCACACTCTCTCACTCTCAGCAGTCTACCTGAGAGGAGAAAAGAATGTGATAGCAGACTTTCTCAGCCGAACCAAGCTGAGAGAGGGCGACTGGATCCTCAACCAGGAGGTTTTCAATCTCATCTCAGAGAAGTGGGGTCCTCCAGAGGTAGATCTGTTCGCGTCAAGAAGCAACGCGAAAACCCCTTGTTTTTTCTCCCTAAACAGAGGGGAGGGAGCACAGGGGGTCGACGCATTGATCCAGGACTGGCATTTCAGAATCTGCTATGCCTTCCCGCCCCCAGCGTTATTACCAGCAGTTCTCAGGAAGTTTCAGATGGAAAACACGTCCCTGATTCTGGTAGCACCACATTGGCCAAAGAGGGCTTGGTTCTCAGTACTCAAGCAGCTAGCGGTCGAACCTCCCTTATTCCTGCCACCTCGAGAGGATCTCCTCTCACAGGGCCCACTCCTCTGTCCACAGGTTCACCAATGGCAGTTAGCGGCCTGGCTACTGAGGAGGGTATGCTGAGAGCTAGGGGTTTTTCTGAGAAATTAATCTCCACCCTCCTCAATAGCAGGAAGAAGGAAACATGCCAGATATATAAAAAAATCTGGGTACGTTTCAATAAATGGTGTGCAGAAGGCTCCCTTGCGGTACATAGTCCCACAGCTGTGTTGGAATTCCTTCAGTGCGGGGCAGACAGGGGTTTATCCATAAGTACCCTTAAAGGTCAGGTGTCAGCACTTAGTGCTTATTTAGAGAAACATCTGGCCACCAACCCCTGGGTGGTCAGATTCTTTAAGGCTCTGTCTAGACAAAGACCGGTTCAAGGTCCTCCCTTTCCCAAGTGGGACCTATCGTTAGTTTTGCAGGGCCTGACGGGAATCCCCTTTGAACCTTTAGAGGAATGTCTACTAAAGGATCTTACGTTAAAAACAGTTTTTTTGGTAGCAGTGACAACTGCCAGGAGAGTCAGCGAGATTGAGGCCTTATCTGTTAGACCTCCTTTTTGCGTTATTTTTCCAGATCGGATCATCTTTAAGACCGATCCAGCATTTTTACCTAAGGTTGCTTCTGGTTTCCACAGAAGTCAGGAGGTAGTTTTACCCTCATTTTGTCCCAACCCCTCGGGGGAAAGGGAATTAAAATTTCATTCTTTGGATGTGAGGAGATGTATCCTTAGATACCTAGAGCTGACCAAGATGTTTAGGAAGTCAGACTCTTTATTTGTTTTGTTTTCTGGGGCCAGAAAAGGAGGCAAAGCGTCTCGACGCACTATTGCCAGATGGCTCAGAGTAGCCATTGGCCAGGCCTATACATTGGCAGGGAAAGAAATCCCAATGGGTATAAGAGCACACTCTACTAGAGCTATGGCAGCTTCGCAGGCAGAAAGGGCTGGAGCAACGCCAGAGCAAATATGCAGGGCTGCAACATGGTCCAGCTACTCCACTTTTGTAAAGCACTACAGAGTGGACCTGGTGTCGGCTAGTGAGCAAGCCTTTGGGCGAAAGGTATTGCAAGCGGTAGTCCCACCCTAAACTGGTAAGTGCTCGTTTATCCTCTCATGGTGGCTGTCCTGAAAGACGAAAGGGGAAAATTAGAGTTACGTACCGGTAACGTCTTTTCCAGTAGTCTTTCAGGACAGCCCTAGTTACCCACCCGAAATTTTTGGGGGGGTCTTACAAAAGACCAGAACGCAGCATGATAATGATATGGAATAGTATGTTATTAATGTGTTCTTGTGTCTCCCCAGCTGACCGGAGGTAATCTCGGAATATACTGAGGTCTGGCAGGGGGAAGTGAGAATTTATGGGCTGGCGCAGTGTTTCCTAAGAGGAAGAGGAGGAGACTATCTCTCATGGTGGCTGTCCTGAAAGACTACTGGAAAAGACGTTACCGGTACGTAACTCTAATTTTTTTTCTGCCAGTAAATACCTTATATAGTCCACTTCCTGTTTCTTGTATGGAAAAAAGCCTAGGCTTATGAACATCATGTACAACTCTCTCTCTCACTCTTGAGAGTTTGACAGGAAGGGAGGGGACGGACTGGGGCTGTTCTGTGTAAAACATAAATTCAAGTGGTCCTTTTATTACCTCCATCTCAGTAGAACACAGACAGGTAAATATATTAACAGACACTGGGCAGTGTTAGAAAATGACAATGATTTGTACAGGGGGGCAAAATGATCTCTCTCTCTCTGGAGTCCATACCTCTCTTAATACAAGAAAGGACTTTGCTCACTTTGGAAACCGCAGCTTGGCATTGCATGTTATTATTAAGCTTATAATCTAACAAAACCCCCAGATCCTTCTCCACTATGGATTCCCCCATTGTACTCCCCCTAGTATGTATGATGCATATTCTTAGCCCCCAAGTGCATAACTTTACATTTATCAACATTAAACCTCATTTGTCGCCCAATCAAACATTGCATTGAAATCGGCTTGTAAGTTGGAGATATCCTGTAAGGATGTTATTCCACTGCATAGTTTGGTGTCATCTGCAAAGACTGAAATGGTATTTAATCCCAGACCCTATATCATTTATAAAGATAATAAAAAGTAAGGGTCCCAACACTGAACCTTGGAGTACACCACTGATAACCTTAGACCATTCAGAGTAAGAATCATCAACCACTACTCTCTGAATTCTGTCTTTTAGCCAGTTTTTGATCCATTTACAAACTGATCTTTCCAGGCCTGTAGACTTTACCTTACACATTAGTCATGTGTGGGGGAACTGTTTCAAAAGGCTTTTTCTAAATCCAAGTATACTACTTCCACAGCCACCCCCCTGTGAATGGGCCATATGTATAACATGGGAGTTTTGAATTTTTTGAGGCGATTGGTCCATCATTCATACATGATGGTATTATATTTTTCAATTGGAGGCTGTACTGAGATTATACATTCATTTTCTAAGATTATTTGCTTTACATCTTTGGTGAAAATGTTGGAATTTATATGAGCATATATTACCAGGGTAATTTACACTTTTATTGTATGTATTTATCTGTGAGTCTTAAAGAGGAACTGCAGTCTGCTCACATAATTTGTATTAAAAACATATTTGCCATTCTGAAGCTTCCCTCCAACCAATTTGCATATTATTTTATATATACTGTGATTATGTACTTGCCAAATATGCTGCAGAAATATGCTGCAGAAATCTCCCCCCACTAAGTCTGGCTGCAGCCATTTTAACTGTGGGCAGCTAAAGCTGCTGCCTGTTCACTTCCTGGATTTACACAGACACACAGAGGCACACCTCCAGCTTTGCAGCCCTGCAGCTCTCATTGGTCCTCTAATGACTCATCCCCCCTCCCTTCCTGGCAAACTCTCACAAGAATGAGAGAGAGCTTTACATGATGTCATAATCCTAGGCTAATGACCATGCAAGAAACAGGAAGTGGGCTGTATAAGGTATTTACTGGCAGCAGTCATGTACCAGTACACTAGACTTGCTTGGCTTATAGGATTGGGGACTGCTAGACGTGTTGCTACACTAAGCTTTATTCCCTGACCACTCATACAGAGGCGATCATTACATGACTATAGTATTAAATATGTCTTGTCACTGCTATACCAAGAAACCCCACCTTTTTCCCTTAGTGACCACGCCACACAAAATTGGAGTTAAATTGGCCATAGCAGCCTTTTTATTAAACAAATATAAATAACCAATAATTAAAATTAATAAACAGTCTGGTCTGTTTTTATGTTATTAAAGAGAAAGGGCTACAAGGTCCTAATAGGCATAAAACCCAGAACAGTACCTGCTTGTCACTTCACAGGCCTCCAGCTGCAAAAAAACACCAACTCGGAGACAACTAGCAGGTACACATCCACCACCTGGGAGCCGTACCTCAGACGGGTCCCTACACCATACTTTTGGTGCCCATATGAACCTAAAAAAGGACCTTGCACCCCATCCTCACCACATCTGGCTTAGAACGACCCCCTTAATCACCAAACCGGTCCTACACCACCATATTCAGGGCGGGAGGGTGGGAAGTTGTTCCACTCTCTTCTCTGACTGAAGCCCTCCCCTTCCTGTCCACTGCTTAATTCCCCTTTTTCTCCACCCAGCTCAAACCCTGCCCCCTGCAGCCTGCTGACCTATTCTGTAGCCCTAAACTCAGTACCTTAAACAAGCCCCTTTAACCCCTGTCATGCCGGCCCTGCGTCTATTGCTTTCTTCCTTTTACTCCGGGCCTCTCTATACACTGTTTTTGATACAATGTTGGTTGATTTTTAGGGATTGGTATTGCTGGTGGGAATCTCAGGATACTCTTTAACACTACACAGTTCGCAAATGTGTATGTTCCCGCATGTATCCCTGCACTTTTGTACCCCTCTGCTTTTTCCTCGGTTTACAGGCTGGCGTGTTTTTATCTATACGTGGTTGATATGTATTTAACTCTCCTTGGCTATAGATGAATGTCCATATGCCCCTGAGGGCTTTGCTTCTCGATCCTCTAAGGACATCATTATATTACTATATGTTGTCTACAACTTTGGATATTCTAATGAGAGGAGTGAGATTCTGTATTAGATCAACGAGGAAGCTTTCTTCTACCCATGGTTTTATGACTGTAACAATAATTTTGGAATATTCCTATGTACACCTTTTCTGGTTTCTGTGCGCTTAAAGTCCCAGAAGCCCACCTTGACCATGTGTCCTTTACATTCTTAGAATACTCATGCTGTGTGGTAGAAATATCTTATTAATTTTCCACTTTGTTTAAAAAAAAAAATTATTTTACTTCCCCATTTTCCAAAAGTTTATGGCAGAAAAACAAATCCTCAAAAGATTCACCATGCCTCTTAAAAAAGACCATGGGGTGTTTACGTTCCAAAATGTCATCATTTGTGTGAGTTTCTACTGTCCTTGCAGTTCAGGGCCTTCAAATATAATATATACATGATAGGTAGTCCGGAAATTAGATGTGTAATTTATGCCCCTCGAAAGCTTGAAGGTGCTCCTCTCCATTATGTGGCTAAGCTGCAAAAAAGGCTCACATACAGTGGAGACGGAAAGTATTCAGACCTCACTCTTTGTTATATTGCAGCCATTTGCTAAAATCATTTTAAGCTCATTTTTTTTCCTCTTTAATGTACACACAGCACCCCATATTGACAGAAAAATACAGAACTGTTGACATTTTGTGCAGATTTATTAAAAAAGAAAAACTGAAATATCATATGGTCCTAAGTATTCAGACCCTTTGCTCAGTATTTAGTAGAAGCACCCTTTTGATCTAATACAGCCATGAGTCTTTTTGGGAAAGATGCAACAAGCTTTTCACACCTGGATTTGGGGATCCTCTGCCATTCCTCCTTGCAGATCCTCTCCAGTTCTGTCAGGTTGCATGGTAAACGTTGGTGGACAGCCAATTTTAGGTCTCTCCAGAGATGCTCAATTGGGTTTAAGTCAGGGCTCTGGCTGGGCCATTCAAGAACAGTCACGGAGTCACTCCTTCATTATTTTAGCTGTGTGCTTAGGGTCATTGTCTTGTTGGAAGGTAAACCTTCGGTCCAGTCTGAGGTCCTGAGCACTCTGGAGAAGGTTTTCGTCCAGGATATCCCTATACTTGGCCGCATTCATCTTTCCCTCGATTGCAACCAGTCGTCCTGTCCCTGCAGCTGAAAAACACCCCCACAGCATGATGCTGCCACCACCATGCTTCACTGTTGGGACTGTATTGGACAGGTGATGAGCAGTGCCTGGTTTTCTCCACACATACCGCTTAGAAGTAAGGCCAAAAAGTTTTATCTTGGTCTCATCAGACCAGAGAATCTTATTTCTCACCATCTTGGAGTCCTTCAGGTGTTTTTTTAGCAAACTCCATGCGGGCTTTCATGTGTCTTGCACTGAGGAGAGGCTTCCGTTGGGCCACTCTCTCATAAAGCCTAGACTGGTGGAGGGCTGAAGTGATGGTTGACTTTCTACAACTTTCTCCCATCTCCCAACTGCATCTCTGGAGCTCAGCCAAGGTGATCTTTGGGTTCTTCTTTACCTCTCTCACCAAGGCTCTTCTCCCCCGATAGCTCAGTTTGGCCGGACGGCCAGCTCTAGGAAGGGTTCTGGTCGTCCCAAACGGCTTCCATTTAAGGATTATGGAGGCCACTATGCTCTTAGGAACCTTAAGTGCAGCAGAAATTCTGTCTCTGATCTCTTCAGGCAGTTCCTTTGACCTCATGATTCTCATTTGCTCTGACATGCACCGTGAACTGTAAGGTCTTATATAGACAGGTGTGTGGCTTTCCTAATCAAGTCCAATCAGTATAATCAAACACAGCTGGGCTCAAATGAAGGTGTAGAACCATCTCAAGGATGATCAGAAGAAATAGACAGCACCTGAGTTAAAGATCACATGGTCCTAAGTATTCAGACCATTTGCTGTGACACTCATATATTTCAGTTTTTCTTTTTTAATAAATCTGCAAAAATGTGAACAATTCTGTGTTTTTCTGTCAATATGGGGTGCTGTGTGTACATTAATGAGGAAAAAAATGAACTTAAATGATTTTAGCAAATGGCTGCAATATAACAAAGAGTGAAAAATTTAAGGGGGTCTGAATACTTTCCGTCCCCACTGTATGTGTTTTTGCCCACCCAGCATCACATATATCGGATCCACCATTCTGTGAATTCAGCAGAAGTTTATTATATTCACTATTATTTTTAGAGGACTATTTGGTCTCAATATACATTTTTGTGATTTTTCTTTTTATTTCACGGGATTGAGGAATATTTTGGACACTTATTGCACTTTATAACATTTGATTCCACGTGGAGATATACATTTTTTTCAGATATTTTTTATATATATTATTATTTTTTCAGATATTTTTTACATATGTTTGGTAAATTAACCATAGTGTTTTTATAGTGATATTTATTTTTGCGCAAGATCACTTTATATAGATTTTACATGTTTTTGTGTTTTGTGATACACGTTTGGGTTTTGCTGCATAATTATACATTTATCACTGGATTTCTGTCACTAGCCACATTCACTAGTTACTCTTAGTAGCACGAAGGACACTTTGACTCAGAGGTGTAACTAGAACCTTAGAATAAAAGTACCACAAAAAAAAGGCCTGGACAGGAAAGGGGTTTAACATGGCAGTCATCAATTGGTTAATGATAAAGCAAGGGCAATGCGATATTAAACATGTACAGTAAGTAAGTCAAGTGATCTGTCCAGAAGGAAGGGGTCTAGAGGCCTGAGTTGGACAGAGATGTGACTTGAATTCAGGATAAAGTTGCAGGACACAGGTTAGCCGTTATTACATAGTAATGTAGAACCCTCTACCTAAAGGTAAGTGCTAGAGTAGTATTTCTTTAGCTCAGGACCCAAGTGCAGGTAAATTTAGCCAGGCCTGTGCTTTAAGCTGGGCCTGGTTGTTGTGATTTGGAGACTGGGAGTGTTCAGTGCAGTGGTGGGTGTGGCCACCTGTGCTCTGACTCAGTTGTACCTCCCCTGCTTTCAGAAGGATTGTTCTGGGAGAGAGGTTGGAGCTGATGCTTGAGTGGCAGGCAGCTTATGTGAGGAGCCCTGGCCAATTATCTCTGGGTATTGGCAGGGGGCAGGCCTCCCATATAAGCTGGGGTCACATGCTGCCAGGGAGGAGTTCTGGAAAGTAGGAACAGATAATGGAGTACTGAGTTTCTGTTCCGGGCATCCCCACGTGGGGATGCACCGAGCATGGAGGAGGAATGGAGGAACCGCTAGGAGGGAGTCCTAGATAAGATCTTTATCCTTAAAGAAGTATCAAGCTGCTGTGACCGGGGAACACAGGACTTGCATGCTGGAGGCGATCTGGAAGGAAGCAGTAGCAGTCAAGCGGAGGAGAGTAGAGCAGCGTTCTGTGACCGGGGACACAGAACTATTATTCTTCTAGAGAAAGGTCAGTGCAGAATGCTGTGGCCGGGGAACGCAGCGTTGATAGTCCTGGATTGGCTGAAAGCAGTGGTGTGCCCATTGCCATGTGTCAGGCCGTCGTGTGGAGATACCAAGTCATCTCTGGCCTGGTTAGCACAATGGTAGTACCTTCCAAAGACTGTGTGGCTGTCTGATTCTCTGGGCCATCGGGGAGAAGCAGTGTGCGCTTCTGGCTCTTTGATCTGCATGGAGAATTCCATCATGGACTACGAGGAGGAATTATTCAGAGTGATTCTTCTTTGTTTAAATAGAAGTGAAGAAGTAGAATATCAGTATGTTTTGTAGTAAGAATTTGTACAAGGAAAGTTGTCAGGTCCCTCACTTACCAGACAGGTGAGTCCGCTTGGGCAGAGGGTAGGCTCACTTACGTATCCGATTCGGGGCCCCTGATAGAGCAGACAGGAAGCCCGCGAATACAGAGTGGTATGAGGGCCTGGTGTTTGGATCCTGGAGAAAGGTGGTCTTTCAAGCAGCAGGTAGAACTCAGGAGTACTGGAACTGATGCTGAGCAGGAGCTTATCAGGCTGGTCACACACAGGCAGAGGTCGGCAACGGGCTGGCAGCAACGGTACAAAGGGAGCAGGCAGAAACAAGGTCAAACAAGCCGGGGTCGGGTTCTGGCAGCAGTCAAGGAAGTCCAAAAGGCAAGCCGGGTCACAACGGGTCAAACTTCAGAGATACGGAACACAGAGAGGATCACGGAACTAGACACAGAGCTGTTGATCAGGCAGCACCGAACAGGGATAGAGGCAGACTTAAATAGGCCGATTGGCGCCAAAAAGCCGCGCTCGTGCACACGCCGATTCGCCAAGGCGCCCCCGCACGCGCCCGAGCGCGCCCCCGACACCGGCGTGCACGACATCTCTACCGGGCACGCCCGTGGTAACGCCCATAGGCGAACTCACGCTAGCGCGAACGCACGCACGCCCGGACGCCACCCTGCACGCCACGGCTGGCCAGACCAGACACGCCAGTGCCCCCAGGAACACGCGCCCCAGCACGCACAGGAACACGAGCACCAACGCGCCCCGGCGCGCACCGGCGCCCAACCAGGTAACCTCTCTGACAAAAGTAGAAGTAATAGTCTGCAGAAGAGTTATTCAAATGAAAGAGACTGGGGTGCAAGGAGTGTATCCGGTTTTTGCAAGGCCACGGCCACTGAATAACTACATACAATCTGCAATGTGTTAAATGCTATGGGCAATCTCATATCATCCTTTTCCCAGTTCAAGTTGTATCCCACAATAAATATGACAAAACCGTGAAACTGACTGTTCATTTTCTTAATTGATCGTGAGGAGGATGGCAACAGGCGATTGGCGGATTGTTAAGTAACCATATCAGTAGCCCTTATGGGGGTACCGCTACAGTAACATAGTTAGTAGTGTTGAATAAAGACAACAGTGCATCCAGTTCCAGTTATTGTCTTAGTTATCTCCTTCTTTCACATTCTATATCTTTTCTTACTTTTCCTGAATCATTTCTTTCCCTCTCCCCTCTCACTCTTTTCTGCTTTTTCTTAAAACCCAGGTCATTGGTCGGAGATTACACAGCACCAATAATACTAATACAGAGAACACATGAAATTGAGTTTAGTGCTATTCTCTCTCAATCCTGAAATGGAGAAAAATACCAAACATAGCAATTAGTACATTTAACCTGTTCTGTTGTGCCTTGAATAATTTTGAAGAATGTGATCCTGTGTAGTCAGGTGTAGGGAAACAAGTGAATAGGGGGTTAGGGTTACAGGGAAGGTTCATGTTAATGTAGCTAGGAGCTGGCTAATATTACCTGCATTTTCAGGAAACACTCGTAGAATTGCTATGGTGAGGCTGTTCCCTCCTAGTGCTCAGCTCAGACTCTACCTTCAGGATGTGATGACGCAGAGTGACTGAGATCCAGGAGAGGAGCGAAGCATCTTGAGACATGTAGTCTATGGAGCCAAGTTGTACATTCAGTCAAACTGCTATGGAATACAAATTCCACCCGGCTGGAGAGTAGAATGAGATGCTGGGAAAGGTGATATAAAGCCTGTGTGGGGGAGGGATTACTCTCTTGGGACCACTGCCTGGATTTGCAAAGAGTAACTCTGCGTTAGATTGTGCTGTGGCCGAATTGCGGCCTCTGCAACCAGGAGAAAGAGAGTCATCATGAGAGGGTGCTGGAGCATCCACTTCCAGCCTCTTTTGGTCATTTAGCGGCAGCCTGGAGGCTGCTCTCATCACATCCATGCCAGATCCAGCTGGGCTGCAACATGGTGCAACACGAGGCCAAGTGCCATCCCTTGAGCCAGACCCTGCAGGAGATTGCTGCGGAGCCTTCTTGCCACTCTTCAATACCAAAGGTCCCTGGGATTGGTGAGCGGGCACTTGCCCATCTTCCTAAAACAAAGGACACTGCATGCAGACACCATAGTCTTGTTTCACTGACCTAACTTGTAGGAGAACTTGTGCTATACCTACTCTTTACTGAGCAGCAACAGTGTTCATCCTGCTTGCCAGGACACCACAAGTATACTTTATATCACCCTGCTTGTCAGGACACTTCAAGCACTTCGCTAAAGAGCTTGATGAAGATGCAAGACCTTCTTTTCTTCTAAAAGACTACAACATACCCCCCCCCCAAATGCCATTGGTGCTATAAGGGCCCATACTTCCACACAGAACTTTATGCACTAAAGGAGCAGGTCAAATGATTTAAGGGTCATATTATTTGAATTGAACTAAATACAGGGTTTATAAAGTTCTCTGGGACTGTAGTGTCTGGGAGCAGAAGGGAATGGTCTGACATGAATCTGGTCATTCCTCTGCTTTTCTTCTGCTTGTATCCATAGAGCTCAATCTAGGCAGTTTGTTGATTCTGTGTAAGTGTTCATGTTCCACTATAACCAGTTATCGCAGTTTGACAAATAACCCTGAAAGCAGAAACAGTCAAAGTAAATTCCCTGCAGGTAACGAGTTTATATTATTGAATGTCATTGCCATTAATCTTTTAGCCAATCCAAGCAGTTGAATCCTATTTACTATGTGTGTTCCTAAGCACTTTTTGTTACCACAAGAATGTCAGAACCCAGAGTGCCAGAGGTGTTGGAGGATTTGCAATGTCAGGGCAACCAGTGGGGTACAGATTCTTTGAGCGGCCCTCACAGCTTCACTTTAAAATATGACTTCAAGTGGTTGTAAAGCCTCAAGGTTTTTCACCTTAATGCATACCATGCATTAAGGTGAAAAACCTTTGGTGCTGCAGCTGCACCCCAGACCCTCCTTTTTTTTTTTTTTTTTTTTTTTTTTTTTTACCTGAGCCTGATCTGATCCAGTGATGTGCATGAGCGCAGCGGCTCCAGCCGCTATCTCTCTCCTCATTGGACAGACTGATAGCAGCAGGAGCCATTGGCTCCTGCTGCTGTCAATCAAATCTAGAGACATAGGAGCAGGGTTGTGGGGCTGAGTCCTGCTGTCTGTGTCAATGGATGCAGCAGCGGGACTCAGGAGTGAGCCTGCACGGGTTCCCACAGGGAAAGCGGCTTTCCGTGGGGGCACCCGATGAAGAGGAGGGGCCTGGAGTGCCAGCGGGGCACCCCAGAAGAAGAGGATCAGGGCTGATCTGTGCAAAACGATTGCACAGAGCAGGTAAGTATAGGCATGTTTGTTATTAAAAAAAAAATTAAGTAGAATTTTAAAAACCGCTTTTGTAAAAAAAAAAAAAAAATGTTCTTGTTTCTTCCATGGGACAAGGTATGTAAACCAGGCCTAAGAGTATTTTGCTGGTAGGGTTTTGGACACTTAACAAGTTTAGGCCTGGCAAAACCAACCTAAAACCCACTAATTAGTTTGATTGTCATTTTTTAGAAAAGCAACATTTTACTTTTTATTATACTTTGTTCAAAATGCACTAAAGAAATTTCAAAAAAGGTTTACTGGTCTGCCCAAAGTATAAGTCAAATAAGGTCTATGCTAAAAGGTGACATAGAACTATAAATAAAACGATAGCACCGGTAAATAGGTCATCACACTAAAATTCTAAGTTAGATGAATATATTATAGTATACAGATAGCAACAATGTAGTACATACAAATACATACAGCATATGTATATTTTTGGATGTGCCCCCAAATTAGCCTAGCCATGCTTTACAAAAAGTGCAGCCTATAGCTATGAGCAAACAATAGTCATATATAAGAAAGGGGGGAAAGATTCAATACAAAAAAGATAATATAATGAAATGAAGGACTAACCATAGAGAGCAGACAAATGGTACTAGTAGAGGTGAAACAGACAATCCCCTTTCTCAAGTCAAGTCCCACCTCCTGGTCAGTCCAACACATTAAGGAACCTTTTTTGGCACAAGTAATCACTTTTAGAAAAACAAGAATTTAGTAATATTGCTAAATTACTGATTTGCAATAATTAGGAAACAATCCATTAGAAAGCTGATCATAGCCATAAAATATGTATATGACAGTTGCTCTTTATTAATGGTCTGGTCAAGCTTTAACTACATTGACTGTATATGGCGGTGGCTGCGGTGGTGGTTGAGCATATGTGGTGGTTACAGGATAGGGAACGGGAACTGCACCAGGATTCATGGCAAGGACGACATCATTCTTTAACACGAACACCTTCAAAAGATAAAAGTACAATAAGATAAAGGATAATATTTTTGAGGAGAAAGACAAAATATTATGACCAAGGTTTAAGGATAGAGGGTACGAGGACAAATTTCTGAGAAATGCAAATCATAGAAGGAAAGCTCTTAGAAGCTTCATCGTGTTTGTAAATCTTTATTGTGGATTATGTTCATGTCTGTTTGTTATATTACTAGGTTTTTAGAACAATCCTCTAGGTAAAAAGAGATCTCTGGCATTGGTTCCAGGAAGATCTGCAGCGGCGTAACTAGAACCTTCAGGGCTCCGGTGCAAAAAAACATGAAGGGCCCCCCTAAACCCACTAGTCCTGAGACACTTCCCTCAGAGCCCGGACCCCTTTACTCCCATCGTCGGGCCCTTTATCATGACCCCACAGTCTTACCCTTTCACATTTTCTTCAGCCGCCCCCTTACTGCCACCTTGGAGCCCCCCACGGTGGCGAAGCGCCAGGGCCCAGTCGACCTTTGAGACCCTGGTAGTTCTGCCATGGGGTGAAATACTCTGCAGTGTCATGGAATGGGTGCAATGCTCTGCAGTATATTATGTGATAGTTGTAATGCTGTGCGGTGTATCATGGGATGGGTGGCATGCACTGCAGTGTCAGGGGAGGGGTGAAATGCTCTGCAGTGTATCATGGGATAGTTGTAATGCTCTGCAGTGTATTATGGGATGGGTGGAATGCTCTGCAGTATATCAGGATATGGGTGGAATGCTCTGCAGTGTCAAGGGTTGGGTGGAATGCTCTGCAGTGTGCAATGTGATTGGTAGAATGCTTTGCAGTGTGTCATGGGATAGGTGAAATGCTCTGCAGTGTGTTATGTGATAGGTGGAATGCTCTGTACACATATACACACACATACAAACAGATATAAAAACACACACTCACACAATCACACAATAGTTACATAGTAGGCGAGGTTGAAAAAAGACACGTTCATCAAGTCCAACCTATGTGTGTGATTATATGTCAGTATTACATTGTATATCCCTGCATGTTATGGTCGTTCAGGTGCTTATCTAATAGTTTTTTTAAATTATCGATGCTCCCCGCTGAAACCACTGCCTGTGGAAGGGAATTCCACATCCTTACCACTCTAATAGGGCGTACACACGGTCAGACTTTGTTCGGACATTCCGACAACAAAATCCTAGGATTTTTTCCGACGGATGTTGGCTCAAACTTGTTTTGTCTACACACGGTCGCACAAAGTTGTCGGAAAATCCGATCGTTCTAAACGCGGTGACGTAAAACACGTACGTCGGGACTATAAACGGGGCAGTGGCCAATAGCTTTCATCTCTTTATTTATTCTGTGCATGCGTGGCACTTTGTCCGTCGGATTTGTGTACACACGATCGGAATTTCCGACAACGGATTTTGTTGTCCGAAAATTTTATCTCCTGCTCTCCAACTTTGTGTGTCAGAAAATCCGATGGAAAATGTCCGATGGAGCCCACACACGGTCGGAATTTCCGACAACACGCTCCGATCGGACATTTTCCATCGGAAAATCCGACCGTGTGTACGGGGCATTACAGTAAAGAACCCTCTACGTAGTTTAAGGTTAAACTGCTTTTCTTCTAATTTTAGTGAATGGCCACGTGTCCTATTAAATTCCCTTTCGTAGAAAAGTTTTATCCCTATTGTGGGGTCCCCAGTACGGTATTTGTACATTGAAATCATATCCCCTCTCAAGCGTCTCTTCTCCAGAGAGAACAAGTTCAGTGCTCGTAACCTTTCCTCATAACTGAGGTCCTCCAGTCCCTTTATTAGCTTTGTTGCCCTTCTCTGGACTCTCTCCAGTTCCAGCACATCCTTCCTGAGGACTGGTGCCCAGAACTGGGCGGCATACTCCAGGTGGGGCCGGACCAGAGTCTTGTAGAGTGGGAGAATTATCATTTTATCTCTGGAGTTAATCCCCTTTTTAATGCATGCCAATATTCTGTTTGCTTTTCTTGCAGCAGCTTGGCATTGCATGCCATTGCTGAGCCTGTCATCTACTAGGACCCCCAGGTCCTTTTCCATCCTAGATTCCCCCAGAGGTTCTCCCCCTAGTGAGTAGATTGCATTTATATTTTTGCCACCCAAATTCATTATTTTACATTTTTTTTTTACATTAAACCTCATTTGCCATGTAGTTGCCCACCCCATTAATTTGTTGAAATCTTCTTGCAAGGTTTCCACATCCTGTGGAGAAGTTATTGCCCTACTTAGCTTAGTATCATCCGCAAATATAGAGATTGAGTTGTTTATCCCTTCCGCCAGGTCGTTTATGAATAAATTAAATAGGATTGGTTCCAGGACAGAACCCTGGGGAACCCCACTACCCACCCCTCACCATTCTGAGTACTCTTTTATCACTACCCTCTGAACTCGCCCCTGTAACCACTTTTCAATCAATGTACTCACTCTATGGTCCATGCCATTGGACCTTTACTTTGTACAGTAAAGGTTTATGGGGAACTGTATCAAATGCTTTTGCAAAATCCTGATACACCACATCTACGGGCCTTCCTTTATCTAGATGGCATTGGCAACTCACCTCCTCATAGAAGGTTAATGGATTGGTTTGGCAAGAACGATTCTTCATGAATCCATGCTGATTACTGCTAATGATACCGTTGTCATTACTAAAATCTTGTATATAGTCCCTTATCATCCCCTCCAAGAGCTTGCATACAATTGATGTTAGACTAACTGGTCTGTAATTCCCACGGATGTATCTTGGTCCTTTTTTAAATATTGGCGCTACATTGGCTTTTCTCCAATCACCTGGTACCATTCCAGTCAGTAGACTGTCAGTAAAAATTAAGAACAATCGTCTGGCAATTACCTGACTGAGTTCCTTAAGGACCCTCGGGGGTGCAAGCCATCTGGTCCCGGTGACATATTAATGTTAAGTTTTTCAAATCTATTTCTAATTCTGTCCTCTGTTAGCCATGAGGGTGCTTCCTGTGATATGTCAGGAGGATAAACATTGCAGTTTTGGTTACTGAAGCCCCCGTTTCCCTCGTGAAGACTGAGGAGAAGAATAAATTCAATACCTTCGCCATCTCTCCATCCTTAGTAACCAGATTCCCTTCATTATTCTTTATGGGACCAATATGATCTGACCTCCCTTTTTTTACTATTTATGTACTTAAAGAATTTCTTGGGATTTTTTATACCCTCCTCCACTATGTGCCTTTCGTGTTCTATCTTAGCCGCCCTGAATGCACCCTTACATTTCTTGTTGCATTCTTTGAAATGCTGGAATGTTGATGATGATCTCTCAGTCTTGTATTTTTTTAAAGCCTTCTCCTTTGCTTTTTTTTACGTTGTAGTTAAGCCATCCAGGACTTTTATTAGCTCTTTTAAATTTATTTCCCATTGGGATGCACTGGCTAATGTCCTTTATTTAATATGCTCTTAAAGCATACCCATTTTTCCTCCGTGTTCTTTGTTCCTAAAAATCACAATCACAAAAAAAAAACAATCACTCACACACTTACACAATCACACTCAAACACAATCACACAAACACATGCCGATTCCTCTGCTCATCCAGCCAGCCACTGCTGCCACCGGTCACACAGGCAGCGGAACTGACACACACAGAACTACAGCAGCTGCCGGGGATTTCCCCCCTCCCTCTCTTCTCTGTGCTGCCATGCCGGTGTGGGTGGCGCAGCAAGGACAGCCGACTGTTCTGCTCCTTTCCCCTGTTTCCTCATTGGCAGGGAGAATGAACCATTTACAGAGGAGCTGGAGAGGATCACCATGGGATATGTAGTCGTAAAGAAGCACGGCCCTACAACACTGAATGGACAGTGGACTGCAGCCCCAAGCATGCAGGGGGGGGCTGGACCATGGGGTGACCAGAGGAGACCATAAGGCGGCCGATGAGAAGAAGCTGATGCCCTTGGTCAGTGACTTGGTGAGGAGATCTCAGAGCCTCTCTCTATGAGCCACACGGGCCTCCCAAAGCAAGGGCAGGGTCGCCATTGCAACCCCTGCAACCCCCCTAGCTACGCCACTGAAGATCCAGTTACTGTTTATCTAAACAATTTTTTGGTGCTGGAACCTTAGGTGGATGTTAGTTGCTACAAATGATTGATTTTTTCAAAATTATACTGTTACTGTCATAACGGGGCATCTAGGAGATATGTGGGCTGCTTTTGTACACTGAAGACCCTTCCACTTTGGGATGTAATGTAATAGTTGGATCATGAGCTGCAACATGTACCAGCTGCTGAAGAGGACTGAGTCTCTTTAATAAACAACATTTTTAGATTTTATCTGCAGTCATTCTTTTATGTCCTGATGAAGGGAGCACAACGAGGCCCCTAAAATGTGTTGGCTATTAAGTTTACTACATGCTTGGAATAAACCTCTTTTATGGATTTCAACATTTTGTGCCAATCTTCTGATCCATTTAGTACATATCTGACCTTGTGACACCTTTATCTTACCATCTATTACATATATATCCACACTTAATAGGGGATCAATTAGTCTAAAGTCACTTTTGTAGCAATCACCAATTATGCTGCCGAACTAAGGGCACCTATAAGAATGGGGCTTGTTCAACTTGCAAATAGGTATACTCTGACAAATGGATTGATGTATTTAATGGAAAAACTTTGACTGCTAGACATTTTGCTAATTGCAACACACAGGGAGTTATTTATCTCCTCCTTCATGGTTTGCGAAGGCCATTTTGGCAGAAAACAAAATGTCCATTTTAAGTGAGAATTTCAGACCATGTCCCAGACATATGTTAAGAAAATATCCAATCACCTTTAGCCCGCCATGCTTTATACAATCATAATGATAACATGGAATCCCCCTTTTCTGGGTTATGGATGGAACCATAGGAGCGAAAGGTGTGAATTTGTTAAATATCTTTTGAGATTGGAGAGCAGGTGGATCTATAAATTAAGGGCCCATAATTTTCTGGGCCCAAATAATTCAAATAATTTTGCCTGTATTTTGGATTCTTAGATTTGCCCCTGAAATTTTGGAATAAGGAGGGAGAGGGGTTATTTGTGGTTTTCCTTTTTGGTGGAAACATTGCCAACTTGTTTTAGTCATTTCTATATTGTTTTTTGTCTATTAGTACAATTCCAATAACTGTACCATGACAACTTAGTTGGCTTTCGTTTGGCCTTCTATTTGTTTTTCTTCCTTTTGTCTTGTATATATTATGGGGCCACATGTAGTGCATATGTCTTGACGTCAATGTGCGTTGCAGTGTTATGTGTATTGTGCCTTCACATGTGGCGCAACGCTATGTTCATGACAACACCCCTTGTATGGCTCCATTTTAATCCACATGTACACATGCTTTCGAATCCATTTGAGAAATTCGCCATACAAGTGTTGAAGCCATACCAGCCATGCCAGCAACTAGCAGTATTGTTCTCCGCCACATCTACTTGCATATGCAAGGCTTATATTTCACCATTGTCCTCTATGGGACAAGAAATATGGAAGACCTTTTTTTGCAGAGAGTGGATAAACTCAAAGGAGACTTTTTGTTGGGGTGAAATATGAATGTCATCATGGCATACATTTTCTGAATGTTTTTGATCTTTCACATATTTGTAGTGGATTACTTGGTGACGTTTATACACAAGATTAATGCACATAAACAAGTTTATTCACATAATCCATGTTGTATGGGCTATGGAAGGATTGTATTAATGAGATTTTTGGTTGAATTGATGAATTCACAATATACACAGTCCACAGCGGCTTCCTCAGTTCCTCAACCTCTTCATCATTATGCGGTGTAGCAAAGCCTGGACATTGGTGCACATACAACAGCTGGGGCTGTATTTGCCCATTACAGCTTTTGGAGCTCAACTTTGACTGGTTTTCAGCATGCGTTCCAAACACTAACGGAAGGCTATAGTCGCCAACAGTAATTGCATGTAGATGTAGCGTTACCCCCTTAGGAGCCACTACGTATTGGGTCCCCCTATAGCCCACACAGCCAGGCAACATGCATTTTCTTACTTTCTGGTAGAGACCAGAAACAGTCCATGGACTTGGTTTTTAGTATTCATTAGGGATAGTAAACTTGGATAGGGATAAGGGATTATGGGATGCCCGACTTGACTCGAAGAACAAGAAAATGAGCAGGGTATTGCTGTTCCCTCTGTCCTTCTCAGCTCCCAGCCTGAAGGCAGAACCCCTCCACCCCGGGGTCTCCTCCCAGGCTAAACGGCACAGCTTCCTCACTCCATCTTCCACCTGACTTCCCTTACTGGGCAGGCTCCTCAATATTTATGGCAAACAAGATCAAAAGAATTCCCAGCTCAACTTACCAACCAGCCTGAAAACAACCAAATTATCCTGTCTAACGGTTTGCATTTAAAACAGGGATTTAGTTTGCACACATTTGCCACTTCATGGCACCTCAGTATTATCTGCAGTCCCAATTTGTGAGAGCCTACATAGTAGAAGCACATGTATAAAAATTGATAGATAAAGGGCAGGTAAGCCTGGAGGGAGCCCACCCCTACTTGAAGGCACAGGGGCACATTGGACAGTCCGCATATAGCACAGGCTGGTTGTACTGTTAAAATACAGGTGAGGTGATGCACTGGACACCATTGCTGCCGTTGTGCTATATGCTGGGTGTCCAGTTCGCTCCTGTGCCTTTAACACCTTCCCATCTGGCCTATAGCAGATTGATGGCTTAATGGGCCTTTCGTCCTTCTGAGTGGACATCATATGATGTCCTCTCAGAAGGCGCTGGTAACAGTATGTAAAAAAAAAATTTGCCATGCCTCTTACTAAAGACCTTGGACTGTCTATTTTCCAAAAAAGAGGGCATTTGAGGGGACAATTGTACTTTTCTGGCATTTTCAGGCCTCAAGGAATGAGATAGGCCATCAATACATCAGGTTTGAATGATTTTCACCTATATACCATAGTTTCTGGACTTTCCTACAGAATAAATATTAAACACTGATTTGGGTTATTTTCACCAAGGAAATGTAGTAGAATACATTTTGACGTACATTTATGAAGAAAGGTTATTTATTTGCAAAATGTTATAACTGAAAAAAATGTGTTTTTCTTTGTTTCTAAGTTTCTGGTCTTTTTTGTTTATTTAGCAAAAAAATAAAAACCCAGTGATGATTAAATATCACCAAAAGAAAGCTCTGTGTGATAAAAATGATAACAATTCCTTATGGGTACAGTGTTGCATGACCGCGCAATTGTCATTCAAAGTGTAGCAGCACTGAAAGCTGAAAATTGGCCTGGACAGGAGGGGAGTAAAAGTGCTCGGGATTGAAATTGTTAAGGAGGGCCGGGCCCCTCCAGGCTTACCTGCCCTGGTAAACTGCGCAGTTCTCTGTGCCCCGAGCCCACTCTTTTTTGAAGCCTATTAGAGCCTCTGGCTCTAATCACGAGCTTAAAAAAAAACCCCATTGGAATACATGCATTCGGCGCCCCGCATGTAGATTAGGGGGCCGGACGCATGGATGGGGGGAGGGCGGTGCCCCTGCATTATGGGCCGCCGCTGATAGGAAGTAGGAGGAAATCTTTCCAAAATGAGAAGAAATCCATTCTTAGGGCTCGTTTACACCTGTGTCAGTCTTTAAAGAGAGATCAGTGGTGGGTCCCTTTCAGAGCGATGCAGGTGCAACTGACAGGCATTCAGTAGGGAACACTGTAACCTCCTGAATTCCATTTTCTTTTCCTGACACCTGAATGCCTAGTGTTTGGCTTGTGGTTATGGTATGGCCCCAGTCAGGTAAATATGTCATTTTTGTTTGCATTGTGGCAAAAAGGATCCCCCATCACAGTACTGCTAACAGACCTCTGCCTCAAGTAGGGTGATGCCTAAACACAATCCTAGTTAAGGCCACAGGGGAGAGCTGGGACAATGATCTCAAAGCAAAGGGTTTCCCAAAGCTGGTGGGTGATAGACTTTGCTGGTCCCTTGACTTGACGTTCTTTTTACAGTAATCCCATACGTCTCTTACCTGGGTGACACTTTGTACTTTTGAGAGAGACCGGCATTCAAAAACAGAGGTGGAAACGGTGACACAGAAGAGCAGCAAATTTATCACAAGTAGTAGAGAAATAGCAGCATAAGCACCATTCTGTAAAAAAAAATTAAAAATAGTAAGTCAGCGAATGATTCTTATAGGGAATCTTTTAGTTTAATATATGCAGTATATGTCTATTATACAGGATGCCGGGATGTGTCCTGGATGTTAGGTTCACTTTCCCTGTTATTTAGGTTTTGGTCCCTTTAGCCCTTTTACAGCCACAGCTGTTTTTATGTTTTTTTGTTTACATGTATAAAAAATGTTAGGCCTGAAGATTAGGTTTGTTCTCTTTAATGAGAAATCAGGAGTCTAGAAGACCCCTCATATCTCACCTGTCCTCAAACAGACTATATAGTCTGTTTCTGTAACATGTAGGCACCGTCAAGGATCAGGAAGATCTGCAGAGTGAAGGAATGAAGAGAGAGTGGTAGTCCCTTTTCTGCAAATGTGGTATTAATAACTTAATTGTAATGCCTGTATAAGATTAGGCATTCTCTGGGGTAAGGTTGAAGTTTATCCATAAGGAACTTATGCAATCTTTTATGGTGTGTTTTGGGTGTATAGACATTGAATATGACTACAGTTTTCTTTCCCCAACAAAGCCATGTAGGCTAGTGGCGTAACGCGTAGGGTGAGGCAAAGAGATGTCCGGACCCTGATGCCGGAATTCTTCAGCTAAAAATGCTGGAAATGAGTCTGTGACTCAGATAATACAAGTGAGTGTGTTTCCTTTTGTGGTTGACATGTTTAATATTGGAGGCTTCCTTTCTTTCCTTTAAATTCTGTATGGAGATGATGCCTAACATTTAATCCCTTACCATCTGGCCTACTGTAATGCCCTGTACACACGGTCGGATTTTCCGACGGAAAAAGTGCGATCGGATTGTGTTGTCGGAAGTTCCGATCGTGTGTGGGCTCCATCGGACTTTTTCTGTCGGAATTTCCGACACACAAAGTTTGAGAGCAGGCTATAAAATTTTCCGACAACAAAATCCGATCGGTTAAATTCCGATCGTGTGTACACAAATCCGATGCACAAAGTTCCACACATGACGAAAGCTATTGGCTACTGTCCCGTTTATAGTCCCGACGTACGTGTTTTACATCACCGCATTCAGAACGATCGGATTTTCCGACAACTTTGTGCGACCGCGTGTATGCAAGACAAGTTTGAGCCAAAATCCGTTGGAAAAAATCCATGGATGGATCCGTGTTTACAGGGCATTATATGATGGCCAGGCCGGATCCCTATTGTGGGGGGGGGGGGGGTATAAAAATAAGGGGGCGCTAATAGTTTCTGAGTGTGACAGTAAAATACCAGTGATCAATATTTCATGGTCATTCTAAACAATACTGTACAAAATAAATCATATTAAATAGCTACATATAGTGAATATAATAAACTGTTCATCAGTTAACAGCCAGTATTGTGCTCATAGCAGATATATTAAACACCTTCCTGTAAATAAGTCAAACCACACGTTAGATAATAGTGTGAGTGTAGCAGATCAGATAGTCTCACACTATTATCTAACGTGTGGTTTGACTTATTTGCAGACAGATGTTTAATATATCTGCTATGAGCACAATACTGGCTGTTTATGATGCACAGTTTATTATATTCACTATATGTAGCTATTTAATATGATTTATTTTGTACAGTATTGTTTATAATGACCATGAAATATTGATCACAGGTATTTTACTGTCACGCTCAACTATTAGCGCCCCCTTATTTTTATACACCCCCACAAGCTCAAAGTCTGCTCACCAAGCACTTTGAGGGGAGCAGTTTTTTGTTATATTTTTTAAGTTTCACTCATAACGCAGAGTTCTTTCTTTTTACTTTTTTATATTTTTTAGGGATCCCTATTATCCTGGGAGGACATCATATGATGTCTTCCCATGATCGCACCTCGTGTGTGCCCCACAGGCCACGCTCTGGCACGATCTGTCACCCGCTGTGTCCACCGGACACAGCGGATGACAGATCAGTTTATCGGCCTGCTGCCAGTACCATGGGATCGCTGTGGCCAATCACAGCAGATCACATTGTACACAATGAAAGGCTTTGATTCATGTATACTATTGTGATGAGCTCCGTGATTGGTCACAGTGATCAACTGGACAAGCAGGGCTAGTCACAGCCCATCTGTACCATGGGATTAGCTGTGGCCAATCACGGCTAATCACAATAGTAAACACTGAATGAATAGTTTTAATTCAGAAAAAATGCTTGATTTATAACTGTAAAATTCACAGTTATAAGCAATCATAGTTGTAAAAAAATCCTAATCACCTCCCCAGAGTAGTACAGTGTTACTATGGTAACACTAAATTGCTCTGGTCACTGTATTTATAAAAAGAAAAGAAAAGGAATGTAATAAAAAAAGAAGAAAATATTTTAAAAAATTAAAAAAAAAATAATATTTTTTTTTTTTTTACTTATACTGTCCCCAGTCAGTGTCCCTGATCACGGCCACACCAGTTTTATGATGATGCTGTACTGCACTGCTGACAGAAATAATAATGTAAAAAATTAATAAATTTCTTCATTATCCAAAAAATTGTGACAAAAAAAATACAACTTCAAAAAAACTCCCCATGCATCTTATTAAATACCTTGGGTTGTCTACATTCCAAAAAGGGGTCGTTTGGGGGATATTTGTACTTTCCTGGCATTTTCGGGCCTCAAGAAATGAGTCGGTACATCAGGATTGATCGATTTTCAGATATAGAGTCTATATGCTATTGTATATACTGGATAACTTTCCTACAGGCTAAATAATATACACTGATTTGGGTTATTTTCACCAAAGATATGTAGCAGAATACAGCTTGGAAAAATGTCATAACAGAAACGAAGAAAAACTGCATTAAGATTTTATATTATTCGTATGATATCCAACCTTGCCCTTTTTTATAGTACCATATATACTCGAGTATAAGTCGTTCCGAGTATAAGTCGTTCCGAGTATAAGTCGAGGCCCTAATTTACCACAAAAAAATGGGAAAAACTTATTGACCCGAGTATAAGACGAGGGTAAGAAATGCACAGCTACTGTAAGTGGAAAAGAGGGTCAACAATGCCCATTTGCATGCCTCACTGTGCCCATTTGCAGCCATAGGTCCCCTGAACTTCAAACTCGGTAGTTAAGGGTTCCTAGATGCCCCCTAGCTGCAGCCAAAATTTGGGGTCTCTGAACCCAAAGGGTCCTGAAATGACATTGCTGCAGATAGACACAGTTGACCAAATTTGGGGCCCCGTATCTCTGGGCCACTTAGTGCTAAGAATCCCAAATTTGGTGTGCAAACCCAGTGAAACTAGCACCATAATATTTCCAAAGCTGGCATTTCTAGCATAAAGTAGCCCCGAGATACAGGGCCCCAAAAATCAGTTCAGAAAATGTCAAGCACTTTTCTGCAGCAGAGAATGACATTTTCCGAACCAGTTTTGGGGCCCCGTATCTCAGTGCCACTTGGTGCTAGGAACCCCAGCTTTGGATATGCTATGGTACCAGTTCCACTGGGTTTGCACACCAAATCTGAGGTTCCTAGCACTAAGTGTCCCTGAGATATGGGGCCCCAAAGTCGGTTCGGAAAATGACATTTTTTGCTGCAGAAAAGTGCTTGACTCCAGTATAAGTTGAGGGGGGCACTTTCAGCACAAAAAAATGTGCTGAAAAATTCGACTTATACTCGAGTATATACGGTATATATGATATTATTTGAATCAGTATACATATGTTTAGTGATTTATATATGTTTAATTTCTTTAATACATTAATCACTTGATATTCTAGTTATATAATGAACAGAATAAGACTTACATATTGCTGTTGGCATTGCCTCTGAGCTTCATAGGGATTATAATTGTACCTACTATTGCCATAGAAACCGTAACCGAAACTGTAGCACAGCACTGTTGCCAAATCGGCAATATTTAAGATCACAGCTACCATGCTGAAAATGGAGCTAATGATGTTCAGAGACAGAGAGCCTTTGATCTGTAAAGTGAAATCGGGAAGAATAAATCAATGATACAACAATACCATAAACAGTCTTATTTATAACATTTGCTAAGTGTTAAAGCGGTATTAAACCCGAAACCAAACATGTAATATATCGCAGTTTACCAATCATTAGATGTGGTGGCTGCATTTGTTTTCTTTTTTTTTTGTCATTTTCCCCCCTGTGTTTTCACCTGTAGATCTAGCCAGGAACACACTTTTTATTTTAGAGTGCCTACATTCTGGATGAAGGAACAGAGACACCTTTTGGACACTAGCATTGTCAGTGTGGGAGGTCCCTGAGGATGAGCAGGTGCGGGAAAGGCATTGGGCGGAGCATAGAGCGTGACATCGAGCCGCCACGCTGGCCGGGTCAGTGGCAGCGTTTGATGGGTCTTGTGAGTGCTTAGTGCATATACTGCCCTCAGTGACAGAAGAGGATTTAAAAGTTGCCAGACCCACTGAGTGGATTGATCCGGGGATCTCAGATAGAGCTCGTATTGCTGCTTCATTCTTTGGCAGTACGTTCATGTGATGAGTGCCTAGTCTCACTTTTGGTGGAAGAAAGTGCTCGAATTGTTGGTGTAAATCTTTGGATGTTTGGTGAAGAAAGTTCACATACTAATGGATGGAACAATTGTTTATTTCCATCACTATTCATAATAGTGGACTTATTTATTATACTTATTTATAAATTAGGGCTGGTAAAATTAAAGATGAATTCCTCGATTAATCATTAATTTTTTTGAGCGATCAAAATTCTTTTGATAGGTACTCACCTCTCCGCCGGCTTCCGGGTCTTCAGGAAATTCCGTCGGAGATCCGGTGACGTCACCGGACTCCTCCCCCTTCCCCAAGTGCCTCCGTCTGCTAACGAAGGGAAGGGGGAGGAGTCCTGTGACGTCGATGTCTGTGAAATCATAAATTGAGGAAGACAGATCCTAACGATTTGATTGATCTCACTGGTCAAAGTATTCAGATAAACATCTATGTAAATCCTGGTCTTGGCTATGAAAATCAACATATCTGAGGGCTTTCCTGGCTGTAAGTCAGTTTGACGATGAACTGACATTGATTGGTTATCCAGCAATCAAGAAACATTTATGATGAGGGCACTTTTTTTCCAAAGAGCTGACACTTTGCTGTCTCAGCAGGTGATGGATGTCTCTGGCTCTCCACTGATGCACAACGGTGCTATTTAAATAGACTATAGGGTGACACCGTAGCCCTGCCTCGCCTCGCCTCGCTGAGGAAGTTCTGATTGAACGTAACGCGTACGGGGGAGGAGCTACGCATGACGTCAGCTAAAAGTAATTGGATCTGTATGTGCGTTATAATTAATCAAAATTAGTCGATTAATCGATTAAAAAAAATCAATTAATCGAACACGAAAATTTTAATCAGTAACAGCCCTATTATAAATGATATTTGGTTATATTTACATATACACTCCCGGACCACTTTATTATGTACACCTGTTCAATTGCTTGGTAACACAAATTGCTGATCAGCCAATCACATTGAAGCAACTCAATGCATTTTGGCATCTAGACATGGTGAAGTTCAAACTGAGGATCAGAATGGGGAATAAAAGGGATTTAAGTACTGTAACTTTGAAGGTGGTATGGTTGTTGGTGCCAGACGGGCTGGTCTTAGTATTTCAAAAACTGCTGATCTACTGGGATTTTCACACACATCCATCTCTGGGGTTTACAGAGAATGGTCCGAAAAAGAGAAAATGTCCAGTGAGCGGCAGTTGTGTGGACGAGAATGCCTTTTTGATGTCAGAGCTCAGAGGAGAATGGGCAGACTGGTCCTAGATGATAGAAAGGCAACAGAAACTTAAATAACCACTTGTTACAACCAAGGTATGCAGAATACCATCTCTGAATGCGCAACACATCGAACCTTGAAGCAGATGGGCTACAGCAGCAGAAGACCACACCGGGTGCCACGCCTATCGGCTAATAACAGGAAACTGAGGCTACAATTCGCACAGGCTCAAATTCAGCTGCGACATTCAAATGGTAGGGTCAGAATTTGGCATAAACAACATAAAAGCATGGATCCATGCTGCCTTGCTCAATTGGTACTAAGGGGCCCAAAGTGTGCCAGGAAAATATCCCCCACACCATTACACCGGCAGCCTGAACCATTTGTACATCATTTAACCACTTACGGACCGCCGCACGCCGATATACGTTCTAACTTTGAAGTGGAATATCATTGTTATGGCAGCAGCTAGCTGCCATAACCCCAGTATCCTCTTCTTCGTCCGGCGATCCACTTTCCGATAAGAGTGGTCTCTGCAGCGGATTCACCGCAAGATCACTTTTATCGGTGGTGGGAGAGGGCCCCCCTCCTGCCGTGATCCAGTGCCCTCCTTTTGACCCCAGATCTCATATTTAAGAGGTCCTGTCATGCTTTTTTTCTATTACAAGGGATGTTTACATCCCTTGTAATAGTAATAAAAATGACACATTTTTTAAAAAAAACAGTGTAAAAAAATAAAATAAAAGTAAAAATTTTTTTTTTCTTATTATTTTTTTTACAACGCGCCCCATCCTGCCGAGCTTAAATGCAAAAGTGATCGCATACGTGAGTAGCGCCCGCATATGAAAACGGTGTTCAAACCACACATGTGAGGTATCACCGTGATCGGAAGAGTGAGAGCAATAATTCTAGACCTCCTCTGTAACTTAAAAAATACAACCTGTAGAATTTTTTAAACGTCATCTATGGAGATTTTCAAGGGTAAAAGTTTGTCGCCATTCCACGAGCGGGCGCAATTTTGAAGCGTGACATGTTGGGTATCAATTTAACATTATCTTTCACAATATAAAAACAATTGGGCTAACTTTACTGTTGTCTTATATTTTAATTCAAAAAAAGTGTATTTTTTCCAAAAATACGGTGTGACAGAAAGTATTGCAACGACTGCCATTTTCTAGCAAAAAAAAAAAATCTTTTTAACTTGTTAATAACAAATCTCAAAAAGAGGCTTGGTCCTTACACCTCAACTAGGGATGAGCTTCGTGTTCGAGTCGAACCCATGTTCGACTCGAACATCGGCTGTTCGCCCGTTCGCCGAATTGCGAACGATATGGGCCGTTCGCGCCAAATTCGCGTGGCGCGTCACGGCCCATAATTCACTGCGGCATCGCAGTGCATTGCTTGCTGATGATTGGCCAAGCATGCACTATGACCCGCATGCTTGGCCAATCACAGCGCCGCCTGAACAGAGAGCCATAATTGGCCAAAGCCAAGGAGGCTTTGGCCAATTATGGCTCAGGGGATTTAGTACACGCCCCACACTATATAAGGCCGCCTGCACGGCGGCCCTGTGTAGTGTGTGTTCCGGCGTTCATTGAGAGAGAGAGAGAGAGACAGACAGTGTCATTTGATTTGAGTTAGATAGATTAGGCAGAACAGTCAGTCAGTTAGCTGCACTTACAGTGTATTGTGTATATATATGCATCCCAGGTGTTGCATATATATATATATACACTGTATTCAGTTTAGCTAGATCCGTTCCTGTTATCTTTTAGACTATTTACATTTAGTGCAGTGCCTCCTGCTCACAGTGTTCAGCTAGATCCGTTCCTGTTATCTTCCTACTGACAGGCAGGCTTGTCTGGTTACAGTATATAAAGCTACATGAAGAAAATTACTGGTGTTCTATTTGATCCTATTAGTACCACGGTCAGGCAGCTAGACTATTTACATTTAGTACAGTGCGTCCTGCTCACAGTGTTCAGCTAGATCCGTTCCTGTTATCTTCCTACTGACAGGCAGGCTTGTCTGGTTACAGTATATAAAGCTACCTGAAGAAAATTACTGGTGTTCTATCCCAGCTTAGTGCAGCTACAGGCCATTAGTATGTCTGGAAGGCCAAGAAGGAGAGGCAGACAGTCACAAGCCAATAAGAGAGGGCAAGCAGGCTCTGTGTCTAGTGCTGGTCGTGGAGACGGTGCATCCTCATCAGCACGTGGCCATGGGACACGCTTGGCCTTTTTTTCGGCAGCTGGCCGTGTTGAGCCGCAACATGCGGAAGACTTGGTCGAGTGGATGACCAAGCCGTCCTCATCCTCCTCATCCTCTCTCACCCATGCCCAGGGTGCTTTGTCTGGCAAAGCAGCGGCCTCTTCCCTCAGCTCAATGTCATCAGTGACTCGTTCCCTAGCTCCACCATGTCCTCATGAGGATTCCCTCGAACTGTTTGACCACAGTGTTGGGTACATGCTCCAGGAGGATGCCCAGCGTTTGGAAGGCTCTGATGATGATACTGAGCTCGATGAAGGCAGTAACATGAGCATGGACAGAGGGGGTGCCCAAGAAGGACAGCAATCTGGCAGTCATGCTCCCCCTGCTGCAGCATACTGCCAGGTTTGCTCCAGTGATGAGGAGGGAGGGGATGATGAGGTCACTGACTCAACGTGGGTGCCTGATAGGAGAGAGGAGGAGGAGGAGGAGGCGGCACATCACCAACTAGGCAGGATGCCCTCCAGGGGCCAGCCTAAGGGCAGCACATTGACTGCATCACACCCCAAAGCTCCACATGTACAGGGCGCTGCAGTCTCTGCGCGTTATTCAAAAAGTTCTTTGGTGTGGGCCTTTTTTGAGACGAGTGCATCAGATCGCACCGCTGCTATTTGCAACATATGTCTCAAGCGTATCTCACGTTTCTGGACAACGTGTTGCTGAGGCTTCGGTCAGTCAAAGAAGGAGCGGTGGAGAAGGTGGCCGTCTGACCGATGCGTTCAGACAATTTTTTGGTCCGCAGCCCCAAGGTATGATCGGTTCCAGCAACCATCGCCAGCGTCTGTTTTACATGGTGCAGGAATACCTAGGGGCAAGATCAGACTTGGACACCTTTCCCACCGAAAATCCTCTGGGTTACTGGGTCTTGAGGATGGATCACTGGCCAGAGCTTGCACAGTATGCAATTGAGCTACTGGCCTGTCCTGCATCCAGCGTTCTTTCGGAACGCACATTCAGTGCTGCTGGAGGCGTGGTAACCGATCACAGGGTGCGTCTGTCCACCGACTCGGTCGATCGGCTGACCTTCATAAAAATGAATCAGTCTTGGATCACCACCAGCTACCAAGCACCTGATGCTGATGTAACCGAATAATTTTTTTTGAAATCTCAGATCCCTTCAAAGACTGCCTATGCTGATGCTGAGTGACTATCCCTGAGTAATTATCCTCTTCCTCCTCAATCATCACGCTGATAGCTTGTAAGAACATTTTTGGTTCTGGGCGCCACCACCAGTGCCTAAGGCACAATTTTTCAGCCCCTGTTTAACAGGGGCGTGTAATTACAATTTTTGATGTAATACTTTGCAGCAGGGCTCGTTCCTGCATTCCAACTAGAGTGTCTGTGAGGGGTTGCAGTGTTGTGGCACCAGCACCAGTGCCTAAGGCCCAATTTTTCTGCCCCTGTCTAACAGGGGCGTGTAATTACAATTTTTGATGCAATACTTTGCAGCAGGGCTCATTCCTGCGTTCCAACTAGAGTGTCTGTAAGGGGTTGCAGTGTTGTGGCACCAGCACCAGTGCCTAAGGCCTAATTTTTCAGCTCCTGTTCAACAGGGGCATGGAATTACAATTCTTGATCTAATATTTCACAGCAGGGCCCTGTGAGGGCTTACAGTGTTGTGGCCACAGCAACACCTAAGGCCCAAATTTCTGCTGAGTATATAGGGCAGGACCCTACTTTCAAACATCTAACTTACAAACGACTCCTACTTGCAAACGGAAGGAGACAACAGGAAGTGAGATGAAATCTACCCCTAGGAAGGGAAATTCTCTCCTGTAAGAGTTAATATGGGAAAACAATTTCTCCTTTCCACTGATGCTTTCCAATCCTTGTTCCACAAAAAACCCAAATTTTCAAAAAACATTTTTCATTGGGACAAAAAGTGAGGTGAAATCTTCTGAAGAGGAGGAAAGACAGCAAAACAAATGTCACAGGGGTGATAACCCTTCCCTATGTTTTCCAAAAAGCTTAAAAAAGATTTTTTGGCTGGAGCTAAACGCTTTAAAAATGTACCCGTTCAAAATTACAAAGAGATTCTACTTAACAACAAACCTACAGTCCCTGTCTTGTTTGCACCGCCTGTATACTGCTGTTCAGAGTATATAGGGCCTTTCCTTATTTTAATTTGGGTGCGGGGTTCCCCTTAATATCCATACAAGACCCAAAGGGCCTGGTAATGGACTGGGGGGTACCCATGCCGTTTTGATTTCGAACGTTCGAGTCCCATAGACGTCAATGGGGTTCTAACGTTCGTGCGAACTTTCGGTCCGTTCGCAGGTTCTGGTGCGAACCGAACCGGGGGTGTTCGGCTCATCCCTAACCTCAACCTACCTGAGTATTGTTGCTGACCATGTCCATCCCTTTATGACTACAGTGTACCCATCTTCTGATAGCTTCCAGCAGGATAATGCTGGTTTCTTGAACATGACAATGAGGTCACTGTACTCCTATGGTCTCCAAAAATGTCAAATATGCGCTGGCCCAGGCTTACGTCAAAATGGCACCGGCTCAATGCCCAACCCGGAATGCCCAAGGTGGATAGTTGAATGGGGGCTTGTAACTGCATCCCAAACAATGTCCGACGCGTTTCGTGTGTATCACACTCATCAGGGGCAGGTGCTAATAGTATATAGGGACTCACTATAATGAGGTATAATAAGTATGGAGCTGGGGCCAACCAATCTTTGCCAGGAGCTGAGGTGATGGAACAGCGTGCTGGCAGGGCATACATCCAAAACTTCCCCAAAACACAGAACACAAGTTGGGGGTATCTGTAGTAAGACTGGATATTGCAACAATGGTGGCTGCCAGAGGGAGTTAGTGTCTCTGCGCTGGAAAGGAATAGTAAGGTGGACTGCAGCATCAAACGTTAAATGACAACAACAGGGATCTGCGCCTGGGGAAGCCAGATATAGCAGCCCTGCACACGTGCATGCTGACTCCCACCAGCGTCACGCAAGCATTTATTACAATGTTTTCTCACCTATGTGGTTTCTGTCATTGACATGTTTTATGATTTTTATGACAATAAATGTGTACTTTTTTTCAATCTATCGCCACCATGTCTATGACCTCATTTAAAGTCCCAAACTTCCCGTTTCCATCAAATTAGGGATGGAGGCACATTCTATATGTGCCTCATATAAAGTCCCACCACTTTCCCCATTGTTTCCTCGTATTAGGGATGGAGGCTTATAGACTGGATTGACAGCTCCTCTTTTTCCCTGTCACCCAGGTGTGAGATAATCAAACCCTTGACATTTATCTACTATGTCCGGGTTTGTGTTCTAGAGAAATAGATGTTCTTTCTATGTCTGTGAGATGATTCAGCACAGACATTTTAGTTTAGAGTCTCCATATTGAGGTTTGTATGACCTGGGCTTTTTCTGTCTATTGCCGGGAGCTGCGATGCACTCTGCCTGCCGCCGTCCCCTCACCCTCCTTCCCGCCCCCTTCAGGTGGCAGGGGATGGGTGTGTGTGGGGGGGAGGGCTGTTTCACAGCGCATCGGCGCCACGCAACCTGTTTCTCGTGTGCCATCATCACTTGGCGCCATCACGTCGAGCATGCGACTTTGCCATCCGGGCCAGCACAGCTGGGGAAACGAGCGTCTGTCGTGGGTGGTGTTCACCGCCGGCATCGGAGCCCCCCCGTTCTTGCCGTGCTTGCGTGACGCTGGTGGGAGTCAGCTTGCACGTGTGCAGGGCTGCTATATCTGGCTTCCCCAGGCGCAGCTCCCTGTTGTCATTCAACGTTTGATGCTGCAGTCCACCTTACTATTCCTTTCCAGCGCAGAGACACTAACTCCCTCTGGCAGCCACCATTGGTGCAATATCCAGTCTTACTACAGATACCCCCAACTTGTGTTCTGTGTTTTGGGGAAGTTTCGGATGTACGCTGCTCCATCACCTCAGCTCCCAGCAAAGATTGGTTGGCCCCGGCTCCATACTTATTATACCTCATTATAGTGAGTCCCTATATACTATTAGCACCTGCCCCTGATGAGTGTCATACACATGAAACGCGTCGGGCATTGTTTGGGATGCAGATACAAGCCCCCATTCAATCATCCACCTTGGGCATTCCGGGTTGTTTCCCCACACCCCGATTACTCTACTTCTTATCTTCAAATCTGATTTTGCAATTTACTATGGTCTGTCTCATTTGCAAGTGCTGTTTACATGTTACATGATGTATTTACTGATCAATCCAGACCACTGCGGGGCACGTAGCTACCATACCTGGATGTACCCTAGTTGCCTGTATTGCACGCACACTTTCAATAGTGTGTGTGAACAAACATGAAATTACATTTATTACAATGTTTTCTCACCTATGTGGTTTCTGTCATTGACATGTTTTATGATTTTTATGACAATAAATGTGTACTTTTTTTCAATCTATCTCCACCATGTCTATGACCTCATTTAAAGTCCTAAACTTTTCGTTTCCTGATGGACCGCCGCGCGATATAAATCGCCAAATTTAACTATTTTCGCACCAAAGAACCACTCCTGGCTGCAGCTAGAGTGAACGATACGCTGACCTTCCAGGTACATACTTATCAGCTATTTGCTGACCTCTCCCTGCTCACTATTTCTAAAAGACAGGCTTTAAAGCCTCTTCCCCAAATTCTACAGAGACATCAAATCGCATATCAATGGGGTTTCCTGTTTTCAATTTGTTTCACGCACCAAGGGTCTAAATATGTCTGCCGTTCTGCTGAAGAATTCTAGTCTTTCTTACAAGACATGCAGCTTTTAGAACGCCCTCTCAACCAAAATGGCACGCAAAGTCGATTAGCCCCCCACTCTCTGCAAACACCAGCAGCTAATGGAAGTGATAGAAGTCGCCAGGGGCAATCAAAGCATGGTCGTTTTGGGCTCTAGATGGCCTTGTCCCGGCACAGCAACCAGCTTTACTTTATTACGTAGCCTTGTGCTATTTTTTTTATTGTTATATTTGATGCTTTGTTACGTGGTTGCTCCTTACACTTATATTTATGCTACCCCTCTTGGGCTTTTATAGCACATTTTTAGGGACGTAGTTATCAACTTTCTATATGTATTATATTTTTATTGTTGGCAGTGCTCCCTTTAGAGGAGTCTTTGCGCCCCCAGTTAGCTACCCTCAGATCACCATTAATATTATGTGGATATTGGACGGTAGCACTTTGGCCTCTGGTGTACGCCCTTGTGTTTTTTCCTTTGCTCTCTATACCATATTGCAAATTTTAAATACATTTGCTCTACGAGAGATAGTCCTCCTTCCTTCTTTCCTACTTCTTTTCCTGCGGTAGTCGCAGTCCCATTATATATTGTTAAATCATCTGTAATTCAGTTCATAACATCATTATTATGGCCCCCCTAAATGTTTTGACCTTTAAATGTCCAAGGTCCTAATATACCACATAAACGTACCAAGGCATTTCGCTGTTTTGCTGCATCCAAAAGCCATATTGTTTGTCTACAAGAGACTCATTTTACTGCTCGAGCCACCCCCCTTTTTTTTAGTACCTTTTATCCACAAGTATTTACAGCCTCAGCAGCTATTAAACAACGAGGGGTTCTTATAGCTTCCCACCGTACAACCCCATTTGTACCCACGTCTGAAATTAAAGACCCAGAGGATCGTTACATCAGAAATGTGTCCAGTAAGTATGAGATAACGGTAACCATAGTATCATATTATGCTCCTAATAAACAACCAAACTTTTTTTTCTTTCCCATCTTTTCCATGTAGTTGATACCCATAAATTAGGTATTGTGATAATATGTGGAGATTCAAACCAAGTCCTCTCCCTTTTTAGATAAATCCCCACCCTGTCCCTCTTCCAGTCCTTCTAAACTTTCATTTCAACAACTTCTTTCTAAATATAACTTGTTTGACTAATGGCGTGAGCTTAACTCAGCTCGCAGACGCTTTACCTACTACTCTCATCCACATAAATCATTCTCTAGGATTGATCATATTTTCCTAAATATAGATGTGGCACCAGAAGTCCTTTCCTCGATCATTATACCCTTTACCTGGTCTGATCATAGTGCAGTTTGTACTACCATCTCCTCCCCTGTCTCAAAAGCATGAGATACATCCTGGTGTATAAACAATTCGATTTTAACTCACCCATCCCACTCTTTAGATATCAAGCTCGCTCTCACTGACTATCTCACTAATAACTCTTCTCCAGATATTTCTCTACTCACTCTTTGGGAAGCCCATAAACCTGTAATCCGGGGTGCCCTTATCTGACAGGCATCATTTCTCAAACGTGAGCACAAACTCTTACAATAAAAATTTGAAACTTATTTTAATTCTTGTCATAACGCATTTTAAAACTCTCCCTCCCCCTCCGCTAAAGCTAAACTTGATAGGGCCCATTTAGAGTTTGACTTGTTTCCTACCGACTCTGCAGATAATCTTTTACGCAAATCACAACACCTCTATTATCTCAAGACAAACAAACCTGATACCCTTTTAGCTCGAACCTTGCGTTCACTGTATAAACCCACAACATCTGTGCGACTTAAGCTAAATCAAGATAATTATACAAGTAGTCCTGTCAAAATTTTACACACCTTTCGCTCAAATCTTGCTAAATTATACTCTTCAAACTATATATTTGATCACACAGTTGCTGGTGCCCTTTTTCCCCTATCACACTTCCAACACTTTCCCAAAATCATCGTGAAAGACTTGAGTGCCCAATTTCTGTAGCGGAAGTTAGTATGGCTATCAAAGCTTTAAAACCTAAAAAGTGTTCTGGCCCAGATGGGTTTTCAGCTTCTTATTACAAGAAGTTTTCTGATATTTTAACTCATATTCTGATTGAAGCCTTTATTTAGCTGCTGAATGGACACTCTTTTCATTCAGAATTTTTAATGGCTATAATCTCTATGTTATCTAAACCTAAATCTAGTACAACCTCCTGGACAAATTATCATCCTATTTTGCTCCTTAATCTTGACATAAAACATTTAGCCAAAATACTAGCAACTCATTTAAATCAGGTGATAGATGAACTTATTCACAGTGGTCAAGTTGGATTTATCCGCCTATGCCAAGCAGGTGACAATGTTCGCAGAGCTTCGCTACTTGCTCATGCAACAAAATCTAGATGTTTATCAGAATGTTTTCTTACCCTCAATATTAGAAAAGCTTTTGACACAGTTTCATGGTCCTATCTTCAGTACACGCTTCAAAAATGGGGATTTGGACCACATTTCTTAAAGTGGATTTCTTCCCTATATGATAAACTGAAAGCATATATAAAATATGCCGGTTTTAAATCTGACCTATTCCCTATTGGAAGTGGACCCTGTCAAGGATGCCCTTTCCACACTTTTTTTTTGCTCTCATCATCGAGCCTCTTGCCCAATTGATTAGATCAGACCAAAACATTAAAAGGTATTGAATTAGGCGGATATCATCATAAAGTCTGCCTTTTTGCTGATGATATCTTACTCTTTATGACTTCTCCCTATATCACAGCACCTAATCTCCTGTTTTCCTTAGACTGTTTTTCACACATTTCAGGTCTGACAGTTAATTACCAAAAATCCACTGCGCTCAACATCTCCCTATCTCTTGCTGAACTTCAACTTGCTAAAAACTCGCTCCCCTTTGCATGGACACCACATCGACTCCCATACCTAGGAATCCAACTTACTGCTAAAATAACCAATTTATATTCAGCTAACTTCCCTCCGTTACTGAAATAGGTTACCGAATTGTTAACACAATGGTCCTCTATCTTCTTATCCTTAATAGGAAAAATTAATGTAATCAAGAAGGCTATTTTACCCAAATTCTTAAACCTTTTTAGAGTCCTGCCCATTTCAGTGCCATCCCATTTCTTATGACTTATTCAGCATAGAATTATGTAATTTATCTGGGGCACAGCTAAACCCTGTACCTCTAAATCCACTTTTTGTCTTCCACAACAACGTGAAGGCTTAGGTCTCCCTGATATTTCTGCCTATTATCATGCAGTTCATCTTGCACATTTACCTATATACTATGCAGTAAATGAAGTTCTAGTATGGGTAGCAATTGAGTCTGTTGACTGTGACCCTTTCTCAGTAGCTAATATGTTATGGTTACGTCCAGTTGATCGAACCTCTATCTACAATCCTATCATGAAACACTCTTTATCCATCTGGGATAGATTCAAAACCACTCTTGGCCTTCAATCACCCCATATACCACTTTTTATTAAAAACCCAGCCCTTTACCCTTCCTTGATTTCCCCTTATTCCTTTAATGCATGGAGTGCAGCTAATCTATTTAGATTAAAGAAGATGCGGATACAAATCTATATACACTCCTTTCCTACTCTATGTGAAACTTATGGACTTCCCCAATCAGAATTATTCCGTTATTTACAGATTAAAAATTGTTTCCAACCATACCTACAATCAGGTGTCACATTTTGAGCATATACAGTATCTCACTAAAGTGAGTACACCCCTCACATTTTTGTAAATATTTTATTATATCTTTTCATGTGACAACACTGAAGAAATGACACTTTGCTACAATGTAAAGTAGTAAGTGTACAGCTTGTATAACAATGTGAATTTGCTGTCCCCTCAAAATAAATCAACACACAGCCATTAATGTCTAAACTACTGGCAACAAAAGTGAGTACAGCCCTAAGTGAAAATGTCCAAATTGGGTCCAAAGTGTCAATATTTTGTGTGGCCACCATTATTTTCCAGCACTGCCTTAACCTTCTTGACCCTCTTGACATGGAGTTCACAGGTTGCCACTGGAGTCCTCTTCCACTCCTCCACAATGACATCACAGAGCTGGTGAATGTTAGAGACCTTGCGCTCCTCCACCTTTGGGTTAATGGTGCCCCACAGATGCTCAATAGGGTTTAGGTCTGGAGACATGCTTGGCCAGTTCATCACCTTTACCCTTAGCTTCTTTAGCAAGGCAGTGGCCGTCTTGGAGGTGTGTTTGGGGTCGTTATCATGTTGGAATACTGCTCTGCGGCCCAGTCAACAAAGGGAGGGGATCATGCTCTGCTTCAGTATGTCACATTACATGTTGGCATTCATGGTTCCCTCAATGAACTGTAGCTCCCCAGTGCCGGCAGCACTCATGCAGCCCCAGACCATGACACTCCCACCATTATGCTTGACTGTAGGTAAGACACATTTGTCTTTGTACTCCTCACCTGGTTGCAGCCACACACGCTTGACACCATCTGAACCAAATAAATTTATCTTGGTCTCATCAGACCACAGGACATGGTTCCAGTAATCCATGTCCTTAGTCTGCTTGTCTTTAGCAAACTGTTTGCGGGCTTTCTTGTGCAGCATCTTTAGAAGAGGCTTCCTTCTGGGACGACAGCCATGCAGACCAATTTGATGCAGCATGTGACGTATGGTCTGAGCACTGACAGGCTGACCCACCCCACCCCTTCAACCTCTGCAGCAATGCTGGCAGCACTCATACATCTATATCCCAAAGACAACCTCTGGATATGACGCTGAGTATGTGCACTCAACTTCTTTGGTCGACCATGGCGAGACCTGTTCTGAGATGAACCTGTCCTGTTAAACCGCTGTACGGTCTTGGCCACCGTGCTGCAACTCAGTTTCAGGGTCTTGGCAATCTTCTTATAGCCTAGGCCATCTTCATGTAAAGCAACAATTCTTTTTTCAGATCCTCAGAGAGTTCTTTGCCATGAGGTGCCATGTTGAACTTCCAGTGACCAGTATGAGAGAGTGAGAGCGATAACACCAAATTTAACACACCTACTCCCCATTCACACCTGAAACCTTGTAACACTAACAAGTCACATGACACTAGGGAAGGAAAATAGCTAATTGGGCCCAATTTGGAAATTTTCACTTAGGGGTGTACTCACTTTTGTTGCCAGCAGTTTAGACATTAATGGCTGTGTGTTGAGTTATTTTGAGGGGACAGCAAATTTACACTGTTATACAAGCTGTACACTCACTACTTTAGATTGTAGCAAAGTGTCATTTATTCAGTGTTGTCACATGAAAAGGTATAATAAAATATTTACAAAAATATGAGGGGTGTACTCACTTTTGTGAGATACTGTATGTAATTATGTTCTACATATCAGAGGGCTCTGTTTCAATTCTTTATAAACAAATTCTAGCTAGTTTTGATACTAGTCCCCTCCCTATGTTTCTAAATGGGAACAAGATCTAAACCACTCATTCGATGATATTGAATTGTCCAGTATATGGTTAGCCACTAATTGTTTCCTCTAATGTTGTTGCTGTGGAAACAAATGATAAGGTGCTTTCTCAGGGGTATTTAGTTCCTGCTAGGATAGCAAAATATGTTCCTGATTACCCTGTGGCTTGTTTTGTTCAGATCCTGGCACCCAACTCTATATATGGTGGGATTGTCCAATAGCCCAAAAATTTTGGAAGGCAGTTTTTGATTTAGCTTCTAAAGTGTTCGAAACTTCCATACAACCTAATCCTGCTTTAGCTCTTTTGAATCTAAAACCAGACAGAATTACACGGAATCAATTTTGCCTTTTTTTACAGCTCTTAACAGCCGCAAAACAAACCATAGCTAAGGCATGGAAAACTCAAAATCTGATTGTAGCCAACACCATTCATAGAACCAATAATCGGATCTGCAAATTTGAAAAACTTTGCTTACCTTGGGTTAAACATTGTTTACCTCCAAACTTTGATGACACTTTACTATTGCCATGGTAATAATACTTCATTTACCCTTTCATCACCCTTCATTCTGTTGAATCTGCACTACCTCTATCAAATTTACAACTTACTACCGCTGTATTTCTTCCCTTTTCTTTACTTCTTCTATTCTCTTACTTCTTTTTCATGACCCTTTCCCTTTTATCAGTTCGTATGTGGTACTCACAGTGTTGTTACCCAGACCCATTGAAATGTACTTTTTCTTTACTGATTTGTTAATTACCTTGTTTTTAGTCAGACAGGCAGTCAACAATCTACCTTCCTTTTTCTTTTCAATTATATGACATTTTTGACATTTGACCTTGATGGTCTATTTGATGCTTATCCATTTCATGCCTAAGTCTATTTCTGACATTTGTTGCTTAAAAGTTAAAATCCATATTTTTTGCTAGAAAATTACTTAGAACCTCCAAACATTATATATATATTTTTTTAGCAGAGACCCTAGAGAATAAAATGCCTATTATTGCAATATTTTATGTAATTTCAAATGCAATTTTGGGGAAAAAAGACACTTTCATGTATTAAAAAAAAATGAAAACAGTAAAGTTAGCCCAATTTTTTGGTATAATGTGAAAGATGATGTTACAGCGAGTAAAAAAATACCTAACACGTCATGCTTTGACATTGAGCACACTTGAGGAATGAAGACAAACTACAGTACCTAAATATCTCCATATGCGACATTTTAAAACATTTTTATGGTTACCAGGTTAGAGTTACAGAGAAGATCTAGTGCTAGCATTATTGCTCTCACTCTGACGATCGCAGCAATACCTCACATGTGTGATTTGAACACTGTTTACATATGTGGGCATTACTTACGTGTGCTTTTTCTTTGCTGCACGAACTCAAAAAATGTTGATCACTTTTATTGCTGTCACAAGGAATGTAAACATCCCTTGTGATAGTAATAGGTGGTGGCAGGTACTCTTTAAAGTGCTAAGGAGGGATCGGGGTCTAAAAGACCCCCGATCCCTTCATAAAGTATTTAGATCGCCAAAAACGGCGATTCTGAATACTGTCATTTTTTATTTTTTAATTGCCGCCATTGGCAGCCAACTAAACCGGAAGTGACATCCTGACGCTGCTTCTGTGTTTACACAAAGGAGACTTGATCGAACAGGGCACCCACCACAAAGCAACCCCTTCTATATTGAGCACACGTGGCCTGCTATGGTTCAGGAGGGTGGGGGGGTGCTGCATGCTCAGATAAGGGTCTGGTATGGATTATAGGGGGGGCCAACGTCATTTAAAAAAAAATGGTGTGGGGGTTCAAATCAATCTCCATACAAGACCTAAGCATCTGGTATAAATTTTGGGGGGGCGCCCACGCCATTTTTTTTTTTTGGTGTAGGATTTGCCTTAAAACCATATCAGAACCAGAGGGCCGTTTTTTTCACTTTGTGTATTATCTGCAATGTTTTTTTTTTTCAAGAAAGCTTGCAGCCGGGAAAATCTATTTAAACATAATTTTTTCCTTTATATATGTCAGTTTTGCTACAGTAGGTTCTATACATATGTGTCACTTTACCAGCATACTAAGGGGATCCCCCCAGCACTATATTTAAAGGAATTTTTCATTTTTATTGTTTCACTTTAAGCATCAATAAAATTACTGCTCATTTAAAAATTATATTTTTTAAAAAACATTTTTGCATTAATCCGCAGGGCAGTACCCCAGCTCTCACACTCTTTTTATGGGTATCAATAACTTGCATATAAGCCTTCAAAATGGAAACTTTAGATTTTTCAAGTTCGGGTCCCATAGACTTTAATATGGTTTGCTGTTCGGGTCCGAACTTTTTCCATTTTTGGGAGTTCTGGTGCGAACTGAACCAGGGGGTATTCGGCCCAACACTATCAGCTATAAATAGATTTTTTTCAACCTTTGGAGAAAGTTTATACTCACCTTATAGCAATGTTACTTTCCGACTGCTTAGAAAATGAAAAGAAAAAAAAACTCACCAAGCAGACATTGGGTTTTTTCTGAGCGGCAAGTGTCAGAGATGCGGCAATGATGTACTGTAAAATAAAAAAAATTATTAAAAAAAAAACACATCTGCACATTCTAAAACATTCTACACACAAATGTCAGAAGCATTTGTGCAAACTGAACAAAATTTAATTGTACTGTATTTAAATAGAGAAATTTCTGTACTGTCAGCTCCATCTAGTGGCCAAAATGCAGTATAGTTTTCTGAAATACCTCAAACAGTAAACGATGCTGCATTTGGCCACTAGATGGAGCTGATGATACAGGAATTTATCTCTTAGAAAAAATACGGTGACATTTTGTTCAGCTTGCACAAATGCTTCTGACATTAATGCACCTAACGGAAGATAGAACACCAGTAAATTTAAATGTAGATATCAAAACTGATATTACTTGGCACTTACACATAACAGGGGGTCCCAGAATGAAGGCTACAAGATCCGTGCACAGGGCATCCGTTTGCCACGGCCTGCAGCAGAGCCAGATAAGCCAGGGGGGGAGCTGTCAAAAAGCTGGTTGATGAAAGTGAGAGTGCTGGAAGGGGTATTACTGAAGCTGCTGGTTCTCAGTGTACATGCTGTGCTGGAGTCAAGAGAGAGGTCCTCCCAGGTTGCAGAGTGGTGTGGGAGGTTGCTAGGCATTTTAAAGTACAGCTCCTTTGTCAAGACAGATGTTCTGTACATAAATTTTGTAGACCACATTCTGGGACCCCCTGATAAATGTAAGTGCCAAGTACCCAGGAAGGTGCAGTGAGTTGTCTCCAGATATGTATAACTAGTACTGGCATGCATAATAAGATATACATCACCCCTAGGTATATGCATACATTCTGTGATTCACAGAATAATACTGGGTGCCAAAAAATAAGCTTTATACCATTGTGTTGGCGATCAGCAAATCTTCCAAAAATTACAGATTGTAACTCTGCACACTCAGAGCCAGAGTTGGAGTAACTTATCCATGAAGCCCGAGAGACACCTTCGAAATATATGACCACGTAGGCCTGCTGGAACCATTTGATGGAGTCTATGGAATACAAATTTCTGATGACGCACCCACCATGATCACGCAGTAAGAAGGTGGTGGAGGAATAGTTTCCTCCCTTTACCCCCTCCCACCTCCCCTTCTTACCTTGACCTCCCCTCCTCTTCTTCTTGTTTGCCCCCCTTCCCCTTACTCCTTGTATTCTACCCTCCCTACTATTCTACTTCCCTGACCCTATATTCCCCTAACTGGAACGCCTAGGACCTATTAGTGAATAGGCATAAGCCAACCTGTTTGGATTACTATTTCAACAATTTTTGCTAGTACCTATGGTTTTACATGTACTGTCCTATGTATATAAGTTTCTATAACATATGTTTTTTTCTTCATCTCTGGCCATGTTTAAATGGTTATAGAAATGTCAGTTGCACCCACTTATTAGGTAATGTCTCTTTTTTTTTTTTAACTGGTTATTGACTTTGTTTTTTTGTTTACAAACAATTTTTTTTTAGTGCAAAAAAGAATAGTACAAAAAGTGGTGGCATATGAGAAGAAAAATGCATTACACATGGTTTACAGGTAAGGAAAATGTTGTTAGTCTATACAATATGTGATAGATGTACATTGCTATGGTTAACTAATATGCTAACAGTAGTATCCTTGAATTCAATAAACAACTTAAGTTTTTCATTGATCTGTGATAAAAAGTATTATTATTCTGGGTTTAAGAAGTGTTTAGAGTGAGTGAACCAAGGATCTCATTTCTTATCATATAAGTGATTTGTGTAGGGTGTGAAATATTTTTTCCATGAGGTTAATATTGTTTATTCGTACTTTCAATTGGGCTAGAGGTACTGATGGGGATTTCCAATGGTATGCGATCAGCCAGTGTATTGACGCACATATTGTATGGATCAGTCTCATGTGATGAATGGATAGTCCCGTGATTGGGGAGAATAAAAGATTATTGACTTAGTAGCCTAATTCTTATCTTTAGTTTTTACCATTCTAAGATGATTGGTGATTATTCATTAGGAGAAAAATGTGTGAGCTTGGACTTTTTAGGCACGATGACAGGTATTATTCAGTTAAAAACTAAAATCTATTGAACATAGATAACATATATTTAAAAGTGAAAATAGATCCAAAAATCTGTACAACATCAGTCCATGAGAATGGTTACATCATTACAGACCATACACAGCTCAATGAAATATCATAAACATTTCAAGGATAGGATAACCATCATTCCATCATAGAAGTATTGAATTCAGAGGAAAGCTATGTCGTTGGTAGATGTTAAGAATTACAGCTCAACATGTTGCGCGCCTAGCGCTTCTTCAGGAGCATGGAACTGAAATATAGGACATTGAATAAATATAACAGATAATACGTCAATGTAAAACATAAAACATAAACCAAAGATAATAGTGACAAAAATTAATAAATAAACACTGCAAATTGGATAGGCTAAGATGGAAACCTATACAGGCCAGTCCTAGTCAGGAAAGACCCAGGAAGTATTCGTAAACTATGGGAACGTATGCAACATAATAACAAAGGTATATTAATATATATGCTAGTAGTTAGCAAAATCAGTATGTAAAGATAACCAAAAAACAGATAAATCCGGAAATAGCAATATGGCAGCTGGCAACAAGGGAAGGGAAGGGGGGGGGGGAGAAGAAAGGGTGGGGGAGGGAGGGAGGGACTGCTGTGTTTTACACACATTTAAGTAACCCTATATAGTTACCTATACAACTGCTCTGCGGCTACTATATGTTGCTGGATGCTTCTAGCACTATTTATCACAGTGATAGTTTCTAGGTCATTTTCCTGGCGTGGCACTCCGCCGCCCTCCCCCTCTTTTTCTCCCCCCTCCCCCCTTCAAATCTAAGTACCACATTACTACTATTTGGTAAATACCTTAATTTTTGATATTGTTAAAATTATTATAATTATGAGGTTCCCGTAACTAGAGGTTATTCCTATCTACGAGTTTTCAGGTCCACTATTTAATACCTATTTTTTCTATCAAAATCAATCGCTGTACACCTTTTTATTACAACACAATTCAATTATTATTCTGGGTAGCCCTTCCCCTCTTTCCCCTTCCCCCCTTCCTTTCTCCCCTCCCCTCCCTCCCCCCCCCCTTTTTTTTTCCCCCTCCCCTTACTTTTTCCTCCCTTTTCCTTCCTCCCCCTACCTTCCCTCCCCTTCCCTCCTTTCTTATCTTCTCCCTTCCCCTCCCTCTCCCTCCTCCCCCCCTTTCCTCCCTCCCCCCCTTTTTCCTCTTCCCTCTTCCCCCTCCCCTTTCCCTCCTGCCCCTCCCTTCTTTCTTCCCTCCCTCCCCCACCCTTTCTTCTCCCCCCCCCTTCCCTTCCCTTCCCTTGTTGCCAGCTGCCATATATCTATTTCCGGATTTATCCGTTTTTTGGTTATCTTTACATACTGATTTTGCTAACCATGCTACTAGCATATATAAATATACCTTTGTTATTATGTTGCATACGTTCCCATAGTGTATGAATACTTCCTGGGTCTTTCCTGACTAGGACTGGCCTGTATAGGTTTCCATCTTAGCCTATCCAATTTGCAGTGTTTATTATTTTTTGTCACTAATATATTTGGTTTATGTTTTATGTTTTACATTGACGTATTATCTGTTATATTTATTCAATGTCCTATATTTCAGTTCCATGCTCCTGAAGAAGCGCTAGGCGCGCAACATGTTGAGCTGTAAATCTTAAGATTTACAGCTCCGTTGGTAGATGTTAACATCTACCAACGACATAGCTCTCCTCTGAATTCAATACTTCTATGATGGAATGATGGTTATCCTATCCTTGAAATGTGTATGGTCTGTTTTGATGTAACCATTCTCATGGACTGATGTTGTACAGATTTTTGGATCTGTTTTCCTCTTTTAAATATATGTTATCTATGTTCAATAGATTTTAGTTTTTAACTGAATAATACCTGTCATCGTGCCTAAAAAGTCCAAGCCCACACATTTTTCTCCTAATCTACTTAATCATAGGACGTGGCACAGATTACTTTATACGTATCAGCAGCCCCACTCTGCGTTGATACTAACAGATTCTGCATGGTGATTATTTATGTTTACTACCTAAAGGCTCTTTCACATGGGCCGGATCCATGATGATCCGCCCCGTGAACATCCGCTTGCTCAGCGGGGATCGCTCCGCCGATCCCCGCTGAGCAGGAAGATGACAGGTCCGTCGCTGCACACTGTGACGACGGACTCCGTAGAGTCCGTCGTCACCCGAACGGATCCGAAAACGGATGGAAAAGTAGGTTTTTCCTCCGTTACACTTTTTCGGATTGGAGCGGGTCGGATGTCAGCGGACATGTCACCGCTGACATCCGACGCTCCATAGACCTCCATGGAGTGTCTGTTCAGGTCTGCCTAAAAAACTGACAGGTGGACCAGAAGGGATCGGCCGTATGAAAGAGGCCTTAGATAAAGTGCTTTTATGTTTATATACAATGTATGTTTTCCTCATCTTCCTTTACCTAGGGACTTGTCTCCCCAGAAAATTCTATTATATCTTTGTCATGGTGATTTCTTTGCTGTTACTTTATTATTAATTTCCAATAAAGTTCTTGAAAAAAAAAAAAAAAAAAAAACCTCACAGTCCACAGTCCATCATGGTACACAGCCGTCATGTCTAGTGCCTAATTTTAGTCACCATCTCCTGCTTACCAGCCTAATATCTAAGTCAGATGTGCACATTTGCAATATCGTGGACTATGGAGGTCATTTGTATACTATTTAGCATTATCCCACTGTGATATAGTTCCTGGCACCTCACCTGCCAAATGCCAGTCTCCTTTGTTACATGGTAATGGGAGAATGTCCTGATGCCAACTCCAACACAGGCTGACAATGAGCTTACATAGTACTACCTACAGTTGTGCTCAAAAGTTTGCATACCCTGGCAGAAATCATGACATTTTGGCTTTGATATCGACATGACTGATCATGCCAAAAAATTATTTTATTTAAGGATGGTGATCATATGAAGCCATTAATCACATAGTTTTTTTAAATCATAATGATAACAAAAATCCCCTAAATGGCCCTGATCAAATTGTTTCCATACCCTGGAATGTTCGGCCTTGGTACAGACACACAAGGTGACACACACAGGTTAAAATGGCAATTAAAGGTGAACTTCTCACATCTTGTGGCTTTTTAAATTGCAAATAGTGTATAAATAGTCATTCAGTTTGTTAGCACTCACATTGATGCACAGAGCCATGGGGAGCAGAAAAGAACTGTGAAAAGATCTGCCTAACAAGGTAATATAACTTTATAAAGATGGAAAAATATATAAAAAGATATCCAAAGCTTTGAATATACCAGTCAGTACTGTTCAATCACTTATTAAGTGGAAATCTTGGGGATCTCTTGATACTAAGCCAAGATCAGGCAGACCAAGAAAGATTGCAGCCACAATTACCAGAAAAATTGTTCGGGATACAAAGAAAATCCGACAGATAACCTCAGGAGAAATACAGGCTGCTCTGGAAAACGATAGTGTGGTTGTTTCAAGGTGCACAATATGACATTACTTGAACAAAAATGAGCTGCATGGTCGAGTTGACAGGAAAAAGCCTTTACTGTACCAATGCCCCAAAAAAGCCTGGGTACAATATGCCCAACAACACCTTGACATGCCTCACAGCTTCTGGCACATTGTAATCTGGAGTGCCGAGACCAAAATAGAGCTTTATTGTCTAAACCATAAGCACTATGTGTGGAAAGGGGTCAACAAGGCCTATAGCGACAAGAATACAATCCGAACTGTGAAGCATGGTGGTGGCTCACTGATGTTTTGGGGGTGTGTGAGCTCTAAAGGCATGGGGATTGTTGTGAAAATTGATGGCAAGATGAATGCAGCATGTTATCAGAAATTACTGGCAGACAATTCTCCTGCATGAAAGCTGAGCATGGGACACTTGGAATATCTAACACGACAATGACCCTAAGCGCAAGACCAAGTTGACCCTCCAGAGTTTACAGCAGAAAAAGGTGAAGGTTCTGGAGTGGCCATCACAGTCTCATAACCCTAATGTCACCGAGATCTGTGGAGATCTCAAACGTGCAGCCTGACCTGGAGGTATTTTGCCAAGATGAATGGGAACTGCCTTCAAGAATTTGGGGCCTCATAGATGCACACTTTAAAAAAGGGGTAATTTAATTTGTTTACTTGTTGCCATAATTTGTTTTTGTCATTGTACCGTTCTGTTATAGCCTACAACTGAATATGAATCCCATGGCTTTTGGCCCTACTTTGGCTTCCTTACAAGCTTCGCCCCCTCCTCCCCTCGCTCAGCCCGCTTATGGGTTATAGCCTTAAACTCTGGGACTCTGTTCGCTACTCGGGTAACCTCATGTTCCCCTTTCTACCACTCCTCCCTCTCTTTAGTAACCCCCTGTTCCTGCTGGGCCTTGATCAACTAAGATTTTTCTCTTGGGGGTCCTTCCATGACTTCACGGAGGTCCGACATTTTATCTCAACGCATTTCCTTCCCTCCTGGTCTTGCTTCCAGGACACCCATGAGGCACCCTCTTTGCAATTCTATCACCATACTAAACCAAGCCACTGGGTCTCTTCGTTGAGACGCAATTCTGTTTATCCTTTCCAAAAAATGTTTTTTTAAACTCCTTTGCTTTCATTTCCATGGGGCCCCAGGAGCTATCGCCAAAATCTACTCTTCTTTAAACGCTATGGACTTGCCTGGGGCCGTGTCTTATAAGTTGCGTTGGGAACAGGGCTTGGAGACCTCTATCGAACCGGATGACTGGAACAAGGCTTGGTTCTCTGTGGCCAAATGCTCCTTCAACATGGCTACTTTAGAAGCTGCATACAAAGTCCTCTTACGGTGGTACTAGGTCCCAGCCAAGATAGTGAGCGCGAACCCATCCTATAAAGACTGGTGCTTTAGAGGATGTGGTCAGCAGGGTGATGCAATACACACTTGGTGGTCCTGTTCTCGCCTCATAGGGTTTTGGCCCAGGGTGTTTGGCCACCTGCATTCCTTATTTCATATACCCATTCACAGAGATGCTAAATTTTCTTTGTTGCACTGCCCGATCCAGGGATTGTATTCTTACCAACAGAAACTGGCAACGTATTTGTTTATTGCGGCCAAACGGGTTATAGCCAGAGCTCGGAAGAGGCCCTCTGTTCCATTTGCTATGGTGAAGAGCACACTAACTGATCTCATGATCAATGAGAAAATGTTGAGTATTTTAAATGACTTTCACTATAAATTTCTTAAAGTATGGTCTCCTTGGTGGACCTATGCTCGTCCCACTTTACACCTGAGCAGTCTGGGCCTCTCCTGAGAATGGTCTTGTCACTCTCACCTCCTGCAGGACTCCCCCCTCCTCTCCTTATCCCCTTCTTTTCTCTATATTCTGGTCTGCCTTTCCTGGTTTTTGCACTCCTCTCCCTCCTTTTTCTTTTTGAAATCAAGACTATTCCTAGGGCCGCTCTTGGTCTTTTGTGCTCTTGGATGACCCTGGATCCTCGAAGCTGGGGCCCACCTCATGATGGTTAGTGGCCACCATCACTATATTTTCAATCTTTTTTAGTTTTGTATCTTTCTGCCAAATGTTCATCCCGGTCTGTGACAGGGATTTTCATTGGACTAATATACGCATGTCCCTCCGCTGTGATCTAGTGCACTTGGACCCTAATTGGTTGGCCCTTATGCCCTGGTGATGTATAGGAACCTATGGGGTGCCCCATATGTCCCCCAGTTGATAGTTAGTAAATTCCTATTCATGTTATAATAGTTATTTCCTATTCATGTTATAAGATCGTTCTGTTCATTGAACTATGCCCCTGCGTGGGTGAACGTTTGTCAAGATGTTATATTTTTTCAATAAAAATGACTGTACCAGAATAATAATCCCATGGGAAATAAAAGAAATGTGTTTGCCTGCTCCCTCGTGTTTACTTTAAAAATGTTACATTGTGTATATTATCAATTCTCCAAGGGTATGCAAACTTTTGAGCACAACTGTACCTAGGGATTTAGCAGGAAAGGTAAGTATTGGTAGTAGAAGAGATGGTTATTTAAAAGGATTTATCACTTTTCCCTCAATTAGTGAAATTGTAGACTTACTGTAACCCTGTAACTGAATTTAAACCCTTTTAAATGGAAACTAACCTAAACTAACCCTTGACATAAACTCACTAGACCAGCCATTCTCAATCAGAGTTCCTTGGAACCCTAGGGTTCCTCCAGAGATTGCTTGAGGTCCCTTAAGCTGATTGACCTCCCATCCGATGATGTGTGCTTAGTTCCGAGCAGAATCAGTGGTATGAAACAATATTTTTTTTTAGCTATCTGTATCTGTAAGGGAGGCATTCTTCTCATTGGCCACCAATGTAAGGGGTATTTGCATTGAGCCCCAATGGTTTTAGCAAGGGCTCCACAAGACCTGAAAATTATTTAAAGGATACCTCGGGGGTTAAAATGTTGAGAAATGCTGCACTATACCCTCCTCTATACTGCAGTAATTGTGTACCAACAGATGATTCACCAACTGCTCAACATTTTGTCAACAGCTCTGTCCTGAAACACACTGATATCCAGCTGTAAGTGACAAAAAGCTACCAATCCATGTTAGATGGCTTAGCCTCTCTATCGGCCTTAATCACACAACAGGGGCTTAATCTGTTGAAACACTTGTGCATATTTAAATGGCAATTTTTCACTTATGCTATCCAAAGAGAAATATGATTGGATGGTCATAAGAAAGAGAACTTTTTCCGGTTACTCTTTTTGTCTTTGTTCTTATTGGGGAAGATTAAACCCCATTTCCTGTCCCAGTGATCAAATGAGAGTGGTCACCAGGACAGGAAGTGTGGGGAAACTCTCCAATGCTGACACAGGCAATAACATCTCACATTGATTCAAACCCTCCCCTTTTACATTGGTGAACTTTAATCTATGATTAGCCTATAGGTGGTACTGCAGGCCGATGCTTTTCTGCACCCAGTTATTACAATCACAAACAGCAAATTGTAAAGGTACTTACGAACACTGGGCCCCAAAAAGGAATGCCACTTATAGACGTGAAAGTAAACCTGGTGAAGACCAATGCAATGCCGAGGCCAATCTCCAATATGGCTGCCACAATGACCAGAATCTGAACAGAGAAAGAACAAGGTTTAATTAGTTTGATGCAGCTTTGAACAATACTCTGCTAAGTAAAATTGATACCCAAGTGCAATTGATACCTAATGGTCCGCTGGAGATAAATTAATATATTTGCCCAACTAATGATTGAACCCAGATGGGGATTCTTTCAAGGCAAATTCAAGTTCCCCAAAGAACATTTTCTCATTCTTTTGCAGCACAGAATTCTAATTGCAATACAGAAGATAGAAGAACATAGAAGAAGTGGGGAGGCTCTAGGTAGAACTAAACCAACCAGTACTTAACAGAAGGGGAGGACAGAGGAAGATACCAAAATCCACCCCAATCTCAACAGAACTCTGTGTCCAATCAGACACAAGGTCCCCCAGGAATGCACCCCCCAATCCACTGGTGCCAGGCCTGACTTTCCCTTTTAGAAGACAGAACAAAAGGGAAGTACTTGAATGCATGAAGGTAAAAAAGCCTTATGCCATTAAGTTGGCTCTAGTGATGATGAGGATAGAGGGAATGATGATGATGAGGTCAATGACACGACTTGAGTGCCAGATAGAGCAAAGGAGTAAAGTGAGGGGGAGAAACAACACCCAATGAAGCAGGATGTCCTCCAGAGTCAGCCATCATGGAAGAGTAAACAGCAGCCACCCCATTCTATCAGATTGTGGAACTGTTATCTCCCGGCCCACTTCCCGCAGCTCAGCTGTGTGGGCTTTTTTTAACACATGTGCAGCCGATCGCACTGTTGCAATTTGCAATCTCTGCTGCAAGCAGATCAAGCTCAGCAAAAACACCAGCCATTTGGGTACCACATGCTTCAAAAGCTAATTAACCCCACCACTCAACACCTTGGCAAGAGCACCCGAAAGCCGCACAAAAGGGACACAATTCTTCTCCTCACCTTTCATGCCTACCCCCGCTACATTACACTCGCTATATCTCATGACTTCTCAGCAGCCTCCACTGACAGGGATGATGGTGTAGCAAAGGGTGTCACAGGTCCTTGCAACATGTCTGCCAGCAGCATACCGCCATCTGTAGAGTATAGCAGGCAAATTTCTCTGCCCCAGCTGCTGCATCGAAAGAAAAAAAAATACACTCTCTGACACCCACATGCCCAGCATCTAAATTCCAGCTTGTCCAAATTGCTGGCTTTACAACTCCTGCCTTTCTATCTGGTGGATTCTGCCCCCTTCTGTGAATTAGCTACTGGGAACCTGCCATTGTGGTACAGCACTTTCTGCAATTTATTTGCACGTAAGTACGTTCTATCTCTGTACCATCACGTAGAAGGCAATGTTTTGGCATTGTTGGGCAAGACAGTCAGCCACGTTGGCCACATTACTGCTGACATATGGTCCAGCAAGTATGGTCAGGGACAATATATTTGGTTCACAGCACACTGGGTAACTCTGCTTGCAAATAGAAAAGGATGCAGAAAAGGGCTCAGTGCTGGAGCTTGTTTTTCCACCACATCTCCATACAGCTGGTGGTGATGATGTGAGATCTGTCAGCACCACCTTCTCCTCCTCCTCTATGCCCTCCTCTGCTGGATTGTTGTATGAACCACCAGTACCCCCTACGCACTCAAGGGGCCATTCAACGAGTCAGGCTAAAAGATGCCATGTAGTGCTTTAGCCGGTCTGTCTGGTTGAACCAAGTTCAACCAGCTTAAAAACCTAAAAAGATACACACTGCCTGGTCATTGCATTGTGAGACTGTGGGAGCTGCTGTGTGCCTGGCTGCGTAGCACCTGATTGAGCATGGATCCTGAGAAAAATCTGCGGGACCTATTAGGGGTCTACGCTACATACCTGTATCTCCATCTCTACTCCCCCTCATGCATCATATTGTCTATTGCAAAAAGACAGGTACACTTTTAGATGTGGTTCCCATAATTTCCTTGGCTCCCTGTATAAACTGTGTGCTGTATGGTAACCTTTAATACTTACTCCCAAAACCTTTGGTTTACCCTTAAGAAATGTTTGGAAAAATGGTAAAGATGGGTCCATATTTTGGGGTATGATGGCGGACAGCTGCCATTGTGGTGCCACAGTGGGGACACTCAAGGCCTGGGTTGAAGGAGGGCTGTAGAATGTGGGGGGCGGAGGACTGATGTTCTGAAAGAAAGATGCCACAGGCACATTTGACGCTGGGACTGCAGATGGGACTGCAGATGGAGTGCTGTTCAATAGAGTCTCACATTCACTCGCAAGATCTGACATCATGAAATCTAAAATAGAAAGAAAGAAAAATGTTTAAAAAGTTAAAACCAGGATTTTGTGTGCTTTTCCAAAAAAAAAACAAACAAAAAAAAAAACAGTGAGACAATATTTTACTTAACCACTGTATTAGGAGAGGAATCCTAAAATAAAGATACATGTTTAAGAATGTTTAGAACCTCTGTAACTTAAATCTCAAACAGTGTTATCAGATTTCCAAGCTATGGGATCACCAGCTAAACAAAAAGTTAAAAAAGCCTTTAAAAAGGGAACCTAATGCACCACGACATCTAAGGATTTAAAAATAAAAAATGATATGTTGCAGTTTACGAGTTTAGATATGTTTTAAAGTTGAACTCCAAGCTGATATTAAATACACAATTAATGCAGTTCTGTAAAAAATTTTCCAGGGATGTGCTGCCCTGTACTGTCTGTAAGTGGCTCTGCTGCCTAATATTCACAGAGATTATTCACGTACAGTTCCTGTCTCTGGGGGCTGACTTTAGAAACCCCATATGGAGGAAGTGGAGAGAGAAACAGCGAGAATTGAGTCACAATGGGCTGCTACTGCTGCTGTATTTTTACCCAGACCAGAAGTAGTGACTATTAGGCAAGTATTGCTATGTTCTAATAGTTTAACCAAAGCTGCCCATAGCTTTTTGGGTGCCTAATCTTTGTCTTATTGTTATTATCCCACATGCACAGTGCCAGATAGTTAGGTCTGTGCTACTGTATGTGTGTAGCGGTCACCTTCCAATGTATTAGAAGTTGAACCTGTTTATTATAGAGTTAGAGTTTATAAACAGCTCATGTTAGTCTAATTAACCCTGTCCCCTTTGTCCTTGGATTTTATAGCTATTTTTTTTCAGAGCTCAATAACCAGTATAGGCTAGAGCCAGGTTGGGCATCTGAAGGCCACTTCTGGTTGTTAAACGTTGGGTTGCATTACAGATTTGAAACTACTAGGGACAAAAGTATAGAGTTGATAGGCTGATTCTGATTCCCAGTGCCACGCCACAATTTCTGCATGTGAGAAGCTATGTTCCAGGCTGGTTGGACAAAGGCTGTCTTCAGGTCTCCAATAACAAGTGTGAATGAGGACCTAATTGATGGAGAATGTGATGTGACTGAAGCATTATGGGTGGAACTGCATATAGATGTGCGTAGTTCAAAGTTAATCATTGGAGATTGTTATAGACCACCCAATGTTAATGAGGAGATGGAGACTCCTTGCACAGATGGAAAGGGCTGCAAAGGCTGGGACAGTGATAATAATTGGGGGATTTTAACTACCTGGAAATTGACTGGAGTAATGGCACTGCTGGAACAGTTAAAGGGTAAACATTTAAACCTAGTACAGGACAACTCTATGGTCCAGTTTATTGAGGCCCCAACTAGAAATGATGCTCTGTTGGACCTGGTAATCTCAAACCATGCAGAGCTTATTACTAATGTTCATATAAAGGAACATCTGGGTAGCAGTAACCATAACATGATTTCATTTGATGTTACCTGTAAGCAAAAAACACATACGGGAAAGAAAAAAACACTAAACGTTAAGAGAGCAAAAGATTGCAAAAGATAGTAGGACAAACCCCCAACAATTCTTCAAATATATTAATAGTAAAAAGGTCAAGTCTGAGCATGTAGGCCCTTTACAAAATATTCTGGAGTGGGTGACTGGGGACAAAGAGAAGGCTAATTTATTAAATACTTTCTTCAGCTCTGTGTATACAAAGGAGCATGGGGGAGCTCATGTTCATAATGGGGGTGGTAGTGACACAGCCCCAAATGATTCACAATGGCTCAAAAGTGATATGGTCCAGAAATATTTAGACAGAATAAAGGTTGATAAACCACCTGGAACAGATGGCATCCACCCACGGATCCTAAAAGAATTGAGCTCTGTCATTTCAAAGCCTTGTATCTAATTTTTAGGGACTCATTAATGACAGGAATAGTACCACTGGATTGGCATAGGGCCAATGTGGTGCCTATATTTAAAAAGGGAACAAAGTCTTTACCAAGTAACTATAGACCTGTTAGTTTAACTTCTATAGTCTGGAAGTTACTGGAGAGTTTAATAAAAGACCACATAGAAGAGTTCTTGCTGGAAATTAATATTTTAAGCAACAGACAATATAGATTCATGAAAGACAGAAGTTGTCAAATAAATCTGATTTCTTTTTATGAGGAGGTAAGTAAAACCTTGGACAGAGGGGTGGCTGTGGACGTGGTATACTTGGATTTTGCAAAAGCGTTTGATACAGTTCCCCACACACGGCTAAAGTGTAAGGTAAAGTCTATAGGCTTGGAAATATCAGTTTGTAAATGGATAGAAAACTGGCTAAAAGACCGAATTCAGAGAGTAGTGGTTAATGATTCTTACTCTGAATGGTCTAAGGTTATCAGTGGTGTACCCCAAGGTTCAGTGCTGGGGACCCTTACTTTTTAATATCTTTATAAATGATATAGGGTCTGGGATTAAAAGTATAATTTCAGTCTTTGTCGATGACACTAAGCTATGCAGTGGAATAGCGTCCTTACAGGATGTCTCCAATTTACAAGCTGACCTCAATGCACTGTCTAATTGGGCAACTATGTGGCAGATGAGGTTTAATGTTGATAAATGTAAAGTTATGCACTTGGGGGGTAAGAATATGCATGCATCATACATTCTAGGGGGAATACAACTGGGGGAATCCATAGTGGAGAAGGATCTGGGGGTTTTGGTAGATCATAAGCTCAATAATAACATGCAATGCCAAGCTTCGGTTTCCAAAGCAAGCAAAGTCCTTTCTTGTATTAAGAGAGATATGGACTCCAGAGATAAAGATATTATTTTTCCCCTGTACAAATCATTAGTAAGACCTCTTCTGGAATATGCAGTTCAGTTTTGGGCACCAGTTCTCAAAAAAGATATAAGGGAACTGGAGAAAGTGCAGAGAAAGGCAACCAAACTGATAAGAGGCATGGAGTAGCTCAGCTATGAGGAAAGATTAGAGGAACTAAATTTATTCTCTCTTGAGAAGAGGAGATTAAGGGATTAAGGGGGGATATGATCAACATGTACAAATATGTGAACTTGGTGTTAAGTTATTCACTTTACGGTCAACACAGAGGAGAAGGGGGCATTCTGTACATCTAGAGGAAAAGAGATTTCACCTCCAAATACGGAAAGGTTTCTTCACAGTAAGTGCTGTGAAAATGAGGAATAGGCTCCCTCCAGAGGTGGTTCTGGCCAGCTCAGTAGAATGCTTTAAGAAAGGCCTGGATTCTTTCCTAAATGTACATAATATAACTGGATACTAACATTTATAGGTAAAGTTGATCCAGGGAAAATCCGATTGCCTCTCTGGGATCAGGAAGGAATTTCTACCCCTGCTATAGCAAATTGGATCATGCTTTCCTGGGGTTTTTCGCCTTCCTCTGGATCAACTGTGGGTATAGGATTGTGTATAGGGATGAGCCGAACACCCCCCGGTTCGGTTCGTGGCAGAACATGTGAATGGACCGAAAGTTGGCGCGAACAATCGGACACCCCTAAAGTCTATGGGACCCAAACGTGAAAAATCAAAAGTGGGAATTTTAAAGGCTAGTATGCAAGTTAATAACCTAAAAAGTGTTTGGGGACCCGGGTCCAGCCCCAGGGGGCATGTATCAATGCAAAAAAAAGTTTTAGCAGTGATTTTAATAATGCTTAAAGTGAAAAAATAAAAGTGAAATATTCCTTCAAATATCGTACCTGTGTCTATAGTATGCCTGTAAAGTGGCGCATGTTTCCCACGCTTAGAACAGTCCCTGCGCAAAATGACATTTCTAAAGTAATAAAAGTCATTTAAAACTGCTTGCGGCCTGTAATGTAATGTCGGGTCCCAGTAATATGGATGAAAATTATTGAGAAAAATAGTATGGGTACCCCCCCAGCCCATTACCAGGCCCTGTGCCCCCTTGTATAGATATTAAGGGGAACCCCGCACTCAAATTAAAAAAAGAAAAGGCGTGGGGCCCCCAGGCCCTATATACTCTGAACAGCAGTATACAGGTGGTCCAAACAAGACAGGGATTGTAGGTTCATTCCTAAGTTGAATCTGTTTGTAATTTGGAACAGGTACATTTTGTAAGTGTAGCTCCAGCCAAAAATCAATTTTTCAGCTTTTTGGATAACATAGGGAAGGGTTATCACCCCTGTAACATTTGTTTTGCTGTCTGTGCCCCTGTTCGGAAGATTTCACCTCACTTTCTGTCCCAATGACAATTGGATTTTGAAAATTTGGGGTTATTAGGGAAACAAGGACTGGTGATAAAGCATCAGTGGAGACACCTTTTTCCCATATTAACTCTTACAGGAGAGAATTTCCCTTCCTAGGGGTAAATTTCCTCTCACTTCCTGTTGTCTCCCTCCGTTTGTAAGTAGGAGTCGTTTGTAAGTTGGATGTTTGAAAGTAGGGGATATATACTATACGGCCTGCCCTATATACTCAGAAATTTGGGCCTTAGGTGTTTGTGAGGGCTTACTGTGTTGTGGCACCACTGTTACTCTTGGTGGGTGCAGGAATGGGTCCTGCTGTGGAATATTAGATCAAAACTTGGTAATTACACGCCCCTGTTAAACAGGGGCAGAAAAATTGGGTCTTAGGCAGTGGTGGTGCCACAACACTGTAACCCCTCACAGATTCTGATGTTGAGCGCAGGAACAGGCCCTGCTGTGAAATATTAGAGCAAATATTGTAATTACATGCCCCTGTTAAACAGGGGCAGAAAAGTTGGGCCTTAGGCACTGGTGGTGGTTGCACAACACTGCAACCCCTCACTGATACTCTAGTTGAGCTCAGGAACGAGCCCAGCTGCAAAATATTACAGCAAAAATTGTAATTACACTCCCCTGTTAAACAGGGGCAGAAAAATTGGGCCTTAGGCACTGGTGGTGGTGCCCTGAAACAAAAATGTTCTTAGAAGCTATCAACATGAACATTGAGGAGGAATAGGATAGTCACTCAGCATAACAGGATAGTCACTCAGCATAGGCAGTCTTCAAGGGCTCTCCCATTCATAGAAAAACTATTCGGTTTCATCAGCATCAGGTGCTTGGTAGCTGGTGATCCAAGACTGATTCATTTTTATGAAGGTGAGCCGATCAACTGAGTCTGTGGATAGGCGCACTCTGTGATCGGTTACAAAGCCTCCAGCACTGAATGTGCGTTCAGAAAGAACGCTGGATGCAGGACAGGCCAGTAGCTCAATTGCATATTGTGCAAGCTCTGGCCAGTGATCCATCCTCAAGACCTAGTAACCCAGTGGATTTTCGGTGGGAAAGGTCTCCAAGTCTGATCTTGCCCCTAGGTATTCCTGCACCATGTAAATCAGACACTGACAATGGTTGCTGGAGCCAATCAGACCTTGGGGCTGCGGACTAAAGAATTGTCTGAACGCATCGGTCAGACGGCCACCTTCTCCACCGCTCCTTCTGTGACTGACCGAAGCCTCAGCAAAACGTTGTCCGGGAGGGCCAGGAAATTGTAACCTCCCAGGCTCTGGAAACGCATTGCACAAACCTTTCTGCAAGGCCTCCTGAAGATGTTTCATCCTCTGCACCCTCTGCGAAGGCTGGATAAATTCCGCAACCTTACCCTTGTAACGTGGATCAAGAAGGGTTGCCAGCCAGTAATAATCCCTCTCCTTGATACCACGAATCCGAGGGTCCTTTCGCAGGCTTTGCAGGATCAGGGAGGCCATGTGGCAAAGGTTTGCTGAGGCATTCGATCTGGAGTCCTCTGGGTCACTAAGGATGACATGATCCACAGCCAACTCCTCCCAGTCACGTATAAGTCCATGGGTTTCTGGAGACTGAAAACGATCCCTTGAAGACTGCTGCTGATGCTGAGTGCCAGGCTCCACCTCCATGCTGACACAATACTCATCCTCCTCCTCCTCCTCCTCTTACTGTGTGATCGGTGGGCCCACAGGAATACTGTCTGAATAAAGGGGGCCTTGACAGGTAAGGATGTCCTCCTCTTTCTCCCTCTGTTCTGCCTCAAGTGCCCTGTCCATTATTCAATGAAGCATGTGCTCCAACAGGAAGACAAGCGGGACAGTATCACTGATGCATGCACTGTCACTGCTCACCATCCTCATGGCCTCAAATGGTGACAGGACAGTGCATGCATCCTTGATCAGTAAGTGTATAAAAGTGTAGCGCTGTGGTGCCAAATTAAATAACCATAAGTAATAGTGAAGTGTACATATAGCACATATGGTGAAAAAATTATAGGACAAAGTAATATAAAATAAAGTCTCTAGTAATCTCCAAGTGTCAATCATGTGCGGTGATTAATCGTAGTCCATATTGGAATGGGACGGTCCTGATCCCTGTGTAGATAGCCAATAAGGTAGATGAAAGGTGAAAATACCAATGTGATAGTACCACCACCAGAATGAATGCAGGCTTACCAGAAAGTTTGAACTCAAAAGAACATACGTTCTATGAGTCAAACGAGCTTGTATTGCCAACCGGCAATGGAGGAGGAACATTAGAAATCAATGGTGATTGGAATCTGGAGTCCCCAAAGCCTTCATGGAAGGGTCTACACTGACACATAGGTTATCACATGGATCCCACCTCAAAATCCTTGAATCATAACCTTTAGAGATGTTTCTGAAACTGTTTTTTATATACATTAGTGGGATTATTAGGGAGTTCCCTGTATGTGTCAGGTTCGCTCAAAATACGATACATCTCCTCTTCGTATTGACTCTTATCTAGAACCACAATACCACCCCCCTTATCCGCTGGACGGACAACCAAGTTTTTCCGTGCACACAAAGATTGCAGTCCATCTTTTGACAGCGGTGGGTGGTGAATATGTTTCTCTGGTAATTTTGCAAGATCCTCAAGGACAAGATTTTTACCGCAGGGGCTACAGGGACGGGGGGAGAGAAGAGAGAAGGGTTAAGCGGGATCCATGTAATAACCTATGTGTCAGTGTAGACCCTTCCATGAAGGCTTTGGGGACTCCAGATTCCAATCACCGTTGATTTCTAAGGTTCCTCCTCCATTGCCAGTTGGCAATACAAGCTCGTTTGACTCATAGAACGTATGTTCTTTTGAGTTCAAACTTTCTGGTAAGCCTGCATTCATTCTGGTGGTGGTACTATCACATTGGTATTTTCACCTTTCATCTACCTTATTGGCTATCTACACAGGGATCAGGACCGTCCCATTCCAATATGGACTGCGATTAATCACCGCACATGATTGACACTTGGAGATTTCTAGAGACTTTATTTTATATTACTTTGTCATATTATTGAGCAAGCGCAGAGTAATATTTTTTGATCATTGATCAGTAGCCACTGGCGTGGCGAAAAAAAAGCCAAGCTCCCCTGACCCTATCCTGGTGCCATACTCACACAGGTATTTATTGATGGCCCTCTGCTGCGTGTGCAGCCGCTGCAGCATTGCCAACATTGAGTTACACCTTGTGGGCATGTCACAAATAAAGCAGTTCTTGGGCAGGTTGCATTCCTTTTGAAGGTCAGTCAGCCGAGCACTGGCATTATATGACCGGCGGAAATGCCTACAGACTTTCCTGGCCTGCCTCAGGAGATCCTGTAAGCCCGGGTACCTGCACAAGAACTGCTGCACCACCAAATTAAGGACATGAGCCAAACAGGGAACATGGGTCAAGTGTCCCTGTCAGAGGGCGGAGAGGAGGTTGGTGCCATTTTCACAAACCATCATTCTTGGCTGATGCTGGCGTGGCGTCAACCACCTCTGAGTCTGCCCCTGTAGAGCTGACAGAATCTCTGCCCCAATGTGGCTTCTGTCCCCTAAGCAGACCAACTCAAGCACCGCATGGCATCTATCCATGCCTGATGGACCATGAGTCAGCGGTAATATTCACCTTACCGGTGACCGCCTTGTCCAACGAGACCAAGACATTGCCTTCCACATGCCGGTAGAGAGCCGGAATGGCCTTCCGTGAAAAGAAATGGTGTTTGGGAACCTGCCACTGAGGTACCGCACATTTCACGAAAGGGGGCAGAGTCTACCAGCTGAAAAGGCAGCAGTTGGAGTGCTAGCAATTTAGCCAAGCTAGCATTCAGCCGCTGAACATGTGGATGGCTGGGCCCAAATTTCTTTCTACGGTTTAGCAACTGGGGTAGGGAAATTTTCCTGCTACAATCGGATGTTGGTGTAGCGATAGCAGATTGCCCACAAGTACTTGGCACACTTAATTCTACACCTTCATTCATCTCTGTGCAGGTTTCTGAGAGGACTGAAGTTATAGTGGGGTTGGAGATACCAGCAGATGAGGAGCAAGGAGAGGTCCGCCTTGTTCTTTGGTGTGGGTCTTTTAAGTACTGTTGCCAACGAACTGCATGGGAGGTCGACATATGTCTGGTCAAGCATGTGGTGCCCAAGCGGCTGTTCTTTTGGCCACGCTTGATACGCTTCAGACATATGTTGCAAACAGCAACGGTGCGATCTGCTGCACACATATCAAAAAAGGCCCACACCAAAGAACTTTTCAAAGTACGCGGGGAGTCAACCTTGCCCTGCACATGCGGAGCTTTGCGGTGTGATGCAGTCGGGTGGCTGCCCTTAAGCTGGCCCCTGGAGGGCATCCTGCCTCATTGGAGATGTGCCTCCTTCTCCTTTTCCTCTCTTCTATCAGGCACCCACTGAGGAGTCAGTGACCTCATCATCCCCTCCCTGCTCGTCACTGGAGCAAGGGAGGGGATGATGAGGTCACATGAGGGAACATGACTGCCAGTTTCTTGTCCTTCTTGGGCATCCCCTCTCTCTGGGCTCACGTTACTGCCTTCCTCAACCTGGGTACCATCATCTGAGCCTTCAAAATGCTGTGCATCCTCCTGCAGCATGTACCCAATACTGTGGTTGAACAGTTCGGGGGACTCCTCCATGCATGATGGTGGGGCTAGGGAAGGAGTGACTGATGACATTGAGCCGATATAATAGGCCGCTTTGGTAGCTGCATTGGCAGGCAAACTACTCTGAGCCTGGGTGACAGAGGATGAGGAGGATGAGGACAGCTTAGTTATCCACTCTACCAACTCTTCTGCATGTTGTGGATCAACACGGCCAGCTGCCGAAAAAAGGACAAGCGTGCCCCACGGCCACGTGCTGAGGATGCACGGTGTCCAAGACCAGCACTGTTGGCTGTAGACACAGAGCCTGCTTGCCCTCTTTTAGTGTCCTGTGAGCATCTGCCTCTCCTTGGTGGCCTTCCAGACATGCTGTAAAATGTTATTAGCAAAACACCGCCTGAAGTTTACTAGAAAAAGTACACCAGGAATGACCTGCAGTCAGATATAGGCTTGGCTAGACTAGAATGCAGTGGTATATATATATATATATATATATATATATATATATATATATATATATATATATATATATATATATATATATGTAGGAAGCTGTATATATATTTAATGCACTGCAGAATACTGAATCACCTGCATGTCTGCCTGAAAGTGTATTTGAATACTTACACCAGGAATTGCCTGCAGTCAGATATAGACTTGGCTAGACTGGAATGCAGTGGATATATATGTAGGAGAATGTATATATATTTTTTGCACTGCAGATCACTGAATCGCCTGCCTGAAACTGTATTTGAAAACATACACCAAGAATGGCCTGGTGTACGTTTGTACACCAAAGTGCAGCCATTTCTTCTACCTTTTAAATGCAAAGAAATGTATTGTCTCTCGAACAGAAATGCGGGAGAGAGGGTTAGTGCCAGGACACCCTTAGGAACATGCAACGGTAATTGGCAGACTCCGAGACTTCTATAGGCAGACAGCTATACAGATGAAGGCCTCCAGCCAGACATCTTGTAGCAGTTACTAACCGTAGTTATACTCAACTATTGGCAACACAAACAGTTCTAACTCGACAGTCACTCACTATGGATCTTTACTCAATGAACTCCCAGTCTTTCACTAGACCTTGGACCCAATAGCCACTGAATCCCTTGAGCTCTTCCACTTTTAATATTCAGTATTACGGATGAGCCGAACATCCCTCGGTTCAGTTTGCACTAGAACATGCCGAACAGGCAAAAAATTCGGCAGAACACACGCACACCGTTAAAGTCTATGGGACACGAACATGAATAATCAAAGTGCTCATTTTAAAGGATTATATGCAAGTTATTGTCATAAAACGTGTTTGGGGACCCGGGTCCTGCCCCAGGGGATAGTATCAATGCAAACACTTTTTTTAAAAACGGACATTTTTGGGAGCAGTGATTTTTTTAATGCTTAAAGTGAAACAATAAAAATGAAATATTCCTTTAAATATCATGCCTGGGGGTGTCTATAGCAGTATTTCTCAACTCCAGTCCTCAAGGCACCCCAACAGGTCATGTTTTCAGGTTTTCCATTATTTTGCACAGGTGATTTGATCAGTTTCACTGCCTTAGTAATTACCACAGCTGTCTCATCTGAGGGAAATCCTGAAAACATGACCTGTTGGGGCGCCTTGAGGACTGGAGTTGAGAAACACTGGTCTATAGTATACCTGTAAAGTGGTTGCATTTTTCCCATGTTTAGAACAGTACCACAGAAAAATGAGATTTCTAAAGGAAAAATTGCCATTTAAAACTGATTGCGGCTGTAATGAATTGTGAGGTCTCGACAATATAGATAAAACTCATTGAAAAAAAGAGCATGGGGTCCCCCCCAGTCTATTACCAGGCCCTTTGGGTCTGGTATGAATATTAAGAGGAACCCCAAACCAAAATTTAAAAAAAAATTGTGTGGGGTCCCTCTAAAATCCCTACCAGGCCCTTCAGGTCTGATATGAAAATTAGGGGGAACCCTGAGCCAAATTTAAAAAAAAATGGTGTAGGGGTCCCCCCCAAAAATCCATACCAGACCCCCAGATCCTGGCCTCCCCCCTGTGTGAAATGGTAATGGGTACAAGTACCCCACGGGGAAGCCATAGGGAAGTCCCAGTGGTGTCAGAGGAGGCGGGGCCATTTGGTGACGTAAATGGGTAACCCTGCCCCCTCTGACGCCACGGGGAAGCCATAGGGAAACCCCAGTGGTGTAAGAGGGGGTGGGGTCAGCCAGGTACGTCACTGGGTGGCCCCGTCCTCAGTTATATAAGAACTGTCATAAGTGAAGAAGCATCACATGGCGGGAGCCTCCCATAGAGGTAGATCGGTTGCGGATTTCTTTTTCTTTTTCGGTCCATCGCGGGGTACAGAAGAAGATGACTGGACATCGTGGGACATTTTTTTTTTTTTTTAATAATGGAATTGTCCCCAAGCTGTGTCTTGTCGTTTTTAACATTTTGACACTTTTTCTGTGAAATGGTAGGCCTTTACTATTTCACACAGGCGGGAGGCCGGGATCTGGGGGTCCCCTTGTTAAAGGGGGCTTCCAGATTCTAATAAGCCCCCGCCGGCAGACCCCCACAACCACTGGGCAAGGGTTGTGGGGATGAGGCCCTTGTCCCCATCAACATGGGGACAAGGTGCTTTGGGGGGCTACCCTAAAGCACCCTCCACATGTTGAGGGAATGTGGCCTGGTATGGTTCCTATGACCTGCCAGGTTGCGTGCTCGGATAAGGGTCTGGTATGGATTTTGAGGGGACCCCCATACTATTTTTTTTAAATTTTGGCGCAGGGTTCCCCTTAAAATACATACCAGACCTAAAGGGTCAGGTATGGATTTTGGAGGGGGCGCCTACGTCATTTTTTTTAAATTTGGCGCAGGGTTCCCCTTAATTTCCATATCACACCGAAGGGCCTGGTATGGATTTTAGGGGGACCCCTAACGCATTTTTTTTTTAAATTTTGGTTCGGGGTTCCCCTTAATATTCATACCAGACCCAAAGGGCCTGGTAATGGACTGGGGGGATCCCATGCTCTTTTTTTTCAATGAGTTTTATCTATATTGCCGAGACCCGACAATTCCTTACAGCCGAGATCAGTTTTAAATGCCAATTTTTCCTTTAGAAATGTATTTTTTCTGTGGTACTGTTCTAAACACGGGAAAAATGCGCCACTTTACAGACTTACTATAGACACCCCCCAGGCACAATATTTACAGGAATATTTCATTTTTATGGTTTCACTTTAAGCATTAAAAAAAATCACTGCTCCCGAAAAAACGGCCTTGTTTTTAACTGGTTCAATACTGGGCATTTTCACCCCCTTCCTTCCCAGACCAATTTTTAGTTTTCAGCGCTGTCGCACTTTAAACGACAATTGCGCGGTTGTGCGACGTTGTACCCAAACAAAATTGACGTCCTTTTTTTCCCACAAATAGAGCTTTCTTTGGGTTGTATTTGATCACCTCTGCGGTTTTTATTTTTTGCGCTATAAACAAAAGAAGAGCAACAATTTTGAAAAAAACATAATATTATTTACTTTTTGCTATAATAAATATCCCAATTTAAAAAAAAAAAAAAACACATTTTTTCCTCAGTTTCGGCCGATGCGTATTCTTCTACATATTTTTGGTAAAAAAAATCGCTATAAGCGTATATTGATTGGTTTGCGCAAAAGTTATAGCGTTTACAAAATACGGGATAGATTTATGGCATTTTAAAAAAAAAAATATTTATTTATTTTTTTACTAGTAATAGCGGCAAACGCAATTTTTTTTCGTGACTGCGACATTATGGCGGACACATCGGACACTTTTGACACATTTTTGGGGCCATTCACATTTATACAGCGATCAATGCTATAGGATTGCATTGATTACTGTATAAATGTGACAGGCAGGGAAGGGGTTAACCACTAGGGGGAGACGAGGGGTTAAATGTTTCCTAGGGGAGTGATTATAACTGTAGGGGGAGGAGACCAATCTGTGTTCCTCTGTACTGGGAACACAGATCGGTCTCCTCTCAACTGACATGACGTGGATCTGTGTGTTTACCGGGCAATCGCGGGTGCCCGGCGGACATCGCGGCCGCCGGGCACACGCACCGGGTCCCGAGCTAGACGGCCGGGAAGCCCAGGCCGTCATATGACGTCCACCCAGGATGGGAGATCCCATCTGTGGAGGTCATTTTACTATGGCCAGTTAGTGAAGTGGTTAAAAAAAATTTCATTGATACATGTCCCCCGGGGCAGGACCCAGGTCCCCAAACACGTTTTATGACAATAACTTGCATATAAGCCTTTAAAATGAACACTTGATTTTTCATGTTAGCGTCCCATAGACTTTAACGGTGTTTCGGTGGCTTTCAAATTTGCCCCGAACAACGCATATTGTTCGGTGTTCGCAGAACAACCAAAGTTCGTCCCGAACTTATGCTCGCCCATTTCTTTTCAGTATATTCCTCAAGCGTCACCCCTGCTTCCCTGCTGGGTCCCTGGCTTGGCACTCACAGATACTCGTCAAGCGTCATCCCCGCTGACATGCTAGGTCCCTGGGTTGGCACTCACTGATGCTCCACAACCGTCACCTCTGCTGTCCCGCTGGGTCCCTGACTTGGCACTTGCTGAAGTTTTCCCACTAGTTCACCGTCCCCGGCTGGTGAGAAGTCTGCTCTGGTACTGTCCTTAGCTTACTCACAGTGGAAGTGATGGTCCCTTAGTGGCGACAGCTTCCCCTCTACCTCCAACCACAGCAAGTTCCCCCGGCCAGCGGAACTGCTACTTCTGGTTGGACTACAAGCCCGCAGTCTCAACCTTGCTCTGCTTCTTCTGCTTATGGATAGGCCCTCAGATAGCCTAGCAGCCACTAGTGCCTGGGATAGGCCTCAGGCTTCCAACCTAGCAGCCTGGGGCAACATAACACACGTCCACCCAGACAGCCGTCCAGGTGGCACAGAACCCCGAACATCTGGCTCCACCACAAATAAATAGGCGCTCCCAGCAGGCCAAGGGACCAAAGAAAATCCCTGCCCATTGGCTGAGACACCCCATTCATTCATAATCTGTCCTTGCTATGCCCTTCTCTTATCCAATGTCACCGGATATAATGCCACCTAGTGACAGAAGAGAGAAGTGCAGCAATTACAGAACTCAAATCAATTGATCTCCTAACAATTGGCCAAGGCAACTATCGCCTGGCAACTACATTTGATAGCAGCCCTGCCTAAACATCAGAGTGCTACATATATGTGAAATATAAATCCCCCATATACATGTAACAATATTCAAATGATTTCCATGCTTTTTTGGGAAACTTAAGACCAAAGTGTAAGTGAAGCCACTGAACACCAAACCAAAAGTAGCTTGAATATTAAAAAATCTTCTTGCATTTCCAACTGTGCAAAGAAAAGTGTACTCCACCCAGTGACAAACCAAATCTGCCCACCTCAAAGTTGTGATTTCAGTAATATAGGGAGGCCAAACAGTGCTAAGCCCCAACTGGGCTGATAATAATGGTAGAAGCTGGTCTCTCTTACTCCACCTCCATATTCTAAGATAGATAAATCAATATCGCTTATCATAAAGCATGCTTGCCTATTGACAAACTGCTCTCATAGAAGGTAGTAGTTTCTACTGAGGAAGTTCTGATTGGCTGGACTTAACACACAAGGGGGTGGAGTCATATGCTGATGACTGAATCACGTTTGCCGTGCCAAAGCTGAGAGCAGTGAGCAGGCGAGAATGAGATGAGCTCATCACTGTGCTCCTTCTCTTTTCATTTTCCAATTATAGGCTGGGGCAAGTCCAGGAGGACCTGAGAAGGATCCATGAAATACCCTTTAGATTTTAAGAAATTAGGGAGTAAAGTCCCATGTGGGCTAAAGAAGAGGACATTATATTTGTTTTTGACTTGAGAGAATGGCATCAACTTCCTTTGTAAAGCAAGTTCTGACTGGCTGGGAAAACTCCTGAGTGGCATATGAGGAGTAGGGATGAGCTTCGTGTTCGAGTCGAACCCATGTTCGACTCGAACATCTTCTGTTCGATAATTGGGTGGCTTTGGCCAATTATGGCTCAGGGGGTTTAAAACACGCCCCACACTATATAAGGCCGCCTGCACAGTGGCCCTGTGTACTGTGTTCCGGTTTGCTGAGAGATAGAGAGAGAGAGAGAGACAGTGTCATTTCATTTGAGTTAGATAGATTAGGCAGGGCAGTCAGTCAGTTAGCTGCACTTACAGTGTATTGTGTACATATATGCATCCCAGGTGTTGTGTGTATGTGTGTATATATATATATATATATATATATATATACACACACATACATATATATATATATATATATATATATATATATATATATATATATATATATATATATATATACACATACATATATATATATATATATATATATATATATATATATATATATACACTGATCCGTTCCTGTTATCTTCCTACTGACAGGCAGGCTTGTCTTGTTACAGTATTTGCAACTACCTGAAGAAAATTGTGGTACTAATATGATCAAAAGAACACCAGCAGACAGGCAGCTAGACTATTTACAGTTAGTGCAGTGCATCCTGCTTACAGTGTTCAGCTAAAGCTACAAGTTAGTTTATTGTGACCTCTGCACAGTGTTCAGCTAAAACTACAAGTTAGTGTAGTGCGACCTCTGCACAGTGTTCAGCTAAAGCTACAAGTTAGTGTAGTGCATGCTCTGAACAGTGTTCAGCTAAAGCTACAAGTTAATGTAGTGCTTCCTCCTCACAGTGTTCAGCTAAAGCTACAAGTTAGTGTAGTGCGTCCTCCTCACAGTGTTCAGCTAAAACTACAAGTTAGTGTAGTGCAACCTCTGCACAGTGTTCAGCTAAAGCTAGAAGTTGGTGTAGTGCGTCCTCTGAAGAGTGATCATCTAAAGCTACAAGTTAGTGTAGTGCGCCCTCCTCACAGTGTTCAGCTAAAGCTACAGGTTAGTTTAGTGTGACCTCTGCACAGTGTTCAGCTAAAGCTACAAGTTAGTGTAGTGCGTCCTCCTCACAGTGTTCAGCTAAAACTACAAGTTAGTGTAGTGCGACCTCTGCAGTGTTCAGCTAAAGCTACAAGTTAGTGTAGTGCGTCCTCTGAAGAGTGTTCATCTAAAGCTACAAGTTAGTGTAGTGCGCCCTCCTCACAGTGTTCAGCTAAAGCTACAGGTTAGTTTAGTGTGACCTCTACACAGTGTCCAGCTAAAGCTACAAGTTAGTGTAGTACATCTTCCTCACAGTGTTCAGCTAAAACTACAAATGAGTGTAGTGCGACAACTGCACAGTGTTCAGCTAAAGCTACAAGTTAGTGTAGTGCGTCCTCCTTACAGTGTTAACCTAAAGCTACAAGTTAGTGTAGTGCGTTCTCCTCAGTGTTCAGCTAAAGCTACAAGTTAGTGTAGTGCGACCTCTGCACAGTGTTCAGCTAAAGCTACAAGTTAGTGTAGTGCGTCCTCCGAAAAGTGTTCAGCTAAAGCTACAAGTTAGTGTAGTGCGACCTCTGCACAGTGTTCAGCTAAAGCTACCTGTAGAAGATTGGTGGTGTTTTCCTGATCCTATCACTACCGCAGGCAGCTAAATTATTTACACGTTAGTGTAATGCGACCTCTGCACTGTTCAGCTAAAGCTACCTGTAGAAGGTTGGTGGTGTTCTCATACTGTAGGCAGGCAGTTGATTTTGATAATTAATGTGTGTGAATGCGCTACTCCTATATCTACACCACTCACAGTATTACATTCCCTTCCTATTGCTGTGTCAAAAAAACGTATTTTATATCCTAAAACAATATCCCATAAATTATGTCATTTGCATGTGTACAAATCACCAAAGTGAACCAAAAACATAAATAAAAAACATAAATCAACTGACATGTGCAATGTATATCACAAAGTCCCAAAAAAATGCTTCAAAATCTTCTATCAATTGCTGTGATTAACGTGCTCCTGTGTTTCTTTTATTTTCAAATGTGACTTAATGACACACCACCACCTTTTAGATTGGCCACTCACCAGATCCTTCTTAAATGATGCGCCTTTGGTTCATTCATGGGATAACCACTCCACCTTAGTAACACTCCTCACCGGCTATGCTTAAACTTTAGTGTTCCTCATATGAAAGTATATGGACAAACGATCATTGCGCAATGCGTTTAAAACTTTTTATTATATAAAATCCAAAGAAAAGTGTACACTCACATTTAACAGTGCCCTCGAGCCGGCACTAAGCTATTCCAGCAGTTAAGGATGGGTGTTGAACTATTGCATGGTCCGCCTGTGTGTAATGTGTGACCTCCGCGTTCCGCTTGCGCTCCACCCCTCGCCAGCCACGGACGTTTCCGATCACCTGATGCAAAAAATCTCCCAGCAGCCTCTACGTGTTTCGCATCACAGTATGCGTCATCAGGTAGCTGCCGTATGATTGGTGCGTGTTCTATTTATACTGCGTATGGCCAGAAGTAAGTTTACCGCCATCTTAACTAAGGGTTTTTTTCCCTTTTGTTTCTTTTGTAACTTCCTTTATTATGTCGCCATTTTGACTGAGGGCCTTTGCCCACTTTGCTTTTCCTAGATATGCATACCCCGTTCCCCTTACTGCAACTACTTTTCCTTACTATGTTCTTCTTAAATTATATATTTGGATGTGTTTATATTCCGGGATCCATCTATATCTGCTGGAGAGGCTTTTACAATTTGCTAAACATATCTAACATCTTTCCTGTTCCGCAGCCTGTACTGACTTGCAGGCAATATGGAACAGCAAAACCAAAACTTTGTTTGTTTGCTATATCCATTTACCTAAATACATCTTTTTACTTTTCCCAAAAAAAGTTTATTGACCCCTATCTGTCCTTATACCATCCAAAGATCAATGTTTATGTGCAAAAAAATTTTTCATGAAGTTAATTACATAAAAATAGAATAAAGTTAAAAATAAAAATAAAAAATAATAATAAAAATATGATAAAAATAGACAAACTTTAGAAAAAAATACTAAAAATAAAATGAAATAAATAATAAAAAAATATATAATAAAAAATGAGCGAATGAAAAAATGAAAAAATAAATAAAATGAAAAAAATGAAAAATGAAAAAAATGAAAAATGAAAAAAATGAAAAAAATTTAAATGAATGAAAAAATGAAAAAAATTTGAAAAAAAATGATGAAAAAATATAATCAACAAATATAAAAATACAATCATGTAAAATAAAATAAAATAAAATAAAAATTATTATGAAAAGTTAGTATTAATAATCTTCCAGATAGCAGTTGATGTCGAGTTCCACATTCAACCCCACTGGCCTCATCGTGTCCATTTTAAATATCCAATGGGTTTCATTCCTTGACACCTCTCTTTTCATATTGGTGTTTCTCCAGTTTTTCTCTATTCTGTCTATTCCATAGAACTTTAAATGTTGGGGGTTTCTTCTTCTTCTTCTACGTACTGTAGTCCACAGCTGCACTCCAGTACGTAGGTGACATGTGTACTACAGCATGTTATCATTTTCTCGATGTTGTATGTTTGTTCATTGGCGTTCGACATAAAGTTCGTTATCTTTCTATCTTTTTTGTTGGTAGATCTACAAGCCTTACATTTCCCACTTCTGAAGAAACCCTTCTGACTGAAAAAAGTTGACATAGTTTTAGGGGGGTCTGGCACATTTTTTACTATCTTATCACGGATCCTTCTTGCTCTTCTGTACACAAATGTTGGTTTTTGTGGTGATACTTTGCTTAGTTGTGGATCATTGCTGATTATAGGCCAATGTTTTCTTATAATGTTCTCTAATGCTTTATATTGTTTATTGAATCCTGTTATAAATGGTATTTTGTTACTCTGGTTATGGTTTTTTGTTTTGTTTATTAGAGTTGATTCCCTATCCATATTGGCTACTTTCAGGCGTGCTTCCTCCAGTACATTTCTTTTATAGCCCTTGTCTATAAATCTCTCTATCAGGATATCAGTCTGCTGGAAATAGTCCTCTATTAAGTCACAGTTTCGTCTTATCCTGATAAACTGGCTCTTCGGAATGGCTTTTTTCCCCTGAGGATGGTGACAACTCCCCATTGGTATGTACCCATTCCAGTCCGTTTCTTTAAAATGTGTTCTAGTCCCAAGTTTATTCTTATTTTTATAAATTTGCAAATCCAAAAAATTAATTCTTTGTTGATGTATTGTCGCTGTAAATTTGATATCATACTGGTTGCAGCTAATATGTTAGGAACAGTTAGAACAGTTTATCCAACTTCCCTTCCACACTATCAAAATATCATCGATGTAGCGTTTGTATAACTGCAAGTGTGGCCAGCATCTCCCGAACATTTCTTCATCTTCCCATTTACTCAGGAAGATGTAGGCCACACTCGGTGCATACTTGTTGCCCATTCCCACCCCTTTAATTTGCCTGTAATAGTTATGATCGTGCCAGAAAAAATTGTTCCCCATAGCCATCCTTAGTCCCTCCAGGATAAACCTTCTTTGTTTTAATTCTAGGTCTGATAGGTTCTTCATTCCCCATGCTGCAGCTGCCAAGGAATCTGTTTGTTTTATATTAGTATACAACGACTCCACATCCAGTGTTACCAGTAGTGTGGAGTCATCCACCTGTATATCTTTTAAATTGTTGATTACATCTTTACTGTCCTTGAGGAATGCCTTGCCCTCTCCTGCTATTGGCTGGAGGAATATGTCCAAGTATTCCCCCAGTCTAGAGTATACTGATTCAATGCCACTGATTATGGGCCTCCCTGGTGGTTTTTGTTTTTATGAATTTTTGGGACCTGGTATATTACTGGTATTCTTGGTGCCTCTGTCAACAAGTATCTACCTTCTTTTTTATTAATGATTTTATCTGCTATGCCCTTATTTAGATAATCTTATAATTTCTTTTTAAGTTCTCCATTAGGATTCTTTTTTAGGGGTTGGTATGTGCTAATGTCTTTTACCAATCTTTCCAACTCTGTGTAGTAGTCCTGTTTGGTTAGGACCACTACCCCTCCCCCCTTGTCTGCTGGTCGGATTACTATGTTTTTCCTTTTTTCCAGTTTTTTCAGACCTTGCCATATTCTATCTTTATTGCACTTTTCCGGTTTGATATTTCTCATTTCCTTCTCCACTATCCTTTTGAACACTTCTATGTGTTGATTGGTGTTAGACCTGGGGTTGAATGTGGACCTGTTCCTCAACTGACTATGTTTGTATCCTGTTTCATTTGGTTGGTGTTGGGGTTCTCCATTTTCTAAAAAATGTTTCTTTAGATTTAATTTTCTAATAAACTTATGCAAGTCAAAAAATGCTTCAAACTGGTTAAAAGTTGCACTAGGTGCATATTTAATTCCGCTATCTAGTACCAATAGTTCTTCCTGAGTGAATGTTATGTCCATTAAATTAAAAATTCCCTCCCCTAATTTTCTCTTTTCCTTTTTGCCTCCCCCTCTGCAGCCTCTTTTTCTCTTTGGCTTGTATTTCCTCCAGCATCCTGGGGGCTCCTGCTCCAGCCCCCTCTGCTGGTTTGGAATACTGGCATGGGTGGTTTGTAGGGTTCCCTCCAATCCCGCCATTCCCCCTGCCACATGGGTGGGCCATAGTTTTGGTTGTAGTTGTAATAACCTCTACCCCTGCCTCTGTAACCCCCTCTCCAGGGTCTGGGGTACTGTCCCATCGGGGGTTGATAAGGGGGTGCATTTGTGATGTTATTCCCTTGCTTGGGTTTCTGAATATTCACTTTTTTCTGATTGTTACTTGGGGTATGTGTTTACGTCCTAGTGTCTCTTCTTATTAGATTGGCGATTGGGGTGCCTGGTGTTCCACTATTTCTTGTGTCTGCAACCACATCCCTAATGTCCATCTCTTCATCCAGGGATGTGTTTGCAGAATTGGTGATTGTTTCCTCTTCCTGCCACCTGTACACTTTCCCCTCCAAATAATCTTTTTTATCCCTTTGATATTTTTTAACCTTTTTATTCTCTAGTCGCTCTAGTTTTATACTCATTCGTTTCTACATGTGGTAGGATGTTATCTTTGATGTTACTAATGGTGGATTCTATCTTTTTTAGTTTGATTCTCCTCCTTTCAATTATGGTATCTAGTAATTTATTTTCACAGCTGTTGAAGAAATCAAACCTCCTTCAAAGTCCTTGATAGATTTTCGTCTAACCCATCATTGGGACCTAGGTCCCATCTGAGCCTTCTTGGGGTGATTTTGGCTTCTCTGTACTGGTCTAGTGTGTTGATGTCCCATACTGCCAGGTTTGCTCCAGTGATGAGGAGGGAGGGGATGATGAAGTCACTGACTCAACGTGGGTGCCTGATAGGAGAGAGGAGAGAGGAGAAGGAGGCACATCACCAACGAGGCAGGATGCCCTCCAGGGGCCAGCCTAAGGGCAGCACACTGACTGCATAACACCGCAAAGCTCCGCATGTGCAGGGTACTGCTGTCTCTGCGTGTTATTCCAAAAGTTCTTTGGTGTGGGCCTTTTTTGAGATGAGTGCATCAGATTGCACTGCTGCTATTTGCAACATATGTCTCAAGCGTATCTCGCATGGCCAAAACATCTCCCGCTTGGGCACCACATGCTTGACCAGACATATGTTGACCTGCCATGCAGTTCGTTGGCAAGCGTATCTAAAATACCCACACCAAAGAACAAAGAGGACCTCTCCTTGCTCCTCATCAGCTGAGATCTCTAACCCCACTATACCTTCAGTCCTCTCTGAGACCTGCACTGAGAGGAATGAAGGTGTAGAATTAGGTGTGTCACAGCCAAGTACTTGTGGGCAATCTGCTTTCGGTACACCGACGTCAGATTGTACCAGGCAAATTTCCCTGCCCTAGCTGCTGCACCGCCGAAAGAAGTTCGCTCCCAGCCATCCACATGCCCAGCGGTTGAATGCTAGCTTGGCAAAATTGCTAGCACTTCAACTGCTACCTTTTCAGTTGGTAGACTCTGCCCCCTTCCGTGAGTTTGTGGAATGTGTGGTTCCTCAGTGGCAGGTACCCAAACACCACTTTTTCTCACAGAAGGCGATTCCGGCTCTCTACCGGCATGTGGAAGGCAATGTCTTGGCCTCGCTGGACAGGTGGTAAGGTGCATATTACCGCTGACTCATGGTCCAGCAGGCATTGATAGGGACAATACCTAAGTTTCACGGCGCATTGGGTCACTCTGCTGGCAGCTGGGAAGGATGCAGGATAAGGTGCAGTAGTGTTGGAGGTTGTTCTGCCACCATGCCTCCAAAATGCCACTACTAAATGATTGTGACACACCTCTCTCCTCCACCCCCTCCTCTTCTTCTTCCCTCATGGCCTCTTCCTGTGCTTTGTCCTCGGAACCAGCGGTGCTCTGTAGGCGTTCAAGGGGCTATGCAAGTACGCAGGCCAAAAGATGCCATGCAGTGCTTGAGCTGGTGTGCTTGGGGGACAGGAGCCACACTGGGGCAGAGGTTCTGTCAGCTCTGCAGGGGCAGGTTCAGAGGTGGTTGACACCATGCCAACTTAAGGCAGGAATGGTGGTTTGCGACAATGGCACCAACCTCCTCTCCGCCCTCTGACAGGGACAACTGACCCATGTGCCCTGTTTGGCTCACGTCCTTAACTTGGTGGTGCAGCGGTTCTTGGGCAGGTACCCGGGCTTACAGGATGTCCTGAGGCAGGCCAGGAAAGTCTGTGTGCATCTCCGCTGGTCATATAATGCCAGTGCTTATCTGGCAGACCTCCAAAAGTAATTTAACCTGCCCAAGAACCGCCTAATCTGTGACATGCCTACTAGGTGGAACTCAATGTTGGCCATGCTGCAGCGGCTGCACACGCAGCAGAGGGCCAATGAGTACCTGTGTGACTATGGCACCAGGACAGGGTCAGGGGAGCTTGTTTTTTTTTTTCCCCACGCCAGTGGGCCATGATCAGGGGTGCATGCACTGTCCTGTCACCATTTGAGGAGGCCACGAGGATGTGAGCAGTGACAGTGCATGCATCAGTGACACTGTCCCCCTTGTCCACCTGTTGGAGCACACGCTGCGTGGAATAATGGACAGGGCACTTGAGGCAGAACAGAGGCAGGAAGAGGAGGACTTCCTTAGCTCTCAAGGCCCCCTTTATCCAGACAGTGTTCCTGCCTGCCCGCCCATCACACAAGAAGAGGACGAGGAGGAGGGGGAGGAGGAGGAGGATTGTGTCAGTATGGAGGTGGAGCCTGGCACTCAGCATCAGCAGCAGTCTTTAAGGGATCATTGAGTCCCAAGAAACACATGGACTTGTACGTGACTGGGAGGAGGTGGCTGCGGATCATGTCGTCCTTAGTGACCCAGAGGACTCCGGACCGAATGCCTCAGCATACGCTGCATGGCCTCCCTGATCCTGCAAAGCCTGCAGAAGGATCCTCGTATTCGTGGTATCAAGGAGAAGGATCAATACTGGCTGGCAACCCTCCTTGATCCACGTTACAAGGGTAAGGTTGCAGAGAGAGCAGAGGATGAAACATCTTCGGGAGGCCTTGCAGAAAGGTCTGTGCAACGCGTTCCCAGAGACTGGGAGGTTACAAACTCCTGTTTCTGGACAACGTGTTGCTGAGGCTTCGGTCAGTCAAAGAAGGAGCGGCAGAGAAGGTGGCCGTCTGACCGATGCGTCAGACAATTTTTTAGTCCGCAGCCCCAAGATATGATCAGTTCCAGCAACCATCGCCAGCGTCTGTTTTACATGGTGCAGGAATACCTAGGGGCAAGATCTGACTTGGACACCTTTCCCACCGAAAATCCTCTGGGTTACTGGGTCGTGAGGATGGATCACTGGCCAGAGCTTGCACAGTATGCAATTGAGCTACTGGCCTGTCCTGCATCCAGCGTTCTTTCGGAACGCACATTCAGTGCTGCTGGAGGCTTTGTAACCGATCACAGGGTGCGTCTGTCCACCGACTCGGTCGATCAACTGACCTTCATAAAAATGAATCAGTCTTGGATCACCACCAGATACCAAGCACCTGATGCTGATGTAATTGAATAATTTTTTTTGGAAATGTCAGATCCCTTCAAGACTGCTTATGCTGATGCTGAGTGACTATCCTGTTATGCTGAGTGACTATCCTCTTCCTCCTCAATGATCAAGCTGAAAGCTTGTTTTCCATTGAGAAGTCGGGGAAGAACATCAGGGTAGTATTTTGGTATTTCAGCTCACCCGCTCTGCGAGCTGTGCGGAGTATCTCGTCCCGATCCTGAAAATTGAGCAGCCGAAAGATTAGAGTGTGAGGATTAGAACCTGGTGGCCCCGGGACTGGAGGGATCCTGTGGGCACGTTCCACCGTAAAGTATGGCAAGAACTGCGCAGCCTCTCTTAGTACCTCTTCCATAAAGACCTGGGGTTTTTCCCCTCCGCTCCCTCCGGCATACCTACGAGGCGGAGGTTATTCCTTCTGTTCCTATTTTCTGCATCATCGACCTTGTATTCCAGCGCTCTGACCTTCGTTTGTAGGGTGCGGATCGACGCTGTGTGCTCCGTGACCGTGTCTTCCGTTAGCCCCACACGTTGCTCCGCTTCCGACACCCGTGCACGGAGTTTGTCAAAGTCCTGCCAAATGAGGCTAACATCAAGTTGTACAGCCTCAATTTTGTTAGTCAGGGCAGTTTGGCATGAAGCTATCGCGGCCATTACCTCCTGGAAGCCAAGTCGCTGCACGTCCGACTTCTCCTCCATGTCCGTCTGGGACGCCATGTTTCTTGCACTGCCAGGGGAGGTTTGCACGTGGGGAGTCACTTGTGTAGTTGTTTCCTCCTCACCTGGTGGAAATCGAAGCTTCTTCCCCCTGTGCCTAGTTTTGTATGGCATCCGGAACAGTTCTGGCTAGTTTATAGTGAGAAAAGGGGCCAGGAGAACGGATATAAAGACGGATCTCCAGCAGAGCTCTAAAACCTGCTTCCTCTCAGATCGCCATCTTGGCCATGCCAAGCTGAAAGCTTGTAAGAATATTTTGTTTCTGGACACAGCCACCAGTGGCTAAGGCCCAATTTTTCAGCCCCTGTTTAACAGGGGCGTGTAATTACAATTTTTGATGCAATTCTTTGCAGCAGGGCTCGTTCCTGCGCTCCAACTAGAGTATCTGTGAGGGGTTGCAGTGTTGTGGCACCAACACCAGTGCCTAAGGCCCAATTTTTCTGTCCCTGTTCAACAGGGACATGTAATTACAATTCTTGATCTAATATTTTACAGCAGGGCCTGTTCCAGCACCCACCAAGAGTAACTGTGAGGGTTTACAGTGTTGTGGCACCAGCAAAACCACCACCACCAAAGGCCCAATTTTTCTGCCCCTGTTCAACAGGTGCATGTAATTACAATTCTTGATCTAATATTTCAAAGCAGGACCCGTTCCAGCGCCCACCAAGAGTAACTGTGAGGACTTACAGTGTTGTGGCACCAGCACCACCACCATCACCAAAGGCCCAATTTTTCTGTCCCTGTTCAATGGGGGCATGTAATTACAATTCTTGATCTAATATTTCACAGCAGGGCCCTGTGAGGGCTTGCAGTGTTGTGGCAAAACCAACACCTAAGGCCACAATTTCTGAAGAGTATATAGGGCAAGCCCCTACTTTCAAACATCCAACTTACAAATGACTCCTACTTGCAAACGGATGGAGACAACAGGAAGTGCGATGAAATCTACCCCTAGGAAGGGAAATTCTCTCCTGTAAGAGTTAAAATGGGAAAAACATTTCTCCTTTCCACTGATGCTTTATCACTAATCCTTGTTTCACTAAAACCCCCAAATTTTCAAAAAACATTTGTCATTGTGACAGAAAGTGAGGTGAAATCTTCTGAAGAGGAGCACAGACAGCAGAACAAATGTCACAGGGGTGATAACCCTTCCCTATGTTTTCCAAAAAGCTTAAAAATAGATTTTTTGGCTGGAGCTACACTTTGTAATTTTGAACTGGTACATTTTTAAACAGATTCTACTTAACAACAAACCTACAGTCCCTGTCTTGTTTGCACCGCCTGTATACTGCTGTTCAGAGTATATAGGGCTTGGGGGCCCCATGCCTTTCCTTTTTTTAATTTGGGTGCAGGGTTACCCTTAATATCCATACAAGACCCCAAGGGCCTGGTAGTGGACTGGGGGGGGTACCCATGCCGTTTGTTTCACTGATTTTCATCCATATTGCCAGGACCCGACATTACATTAAAGCCGCAAGCAGTTTTAAATGACTTTTATTCCTTTAAAAATGTAATTTTGTGCAGGGACTGTTCTAAGCACGGGAAACATGCGCCACTTTACAGGCATACTATAGACACCCCCCAGGTACGATATTTAAAGGAATATTTCACTTTTTTTTCACTTTAAGCATCATTAAAATCACTGCTCCCGAAAAAACGGCCGTTTTTAAAACTTTTTTTGCATTGATACATGTCCCCTGGGGCAGGACCCAGGTCCCCAAACCCTTTTTATGATAAGACCATGCAAATTAGCCTTTAAAATTAGCACTTTTGATTTCGAACGTTCAAGTCCCATAGACTTCAATGGGGTTCTAACGTTCATGGGAAGTTTCGGTCCGTTCGCAGGTTCTGGTGCGAACCGAACCAGGGGGCGTTCGGCTCATCCCTAGTCCTGTTTAGTATCAGGTTGGGTTCACACTATTGTGAATTGGATGCAGGTTTCCCCACATCCAATTCAAACGTCAGGAGCAGCTTTGGTGCGAATGGCTCAGGAGTTCTGTGTATTTTTTGGTCCGTTTCAGGTCTGAATTCAGCCAAAAATATGGGCTGAAATCGGACTTGAAACTGTGAACGGGGACGCACCGGACTCCTGCTGTGAGCCGCTCCATGCTGCAGTGTGAACCCAGCCTCCCAGTAATCTCAGTGACACAGCTTATTAAAGGGTAATGCCGCGTACACACGGTCAGACTTTCCGGCATACTTGGTCCGGCGGACCAGAGTCCGCCGCACAATCCGACCGTGTGTAGGCTCTGGCTGACTTTTTTTTCCCAAAAGTCCGCCGTACCTAGATTTAAAGCATGCTTTAAATCTTAGTGCACCGGACTCAGTTCCTGACGGAAAGCCCGTTCGTCTGCATGCGTCTGTATGCTGGTCCGACGGACCATTACGACGCAAGGGCAGAGTACTGCATCTTGCGCTCGCTGCAATAGGAAAAACAAATTTTCCTATTGCGGCAAGTGCGGGGCATCCCAGGCCTGGTATGGATCTTAAGGGGAACCCCCTATGCTGAAAAATCGGGTGGGCCCCCCCCCAAAATCCATACCAGACCCCGATCCGAGCACGTAGCCCGGCCGGTCAGGAATGGGAGTGGGGACGAGCGAGCGCCCCCCCTCCTGAACTGTACCAGGCCGCATGCCCTCAACATGGGGGTGGGTGCTTTGGGGGAGGGGGGTGCCCTGCGGGGCCCCCCCACCCCAAAGCACCTTGTCCCCATGTTGATGAGGACAAGGGCTTCTTCCCGACAACCCTGGCCGTTGGTTGTCGGGGTCTGCGGGCAGGGGGCCTTTCGGAATCCGGGAGCCCCCTATAATAAGAGGGCCCCCAGCTCCCAGCCCCCCATCCTATTTGAATGAGTATGGGGTACATGGTACCCCTACCCATTTACCTAGGGAAAAAGTGTCAATAATAAAACACACTACACAGGTTTTTAAAGTAAATTATTAGACAGCTCCGGGGGGGTCTTCTTCCGGCTTCGGGGGTCCCTCCGGTTCCTCTTCTCCAGTGTTCCAGTTCTTCAGCCGGCTCCTCCGCTATCTTCATGCCGCTCTCTTGCCAGCGGAGGTCCGGACTTCTGGCCTCTTGTCTTCTACCCTCTTCTCTTCTCCAGATGTTGACACGACGGTCTCTCCGGCTGGACTGGTCTCTGAGCGCTCCGATGTGACTTATATAGCCGGAGACCCTGCCCCCTTAATGCCGTCACAGTCCCTGGGCATGCTGGGACTGTGACGTTTTAGGGGGCGTGGTCAACATCACCCGGTGCCGAGGAACTGGAACACAGGGAGAAGAGGAACCGGAGGGACCCCCGAAGCCGGAAGAAGACCCCCCCGGAGCTGTCTAATAAATTACTTCAAAAACCTGTGTAGTGTGTTTTATTGACACTTTTTCCCTAGGTGGATGGGTAGGGGTACCATGTACCCCATACTCATTCACATAGGGTGGGGGGCTGGGATCTGGGGGCCCTCTTAGTATAGGGGGCTCCCAGATTCCGATAAGCCCCCCGCCCGCAGACCCCGACAACCAACGGCCAGGGTTGTCGGGAAGAGGCCCTTGTCCTCATCAACATGGGGACAAGGTGCTTTGGGGTGGGGGGGCCTCGCAGGGTGCCCCCCTTCCCCCAAATCACCCACCCCCCCATGTTGAGGGCATGCGGCCTGGTGCAGTTCAGGAGGGGGGGCGCTCGCTCGTCCTCATCCCCTTTTCCGACCGTCCGGTTGCGTGCTCAGATCGGGGTCTGGTATGGATTTTGGGGAGCCCACGCCGATTTTTCGGCGTAGGGGGTTCCCCTTAAAATCCATGCCAGACCTAAGGGCCTGGTATGTCCCACGACGGGGCTTGCAAGGTGTCAATCTCGTCAATAAAAGCGGCGAGATTGACTTCCTTTTCTAGTCCTGTCGTACCTGAGTCACGTTCAAAATGAACGGACTTGTCCCTGTGTGGGCAAGTCCGTTAATTCTGAAAGTCTGTTGCAACTCCGGCGAAAGTCCGTCGGAAAGACGGGCGGACCTAGCCTGCCGGAAAGTCTGGTCGTGTGTAGACAAGTCCGTCCTTTCAGAAAGTCCGGCGGTAGTCCGCCGGACAGTCCGGCTGGAAGAACGTCGGACCAAGTATGCCAGAAAGTCCGCTCGTGTGTACACGGCATAACTGCACTTTTGTGAGGAAGAAACTAGCAAAATAAAAAAAAAATAATATAGTGTATACAATTACTATACAAATCATATTGTAATTGAATGTTAACAAAAATGACCCTTTTTTCAAACTGCAGTTCTGTAATTTTCTGAAAATGCAATACATAATGGCTACCTGGAGGTGTTCTCTACACAGAATGTGTACAGAACGCCCCGCTGGAAACATCATTTACTGCTTGTGTGATTGGCTCACTGATTTTCCCAGAAGTCCGCACTAAGATACAAGTTTGATTTCAGGCATCCCCTGCAACAAAAATATAATTTTTTGTACAATGCTCCCAAAGAAAAATCACATCTAAAGGGATGCAGGCCTAGCAGCTTTCCTCATTAGTGCCTTACAGCTGCTGCAGCTGATTAATGAGAGTGGTTTCATAATTATCAGACTCAGTGAGCACAGGGGCACAGAGGAACAGACAGTGATTTCTTCAGAATAACAAAAGATAGGAATCTGCAACAAAGTTTGTTAAAATGCCTGCAATGTACATAGACCAGCCAGACAACTCAGTCATGTGAGTTGTCTAACCAGGTTTCGGATATGCCCATGATGTCAGAATCCTTCTCAAATAGCAGTTGTTCTAGCTTTTCCATATTGTTAGCCAAACTAGCATTTGTGTATATACGTTTTACTTTTTCACTTATGTTTAGTAATTTATTGCTGCTTACTCTTGGATTACAGTTAGCATCAGGCAAACCTCCTGCATTGGGCATGGTAGATTCCTTTCTGACTCTTCCCCCCGAGGGCCTAGTTTAAAAAACCCCTCCAAACTTTTAACTATTTATTCTCCCAACAGAGCTGCACCCTTCTCATTTATGTGCCATTTATCCCTACTGTAGAGCCAGTAACTGACTGAAAAGTGAGCCCAGCTCTCAATGAACTCCAAACTTTCCTTCTTACACCAGTTTCTCAGCCATATTTTCAATTCTCTTAGCTCCAGCAGACCTCTCTGGTGTAGGTGTCATGGTTATGCAATAGAGTTTGTCTGTCAGCTTACCTGTCACCATATGTTCATCTCTAGATACCAGCTGACTCTCACCTGACTGCTTTTGTAATCTCTCCTCTAGCATGGCTCCACCCCAGCTCCTATCAGTGAACTCTATATTAACCTGTGCACTGCAGGCCAGCCCTGCTGATCAACCTTTGTGTGTTTGGCTTCCTGTTTCCCTTGTGCTCTACGTTGGTTTCTGTTACCGACCTTGGCGTGTTCTCAACTATTCCTGTCTGCTCGTGACCCTGACCTTTTGGTGTGTCCCCGACTATCCCTGTTTGCCTGTGACCCTGAACCTTTGGCGTGAACTCTGTTGTCCTTGTCTGCTTGTGGCCCTGACCTTGGCCTATTATCTTACTATCCCTATTCTCCTGTTGCCTACTGTGGGCGTGAGCTGGGAGACCCTGGGGGTCGCGACTTGGAGCCAGTTGCAGCACAGTCCATCCTCACCGCTAGAGGCTCTGGTGAACACTTGCTGGCTCTTAGACTCCGCACCCTAGGGAATCTTACGCTCTAACCCCGGTGGGATCCGTGTTGGTGTTCCAGCGGCCCTGCCTTCTTTAACACCCTGACTCCCATCCGCAGCAGTCAGCGGTAGGGTCCACTACCTTGCGGTGCACTCCTGATCCCAACGGTGTGCATCTGTCACCTAGCCCCAAGGTTACCTGACAGTAGGTCATGGCACAGGGAGTATTTCTAAAAACACTACCCTGAAGTCATTTTAGCTTAGTACCTAAGTCCCTTTATTTGTTTTCATCTTCAGACTTTGTCATTAGTACCACACTGTGCTTAATAGCTCGGTCCTCTCAGCCCCACCCAACAAACTGTTCTTTCGACTTGCGATGTGTTGAACTCAATTGCTTGGTAAACAACATACTGTTTGGCAATCACAGTCTTTTTGACAGATTACTCTGGAATCCCCTACAAGCAGTATTTCTTTATCTTTGTCTATCAACTCCTGTCCATAGAAAAGAAACTCCCCTGCCAGCTAGTGGACTTATTCTGCTCCAGTAATGGTACCCCTGAGCTGATATCCCCAACATCATACAACCAGGCATATTTATCGTTGGTATACTTACCAAATCAGGACTAGCCTCCCTAACTCTTTATCCTCCACCCTGATCTACCCTGTCTTCTGACCATAGCCCAGCTATTTACCCTGGACTCCTGTACCTTCATATACAGTGGGGACGGAAAGTATTCAGACCCCATTAAATTGTTCACTCTTTGTTATATTGCAGCCATTTGCTAAAATCATTTAAGTTCATTTTTTTTCCTCATTAATGTACACACAGCACCCCATATTGACAGAAAAACACAGAATTGTTGACATTTTGCAGATTTATTAAAAAAGAAAAACTGAAATATCACATGGTCCTAAGTATTCAGACCCTTTGCTGTGACACTCATATATTTAACTCAGGTGCAGTCCATTTCTTCTGATCATCCTAGAGATGGTTCTACACCTTCATTTGAGTCCAGCTGTGTTTGATTATACTGATTGGACTTGATTAGGAAAGCCACACACACTTGGCACACCTGTCTATATAAGACCTTTCAGCTCACAGTGCATGTCAGAACAAATGAAAATCATGAGGTCAAAGGAACTGCCTGAAGAGCTCAGAGGCAGAATTGTGGCAAGGCACAGATCTGGCCAAGGTTACAAAAAAATTCTGCTGCACTTAAGGTTCCCAAGAGCACAGTGGCCTCCATAATCCTCAAATGGAAGACGTTTGGGACGACCAGAACCCTTCCTAGAGCTGAGGTATCGGGGGAGAAGAGCCTTGGTGAGAGAGGTAAAGAAGAACCCAAAGATCACTGTGGCTGAGCTCCAGAGATGCAGTCGGGAGATGGGAGAAAGTTGTAGACAGTCAACCATCACTGCAGCCCTCCACCAGTCAGGGCTTTATGGCAGAGTGGCCCAACGGAAGCCTCTCCTCAGTGCAAGACACATGAAAGCCCGTATGGAGTTTGCTAAAAAACACCTAAAGGACTCCAAGATGGTGAGAAATAAGCTTCTCTGGTCTGATGAGACCAAGATAGAACTTTTTGGCCTTCATTCTAAGTGGTATGTGTGGAGAAAACCAGGCACTGCTCATCACCTGTCCAATACAGTCCCAACAGTGAAGCATGGTGGTGGCAGCATCATGCTGTGAGGGTGTTTTTCAGCTGCAGGGACAGGACGACTGGTTGCAATTGAGGGAAAGATGAATGCGGCCAAGTACAGGGATATCCTGGACAAAAACCTTCTCCAGAGTGCTCAGGACCTCAGACTGGGCCAACAAGACAATGACCCTAAGCACACAGCTAAAATAACGAAGGAGTGGCTTCACAACTCCGTGACTGTTCTTGAATGGCCCAGCCAGAGTCCTGACTTAAACCCAATTGAGCATCTCTGGAGAGACCTAAAAATGGCTGTCCACCAATGTTTACCATCCAACCTGACAGAACTGGAGAGGATCTGCAAGGAGGAATGGCAGAGGATCCCCAAATCCAGGTGTGAAAAACTTGTTGCATCTTTCCCAAAAAGACTCATGGCTGTATTAGATCAAAAGGGTGCTTCTACTAAATACTGAGCAAAGGGTCTGAATACTTAGGGCCATGTGATATTTCAGTTTTTCTTTTTTAATAAATCTGCAAAAATGTCAACAAGTCTGTGTTTTTCTGTCAATATGGGGTGCTGTGTGTACATTAATGAGGAAAAAAAATGAACTTAAATGATTTTAGCAAATGGCTGCAATATAACAAAGCGTGAAAAATTTAAGGGGGTCTGGATACTTTTCGTCCCCACTGTATATACCCTCCTCTATACTGTCCTCAAACTGCAGCTGATGGGTAAGGCCCAGACTCCTCTCCAAGTTGTTAATGCTCCACAATGTTGCAAGTTGGTTATTTAGATCTAGAATGTGGGCTTCTAAATGAACAACTTGCTCATCCTAGAATAGCTGCTCGAGGAACATATACATGGAGCGGGATGTTCAATGTGTCGCATGTCCTCATGGAGGGCATGTTTACCACCAACCTAATGAGGATACTCAAAATGTTGGTATACTGTCATATTGCAAACCTTTTTATTTTTGCTGATCTATACATGAGACCATAGACCATCCTTTTTACAGAGCCTATCGGTTCTGGCCACGCCCTGCTATTCTCACAGTACACAGTGCTTCTCTCAGTGCCCAGCAGCTACAACAGTACTCAGCAGTTACAAGATGAACCAAGCCGTTTTCGCAGTGCCCAGTAGATTATCACAGTGTCCAGCAGTGTTATTGCAGTGCCCACAAGTGTTCTCACAGTGCCCAGCACTTGATATTACAATGCCCAGTATTGTTATCACAGTGCCCAGTAGCTCTGTACCCAGTAGTCGTTATTCCTGTGCCAGCAATGTTATTATAGTGCCTAACGGGGTTTTCACAGAGCCCAGATGTTGTTAATGACATTGTCCAGTAGAAAGATTGCAGCTCCCTGTAGTTGCTTTTACATAGCCCAGTAGATTATTACCCAGTAGTTGTTAATGTGCATTAAATCCAAAAAACAAAAATGTATTATATTGCTTTTACATATTCCTAGATGTGATGGCTGCATTTGTTTTCTTTTAAACATTTTTCCTTTATTTTCTATGGTAGTTAGTGGGTTGAGACAAACCATTTTACATTGACAATGGTCACCGACTCCCTTACACCGCACACAATGCAACTATGAACACTGACCAAGAATGCTACAATGTACAATTTTTCCCTCACCAACACCGACACACACTGTTTTTTTATTCCTGTACTAGTCCAGTATTATAGAGAGTTCTCAGTAAAATTCCTTCTACAATAAGTTATTTTGAGTTACAAGTTCTTGTCTGTCTTTATTACTATTAAATGTGTAGTGATATGTGTTATGAAGAAACAAATTATTCATTAATTTGGGTATAGTACACCCCATGTTCTCTTCATCTAAGAAAAAAACAACACAGTGCTTGAATCCAACATCTCCAATCTACAGGTTCACACATACAATGTGCAAGTATGACAGCCAGAGAACTAGCATTTTCAGAAGGAATGATCAGCAATAATAGCCTTCCTGATTCTCTTATGATTTCCTTTAGGGTCAGGAGCGATAGTCATATAGTGCCCGCCTTTAAGGTCAGGAGCGATAGTCATATAGTGCCCGCCTTTAAGGTCAGGAGCGATAGTCATATAGTGCCCGCCTTTAAGATCAGGAGCGATAGTCATATAGTGCCCGCCTTTAAGATCAGGAGCGATAGTCATATAGTGCCCGCCTTTAAGGTCAGGAGCTATAGTCATATAGTGCCCACCTTTAAGGTCAGGAGCGATGGTCATATAGTGCCCACCTTTAAGGTCAGGAGCGATGGTCATATAGTGCCCGCCTTTGAATCAAGCATATAACTAGAGTGGGTCAGTAGTATTCATCAATTCTAAGTGTCCATGTGCATTGGAGGAAGTATAAAAACGTTGCCAATTGCTGTCCATAGACAACAGTGTCATATAAATAAACATTTATACTCACGCCTTTGTTGCTTGGTGTGTTCTAAGTCTAGATCCAAATGTAAGTATCAGGAAGTGTTTTTTCTTCAGAGTCCTGAGCATGCAGCTATACCAGCTTCTCATATTACCTTTAGGTCTCCAATATTAGTGACAATGGTTTCCGGAAGAATTCATACAGTATCTTTGTGTAGAGTTTGTAAAGTATGCAATGCAGCTAATGTACATGTCAAAACATGCCATTTGAAATCTTATGTCGTTTTAACATTAATACAAATCTTACCTGTGTTGGCAGGCTGCCTTTTGCTCTTTGCTTAAAACAACTGTGTCTTAAAAAAGTATTCATACCCCTTAAAATTTTCCACGCTTTTTCATGTTAAAACCAAAGTATTTAAAGGTTTGCCACAAGGTTAGGAAAGTGGGGTATTTAAATCATTTACCGATACCATCATCCTTTAAATGAATACGGCAATGTTGGGTTGAAAGAGCGAGCAGCAAGGACCTCTCCAATTGGATCCTATCTCTTTAAAAAATAATAGGACTATTGCGATACCAAAGGGATATAGACAAAGGTATTAAAAATTATTTCATTTATTCAAAAATAGGATATTAAAAAGTCCCACAAGGGACACAGTGTGAACCATAACATACTAACACAATCATAAATTCATTTTTACAGCAATGTTGACAATCAGGTTATATAGAAAATGCCCACACATACACATAAAGGCAGGTTATGTGGTACTTGCAGACGTGACCTCTACAGTTTCGCGGTCAAAAGCCGCTTCTTCAGGAAGCATCTTTTAGTACATATTCTACAAAATAACAAGAATAAAATATCAACATTGCAATACATGGAAGGAGAAAAACACATTTACATGAGAAATACAAGATTAATATTGGAGAAGGTAATCTTTATTAAATGTTGCACTCACCAACCTACACCCACAAGGGGTTTAGAGCGACACTGTGAGACGCCCACAATGGGCGTTCCCCCGGGGGCGGGCCAGGGGGGCACTTTCTGGGTGTGGATAGCCACCAAGTTCGATATAGGTTTTAACTTTACAGCAACGGTGGGTATATCCTTTTGGAAAAAACCCCCGCTCTCTCAAGCATTTCTACTTATACTATTTTGGTCAGGTGACGGGTCCTTTTCCTCCCTTTGGCCCCTCCCCCAGAACTACTCCTCCTTTCCTCTTCCTCTCCCCCTGGTCCCCCCCCCCTCCCCCTCTACTTCTCTTTCCCCTCCTTTCCTCTTTTTCCCCCCTTTCCCCCCTCCCCCCTCCTGCCCCCCCCCCACTTTTTTCCTTTCCCTTTTCTCTCCCTTCTTCCTTCCCTTCGTCCACCACTTTCCACCGTGATCTGACGCACTCTGGTGGCTCTCTTATCCAATAGAACCCCAGTTTATTATTATTTATACTTCATTTTCTATTTTTTTCACAATAGTACCTTCTTAAGTGCCCCCCTGGCCCGCCCCCAGGGAAACACCCCTTGTGGGCGTCTCACAGTGTCGCTCTAAACCCCTTGTGGGTGTAGGTTGGTGAGTGCAACATTTAATAAAGATTACCTTCTCCAATATAAATCTTGTATTTCTCATGTAAATGTGTTTTCTCCTTCCATGTATTGCAATGTTGATATTTTATTCTTGTTATTTTGTAGAATATGTACTAAAAGACGCCTCCTGAAGAAGCGGCTTTTGACCGCGAAACTGTAGAGGTCACTTCTGCAAGTACCACATAACCTGCCTTTATGTGTCTGCGTGGGCATTATCTATATAACCTGATTGTCAACATTGCTGTAACAATTAATTTATGATTGTGTTAGTAGGTTATGGTTCACACTGTGTCCCTTGTGGGACTTTTTAATATCCTATTTTTGAATAAACGAAATAATTTTTAATACCTTTGTCTATATCCCTTTGGTACCGCAATAGTCCTATTATTTTTGAAAGAGATAGGATCCAATTGGAGAGGTCCTTGCTGCTTGCTCTTTCAACCCAACATTGCCATGTTACAACCAAAAACGTAAATGTATTTTATTGGGATTTTATGTGATAGTGCAGTGTATTGCTGTCTCCCAGGGGCACGCTGGATTATTTGTATCCTGAATATGCAGCGATGGGATTCTATTGAGCCTTCAGCATTGCTGATACTAAATCCAGGATCTAAGTGGTGCATCCGGTGTTGGCACTCCTCTCTCTAATGGCTGCTCCCATAATTAGGAATATTGTTTACATGCCCCTGCTGAGATATTTAGCTATATCTAATATAATTTCTTACTGCTGACTGAACTTTCTTATTCTATCGTGACTTGCATGATTTTGCATTCCAATTTAAGATAGAGAGACATATTCCCTTCTCTGTCTTATCTGTGAACCTTGGCCGTGTCCTGAGGAAGCCTAACAGCGAAATGCGTAGACATACAAGGGCTCACTGCACAATAATCATAGATGCTATATGTTATAATTGTCATTGTTTTTTAGATATTTGTATTTTTCAATAAATTTATATTTTTTTATACTGCTATATCTTCTCCACTGTTTCTTAGCCTAAAAAGTCCGCCTCCCTGGTAATACTCAGTACTACCTTATTTTGTATCCTGAATGATTTATGGACGTGGCTCATTTTTGGTGCACTTTCCTCTCTTTTTTTGTGTCTTTATGTGATAGACCAACACAAAGTGGCACATAATTGTGAAGTAAATAAATGGTTTTTCAAAGTTTTTACAAATAAATATCTGAAAAGTGTGGCGTGCATTTGTATTCAGCCCCACCGAGCCAATACTTTGTAGAACCACCTTTAAAACCACGTTTGACTGCAATTACAGCTGCAAGTCTTTTTACATACACTATATTACCAAATGTATTGAGACACCTACCTTTACACGCACATAAACTTTAATGGCATCCCAGTCTTAGTCCGTAGGGTTCAATATTGAGTTGACCCACCCTTTTGCAGCTATAACAGCTTCAACAAAGGTTTAGCAGTGTGTCTATTTGAATGTTTGACCATTCTTCCAGAAGAGCATTTGTGGGGTTAGGCACTGATGTAGAAGAGAAGGCCTGGCCCGTAGTCTGTGCTCTAATTCATCCCAAAGATGTTCTGTCCGGTTGAGGTCAGGACTCTGTGCAGGCTAGTCAAGTTCCTCCACCCCAAAACTCACTCATCCATGACTTTACGGACCTTCTGTCTACAGGACAACTAATAGTTGTCCTGTAGACAGATTCTCCCATCTGAGCTGTGGATCTCTGCAGCTCCTCCAGAGTTACCAAGGGCCTGTTGGCTGCTTGTATGATTAATGCTCTCCTGTCAGTTTAGGTGTCACTTTGCATTTTCGGATTATGGATTGAACAGTGCTCCGTGAGATGTTCGAAGCTTGGGATATTTTCCCTCTTTCGTCTTTCAGGACAGCACACTTGAGAGACCTCGGCTCCTCCCCCCTAAGGAAACACCGCCTCCACCAGACTTTTAAGTCGCTCCTTCCCTTCAGCCCGTCAGTTTTGGTGTTTCCTCCAGCAAGGAGACATCGCTAGGAACATCTGCTATTTCAGCTGGGGAGGCTGAGGCCAGTATGATCCTGGAAGGGTGAGACAGAGGTCTCTCATACACAGCAGCACGAATGGGGAGTCTGGTTACCTGCTGTGGCATTGCGCTCCCTGTCCTCCCTTGGGGAATCCGCTGCCTGGGGAGGGCGATGCGGAAGTGTTCAGATCCCCCTTACTCTAGGAGTCAGCATGGAGCTCAGCACTGAGTCGGATGACGGGCGACGTCATTTCCAGCGGGGAGGGCACTTCCGTTTGACCCGAGGCTTCCGGTTCCGGCCTGCGGGGCGTAAAACAAACGGCGCGACGGCTGGTGCGGGCTCCATTAAGGCTGTAGTGTCAGCCAGAGGAGCATCCTGAGGCGGACCACTCCCCTGGCCAGAGGGATGTCAGAGACTGGTTCCCGTTCTGTGCCGGGTGATGCCAGCACCAGCCACACTAAGGTAAGTGGAACCCTGGGGTGGTGTTCCCTTACCATGTTCCCACTTAGGTCCACGGGTGAACCCCCCTCTTAGTGGTCAGAGGGGAGGAGAGGCATGTTTGGGACCTTGGTGGTGGTTGGTCCTGTGGGGTGCACTCCTGGTGTTGGTCACATGTTTTTATTTTTTGAAAGACTGTTGCTGATGCTGGCGGGGCTTGTTTTGTCGTTTCAGGACAAATCTGCGGAAAAAACCAAGCCCTTACATGTGTCCAAAAGAAAGTGCCCATCATGTAGGAGTACTTTAGGGGAGTCCTGGGGGGAGGTTTTGTGCAGTAAATGCATTGAAGGCTTAGTTAAGGAACACTCTATGGAACAGAGCTCTGAGCTGGCAGCTTCTGTTAAGGAGCTTTCCAGCACTTTTCAATCTTTCAAAGCATTGTTTGAAAATTTTCAGCTTATACAGCCCCCAGCCAGTCCTCTTCCAGCATAGCAAGATGTCGCACCTGGTCCTTCAGGTCCCTCAGTCAGTGAGGAGTTACCGGGGGGCTTCAGAGAGGTTTTGGAGGATGAACCAGATAGTGCATCCTCACATTCCTCAGGGAAATCAGACGGAGAGAAGGTAGACGGCGAGTCCTCCAGAACCTCCCGATATAAACTCTCCTTGGAGGAAGTGGAAGAGCTCTTGGGAGCAATCCACACCACCCTAGGTATCCAAGAGGAGAAGAAATCTCTGTCTCTACATGACCGAATGTACGTGGGTCTTGGAGAGCAGAAGAAAAAGGTCTTTCCGGTACATGAGGTCCTAGTAGACACCATTAAAAAGGAATGGCGGGACCCAGAAAGGAAATCTTTCTTTTCTAGAGCATCAAAGCGCAGATTCCCTTTTTCAGAGGATGAAGCAGCTGTATGGAACAAGTCACCTAGACTGGATGCAGCCTTCTCTCAGGTATCCAGAAAAACAGACTTGGCGTTTGTCAGTGGGGTCTGCTAGCACCCCCATATCTTCAAACGGATGGATTCTCTACTTAGAAAATCCATGCCCGTCACAGTGGTGGCACGTAACATGGAGCACTGGCTAACACATATAAAAGCTCATATTGAAGCTGGGACCGCTAAGGAGAAGATTCTCTCCTCCTTCCCAATGCTCTTGAAGGGGATCGCATACATTGCTGACGCCTCAGCGGAGTCGGTCCGCATGTCTGCTAGATCTTCTGCCTTGGCCAACTCAGCCAGGAGAGCTCTTTGGTAAAGACCTGGCAGGGGGACAATGCTTCAAAAATCAAGCTTTGCGGAGTCCCTTTCACGGGGGACTTGCTGTTCGGTCCGGATCTGGAGGCGGTTCTTGATCGAACAGCCGATAAAAAGAAGGCCTTCCCCTTGTAGAAAAAGTTGGGGGAACAGCCTAAAAAGAAGACTCGCTCACAAAGGAAGTTTAATTTTCCAAGAGCAGAGTCTCAGAAAAAAGTCTGGACCAACAAGGGCAGAGAGCACGGGGGAGCGATTTTTTGCCCTCCTGAACAGCCCCGAAAGCCCCATTGACAGGTTAGCCCCAGTGGGAGGAAGACTGGAGGTAACTGACTCCCACTGTGGGAGGAAGGCCCCCAATCAGTTTATTTTAGGGATCGTAAGGAGGGGGTACAGATTAGAATTCTCAAGTCCCCCCCCACACAGGCTGCTGGTTACGGACTTGCCAAAGTATGCGGAGAAGGTGGTGGCATTACTAGCCTCACTGGAGGATCTAGAACAGCAGGATGTAATATCACGTGTCCCATTCGGAGAAATAGGCAGGGGTTGCTATTCCCACATCTTTGTGGTTCGGAAGCCTTCAGGGAAATTCAGGCTCATACTGAACTTGAAACCCCTGAACCTATCAATCTCCTATAAGAAGTTTCGGATGGATTGCATTTGTTCCGTAAAAACATTACTTCCTCCTAATAGATCTATGGACGCCATGTAGCAAAGGGACGCCTATCTGCACATTCCGATCGCAGAGGACAATCAGAAATTTCTCAGGCTGTCAGTAAGGTCCGGGGAGGAAATAGTGCATCTTCAGTTCCAAGCCCTCCCCTTTGGGCTCTCCTCTTCGCTCAGGATATTCACCAAAGTTATGGTGGAGGTTCTGGCTTTTATGCACCTTCGGGGAATTTCGGTAATCGCATACCTGGACAACCTGCTCCTTTTTGTTCCCTCCCCAGAGCAGCTGGTCCAGGATTTGCAGGTAGCAAGGGGTATACTGGAACATCTGGGATGGTACCTAAATTTGGAGAAATCCAGCCTGGTTCCATCCCAGAGGATTACATTCCTAGGTTACATCCTGGACTCAACCCAACGGAGAGTTTTCCTTCCCGAAGAGAAAATTGGCAAAATAGACAGAGCCTTGGCAGTTCTGCAGGGCAATCACCAAATCACCATAAGAAGGGCCATGTCAGCCTTGGGATTGCTGACAGCTGCCCTCCCAGCAGTAAGGTGGACAGGATTGCACTTCCGCCCTTTACAGTGGTTCATTCTGAAAGTTTGGGACCGCACTCAGAAGTCCTTGGACTCGGGGGTCTTCATTCCTGTATGGGTGAAGAGATCCCTGTGGTGGTGGAGAAAGGCAGCAAACCTATCGCAGGGTCTGGAGTGGGTTCTGCCTGTGTCCAAAATTGTGACAACAGACGCAAGTGGCACAGGTTGGGGTGCACACCTGGGGGCGAGTCTGGCGCAAGGTTCCTGGGGAGTCGAGGACGCAGTACAGTCCTCGAACTGGAGAGAACTGAGAGCCATTTTTCTGGCTCTCAGAGCTTTCCAACAGGAACTCCGGGGACATCATGTACAGATTCGCTCAGACAATTCCTCAGCAGTCGCTTATGTAAACCGACAGGGGGGCACCAGAAGTGGTTCCCTTTGGGGTCTGACAGAAACAATTTTCAGTTGGGCCGAGGGCACGGTACTCTCACCATCAGCTGTTCACCTAAAGGGGGAATTAAACCAGAGAGCAGACTTCCTCAGCCGAAGGAAGTTGAGGGAAAGCGATTGGGTCCTTAGTCAAGTCATCTACAAGATAATTATCGAGAAATGGGGATCCATGTGTGGACCTTTTCGCTTCAGGAGAGAACACGAAGGCCCCCCTCTTTTTCTCCCTGAACCGCTGGGACGGGGCGATAGGGGTGGACGCTCTGTCTCAGAGCTGGCATTTTTCCAAGTGCTATGCTTTCCCCCCTCCGGTTCTGTTGCCTGCGGTCTTGAGAAAATTCCAGTTAGAGGAGACGACCCTGATCTTGATAGTGCCACACTGGCCCAGGAGGCCATGGTTCTCGGTCCTAAAGAAGCTGGCGGTAGAGCCACCCTGGATATTGCCGGTCAGAGAAGATCTACTCTATCAAGGCCCAATCTGCTGCCCTCAGGTGGAGAGGTGGAATCTGGCTGCCTGGCTACTGAAGAGGACATGCTGAGAAGTAAGGGGTTTTCCGAAGGATTGGTAACAACTCTTCTAAATTCTAGGAAAGAAGAAACGCGCAAGATCTATTTGAAGGTCTGGAAGAAATTCAATTCTTGGTGCGCTGAGAGCTCCTTTAATGTTCGCAGTCCAGTAGCAGTGCTAGAGTTCCCACAGAGTGGGGCAGATAAGGGGTTGGCACTTAGCACCCTTAAAAGTCAGGTGTCGGCTTTAAGTGTATTCCTTGAACAACAGCTAGCAGTAAAACCCTGGATATCCAGGTTTTTTAGAGCTTTAAGAAGGCAGAGACCAGTCAGCTCTCGCCCCTTTCCGGTATGGGATCTATCCTTAGTATTGCAGGCCCTTACAGAGGGTCCTTTCGAACCTATTGAGACTTGTTCGGTGAAGTTTTTAACCCTCAAGACGGTTTTCTTAGTAGCCATCACTACTGCAAGGAGGGCACCTTTCTTTTAAGTTTTTCCGGATAGGATTATTTTTAAAACCGATCCGGCCTTTTTTCCAAAGGTGGTTTCGGAATTTCATAGAAGCCAGGAAATTTGTTTACCCACTTTTTGCTCAAAAACTGTGAAGGAACAGGAGCAGGTCTTCCACAAGTTAGATGTCAGAAGATGTGCATTAAAGTACCTGGAGGTTATGGAGCAGTTTAAGAAATCCGACTCCTTTTTTGTTTCTTTTTCAGGGGCAAGGATGGGTTCCAAAGCCTCTAGACACACTATAGCCAGATGGCTAAGATTGGCTATCAGTCAGGCCTATATAGCAAAAGGGGTTGAAGTTCCGGAAGGTATTAGGGCTCATTCCACTAGGGCTATGGCAATGTCACAAGCAGAGTCGGCTGGTGCTACACCCGATCAGATCTGCAGAGCAGCAACGTGGTCAAGTTTTTTAAGACTTTCGTTAAGCACTACAGACTGGACTTATTGTCTGCCCAGGACCAGGCTTTTGGGCGTAAAGTTCTGCAGGCAGTAGTCCCACCCTAGGGTAAGTGCTCGCTTATCCTCTCAAGTGTGCTGTCCTGAAAGAGGAAATAGGGAAAATTGAAGTTACTTACCAAAAAAGAGTCTTTCAGGACAGCACCGATACCCACCCAAAAATGTTGTCTTGCCACTAGGATGTGAGAACATCAGGAATATGAAGGTTGTTATGATGTGTTCTTATGTCTCCCTAGACTGGCCGGAGGTTCTCGTGCAAAAACTGACGTGCTGAAGGGAAGGGGCGACTTAAAAGTCTGGTGGAGGCTGTGTTTCTTAAGAGGGGAGGAGCCAAGGTCTCTCAAGTGTGCTGTCCTGAAAGACTCTTGGAAAAAACGTTACTGGTAAGTAACTTTGATTTTTTTTTTTTATAACCTAACCCTGCTTTAAACTTCTCAAAGTACTTTATCCCAGACCTGTCTGGTGTGTTCCTTGGCCATTCATTATGCTGTTTGTTTACTAAGGTTCTCTAACAAACCTGAGGGCGTCACAGAACAGCTGTATTTATACTGAGATTAAATTACACACAGGTGGACTATATTTGCTAATTAGGTGACTTCTGAAGGCAATTAGTTCCACTAGATTTTAGTTAGGGGTATCAGAGTAAAGGGGGCTGAATACAAATGCAAGCCAAACTTTTCACATGTTTATTTGTAAAAAATTGTGAAAACCATTTATCATCTTCCTTTCTCTTCACAATTATGTGCCACTTTGTGTTGGACTATCACATAAAATCCCAATAAAATACATTTACATTTTTGATTGCAACATGAAAAAATTTGAAAAATGTCAAGGGGTATAAATACTTTTTCAAAGCACTGTAATGTCTTGTTACTGTCTTTTGGATAAACATTTGAAAGTGACGAGCCTAGCACAAATAATCTTACTAACCTAATGTGTGAAAAATGTATGGGAAAACCTTGATAGTTCTACCCCCAAAGGAGATGCTGGATTATTGGGTTCCCTATTTCATAAGCCTTCAGACATATATATATATATATATTTATATTACACACTCCGTGGGGCTAAACTTCACAGTTCCTTCTTATCCTGTCAGTGGCCAGGGTTGGGGCCCAAAACTGTGTTGGAGTGCTCTCTAACAGTTTCTCACCACTCAGACGTTTACCATGGAGTCTCCTCCCTCTTGTTGTCATCTTGAACACTGGATGCATGATCAGGCTGCCTCCCTATGGTCTCTGAGAGTTATACTGTCGAAACTATCCCAAACAAAGCTATCGGCATTTCAGGTGCAAATGTTCTCTCCCACAGCTTGCTGGGTTTCCCGTCTCTAGAACACGATCCTCTGGTCACTTCGGCATGGTGGTCTCTGGCAGGTATAACAGTTCAGTTACAGGCAGCACTGACATGCCAACAGTTTTACCCTGTCTCTCCAAGTAAAAAGACTGACTTGGTAGCAAAGGTTTCTAGTCTTTTTTCCTCTATCCTGGTACATTTTTCCTTTGGGACTTGTAATCTCACACAGTTCTCAGTGCTTAGCCTTTAGGTGGAGACTACATTCCTCATAAATCTCATTGGGTTAATTGGCCGGTTTTCCCAGTTTTCCTGCAGCCAATCCCTGTATTCTGAATAAGGAAAGAGATGGTTGGCACTCAAATGAATACTATTTTGGATGTCATCCTATTAAATACATGCACAGAGCTGTAAAACAGCCTATGCGTTTTGGACGTTAGTCCTTAGTCATGACTGTCCTGGGCAGTGGCTGAGGCTCTCCTCCAGACATGGCTAAAGTCACGTAACCCCAGGGTCCTTCTTGCTGTCTTCCTTTTTTCTGCATGGCCTCTCTGCACATTCATGGCAGGGAAGAGGAGGGAGATGACTGTTGCAGCAAGGATAGCAGTGTGACACCTACATTCTGTATGTAATGATTGTAATTGTATAGGTAAATGGAAGGAAGTTATATTTTTTCATTAAATTACATTGCAGGCAGGGCCAGCACTACTGCTAGACAAACTAGGCAGCTGCCTAGGCAGGGCCGATCCTAGGGTCACCGACACCTAGGTGCAGAAATATTTCTGGCGCCCTCACATGGGCGTGGTCATCTTACTAACCCCTCCCTGTTACAAATGTTTCTATGTCAACAACTCAAACAGAGATGCTCCCCTAAGGAGTCTTCGTTACCCTGGGATCCTCCCATGATCTCTTAACAATAAACAAATTACAGGAAGAGGGTACACTAACAAAACCTGGAGGGGGTCTCCCTCAAGGACACAGAGAGGGCTTCTGTTAGAAAGTCTGGTAGAAAGAGCCCCCAGACATACCACAGACATAGTACAGGAGACGGTCAGAGACCGCAGACATGATACAAGAGATGGTCAAAGACTGCAGACATGATACAAGAGATGATCAGAGACTGCAGACCTAGTACAGAAGATGGTCAGAGACTGCAGACACAATACAAGAGATGGCCAGAGACTGCAGACACTTTTTTTCTTAGAGAATAGGCGCAGGTACTCACCCCCCATATTGCACGGAGTACAGGGTTCAGGAGTGTGCAACACACAGGGCTTAGGAGTATGCATTGCACAGGCTGCAGGGCACAGGAGTGTGTATCGCACAGAAGTGTGTGTTACACAGAGCATAGGGATAAAGGAGCGCATACTGCACAGAGCACAAAGCACAGAAGTGCGTTTAGTACAGAAAGCACAGAAGTGTGATACGCACAGACGGCACAGGCGTGCGATACGCACAGACGGCACAGGAGTGCGATATGCACAGATGGCACAGGCGTGCAATACGCACAGATGGCACAGGAGTGCGATACGCACAGACGGCACAGGCGTGTGATACTCACAGATGGCACAGGGTTCAGGAATGCATATTGTAAGGGTTTTGGGCTGAGGTTTGATTGTTTTGCTGGGCTGAGGAGTGCATGGAGTAGAGGGTTCAAGTGTGTTTCAGACAGTGCTCAGGAGTGTGCCATGCACATAGCACAGAGGTAACACTCTGGCCAGTGTACAACAAATATTGCCCCCTCCCTATTCCCAGTACAGGATATACCGCTTAAATTACCCCAATAGAGACTTTTCTCTACTCCTGGCTCTCCTTCGAGTCTGCAGAGATGGTATAACATGCTGTGCGTGACTTTTTACACCCCACTGTCTGTAAGGGGGGAGTGTCAGGTGGACAAGCTGAGTGACTTTCTTATGTGTCAGCCTACTGCTCACCCCTTACAGCCTTCTACATTAATGGTAAGGGTGGCCAAGTCAGGGGGAAGTCAGTGAGGAGCTCAGATACGTTCACTCTCCCCCTCCCCCCTTCATTCCTGGGCTGTTCTTCTGAGCAGCCTGCAGTGTACACAGACATTCTGTCCTGCTGCTGCTAACTGATAAAGTAACAGGCTTACTCCCTCCCCCTGCACATACCTGCAATCACTGAGCACATCACAGAGGAAGCCTGTCAGGGTGATAACCGTAGGACGGGTAATTCTGCCAGTATTCCTCATGGTGGCGCCCTTCTGCCTATTTAAGCCTGCTGCTGGTTCATGCTGGTTGCTGGATTATCATCAGCTTCCTGTTTTCCTTGTTCCTGGTTCCTGTTGTGATATCTGCTTCCTGTTACTACTCGGCTTGCCTGACTGCTCCAGTATTCCGCCTGCATTGACCCCGGCTTGTATCTGACTATTCTTCGGCTCCGCATTTGTACCTTGATCGTCCTCCTGTGTTTGACCCCCGGCTCGGCTACCTTCTCTGTTCCTGATTATCCTGCTGTACCTCACCTTGGACTGATTCCTGTGCTGAATGGCCATTGGCCTGGCTCTGACTCCGCTCCTGGTTGCTCCATGGCTCCATACCTGGAATCCCTCCTTGCACGGTTGCCCTTCAACCTTACCAGCGCACCCTAGCAGCTCCCTGCTATCTGCTACTCAGCAACAGCGATCTGGCAACCCGTGCACCTTTGGGCACCGTACTCCCTGCCTCACTCCCAGGGTTACGCTGCACTTAGCCGCAAGGGGCGCCCCCTCTGCAATTCGGCCTCACATCCAGGACTCAGACAGTATAATCCAGCCATGACTGAGGCCGGCAGAGGTGCGTCCCCAACAGAGACTTTATGCCAACAGGCCGCTACCCTTACACGAGTGGTCCAAGTTCTTCAGGAAAGATACCTTCAATTAGAAGGAAAACTCCAACATTTTATGCTACCATCTGCCTTTTTGGATCCTGGTTCCTCCTCCACCAATCTCCCTGCTACGGCCTCTTCGGTACTGACTTTGCCCCCAGAACCGCGGGTACCTACCCCTGAACGTTTCTCTGGAGACCGGCAGAAATTCAGATCCTTCAAGAATGCCTGCCTGTTATATCTGGCTCTGCAACCCCGTACCTTTTCCACTGAGACTGTCAAAGTTGGCTTTCTTATCTCCCTGCTGACCAATGAACCCCAGGCATGGGCCCACAGGTTATGGGAACAGAAGGACCCAGCTACTAGTTCAGTGGAAACGTTCTTTATGGCCCTGTCGCAATTGTATGATGACCCCCAGCGTACAGCCACCGCTGAGGCCGCTCTGCATTCTCTTCAACAGAAACGGCGCCCGGTGGAAGACTATGCTGTGGACTTCCGCCGGTGGTCTGCCGATACAGACTGGAATGAGGCTGCGTTGAAATACCAGTTTCGCCTGGGGCTTTCTGAATCCCTTAAGGACGAGTTGGCCAGGGTCGGCATCCCTGCTACCCTCGAGGGGCTCATTCAACTATCCATCCAGTTGGATAGACGCCTTCGGGAGCGCCAGGCTGAACGTTCTCAGACTCCCAAGGTGCAGGTACCAGAGATCGGCGCTATGCCTGTTGGTTTGGTGCGATCCGCACTGACTCCTGAGGAAAAGCAGCGTCGGCGTCAAGCCAATCTCTGTCTCTATTGTGGCTGAAACGGACATTTCCTGAGCAACTGCCCCATAAGGCCCAGCAAGGTACCCAAGAACTCTCCAGTGTACTTCCAGATGTCCGGAACTTCCACTTCTCACCTTATCCTTTCCATCACGCTACAGTTGGCCGACAAGGGGGTTCAGCTTCAGGCCATAGTCGACTCCGGGGCATGCAGTTGTTTCTTGGACTTGGACTTAGCACTAAAGCTCGGTCTGGCCCTTCTTCCCAAGAACCGTAGATTGGAAGTTCTCCTGGCTGATGGCACCCTGCCTAGTTCCGGTCCTGTGACACAAGAGACCACTCCTCTTTTGGTTACTACTCCTGATGGTCATCAGGAATTCATACGTTTCGACATTCTAAGCTCACCTATGTTCCCCGTCATCTTGGGTACCCCATGGCTCCAAGCCCACAACCCCCAGATCAACTGGATCAGGAAAGAAATTTCATTCACTTCACCTTATTGCCTACAGCACTGTCTTGCCCCTGAAACCAGTAATGTAGCCAGTTGCCTGTCAGTCCAACCTGTACCTGTCAACAACCAGAGTATTCCACCGGCCTACCAGGAGTTTGCAGATGTCTTTGACAAGAAAAAGGCTGATGTCCTGCCACCACACCGGTCATACGATTGTCCAATTGAATTACTCCCAGGAGCCGAAATCCCATTCGGTCGCATATTCCCCCTCTCGGACTTGGAACTAGGAACATTGCGACAATACATTGATGAAAACCTGGAGAAAGGCTTCATCCGTTCCTCCTCTTCTCCTGCTGGAGCCGGAATCTTTTTTGTCGAAAAAAGGGACAAATCCCTAAGACCATGTGTGGATTACAGGGAGCTCAATAAAATCACTATAAAAAAACGTTACCCTCTTCCTCTAGTTCCGGAACTTTTCCAGAGACTCCGTACTGCCCGAATATTTACTAAGCTTGACCTTCGAGGAGCCTACAATCTCGTTCGCATCCGAGAGGTTGACGAATGGAAGACAGCATTTAGAACTCGCTTTGGACATTTCGAGTACTTAGTGATGCCATTTGGATTGTGCAACGCCCTGGCCACATTCCAACATTTTGTAAACGATATCTTTCGAGAATTTCTGGATTACTTCGTCATCATCTACCTGGATGATATCCTGATATTTTCAACCACCCTGGAGCTCCATCGTACACATGTAAGGACAGTTCTGCACACTCTACGTAAGGACAAACTCTATGTAAAAGCAGAGAAGTGTGATTTCGAAAAAGAGTCAATACAATTCCTGGGGCTAATTATCTCAACTGGTGGTGTTGCCATGGATCCGCAAAAGGTACAGGCAATCTTGGACTGGCCAACTCCATCGGATAAAAAGCGAGTACAAAGATTCGTGGGGTTTGCAAACTTTTATAGTAGGTTTATAAAGAACTTTTCCTCCATCATCTCACCAATCACCCAAGTTACCCGTTTACATACTCGGTTCCTGTGGTCTTCAGAAGCCCAATCAGCTTTTGATAAGCTCAAATCCCTCTTTACTTCCGCACCTATCCTGCAACATCCTGATCCGGCCCTCCCTTACATCTTAGAGGTTGACGCCTCTGAAGTTGCCACAGGAGCAGTCTTATCCCAACGTCAGGGTTCTAAGTCGTTACTCCATCCTGTGGCCTTCTCCTTGCGGAAGATGAGTCCGTCTGAAAGGAATTATGATGTGGGAGATCGAGAGCTCTTGGCTATTAAAACTGCCCTGGAGGAATGGCGGTACCTCCTTGAAGGTGCTCAGCATCCCATCATGATATTCACGGATCACAGAAACCTGGAGTATCTTCGCACGGCTAAACGATTGAGACCCCGACAAGCTCGATGGGCCTTGTTTTTTGCCAGATTCAATTTTCATATATCCTTCCGCCCGGGGTCTAAGAACGGGAAGGCCGATGCCTTGTCCCGGATGTTTCCTGACACTCCCGAAGAAATTACTCCTAGCACTATATTATCTCCACAGAATTTTCTCATGATTCAGACCGACCTGAGTTCCTCACTGAAACAAGCTTCCTCCCAATGCTCTGAACCAGAAGCACTGTCTTTAAGAAACCAGGAAGGTTTTCTTTGGTATCAGAACAAAATTTTTGTTCCGCAACAAGCCAGAGCCCAGGTCCTAAAGACTTTACATGACCACCAACTTGCTGGTCACTTCGGGGTACGAAAGACTTTGGAGCTTGTTCAACGATCTTTTTGGTGGCCCACTCTAAAGCCTGACTGCAGGGAATATGTCAGTTCCTGCACCATTTGTCAACGTAACAAGGGGTCTAACGTCAGATCTTGGGGTCTACTACGCCCATTGCCTGTGCCGGAGCAACCATGGAAAGAAATATCTATGGATTTCATAGTAGAGTTACCACCCTCGGAGAAATTTACAACCATCTTGGTAGTCGTTAACCGCCTGTCCAAGATGGCGCATTTCTTGCCCATGATGGGTACACCATCTGCTGCTGACACGGCGAAGATCTTCATAAAGGAGATAGTCAGACTTCACGGCCTACCGAGCAACATTGTGTCCGACAGAGGGGTGCAATTCACCTCTAAGTTCTGGAAGGAGCTCTGCAAAACGCTTTCCATTAGAGTGTGCCTATCTTCAGCTTACCATCCTCAGAGCAGCGGCCAAACCGAAAGAACTAATCAAACTTTAGAACAGTACTTACGTTGCTTCTGCTCCTTCTCCCAGGACGACTGGTCCTTGCTACTCCCGTGTGCGGAGTTTGCATACAACAACTCAATCCACGCTTCCACCAATCAGTCACCTTTCTGGGCCAACTACAGTTTCCATCCCTCATTCTTGCCTAATGTTATACCAGAGACCTCAGTCCCCGCAGTCCAGGACAGGATAAACGCCATTCAGGCTAATTTCCTAACTCTCCAGGCAACTATGCAGAAAGCCCAAGAGAATTATAAGAAACATTATGACAAGGGGAGGAGAGAACCCGTCTTTAAGGTTGGAGATAGAGTGTGGCTTTCCTCAACAAATCTTAAGCTGCCTTGCCCCTCCCGGAAGTTAGGACCAAGGTTTATCGGTCCATTCACAATTAAGAAGGAAATTAACCCAGTGGCATTTGAATTGTCTTTACCAAGTTCCTATAAAATCCACCCAGTATTCCATGTTTCTTTATTAAAATCTGTTGTCTCCAGTCCTTTTCCAGGGAGAGAAGAAGCTCCGCCCCCTCCAATCTTGGTGGACAATGAAACAGAATACGAAGTAGAAGCCATTCTGGACTGCCGTCGGAGAGGTAGGACTGTTCAATTTCTTGTTAAATGGAAAGGTTACTCTGTAGAAGATAATTCTTGGGAACCAGCAGATAACATTCATGCCCCTAGACTGTTGCAGAGGTTTCAAGCCCGATACCCTGAAAAATGGGCCAGACTGGGCATCCGGAGGCTGCCCCTAGGGGGGGGGCACTGTCAGGGTGATAACCGTAGGACGGGTAATTCTGCCAGTATTCCTCATGGTGGCACCCTTCTGCCTATTTAAGCCTGCTGCTGGTTCATGCTGGTTGCTGGATTATCATCAGCTTCCTGTTTTCCTTGTTCCTGTGTTCCTGGTTCCTGTTGTGATATCTGCTTCCTGTTACTACTCGGCTTGCCTGACTGCTCCAGTATTCCGCCTGCATTGACCCCGGCTTGTATTTGACTATTCTTCGGCTCCGCATTTGTACCTTGATCGTCCTCCTGTGTTTGACCCCCGGCTCGGCTACCTTCTCTGTTCCTGATTATCCTGCTGTACCTCACCTTGGACTGATTCCTGTGCTGAATGACCATTGGCCTGGCTCTGACTCCGCTCCTGGTTGTTCCACGGCTCCATACCTGGAATACCTCCTTGCACGGTTGCCCTTCAACCTTACCAGCGCACCCTAGCAGCTCCCTGCTATCTGCTACTCAGCAACAGCGATCTGGCAACCCGTGCACCTTTGGGCACCGTACTCCCTGTCTCACTCCCAGGGTTACGCTGCACTTAGCCGCAAGGGGCGCCCCCTCTGCAATTCGGCCTCACATCCAGGACTCTGACAAAGCCTTCCGTAGTTCCTTTACACTTTACAGACTTCTTTGCAGATCTTCCAGAACTTCATGTCCCATGATGCACTGCTAGCATCTTCTGATTGGCCCTCCACTGTGGCCAATGGGGACGGAAGAAATTCGGGCACCAAGCTGAGCAGATAAGCTGAGAGCTGCGCTCTGCTGACAGGAGAAGGGGGGGCGAGCGGGGGAGATACGCTGACATACCGCAGCTAGCCTCCCCCTTGTCATAGCATGGCCACTTGTGTTCACTGCACACGGCCGCTTTCCCCATAGTGACGCTACTTCACAGAACAAGGAGAGGAGGAGGGAGGGGAGCACTCTGACACTATAGCGCCCCCCCTTCTGCGGCGCCCGGGTGCAGAGCACCCTGCGCACCCGCCCAGGATCGGACCTGTGCCTAGGTGTAGCACCCTCTACCATAAGTAGGTGCTAGAGTGAGGATTTTGTAAGGGAAACTGTCAGTGCAGGTAAATTTGGGCAGGCCTATGCTTCCAGCTAGGCCTGCTTGTTTTGATCTGGGGGGCAGGGCGTGGTCAGTGCAGCAGTGGGTGTGACCACCTGTGCTTTAGTTCTGAGGTGCCTCCCCTTCTTCCAGGAAGAATGATCTGGAAGAGGGGCAGGGCCTAGGACTGGAGTGGCAGGCAGCTCATGTGAGGAGCTCCGGCCAATCCCCAACTGGAATTGGCAGAGGAGGAGAGGCTGTGGGGAGAGTGTCAAATCGCTGCGTTCTGAGGGCTCAGGATTTGCAGGCCAGACTAGCTGGGAGCAGTAGTCCACCAATCAGCACATGCTACTAAATCACTAGGCCGCCAGGGAGAGGTACTGCAGACCTCTGGCCTAGTAACAGTGCAACCAATTCTAGCCAGCAACTGAGACTGTTCAGAGTGGTTTCTTTTGTCAAAAGAGGATGATGTAACAGGAAGAGTAATGATCTACAGTGGAAGTTTGTGCAGGAGGGTGTAAGTCCTGGGAGCAACAGTCTGCTGGAGATACACAGAGGAGGAGAAATAGTCTGCATGGTGTTATGCAGGGGAAGCGCCTGTAGATATTATGTGTACATCAGTACTTCACGGCTCAACCTTTCAATCTAATTCTTAAATATGATGGCAAAGCAATTGTTCTATGGGCATCCAATATTCCCTTTTCCCCTACCAAGTTGTATCCCCCAATAAACAAAACAAAACAACGCAAATGACTGTTCACTGTCTCAGAAGTGATGGAGGTCTGGCAGCAGGGTGACATGGTGGATGTTAGTTATTAGTAGCAACCAAGCGCTATATTTGGAGGTCCCACGAGATCCGCCTTCACAGTTAACATGCTGGCCGTCGCCCCTAGCAACCGTTAAAAGCCAGGGGAGACTTTGCCTGTTTTGCCAAGTGTGGGGTATAACAAGGAAAGGACTGTGTGTTTGTCTTTAAAAAATGACTTTTGCCACATGCTGTTGCCCATAGCAACCAAATCCAAGCTTGTTACCAAGTGCCTTTGTCTATAGCAACCTTCCAGGATCAGCACTGCCATCACGCCCCTGCACCCAGTTGCCTCAATGGACACTCACATCAGTAATAAGCCATGAAACCAGTGACTAACCATGTGCTATCACCCATGGCAACCACAGCGAGCGATCACGCTCTGGATTACAAATATGTCCAGCGCTCTGCATGGCGCGGACATTACACACTGCATTGCAGGAATCTCAAGTGACTTTAATAATCCTGCTTAACATAGTAAAAGGAGTTTGTAAATGTGTGCTTTTGCCCCTAGTAACGGTATGCAACGAGGGGGTGTCTATGACGGGATGTTGCACGGTCAGTCCCATACAGTAGGATGTTACAGGAGAGATTTTACTGTGCCAATGATGATCGCTGTATAGTTTGCCTGCCTTTAGTTTCCAGCTTCTGTGACGCAGTTTCTAAAACTACATGCCTGGACAGTGCCTGCAATTCATCAGTGCCTGCCACCAGGTGTCACTACAGCGCACACTGCCTGAAGCCTGCTTACAGTTCCTCGCACGCTGGAGTGTGCGCGGAGTTACTCCCCAGCGGAGGACAGTGAAGGGGACCAGTGTACTGCATGCTGCACGAGGCTGCTGAAAATGGCGGAGGGTGGTTGGAGGATGCCCTCTATGCAGTGGTTGCTTGATATGTAGGATCGGGTGCTGGTCGATACCGGCATCCGGCTGGACCTCTCGGGAGGACTCGCCCTGTGGGTGATAGGAGGAGTGGAGCGGTTGTGCGTGCTGTGTCCCAGGTGCCGTATCCCAATGGCTGGAGTCAATGCCTGGGCCCAGTGCGGCCACTGTGGAGAGTCACTAACCTGCTTAGGGCCGGTGCAGCGGGAATCAAGGTATTACTCTGCCAACCTGCTCACAGGACTATGCATGCCACAGCCGCAGGTGGCTCGAGAGCCGGAGAGGGCCATGTATCACCCACCAGAGATGGAGGAGAGCTGCCATCAGGTGTGTCCACCCCAGAGGTCCTGGACATACAGGAAGAGTAGGTTGTTTGGAAGACCCAGTTCATCTCCCTGAAGAGCCGGCCTCAGATATGTCCCTTGCTGTGCTCATCCGGAATGAGCCCATGCTGCTGGAGGGGGGGATAACCATCAGGTGAGCTGGATGAGGTGGGCCAGGGCAGTTTCATTTACTGGGGTTCGCCCAGGGAACTGGACAGATTTGGATCTGTGGAGAAATTTATTCTCCTGGTCATCCACGGAAGAAGGCTCCAGTGGGGAGGAATGGGAGACAGGAGATTCCCCATCCACAGGGACCCCCGTCTGAGGTGATGGAGGAACCACAGTCGCCAGTATGGACCCCAGTGCAGACCAGCAGACTTTTCATTAGTTAGCCATCCACTACCCAGACCAGGGCACCCACATATAGACAGTGGGTCATCAAGGCCCAGGATGCCTGTGTCCTGCCTGGCAGGGGGAAACCCAAGGAACTGCCCAGGCTCTCCCGTCTACAGCGGGAGATACAACGGAGGGTTGCCTTGGAGTGGGGCTTAGACTACCTGTATGTCCCATCCCAAACCATGGACGTCATTTAGGACTCCCGGAGAGAGTGGGAGGATGACCTGGTTTGGGACTACTTGCACGTGCCCAAGCCGCTGCAGGTGCCAGAGAGTGAGGTCTGGGCCCGGTTTAAGGACATTCGGGAAGAGTGGAAGCTTTGCAGTGCAATTTACCGAGACAGGGTAATAGTTGTGAAGGCGGGTCAGCCTACTAGGAGCCACACAGTTTCTGTCAGAGGAGAGGGGGATAGCCGGAGGAGGTTGCCGAATTCACGCTTCTATTTGTGAGAGGGACTGCTGAGTTGTGTAGCCCACAAGTGGGAGCGGCCACGAGGACTGCAAGACCAGGGCAGGGCTTGGGTGGTTCTTGTCCACAAGACAAAGACAAAACTTATGCAGAGGACAGTGATTGCCTGCCACCCAGGGTGCCTGATGGAGAGTATCATGGGCACTAGGGTGTACTGTCCCACTTAAACCTTTTTTGCTACCTACCCTTCAGGAGGGGGCCCCTTCACCCAGAAGTGAAAGAATAGGTTTTCATTGCCATCGGCATGAATGTCTGGCTGTGCTCTCCAGGTGGTTCCCTTAGACCCCTCCTGGATGAATGACAGCAGACAGGAAAAAACATGCCACATTTTGTAAATTGGGAAGAAATATGTATTTTTTCTGTCACCCCAGAGAGGATTGTAACCCCCTCCCAGTGGTGAGGTGATATGTACAGTTATGCCGTGTATGATCGGACATTCTGACAACAAAACCGTGGATTTTTTTTCCGACGGATGTTGGCTCAAACTTGTCTTGCATACACATGGTCGCACAAATGTTGTCAGAAATTTCACCAAGAACAACACGTACGACCTAAGAAAAATGAAGTTCAATAGCCAGTGTGGCTCTTTTGCCTCATTCTGGGCATGCGTGGAATTTTGTGCGTCTAAATTGTGTACACACGCTCGGATTTTCCAACAACAAATTTTGTTGTCAGAAAATTTGAGAACCATCCTTCAAACATTTGTTGTCAGAAATTCTGACAGCAAATGTCCGATGGAGCATACACACGGTCGGAATTTCCAACAACAAGCTCACATCGAACATTTGTTGTCGGAAATTCTGATAGTGTGTTCGCAGCGTTAGTGTGTGTATAGTCTTCTTTTAGGAACACCAGGGATGTGACGGCTGTCCATCTCCACTGCAGTAACACATGAAGACCTGTGATAGGCAGAGTATTCTTCCTGAGGGAGCAATGCTCTGGCTTCTCTTGTATGTACCTAGCTGCAGGGACCTGTAGTTAGGATGTCTTTGCCAAAATTGTACATTGTAAATATATGAACAGATTGTGCATATTCTATTTTTGTACCTTATTTATTTGTGTATAGCCCCGTCCAAGTTTTCTCCCCTCCCCCCATCCAACCAATTAATATGGGACACCTTTACTCCTGACCCAGGAGGTAATTTTTGTAAATTTTATTTTTCCATAGCTGGGGACCAGCTTTGATTTGGTGGGGGGGTGAATGTAGCACCCTCTACCATAGGTAGGTGCTACAGTGAGGATTTTGTAAGGGAAACTGTCAGTGCAGGTAAATTTGGGCAGGCCTATGCTTCAGGCGAGGTCTGTTTGTTTTGATCTGGGGGGCAGGGAGTGGTTAGTGCAGCAGTGGGTGTGACCACCTGTGCTTTAGTTCTGAGGTGCCTCCCCGGCTTCTTGGAAGAATGATCTAGAAGAAGGGCATGGCCTAGGAGTGGAGTGGCAGGCAGCTCATGTGAGGAGCTCTGACCAATCCCCAACTGGAATTGGCAGGGGCAGGCCTCCCATATAAGCTGGGGTAACAGCCCACTGGGGGAGAGAGTTGTCTAGTTAGTTATTAGTAGCAACCAAGCGCTACATAGGGTACACTGCCGCCTAGGGCACAGCTACACCCACTGGTTTCCCTACTCTATAAATGTGAACTTGAATCTTAATGTCAAGTTCTAGGTGCGAGGCCGGATTGCTGAGAGGGCGCCCCTTGCGATTAAGTGCAGCGTAACCCTGGGAGTGAAACAGGGAGTAGGGTGCCCAAAGGTGCACGGGTTGCTGGATGTTGAGGGTTGGATAGCTAAAAGCCGCTTGGGTGCGTTGGACAACCGTGCATGGAAGTATTCCAGTGGAGAAACCAGGAACGGGGTCAAGGCAGGCCAGGGGTCAAGAACCATAGGAGCAGTGCAGAAGAGGCACAATAGGTTTAATCAGGAACAAGGTTAGTAGCCAGGCCAGGGGTCAATACCGATCAGACAAGCAAAGGTTCAGGGGTACAGACAGGAGCGTAGTCAAGTCCAAGTCAGAGGTCGATGCAGGCGGAGATCAGGGTGAGTCAGGCAAGCCGAGTAGTAAACAGGAACCAGGAAGTAGGTACTGGGAACACAGGAAGCTGATGATAATCCAGCAACTTGCATACAACTGCAGCAGGTTTAAATAGGCCAGAGGGCGCCAAACACTGTCACTGTGTGCGCATGCGCCTGGGGATGCCTGACAGTGCCCCCCCCAAGGGGTAGCCTCCGGATGCCCAATCGGGCCCATTTCTCAGGATGACGACCTTGGAACAACTGCAACAGTCTGGGAGCATGAATATTTCTTGCTGGTTCCCAAGAATTTTCTTCCATAGCATAACCTTTCCATTTAATAAGAAATTGAATTGTCCTACCTCTCCGTCGACAGTCCAGAATGGCTTCCACTTCATATTCAGTTTCATCTCCCACTGAGACTGCAGGAGGAGGAACCTCTTCTCTTCCTGGTAAGGTACTAGAGACAACAGTTTTAAGCAAAGACACATGAAATACTGGATGTATTTTATAGGACCCTGGTAATACTAGTTCAAATGCCACTGGGTTGATTTCTCGTTTAACTGTAAAAGGCCCGATAAACCTAGGACCCAACTTCCGGGAGGGACAAGGAAGTTTCAGATTTGCTGAAGAGAGCCATACGCTATCTCCCACCTTAAACACAGGATTCTTCCTCCTTTTGTCATACTGCTTCTTGTAGCTCTCCTGGGCCTTCTGCATGGTCATCTGGAGGGTCTGATAATTAGCCTGGATAGCGTTAATTCTGTCCTGAACTGCTGGAACTGAGGCCTCCGGAATGATATTGGGCAGAAATGAGGGATGGAACCCATAGTTGGCCCAGAAGGGAGATTGATTGGTTGTTGCATGAACTGAATTGTTATATGCGAACTCCGCACACGGGAGTAAAGTGATCCAATCGTCCTGGTAAAAAGAGCAGAAGCAGCGTAGATATTGTTCTAAGGTTTGGTTTGTTCTTTCGGTTTGACCATTGCTCTGAGGATGATAAGCAGAAGATAGATGTATTTTGAATGACAGCATTTTGGAGAGATCTTTCCAGAATCTGGAGGTAAATTGTACCCCTCTATCGGAAACAATACTGTTAGGTAAGCCGTGTAGTCTGACTATTTCCTTTATGAAAGTCCTTGCCGTATCTGTGGCAGATGGTGTACCCTGCATGGGCAGAAAGTGAGCCATTTTGGACAGACGATCCACGACTACCAGAATAGTCGTGAATTCTTCTGAGGGAGGTAACTCTACAATAAAGTCCATTGAAATTTCTTTCCATGGCTGTTCTGGCACAGGCAGTGGACGTAACAGACACTAAGATTTGACGTTGGACCCCTTATTCCGCTGGCAGATGGTACAGGAATCAACGTACCTTTTACAATCAGACTTTAGGGACGGCCACCAGAAAGATAGTAGGACCAGCTCCATCATTTTTCGCACCCTGAAATGGCCAGTGAGTTGATGGTCATGCAGAGTCCTTAGGACCTGGATTCTGGTTTGCTGTGGGACAAAGATTTTGTCCTGGTAACGAAGAAACCCATCCAAGTTTCTTAGGTAAGAGGCTTCTGGTTCTGAGCAATGGGTGGAAGCCTGTCTGAGTGAGGAGCTTAGGTCAGGTTGAATCATAAGAAAGTTCTGTGGTGACAGGATGGTGCTGGGAGCCACCTCCTCTGGAGTGTCAGAGAACATTCTGGACAGAGCATCCACTTTCCCATTCTTAGATCCAGGGCGGAAGGTTATGTCGAAGTTGAATCTGGCAAAGAACAGAGCCCACCGGGCCTGTCGAGGTCTTAACCGCTTAGCAGTGCGGAGGTACTCTAGGTTTTGGTGGTCCGTAAATATCATTATGGGATGAGAGGCACCTTCAAGGAGATATCTCCACTCCTCCAGAGCAGTCTTAATGGCCAAGAGTTCTCTATCACCCACATCATAGTTTCTCTCGGACTGGCTCTTCTTTCGTGAAGAGAAGTCCACAGGATACAGTAACGACTTGGGTCCCTGGCGTTGAGACAGAACTGCCCCCGTGGTTACTTCAGAGGCTTCAACCTCCAGGGTATACGGCAGAGCGGGGTCGGGGTGTTGTAAGATTGGAGCCGAGGTAAACAAAGACTTCCGCTTATCGAAGGCAGATTGCGCTTCTGGAGACCACAGGAACCGAGCATGCAGACGGGTTACTTGGGTTATAGGTGAGATAATGGAAGAAAAGTTCTTAATGAACCTTCTATAAAAATGTGTGAAGCCCACAAATCTTTGCACCCCCTTCTTGTCTGATGGAGTTGGCCAATCCAGGATTGCCTGTATTTTTTGTGGATCCATGGCTACACCACCTGTGGAGATGATCAACCCCAGAAATTGTATGGATGCTTTTTCGAAATCACACTTCTCCGCTTTCACGTAGAGTCTGTGTTTCCTCAGTGTGTTACATGCGTCCGGTGAAGCTCCAGAGTAGTTGAGAAGATGAGGATTTCATCAAGATAGATGATTACGAAGAGATCCAGGTATTCACGGAAGATATCATTTACAAAATGTTGAAATGTGGCCGGGGCGTTGCATAGCCCAAAGGGCATCACCAAGTATTCGAAATGTCCAAAGCGTGTTCTGAACGCTGTCTTCCATTCGTCACCCTCCCGGATGCGAACGAGATTGTAGGCCCCCCGTAGGTCAAGTTTAGTGAACACCCGAGCAGAACGGAATCTCTGGAAGAGTTCAGGAACAATGGGGAGAGGATAGCGGTTCTTTACGGTGTTCCCTGTAATCCACACAAGGTCTTAGGGTCTTGTCTTTTTTTTCAACGAAAAAGATTCCGGCGCCAGCAGGAGAGGAAGAAGACCGGATGAAGCCTTTTTCTAAGTTTTCATCAATATATTGACGCAGGGTTCCTAGTTCCATTTCGGAGAGTGGAAAAATACGTCCAAAAGGAATTTCGGCTCCAGGGAGTAATTCAATCGGACAGTCATATGGTCTATGTGGTGGTAGAATATCAGCTTTCTTCTTATCGAAGACATCCAAAAATTCATGATAGACTGATGGTACGTTGGGATAACTGACCGATACAGGCTGAACTGACAAACAACTGGTAGTGTCCATGTGGCTAGGGGCCAGGCAATGCTGCACACAGTAGGGAGAGGTGAACACAATTTCTCTCTTAGCCCTATTGATCTGAGGGTTGTGTGTTTGGAGCCAGGGAGTACCCAGGATGACTGGAAACATAGGTGAGCTCAGAACATCAAAACGTATGAACTCCTGATGGCCATCAGGAGTAGTGACAAACAGAGGAACAGTCTCTTGGGTAACAGGACCAGAACTAGGGAGCCAGGAGAACTTCCAGCCTATGTTTCTTGGGTAGCAAAGATAGGCCAAGTCTTTTGGCCAGATTCAGGTCCAGGAAGCAGCTGCATGCCTCGGAATCGACTATGGCTTGCAGCTGAATGCTTCCTTCCGCTAACTGCAACATAATAGAGAGGGCAAGGTGGGAAGTGGAAGTTCCGGAGACCTGGAAATATACTGGGGTGTACTTGAGTGGCTTGCAGGGCCTAATGGGACAGTGGCAGAGGAAGGGTCCATTCTCTCCACAATAAAGACATAAGTTGGCTTGTCGTCGAAGTTGTTTCTCCCCAGGGGTCAATGCAGCTCTCCTCCTACTAGCGGGCCTTGCCCCAGTCTCTGGAGTGGATATGCAGAGAGTTTGTGACCGTTCGGCCTGGCGCTCCCGTAGACGTCTGTCCAACTGGATGGCCCTTTGGATGAGATCCTCTTGATGAGCAGGAATACCACTTCTGGCCAATTCATCCTTGAGGGATTCAGAAAGTCCTAAATGGAATTGATATTTTAAGCCTGTATCTGCAGACCATCGACGGAAGTCTATGGTGTAGTCCTCTGCCGGCCGCTGTCCCTGCTGTAGGGAGTGCAGGGCGGCTTCAGCGGTGGCTGCGAGCTGAGAATCTTCGTAGAGCTGAGACACGGCTGCGAAGAAAGTGTCCATTGTGCGGATAGCTGGGTCCTTTTGTTCCCATAGACTGTGAGCCCATGCCTGGGGATCACCGGATAACAAAGAAATAAGGAACCCAAGCTTAGTAGTTTCAATAGAAAATGTCCGGGGCTGCAGGGCCAGATAAAGCAAACAGGCATTTTTAAAAGATCTAAACTTTAGTCGATCTCCAGTAAACCGCTCAGGCGTTGGAACTCGTGGCTCAGGAGGCGGGATCATCATCGTAGGGGTAGCTGGTTCCATTAGTAGTTTTAGCCTACCCTCCAGATGCAGGTATCCTTCCTGTAGCTTTTGGATTACTTGAGCAAGAGTAGAAGTCTGTTGGCACAAAGCCTCCACAGGGGACGCACCTTTGCCGGCCTCAGTCATGGCTGGATTATACTGTCAAGTTCTAGGTGCGAGGCCGGATTGGTGAGAGGGCGCCCCTTGCGACTAAGTGCAGCATAACCCTGGGAGTGAGACAGGGAGTACGGTGTCCAAAGGTGCACGGATCTCCGGATGTTGAGGGTTGGATAGCTAAGAGTCGCTTGGGTGCGTTGGACAACTGTGCGTGGAAGTATTCCAGTGGAGAAACCAGGAACGGGGTCAAGGCAGGCCAGGGGTCATGAACCATAGGAGCAGTCCGGAAGAGGCACAATAGGTTTAATCAGGAACAAGGTCAGTAGCCAGGCCAGGGGTCAAGACCGATCAGACAAGCAAAGGTGCAGGGGTACAGACAGGAGCGTAGTCAAGTCCAAGCCAGAGGTCGATGCAGGCGGAGATCAGGGTGAGTCAGGCAAGCCGAGTAGTAAAACAGGAACCAGGAAGTCAGATGCAGGAAGCAGGTACTGGGAACACAGGAAGCTGATGATAATCCAGCAACTTGCATACAACTGCAACACGTTTAAATAGGCCAGAGGGCGCCAAACACCATAACTGTGTGCGCATGCGCCCGGCGCGGTCATGACGGTTACTGGCAGGATCACCAGTCCTAATACTATTTCCCTGACACTTAATACCGATCTTCAGCTCAAAATCTCTAGCTTAGAGACTGAGATAATGGAGACCAAGAGATCCAAATATCTATGGGACTTAAAATAGTATGAGGATGGGACTTTTTACATACGTACAAAAAATAAAAGATTCCCTCACTCTATTCTTAAAAAGAGACTGAGATCAGGAGGCTACAGAAGGGTTAATTTCAGCTCACTGGAGGATACACAGTCAGAATTTTCTGACACAGCTGAACAGCAGTCTCCTGTCTCCTAAAGAGGTTCAGTAAGCTCAGTTTTTTTCAGAGAGGAGCCATTACAGCAACCTGCAACAAATCCTCAAACATCAACACAGCCACCAGATCAAAGAGGAAAAAGAGGACGAGGCGGGGGTCATCATACAAACAACACAGGCTACAGAAGATATCCAAGGAAAGCCAAGAAGACACAGAACTAGGTACAGACTTTTCTAACAATGTATTGAACCTGTCAGGCATTGAATTAACCAAGCATGAACTTTCTGTTTTGTCTAAAGGCATATCTTTTGTCCCTAGTACACATTTTTGTCTTTTTTCCACTATACTGGATATCAATCGTTTTGTAAGAAATCTGATGCTTAGGAAACATTTCAAGGATATACCTTCTGATAGCGAATCCACAGTGTGTCACAATGTTCAAAATGAGACCACCTCCTTCAGATTTGATTATTTAGTAGCAAGGTCTGCATTGGAGAGTCTGCAAGCAGAATCAGAGGGGGGATCTTTTGGTATAAAGGAATCAAACATTAACATGGGGGATAAATATTTTTACCCTGTTCAAAACAGGAATGACATTGTGGATTTGTTTCAGAATATTGTGGAATCAGAATTGGTTAAATTGCAGGAATTGTGTCAACAAGACAATAATAGAAATAAAATAAATGTGACCAAGCAAGAAACCACAGCCTTAAAAGCCTTGAAAATTAGATCTGACATAGTGATTCGCCAGGCAGATAAGGGGGGTACTGTAGTGATCCTAGATACTGCTAGTTACAAACAGGAAGCACTCAGGCAGCTGGAAGAAAACATCACATATCGCCCCCTCAGTTCTGATCCCACAGCAACTATACAACAAAAATTGTTACACTTATTGGATGAAGGCAAGGAAATGGGTGTTTTAGATCAAAAAACTGTAGATTATCTCATGGTCACACATCCCATTACTCCGGTTTTTCACCATCTCCCCAAAGTGCACAAACAAGACAATCCAGTGAAAGGTCGCCCCATAGTTGCCGGCATAGGATCACTATTGGAGAGATTAGGAGAATGGGTTGATCAATTTCTTCAACCGCTTGTTGTCCGTCTACCTGGTTTCATAAAGGACACTGGACATTTGTTAGCCCAAATGCAGGAAATGTTTTGGTCCACAGAATGCATTTGGATCACCATAGATGTTAGATCTCTGTATTCCTGTATTCCTCACTCTCTAGCACTGTTAGCCATCAAACATCATCTTTCATGCTACAGTGGTTACAGTCCTAATGTACGTGAGTTTATTTGTAGAGCAGTAGAGTTTCTCGTGACACACAGCAACATAGCAACACAGTGACTTCCAGAACTTTTAGAAAGCCCTGTGCAGGAAATTCCCTTTTATTGGCCAATAGCTGTCACCCCAGTCACACCATCAAGTCTTTGCCTACTGGTGAATTCATCAGGGCCAAGAGAAACTGCTCTACAGATAAGGATTTCTTGCAAGAATGCACAGCGATTCAAAAGCGACTCAAAGAAAGGGGCTATAGTACACGATCAATAGCTAGAAGTCAAAATATAGCATTTCATAGAGATCGGGTAGAGATGATTCAGAATAGTGACAGAAATAAACACAAACAGTGTAGGGATTACAATAGAAATAAAGTTAATTTTGTCACTACTTTCTCTTTAGAATACAACAAAATTGTTGCGATTTTTAAAGCGCATCTCCCCATTTTGCATGCTGACAAGGATCTGTACTCTGACAACCGCCCTGGATAACAATTTTCCAGTAGAAGGGCCCCCAGTCTGGGAAGTATGTTGTCACCCAGCTTGTTTTGCTCCCAGAAGTTAAACAAATCGCAGACCTGGCTTTCCACTGTAGGTTCCTACATGTGTGGCCACAACACCTGTAGGCAGTGTCATAGACATAAAAAAAGCACCTCAGTTTTTTTTCTTTTTCTACCAAGAAAACATATACCATCAAACAGTATATAAACTGCAACTGCAACTCTAAATCGGTGGTATATGTTATTCAATGTAGTGCCTGCAGTCTACAATACGTTGGGTGCACTATATGCCCATTGAGTTAGAATCTTGGAACATGTGAATGACACTACAAATACTAATGCTAAAAATATCTCAAATGTGTCAAAACATTTTTGGGAATTCCATCATGGTAATCTTGACACTTTTTCCTTTTTTGGTGCTGAACAGGTTAAAAAACCCCCCAAGAGGAGGTGACACTCATCATATTTTGCTCAAGCGTGAAGTATGGTGGATACCTATTTAACATAATTGCATTTTTCAACATAGTTGCATTGTTTGATACATTTATCGCACCATTTTGAATATGCTTTATTTGTTCATGGTATGTTTCTCATATGCCTGCTGTGCTTCTCTTTCTCTTCTCCATGTGTTAGCGTAGCCTGTACCCGTGTACCCATGTAACCCAATAAAGGACTTTTATTCAAGAGCATCCGAGTCGCCAGCCCTTTTCTGATTCAAGTACTGCATTTTGGGGCCTGAACGTCCTGGCTAGAGCACTGGATCACAGTTCATAGATCATCATATTGGCAGTGGAGCTGGGGTATCATTTTGCTTCTCTATAAATGTGAAGCTTGGGGACATCACTGGGAAGGAAATGTCACCCGCTTTCGAGCATGCGCAATGCCTGGAACATCATTCTCCTTACTCAATCTGGTGGGGAGAGGACTGTTGGAGCCTTATAAGTGGATTGTGGAGGCGGGCTCTGAATGTCATGGCACTACAGCACCCAGCATTCCCAGCTCAAACACAAATTTAAAATTCATATGTTTGTATATATTTATATATAAATAATCCTTTATAAACATAATTTAGCACCCTCTAGTGTAGAGTGTTAGAAGTATATGTAGCGCTGGTAGATTTTCAATCTACCACTTATAGGTAAATTTAGTGGGTTACCTGTTTCATACATAGTCAGATTTAGCCTCTGTTCCAGTTTGGCTGTGTTGTATGTAGTTTCACACTGTGCCTGTGGGTGTCATTGTCGTCATGGGTCGGTGTTGGAAAGGCAACACGTTGAAGCATATGAGTGCAATTCTGTCCCGGAGATAACTCGGTGTAGGTGGTCCTCCGAGTTGCATTCTGGGAGAGGATATTTATGGGACAGACGCCATGTTTTAGGGTTCTTTTTGTTCCACCTGCTGGCCCTCCTGGCTGACAGGTATGTGTTAGGAGTGCTACCGCGTGGTCCTCCGACCGGGAGGACCACGTTGCTGCAGCGTGTGGGTGGGTCCAGAAGCCTGTCTGGGGCCTACCACAGCGGTGAGGGAATGGTCCTGTGCTGTCTGTCCTACGGGAAGAAGCTGGACAACTGAGAAGATCCCAGGGGAGGACCCGTCATGGAAGGATCATGCAGAGTGCTGGCCTGGAGAGGAGCCTGGTGACTCAGTTGGAGGACGCATCCTAAAGTTAACCTACCACATAGTACTGCCGGGTCGGCCTAAAGGTTCTAGTGCTGTGTTTGCTATCCATCGTAAACCATTACATCCTGTGGCAGTGAATCGTACGGGTTTCTATTCCATTCAAGTCTGTGGCAGAGACTTTTGTTCGTGCTGCGTACTGGCTGCTAGGTTAGTGAGAGAAACCTATCCGGGCAGGCAAAGATTCAACTCTAAAAGGAAAGTACATTCAGCTACAAGATTCCGATTCCTAATACTACACTAAGAAAAGGTATTTGAACTTCCCTGCAACTCTTCTTCTACCTCTTTCCTGCTACTTCCTTCAGTTACTCTTTATTAAAGCATTGGAAAAGATACTCAAGTGTCTGGTGCCTACACTGTTTGGTATTAAGCTCAACGGAACCCTAGACCCGGTTCTGGTGAAATTCAGGTAACAGAGGTGATGGTAACAGCCCGCTTTAAACCAGCAGCTCCACCGTGAGTTATTGCTACATTTACATAGGTTTTTGTTAGTGTAGGTAAATTATTTGGCTTGGCTGGCAGCCAATTCTCGGTTTATTCAGGGTCAGGGTTTGAGTGACTCAGGGAGGTTGGAATGATTCATCAGGCAGCACCCCTGGTACCTCCCCCTACTTGCTGGAACTTTTGAGAAGTTTCCAGAAGAATGGGAGGAAGGGTAGGAGGAGATTCTTTTCAATTGTTAAGCAAAAAATAAAAAACTCAGTGGTGATTAAATACCACCAAAAGAAAGCTCTATTTGTGTGAAAAAAAATAACATAAATGTCATATGGGTACAGTGCTGCATGATCGTGAAATTGTAATTCAAAGTGCGCCAGCGCTGAAAGCGGAAAATTGGCCTCAGCAGGAAAGGGGTGAAACTGCCCAGTAGGCAAGTGGTTAATTGATTTTGTAAAAGTTATACAAACTATGGTATATACTGTATATTAGAGAGTCAATATATTAGACAGTCAATACATCAGGATTGATCAATTTTCAATCTCATTTCCTGAGGTTCTTAAAATGCCAGGAGAGTACAAATACCCCCAAAATTAGCCCTTTTTTTGGAAAGTAGACAGTCCAAGATATTTATTAAGAGGCATGGCACGTTTTTTTGAAGTTGTAATTTTTTTCTTACAATGTTTTAGAAAATTAAGAAATTAAATTGTTTTTTTTTCACATTAATAATAAACTATTTGAAAGAAAAAAAAAAATAACATTTTTTGACAGAGATTACAAAGGTTACAGAACATAAATCAAACAGGTATCTGGACAGCCATTACTAAACCCCTTAAACATTTAGGAAATCTGTATAACAATAAGGATTTATCAACACAAGAATTAACCTGGTCAACTTACTTTCGGTTCCTGTGTAGTAATGGCGTGGCCGCGCACCCCCGGCACCCATATTGGGAACTAACTGTGCCACAGGGTACTCGACACTGTCCCACTGCATCGCCGCAGCCGCGGCTACTAGACTAGTCAAGTTGACCTTGCACTTTTGGAATTTTGGATATGCCAAATGAAAAATTATAACAAGAATCAACAGAAAAATAAAAGCATAAAACATTTACCAGATATATGTTCAATCTTTCAGTATACCATTAGTCACTAGGATAGCACAGTGCCCATGTATCCCAGTAGTATGCGAATTTAGTTTTAATATTTTTCATATGTATACTGTAACTTAACTCTTTGAATGACTTCAAAGACATTTGGAGCCATATTGGATTTCCATTTGGAGGTGATGGTCAACTTTACCCATATTTTAATAGTAGCAATCAAGGGTCTAAATTGTGTGGGCACCGAGTGTATTCCTATACTAAGTATGGCCAGTTGTGGGGACAGTGAAATAATCAGACCCGTAACTCTGGCGATTAATGAAAACACTGTTTTCCAAAAACTCCTCACTCCCCTGCACTTCCAAAAGATAAGTAAAATGATGCCTCTTTCCCCACATCTCCTCAAGCAATTGGAAGACGAATCTGGATAGATCTGTGCTAGTCTAAGTGGAGTTAAATAAGTTTTGTACAGCAGTTTAAGCATCAACTCCCAATGGTTCACACAACGGGAGAATTGAAAATGTGATCGTATGGCCATTTGCCATTCTTTTAATGAGTAGGAGTTCTCCAGGTCTCTTTCCCAGTTATGCATATTTGAGGATTTATGAAAGGTCCCACAGAGCTGAAGTTGATTGTAAAACCACTACAGGCCTTTAGGACTGCCGTGGCTTGACACGTATGACCAGGATGCCTTATGCACGTTATATTTGAGTTTGTATTGTGGAGGTGGGTAATTTGAATATAGAAGAACGATGAGGGACTAGGTTGTTTAGATAGTTCTTTGTAGGTCAGAATGCCCACCTTCAACCAAGGTAGTGTAGATAGGTTCGGTATAATATATTCATAGACTTGCAGTGGGAAGTCTATGCATTTGTCCATAGTATCCTGAGGCATTGAAGCATGTAACCTTTTCCAGGCATATAGTGTAGCTTCTATGGAAGGGAGAGTGTTATAGCTCAATGACATGTTGGTTAAAAATGATAATAACATGGATCGCAAGTGACGGTTGCCAGCCACGTTCTTCTTCTCAATCTGGACCCACAATTTGTCTGTTAATGGATCAAACCAAGCCTTAGTTTTTAAGGTTCGGGAAGTTCGCTCCACCTCTAGTTTTATGTTTCAATAATATTGGAAAGGAGATCTTGGCCACTTGCTTCCCCCATATGAACTGTCTGAACAGATTGTCCACCTCTTTGAAAAAGAGGTCTGGTAAAATTATCGGTATAGATTTGAAATAGTAAATGATCTTAGGTAAAAGCATCATTTTCAAGGCTGCAACTCTCCCTATCCAAGACAGCTTATATCCGGAGATATATTGTAGATCTTGTTTAATTATTCCTATTAATTTGTGAAAGTCAGCTTGATATGTGCGATTGGACGGTGATGTTAACGTGACCCCTGAAAAATGCTAGGTTGTTAGGTACCCACTGAAAAGGGAAAGTTGTCTCTAAGTGGGTCTTCAGCTTCTTTGTCACTCCTATGGGAAAAATGGAGGATTTATTTGAGTTAAGTTTTTATAATAAGAGGCTAGTCCAAATTCATTTAGTAACATTTGTACCATTTCTAGCAAAGAAGCCGGATTGGTTAGTGTCAAAACAACATCATCTGCAAATAACCCAACTTTGTTGGAGTATCCTCCTATGTCAATACCTGAAATTGTGTCGCAGGACCTAATGGCCTTCGCCAAGGGCTCCATTATTAAAGAGAAGATCAGAGGGGAGAGAGGACATCCCTGGCGGGTTCCATTAGTTATGCTAAATGAATCTGATAGGACATTTGATGTAAACACTCTAGACGAAGGTTTCGTGTATAAGACTATGATAGCTGGGTATATCGGACCGTTAAGGCCAAATTTCCTTAAAGTTGCGCTCAGGAACCCCCAGTGCACCCTGTCAAACGCTTTTTCAGCGTCCAACGTCAGGAATACAGTGGGGGTCCTACATGCTTCTGTAATATGTACAAGGTTGTAGAGTCGGCATGTCACGAAAACCACCTGGTCAGCTCGGACCAGTAGCGGAGTAATAATGGCTAGGCAGTTCGCAATAATTTTAGCATAAATTTTTAAGTTGGTATTAAGTAACGAGCTTGGTCTGAAGTTTTGCGGGCAATCCGCCTTCTTCCCCGGTTTGGGCAATGCTACAATAGTGGCTTGCAACATCTCTTCGGGAAAAGAGGCAGTTGAGGCAGCGTGATTGAATAGTTTTTTAAGTATGGGACAAGAACCTTAGTAAAGGTCTGATAATATTCGGCGGAGAATCCGTCACTACCAGGAGATTTATGAGCGAGGAGCAATTTGATTGTGTCTGAAATCTCTTTTTCTAAAATTGGTGAATTGAGAGTGTCTAATGCTTCCTTGTCTAGTTTTGACAGGGTGACTGAGTTTAGGAAATTATTTATAGTGGCCTCAGTAGGTTGTGGGGTTGTAGGGTCCTGCGCTAGATTATATAAATCGCGATAGTATTTTTGAAATGTGTTATTAATTGGGTGATAAACCATCTGAGCTGTATGTCGGTCTGTGATAGAATTTAATTTAGAATGGTGTTGTCGTTTGCGTAAGTAGTTAGCTAATAGTTTGCCTGCTTTGTTTCCATGTGCATAATAAGTGGCCTTGAAGCGTTTTAAAGATGTTGTATGGTCTGTCAATAGAGCTAGGCGTAGCCTATGTCTACATTCTGATACTGCATTTTGGGTAGAAGGGGATGGATTTTGTTTATTTTGCCATGCTAAGGTATTTAAATTAGTTAAAATATCTGTAAGAGTTTTAGCCCTCTGCCTCTTTTCCCGTGCCGCAGCTTGGAGCAGCAAGCCCCTACTGTAAGCCTTGTGTGCGCACCATAATGATATTACATTAATGTCTTCAGTATCATTACACAAAAAAAATTCTTCAAGCAGCTTAGACAATTTCTTTTGATGTAGCGGGTTGGAAAGTATAGAGGTATTGTTCCTCCAAAGATAGGCCGGGTTATATGAGTGTTGCTCCCGAATTGTAATAGTTACTGGAGCGTGGTCTGACCAAGTTATTGCGTGTATTTTTACTTCTTGTACTCTTTGCAAAAGGGTGAAGTCAGACAGAATTAAGTCAATCCTCGAGTAAGAATTATGAGGGGCTGAGAAGGATGTGTAGTCTCTTTCCGAGGAGTTAACACATCTCCAAGTATCGTACAAATTAGATTCTGTTAGAAATGATTTTAGCTCGTATCTATGCACTCTTTGCAAGGAGGAACAGTCCAAAGCTCTATCTACTACACAGTGAAAATTGCTACATATAAGCAAAGATCCTTTCCTATATGTATCTATTTTTTGGTATAAGGCCTTTAGTCAACCTGTATGTGCCTAACTCAGGCCAGGCGCCCTTTTTAAAGTGTACATTATGTTATTCAATTCGCAGACTAGGATAATGTATCTTCCTTTGGGGTCAATAACAGATGTGTGAAGTTTAAATGCCACGGATTTGTTGATTGCGATCAACATTCCTCGCTTTTTAGTTGGGGCACATGCTTGAAAAATGTAAAGAAATTACTTGTCTGTGCACTTAGGCTGCTTGTCCTGGGAAAAGTGAGTTTCTTGAATACAAAGAATGTCTCCTTTAAGGTTTTTTGCCCCTTGCCACATGGACCTTCTTTTAAATGGACTGTTTAGTCCATGTGCATTAAGAGAAATTATTTTAATAGTCATGATGGATATGAGGAGTCATTGCTAAGTGGTGCCTAGAACATTGAAAAAGAAATTGCAGTACCTTTCACCTAAAGATGGCAGCAAAGGAATTAATTTCTGGAGATTCTTTACAGGTCTGACTGTCTTGAAGTCATAGGTGATTTCCACTGGTGAAGTTAGTTGCAGTTTGCTGGTACACATGAAACATAAAAAAGAAAGGGTAGAAAAACAGAACAACATATAAAAATGTAAACTTATCCCCATATGCGAAAACATTTGCTTCAGCACAATAAAGAGGACTGTGCTTCCTGAAGTCCAGGGAGGGAGAGAGGGAGGGAGAAGGGGGGTGTTTCATCCTCTGGGATCAGTTTCCATTGTTTTGCCAGCTTCAAACCAATTTCCAGGTTTGTAATAATATAGGTTTTCTTTTCCCTTGTAATGATGATTTTTGTTGGAAAACCCCAGATGTATGGTAATTTATGGTTTTGAAAGAGCTTCGTCAGCGTAGCCAGGTTTCTACGGGCCTGCATGGTGTGTTGCGAGATATCGGAATACACAGAAATATCTGCATAAGGGTCAGGTAGTGGCGAGTTCTTTCTAGTATGTCTCATTCACTTTTTTCATGTAAAGGAAGAACTGATATGTGACGTCTCGTGGCACTTTGTCTGGTAAATGCTTAGGCTTGGGTAGACGGTGTGCACGGTCTACAATGACCTCCCTCTCTGGGGTATCCATGGACAGCAGTGCTAAAATAAATTGCTGGACAAATTTGCGCAGATCTGCTGGAGCAATTGATTCCGCCACCCCTCTCTACTTCACATTGTTTCTCCGTGCGCGGTCTTCTAAATCGGCCATTTTGTTTTTTATCGCCTGTATTTCTTCCTCTGCACCATTATAAGCATCTACAAGTTCGTTATGGGCCGCAGCAAATTCTCCCATTTTATCTTCAGTGTGAGAGACTCTCTCCTATAGCAATAACCTCAGCCTTTAGCTTACTTGTGCATTCCATTAAATCTCTGTGCAATGAGCCCCTCAATGTCACCAGCATGTCTCTCATCATAGTGTCAGTCAAGGGTTGATCCAGGGTGGGGAAGTCATGCATCTGTTCTATAAATTCTCTAATGCTGTCTTGTGATATGTCACGTCCCCCCAGCTCATCTGGATACTTGTGCTCCTCCGACCGCTTTTGTGCTGTTTTCTGTGGGCTCTGTACAGGAGATGTTCCAGGGGAGGATCCGCTGCTATGCCTTGGGGATAAAGTCTGGTACTGATGACTGCTTCCGTAGGTCCCTCCACCGCCTCGGCCGTGCCGCTGCTCGTAGGCCTCAGCGCCATTTTGAGGCCTGTTCGCGTCCGCCATACCAAAGAAGTCTATTAGCTTTTTTGGGCCTCGATCGGCCTTTCTTTTGTTCATTCTCGGCAGCGGGCGGTAGTTGTGAAGTTGGGCAATCAGATTCCCCTCACTGGTCCCTCTGGCATCGCTCTGTGTCCCTGGATGGCACTGGATTAACCAGGAGCCTTCTCCTCATGCTGCCATCACATCGGCTGCCAGCCAGGCCCCCTCCCATGACACATTTTTTTTTTTTTTTACATACTGTCATTAGTGCAGTACAGCATCGTCATATGACTGGTGGGGCGGTGATCACGGATAATGACTGGTGACAGTATGTAAATAAAAATATATATTTTTTACTACAGTGCTGATTACTGTAATAAACACTCTGGTGATTTTTTTTTTACAGTCAAAGTAGTTCAGTGTCACTATGGTGACATTGTACTGCTGTAGTTAGTGATCAGAGACATTGGCTGGCTGCCCTGGCATACTGTGTTATCATCTGATCACTGAACACATCAATACAATATCACCATAATGACCCAGCACTGCTCTGATGATTGACAGCAGTACAATGTCACCACACCAGTACACAATGTCACCACTCCAGTATGTTACCAAAATAGCAGGACAGTCAGTTACAATGTCCCTGATAACCTCCACACCAGTCAGTGTCACCAGACCGGTGTAGCCAGTAATAGTGTTCCTGATCGTCGCCAGACCAATGCATCAAACAATAGTATTCCTGATTGCCAAAACCCAGTTCCAATGTCGCCATACTGGTGTAGCCATCAACAGCATTCCTGAATATTGCTACACCAGACCCAGTGTCATCAGACCAATGTAAGTCAGCAACAGTGTGTTTGATTACTATCCACACCAATACTACTGGCTATTAATCAAACACCAGTATCACCAGACCAGTGTAAGACATCAACAGTGTTCCTAATCACCACCACACCAGTGTCAGTGTTGCTAGACCAATGTAGCCATCAACAGTGTTCCTGATCCTCCCCACACCAGTCTCAGCATCACCAGACTAGTGTAAGCCATCAACAAATCTCCTGATCTCTAGCCACACAAATGACCCTGTCATCAGACCATTGCAGCCATCAACACTGTTCCTGATCACCGCCCCCCAATCCCATTCTCAACAGACCAGTGCAGCTTTCAACAGTGTTCTTGATCACCTCCACACAAGCCCAAGTTTCACCAGACCGGTGCAGTCATGAACAACATTCCCTACTGTAGCCACAACAATCTCAGTGTTGCCAGGCTAGTGTAAGTCAGAAACAATACTCTTGATACCCACACCAGTCCCTGTGTCACCGCAACACCAGTGCCAGTGTTGCCAGACCAGTGCCCAGTGCAGCCATCAACAGTGTTTAGGGTTGCCACCTGTCCAGGATTCACCCCGGACAGTTCGGGTTTGGAATCATGTGTCCGGTTTCAAACAGCATGAAACCCAGACACATTATTCAGACTGGACTATGGCTTTCCAGCAGGGTTGCTGGTTGCAGTTGTCTAAGCTGAGAGTGTCTGTAACACTCTCTTTCACACTGCCCAAAGCCAGCACTAACAATCCCCTCCACCCCCCTGCCACACACACACACACACACACACAGACAGGAAAGGAGAGAGGGCTCAATCTGCTCCTCTTCCTTCTGCCCCCACCCCTCTTTGTCAGCCCACCCACAGTCCAATCCCTGGCGCTGTGCCTCAGAAAAGGAAAGTGGGGGCCGGAAATTTGAAGTCCAGCAGCCTCAGATACATCTGGATGACAGGTGCCAAGGGGTGGGTGAGCTCACCATCCATCCCTGTCTGACTGAAGTCTCCCCCCTCCCTTGTTCTCTCTCCTGCCTCTAAGTGAGTACACTATAGGAAATCGGGTTGCTTAGAGCACCCCTTACATCAGAGCTCCCCTTTACACCAGAAGCCACAGTGTTCCCCCTTACATCAGAGTCGTCTCCGTACATCAGAGTTCCCAGTGTTCCCTGAGCATCCCTTATGTCAGAGTCCCCCAAGTTCTCCCTTACATTGGAGTCTACCGAGTCCCCCCTTACAGTGTAGGGAAACTCTGCGGGTTCAGACGTAAAAGGTGAACTCTGCCGGTTTAGACGTATAAGGACGTAAAAGGTCATATGATTAGAAATGTTATTATATTTATAAATATATGATATTTTGCAATTAAACAGTGTTCCTGATAACCACCAGACCAGTGTAAGCCATCAACAGTGTTCCTTAATGCTGCCACAACAATGACAATGTCACCAGACCAGTGCAGCCAGCAACAATGTTCCTGATCGGTAGCCACACCAGTGCCAATGTCACCAGAGCCAGTGCAAAAGTCAAGTGTCCCGCTTTATACCAAAAGGTTATGATGAAAATGCTTTAGGATTACAATGCTTTAGATCTTGAAATTAACAATGTGAGAGATCTGGATAAGGAAAATCTTCTATAAAACAGATGTAAAGATGAAAAAATTGCTAAAGTTTCTCTTTTTAAGTTATTCTTTCTTACCCTATTAAATCTTCTGCCCTTGTTGTTTAAACTTTGGATAGTAAAACATTTTTTTTCTGCCAGTAAATACCTTATATAGCCCACTTACTGTTTCTTGTATGGAAAAAATCCTAGGCTTATGACCTCATACACAACTCTCTCTCTCACTCTTGTGAGAGTTTGCCAGGAGGGAGGGGACAGACTGGGGCTGTTCTGTGTAAAACATAAGTTCAAGTGGTCCTTTTATTACCTCCTTCTCAGTGCAACACAGACAGGTTAAATATATTAACAGACACTGGGCAGTGTTAAAAAATGACATGTGGGCTGATTTACTAAATGCAATAAGACTGTGCACTTTACAAAGTGCAATTGCACTCTGCAAGTGCAATTGCTCCAAAGTTTAGTAAATTGGGTAAAGCTTCACTTTGCAAAAGGTACCCAATCACATGCAAGGAAGATAAAAAAAAAATTGCTTGCACATGATTGGATGATGGAAGTCAGCAGAGCGTTTGCTCATTTACTAAGCTCTGGAGCAACTGCTCTTGCAGAGTGCAACTGCACTTTACAAAGTGCACAGTGTATTTGCCTTTAGTAAATCAACCCCATGGTCTGCTGCTGCCAGACAAACCTGGGGTAGTCTTTAGGGGTGTGCCTTTCCTGCCAGCTAAGTTGGCCCCAAATACCTCTGATCCACTGATAGAGCCATCTTTTTATAACCTTACTGGATATTACCCGTGTAAGAAGTATTCAATTCGCCAAGTAAACATTTTTGGCTATAGAAAGGTCCTGTACATTTACATCTACCGCTACATGCAGATCCAGTACTATTAAACAATTTAACAATATTAAACAATTTATTACGTGTGCATCCTAAAATGTTGTTTACCTCATGCAATGTCCATGTGGTACACAATACGTGGGCAGGACTACTAGATCTTTTTCAGTACGTGTTAATGAACATATTAACAAAATCAAAAAGGGTATGAAAGGACATAGTGTCCCTAAACATTACACCGGCTGTCACAAAGGGACCCCAGTGGGACCCTTTTTATGGCCATCGACAAATATGTTGCATCTTGGAGAAGCGGATCTGTTAAAAATGGGGTTTCTCAAATTGAAGCCCTTTGGATCCATGAGCTCAGGATCTTTTTTTGCATGGCATGAATATGGAATAAGATGTCAATGTGTTCATTAGTAATGTATGACATCCCATTTCCATTATCTTTTTGTTACGTAGTTACATAGTTAGCCAGGTTGAAAAAAGACACAAGTCCATCTAGCTCAACCAATAAAAAAAAAAAAAAAAATATACAATCTCATATACACAATCCTATACCCACAGTTGATGCAGAGGAAGGTGAAAAAATCACCCAATTTGCTACAGCAGGGGAAAAAATTCCTTCCTGATCCCTGAGAGGAATTTGGATATTGACTGGATCAATTTTACTTTATAAATGTTAGTATCCAGTTATATGATGAACATTTAGAAAAGAACCCAGGCCCTTTTTAATGCAATCTATTGAGCTGGCCAGAACCATCTCTGGAGGGAGTCTATTCCACATTTTCACAGCTCTTACTGTAAAGAAACCTTTCCATATTTGGAGATGTAATCTCTTTTCCTCTAGATGTAAAGCGTGCCCCCTTGTCCTCTGTAATGGCCTTAAAGTGAATAACTCAACACAAAGTTCACTATATGGGCACCTTATGTATGTGTACATGTTGATCATATCCAAGCTAATCTCCTCTTCTCAAGAGAGAATAAATTCAGTTCCTTTAATCTTTCCTCATAGCTGAGCTCCTCCATGCCTCCTATCAGTTTGTTTGCCCTTCTCTGCACTTTCTCCAGTTCCCCGATATCCTTTTTGAGAACTGGTGCCCAAAACTGAACTGCATATTCCAGATGAGGTCTTACTAATGATTTGTACAGGGGGCAAAATGATATCTCTCTCTCTGGAGTCCATACCTCTCTTAATACAAGAAAGGACTTTGCTCACTTTGGAAAACGCAGCTTGGCATTGCATGCTATTATTAAGCTTATGATCTACCAAAACTCCCAGATCCTTCTCCACTATGGATTCCCCCCATTGTACTCCCCCTAGTATGTATGAAGTATGCATATTCTTACCCCCCAAGTGCATAACTTTACATTTATCAACATTAAACCTCATTTGTCGCCCAATTAAACATTGCATTGAAATCGGCTTGTAAATTGGAGATATCCTGTAAGGATGTTATTCTATTGCATAGTTTGGTGTCACCATTTCAGTCTTTGCAGATATTTTTAATCCCAGACCCTATATCATTTATAAAGATAATAAAAAGTAAGGGTCCCAGCACTGAACCTTGGAGTACACCACTGATAACCTTAGACCATTCAGAGTAAGAATCATCAACCACTACTCTCTGAATTCTGTCTTTTAGCCAGTTTTTGATCCATTTACAAACTGATCTTTCCAAGCCTGTAGACTTTACCTTACACATTAGTCATGTGTGGGGGAACTGTATCAAAAGGCTTTTTCAAAATCCAAGTATACTACTTCCACAGCCACCCCCCTGTGAATGGGCCATATGTATAACATGGGAAATTTGAATTTTTTGAGGCGATTGGTCCATAATTCATACATGATGGTATTATATTTTTCAATTGGAGGCTGTACTGAGATTATACATTCATTTTCTAAGTTTATTTGCTTTACATCTTTGGTGTAAATGTTGGGATTTATATGAGCATATATTACCAGGGTAATTTACATTTTTTTTGTATGTATTTATCTGTGAGTCTTAGAGTGGAACTGCAGTCTGCTCACATAATTTGTATTAAAAACATATTTGCCATTCTGAAGCTTCCCTCCAACCAATTTACATATTATTTTATATATACTGTGATTCTGCACTTGCCAAATATGCTGCAGAAATCTCCCCCCACTAAGTCTGGCTGCAGCCATTTTAACTGTGGGCAGCTAAAGTTGCTGCCTGTTCACTTCCTGGATTTACACAGACACACAGAGGCACACCTCCAGCTTTGCAGCCCTGCAGCTCTCATTGGTCCTCTAATGACTCATCCCCCCCTCCCTTCCTGGCAAACTCTCACAAAAGTGAGAGAGAGCTGTACATAATATCATAATCCTAGGCTAATGACCATATAAGAAACAAGAAGTGGGCTGTATAAGGTATTTACTGGCAGCAGTCATGTACCAGTACACTAGACTTGCTTGGCTTATAGGATTGGGGATTGCTAGACGTGATGCTACACTAAGCTTTATTCCCTGACCACTCATACAGAGGCGAGCATCACATGACTATGGTATTAAATATGTCTTGTCACTGCTATACCAAGAAACCCCACCTTTTTCCCTTAGTGACAACACCACACAAAATTGGAGTTAAATTGGCCATAGCAGCCTTTTTATTAAACAAATGTAGCGCTGGTAGATTTGCGATCTACCATATGTTAGGTAAATTTAGTAATTTGTTCGTTAGGGAGGTTAGGTTTGCCTCTGTTCCAGCTTGGCTGACATTGCGTGTTTCCATACTGACCGGTGGGTGTCACTGTTATCACTGGTTAGTGTTGGAAAGGCAACGCGTCGAAGCGTATGGATGATCTTCTGTCCCGGAGACAACTCGGTGGAGGTGGTCCTCCGAGTTGCATTCTGGGCGAGGATATATATGGGACAGACGCCATATTTTGGGGTTCGTTTTCAGCCACCTGCTGGCCCTCCTGGCCGACAGGTATGCGTTAGAGAGCTATCTCGTAGTCCTCCATTCTGGAGGCCCGCATCACTACGGCGCAGGGGTGGGCCCAGAAGCTAGTTGTCAGGTCACCAAGAGGCTGGGTGACAGATGCACACCATTGGGATCAGGAGTGCACCGCAAGGTAGAGGACCCTACGGCTGACTGCTGCGGATTGAACCCTGGGAGGTTCAGGAAGCAGGTCTACTGGATCACTGACACAGATCCCACTGGGAGCTAGAGCATAGATTCCCCAGGGCGCGGAGTCCAAGAGCCAGCAGGTGTTCACCAGAGCCTTTAATGGTAAGGATGGACTGAGCTGCAGTCTGGCTCCAGGTCACGGCCCCCAGGGTCTCACAGCTCACGCTCACGGTAGACTACAGGAGAAGAGGAAGGAGGCAGCAGGCTGGAACAACAAGGAAAGTAAGGGACAAGCCAAGGTCGGGGCCACAAGCAGACAAGTACAACAGAGTACACGCCAAGGTTCAGGGTCACAGGCAAACAGGGATGGTCGGGAACAAGCCAAAGGTCAGGGTCACGAGCAGACAGGAATAGTTAAGAACAGGCCAAAGTCGGTAACAGGAATCAGATGTAGGAAACACAGCAAGTACATCTCTAGAGACCTGTTAGCCTCTGTGTGAACACATGGAGACAGGTATGCTGATCGACAAACTCTATTGCATAACCATGACACTAGTCTGGGGCCTACCACAGCAGCCGAGGAATGGTCCTGAGCTGTCTATCCCGAGTGAAGAAGCTAGACAACCGAGGAGATCCCAGGGGAGGTCCCGTCATGGAAGGATCACGCAGCGTGCTGGTCTGGAGAGGGGCCTGGTGACTCGGTTGGAGGACGTATCCTAAAGTAACTATACAGCATAGTGTTGCTGGGTTGGCTTAAAGGTTCAGGCACTGTGACTGACGTTCATTGCAGAAAAAAAACAATACATCCTGTGGCAGAGGATCGTACGGGTTTATCCCAAACAAGTTTGTGGCAGAGACTTTTGTTCGTGCTACGTACTGGCTGCTAGGCAAGTGAGAGAGGCCTATCCAGGCGAGCAAGGAGTGTGTCCCATGAGGGGAGCGCATTCTATTATTATATCCAAATTCTACCAGGACATTTGTCAAGAATCCTACAAGAAGATATTTGAGTTTCTTCTGCAGTTTCCCTTCTGCCTCTTTCCTGCTACTTCCTTGTTGAATTGTTTAATAAAGCATTGAAAACGTACTCAAGTGTTGGTGCGTGTGTCATCCAGAGGTAAACTCAATGGAACCCTAGACCCGGTGTCGGTGAAACAGAGGGAAGGAGAGTGAAGGTAACAAGCCCGCTTAAACCAGCAGCTCCACGGAGAGTTATTGCCATACAAATATAAATAACCAATAATTAAAATTAATAACATAAAAACAGACTAGGCTGTTTATTAAAGAGAAAGGGCTACAAGGTCCTAATAGGCATAAAACCCAGGACAGTACCTGCTTGTCACTTCACAGGCCTCCATCCGCAAAAAAACACCAGCTCGGAGACAACTAGCAGGTACACATCCACAACCTGGGAGCCGTACCTCAGACGGGTCCCTACACCATACTTTTGGTGCCCATATGAACCTAAAAAAGGACCTTGCACCCCATCCCCACCACATCTGGCTTAGAACGACCCCCTTAATCCCCAAACCAGTCCCACACCACCATATTCAAGGCGGGAGGGTGGGAAGTTGTTCCACTCTCTTCTCTGACTGAAGCCCTCTCCTTCCTGTCCACTGCTTAATTCCACTTTTTCTCCACCTGCCCCCTGCAGCCTGCTGACCTATCCTGTAGCCCTAAAATCAGTACCTTTAAACAAGCCCCTTTAACCCCTGTCATGCTGGCCTTGCGTCTATTGCTTTCTTCCTTTTTACTTCGGGCCTCTCTATACACTGTTTTTGATACAATGTTGGTTGATCTTTAGGGATTGGTATTGCTGGTGGGAATCTCAGGATACTCTTTAACACTACACAGTTCGCAAATGTGTATGTTCCCGCATGTATCCCTGCACTTTTGTACCCCTCTGCTTTTTCCTCGGTTTTCAGGCTGGCGTGATTTTATCTATAAGTGGTTGATATGTATTTAACTCTATTTGGCTATAGATGAATGTCCATATGCCCCTGAGGGCTTTGCTTCTCGATCCTCTAAGGACATCATTATATTACTATATGTTGTCTACAACTTTGGATATTCTAATGAAAGGAGTGAGATTCTGTATTAGATTAATGAGGAACCTTTCTTCTACCCATGGTTTTATGACTTTAACAATAATTTTGGAATATTCCTATGTACACCTTTTCTGGTTTGTGTGCGCTTAAAGTCCCAGATGCCCACCTTGACCTTGTGTCCTTTACATTCTTAGAATACTCATGCTGTGTGGTAGAAATATCTTATTAATTTTCCACTTTGTTTAAAAAAAGAAAATTAATTTTACTTCCCCATTTTCCAAAAGTTTATAGGCAGAAAAACAAATAAATCCTCAAAAGATTCACCATGCCTCTTAAAAAAGACCATGGGGTGTTTACGGTAGTCCAGAAATTAGATGTGTAATTTATGCCCCTCGAAAGCTTGAAGGTGCTCCTCTCCATTATGTGGCTGTTGGATAGCGACATGGTCTAATATCTTACGTATGGTATTTCACTTCCTGTTTGACACAGCCAGGTAGGAATGAAACACATCAAAGCTTTGTGATCAGAAGAACAATGCCTTGGCTCAAGCCCACCTGCTGTGACATGTGTGATTACAAGTTTCAAAGAGACCACTGCTGCCAAGATGTCTATTGAGATTTGACACAGGGCTAATAGAGACGCTGGCCCTGGTGGACAATATAGCATGCTTCCTGGAGAATGGGCAGACATTTGAAGGGATACCTCTCGGCAATGTATATTGGATAAAAGGCAAATGGGGGTGGCCACGAGTGGGCGTGTATGTTTGAATGAAAGGGACACACAGGCTTTTGCTCTTTCTCTTTGTTGCTGAGAAGCCTGCCATAAGGTCGTCCCTCTGTCATCTTGGGACCTCGCTCTGACTGAGGGCTTGGGCCTAAATTCCATGTGGCCCAGACCCCTTTTATCATCCAGAACCAGCAGAGGAAACCATGTGTGATAAGTATCTTTGATATTTCATTGTTGTTATATGTTGTAGAGATATGCTGTTAGTATAGTGTGTTCTGATTGTAAGCTATGTAACATTGTAATACCCTTTTAGTACTTTTATGATAGTTTCCTAATTCCTTGGGAAATAAAATAAGATATTGTTTTACTAGCAGCACCGTGTGTTTGGTTTCATAGCTAACCTGGTATTATTGTGATATTAACAATAGCATGTGCTCAGCGTTTAATAGACCAACTAATTATAGGGACTAGACAAATTGAATGCCTGGATGGGCCGTACCAGTTTGGATTGTGAAAGGTGTTATGCTGTATGAACTCAAATACAGAAGTGCAAACTCGGTCTGTATATTTGGTGGCATTAATGAGCTTACTGACTGGGGATTCTATCTTGTTGCATTTGAGGCTAATTGCCCACATACGATCAAAGAAGCTGGAAGCTGGAGGCAGGTTGATACTTCCCTCGGTCAGAAGCATGACCATGATGTCCTTTGTATGCCAGGTCAATACATGGTGGTGAATGAAAAATGTTGGGAAGATATTTCATTCTGTATTCGGGATAGAGGGATCATTGCTGGGAAGGAGGCACCTGGGTATTATTTGGGACATAGACGAGTTTGTTTCTTTGTCCTAAAGAATACCAAATGTAAGGTTAGTCATGGAACTAGAGGGCTCCTTGAACCTAACCATAGGTAGAGGTGCATGGTATACCCTGGGCACGGTCTCTGAAATCCAGGCACAGGGATGGAATTGTGTGGGTTTTGTCATTGTTGCAGATTTATATGTGTTGTTAAACTTGATATTCATATATAGGGATGAGCCGAACACCCCCCTGTTCGGTTCGCACCAGAACAGGAAAAAAGTTCGTGCGAACACCGTTAAAGTCTATGGGACACGAACATGAATAATCAAAAGTGCTAATTTTAAAGGCTAATATGCAAGTTATTGTCAAAAAAAGTGTTTGGGGACCTGGGTCCTACCCCAGGGGACATGGATCAATGCAAAAAAAAGTTTTAAAAACGGCCTTTTTTCAGGAGCAGTGATTTTAATAATGCTTAAAGTCAAACAATAACGTGTAATATCCCTTTAAATCTCGTACCTGGGGGTGTCCATAGTATGCCTGTAAAGGGTCGCATGTTTCCTGTGTTTAGAACAGTCTGACAGCAAAATGACATTTTGAAGGAAAAAACCCATTTAAAACTACCCGCGGCTATTGCATTGCCGACAATACACATAGAAGTTCATTGATAAAAACGGCATGGGAATTCCCCAAAGGGGAACCCCGAACCAAAATGTAAAAAAAAATGACGTGGGAGTCCTACTAAATTCTATACCAGGCCCTTCAGGTCTGGTATGGATATTAAGGGGAACCCCGGCCAAAATTAAAAAAAAAAAAATGACGTGGGGTTCCCCCTAAATTCCATACCAGACCCTTCAGGTCTGGTATGGATTTTAAGGGGAACCCCGCGCCAAAAAAAAAAAAAACGGCGTGGGGTCCCCCAAAAATCCATACCAGACCCTTATCCGAGCACGCAACCTGGCAGGCCGCAGGAAAAGAGGGGGGGATGAGAGTGCGCCCCCCCTCCTGAACCGTACCAGGCCACATGCCCTCAACATTGGGAGGGTGCTTTGGGGTAGCCCCCCAAAACACGTTGTCCCCATGTTGATGAGGACAAGGGCCTCATCCCTACAACCCTGGCCGATGGTTGTGGGGGTCTGCGGGCGGGGGGCTTATCGGAATCTGGAAGCCCCCTTTAACAAGGGGACCCCCAGATCCCGCCCCCCCGTGTGAAATGGTAAGGGGGTACTTACCCCTACCATTTCACTAAAAAACTGTCAAAAATGTTAAAAATGACAAGAGACAGTTTTTGACAATTCCTTTATTTAAATGCTTCTTCTTTCTTTCATCTTCTGGTTCTTCTGGTTCTTCCTCCGGCATTCTCGTCCAGCATCTCCTCCGCGGCGTCTTCTATCTTCTTCTCCTCGGGCCGCTCCGCACCCATGGCATGGGGGGGAGGCTCCCGCTCTTCTCTTCTTCTTTTCTTCTTCTCTTCTTCTCTTCTTCATTTTCTTCTCTGGGCCGCTCCGCGCCCATGCTGGCATGGAGGGAGGCTCCCGCTGTGTGACGGCGCTCCTCGTCTGACAGTTCTTAAATAACGGGGGGCGGGGCCACCCGGTGACCCCACCCCCCTCTGACACACTGTGACTTGACGGGACTTCCTTGTGACGTCACGGGGAATGCCACAGGGAAGTCCCGTCATGTCCCGTGCGTCAGAGGGGGGCGGGGTCACCGGGTGGCCCCGTCCCCTGTTATTTAAGAACTGTCTGACGAGGAGCGCCGTCACACAGCGGGAGCCTCCCTCCATGCCAGCATGGGTGCGGAGCGGCCCGGAGAAGAAAATGAAGAAAAGAAGAAGAAAAGAAGAGAAGAGCGGGAGCCTCCCCCCCCATGCCATGGGTGCGGAGCGGCCCGAGGAGAAGAAGATAGAAGACGCCGTGGAGGAGATGCTGGACGAGAACGCCGTAGAAAGAGCCAGAAGAACCAGAAGATGAAGGAAGATAGAAGAAAGAAGAAGCATTTAAATAAAGGAATTGTCAAAAACTGTCTCTTGTCATTTTTAACATTTTTGACAGTTTTTTTAGTGAAATGGTAGGGGTAAGTACCCCCTTACCATTTCACACAGGGGGGGCCGGGATCTGGGGGTCCCCTTGTTAAAGGGGGCTTCCAGATTCCGATAAGCCCCCCGCCCGCAGACCCCCACAACCACCGGCCAGGGTTGTGGGGATGAGGCCCTTGTCCTCATCAACATGGGGACAAGGTGTTTTGGGGGGCTACCCCAAAGCACCCTCCCAATGTTGAGGGCATGTGGCCTGGTACGGTTCAGGAGGGGGGGCCGCACTCTCGTCCCCTCCTCTTTTCCTGAGGCCTGCCAGGTTGCGTGCTCGGATAAGGGTCTGGTATGGATTTTTGGGGGGACCCCACTCCGTTTTTTGGGGTTTTTTTGGCGCGGGGTTCCCCTTAGAACCCCACGTCATTTTTTTTTTTTTTTTAATTTTGGCCAGGGTTCCGCTTAATATCCATACCAGACCTGAAGGGCCTGGTATGGAATTTAGGGGGACTCCCACGTCTTTTTTTTTTTTTTTTTTTTATTTTGGTTCGGGGTTCCCCTTTGGGGAATTCCCATGCCATTTTTATCAATGAACTTCTATGTGTATTGTCGGCAATGCAATAGCCGCGGGTAGTTTTAAATGGGTTTTTCCTTCAAAATGTCATTTTGCTGTCAGACTGTTCTAAACACAGGAAACATGCGCCCCTTTACAGGCATACTATAGACACCCCCAGGTACGAAATTTAAAGGGATATTACACTTTTATTGTTTGACTTTAAGCATTATTAAAATCACTGCTGAAAAAACGGCCATTTTTAAAACTTTTTTTTGCATTGATCCATGTCCCCTGGGGCAGGACCCAGGTCCCCAAACACTTTTTATGACAATAACTTGCATATTAGCCTTTAAAATTAGCACTTTTGATATCTCCCATAGACTTTTAAAGGGTGTTCCGCGGCATTCGAATTTGCCGCGAACACCCCAAATTGTTCGCTGTTCGGCGAACTTGCGAACAGCCAATGTTTGAGTCGAACATGAGTTCGACTAGAACTCGAAGCTCATCCTTATTCATATAGAAGGGTCGCTTAGTTATCTATGCAAGTTGGGGAACGAAGTGACGGTAGGGTCTCTACGTACAAGTTAGAGACTTTGCTGCCAAGTCAGAGCCCTGCAATACCGCTGACATGCCCGAAATCTGATGGGTCATAGGTATATATGTATATATTATGGTAATGGGTTGATTTATGTCATGGTATAGTGTGATAAAGGTATATTTTAAGCTAGTAATATGGGCAAAAGGCCCTCCTCGAGACTCTATATCTGAAAGCTGGTTAGGATGCTGCTCTGGATGAGTGCTGGTGAATGGTGAGTGTATGGACACCCCTTGCCTGTTTTATACCACTTCATGAAGATGTTGGAAAGAAGAAGATACAGAATGGTGACATGGGAGCTGTCACGGAAGAATGATGTTGGTGTGTCACCCAGTAGCAAAGCGGCACGTGTTGAGAAACACAGCACGTTAGGACCGTTATGGACTGTTCCACAAGAGCTGGTTCTGAGGCCTATGTTGAGAGGCGCAACATGCATTAAGACATTTATGGACTGTTCCATAGGGGCTGTTTCTGCACATGTTGAAAAACACAACACGTTAAGACAGTTAAAGACTGTTCTATAGGTACTGGCTTGGAAACACATGTTGGGGAGAAAACAGTTATGGACTGTTCAATAGGAGCCGTGTCTGAAGAAGGGTGGTATGCGCTCTTTAGGCGCAAAGCGGCATATGTTGGATAGCGACATGGTCTAATATCTTACTTATGGTATTTCACTTCCTGTTTGACACAGCCAGGTAGGAATGAAACACATCAAAGCTTTGTGATCAGAAGAACAATGCCTTGGCTCAAGCCCACCTGCTGTGACATGTGTGATTACAAGTTTCAAAGAGACCACTGCTGCCAAGATGTCTATTGAGATTTGACACAGGGCTAATAGAGACGCTGGCCCTGGTGGACAATATAGCATGCTTCCTGGAGAATGGGCAGACATTTGAAGGGATACCTCTCGGCAATGTATATTGGATAAAAGGCAAATGGGGGTGGCTACGAGTGGGCGTGTATGTTTGAATGAAAGGGACACACAGGCTTTTGCTCTTTCTCTTTGTTGCTGAGAAGCCTGCCATAAGGTCGTCCCTCTGTTATCTTGGGAACTCGCTCTGACTGAGGGCTTGGGCCTAAATTCCATATGGCCCAGACCCCTCTTATTATCCAGAACCAGCAGAGGAAACCATGTGTGATAAGTATCTTTGATATTTCATTGTTGTTATATGTTGTAGAGATATGCTGTTAGTATAGTGTGTTCTGATTGTAAGCTATGTAACATTGTAATACCCTTTTAGTACTTTTATGATAGTTTCCTAATCCCTTGGGAAATAAAATAAGATATTGTTTTACTAGCAGCACTGTGTGTTTGGTTTCATAGCTAACCTGATATTAACAATAGCATGTCTGTAATTTCTAGGCTCTGAGAGGAAATCTCTCCATTTGGAGTCCTGATTGCCGGGATCGTCGAGGAGGAGGAGTATTACACATTTGAGAAGTATTATGAAAATCTGTATAGGTCGCAGGGGAACGTTGGGAAGGAGGACATGGAAAACTTTTTTAAGGATATTCGGGTTCCCATAGTTACTGAAGAAGATAGAGAGGGTATAGATGCGCCAATTACACTAGCTGAATTACAACAAGCTGTAAATGGAATGGCAAACCAAAAATCTCCAGGGCCGGATGGCCTGCCGGTGGAGACTTATAAGCAATACGGGAAGATCCTCCTGCCAGAGTTGCTGAAAACATTGAACTGGGCTCTACAGGGAGGGTGTTTGCCTGTTTCTATGACCGAAACAAATATTATCTTGCTTCATAAAGAAGGGGGTGACCCACTGAAACCGTCGGCATACAGGCCTATATCTCTGTTGTGTACGGACGCCAAGATCCTGGCAAGGGTGTTGGCTGCCAGGCTTAACAAAATTATGCATAAACTTATCCACATGGATCAAACGGGATTTATTTCCCATAGGACCACGAGCATGAACATCAGGAGGGTATATATGAATCTCCAGACCCCGACAGAGAATATGGGATCAAGAGTAGTGGTATCCCTGGATATAACTAAGGCCTTTGACAGCTTGGAGTGGCCCTATCTCTGGCGGGTCCTGGAGGAGTTTGGCTTGGGACCTACCTATAGAAAGTGGGTAAAAATAATGTATAGGGGCCCAAGTGCGAGGGTTAGAGTTAATAAAGAGTTCTCGGGGAAAATATGCTTAGAGAGGGGGACAAGACAGGGGTGCCCCCTGTCCCCCCTGCTTTTTGCCCTCGCCATGGAGCCACTAGCAATTCATATTAGGTCCAGCTCAAAGATTAAGGGGTTCGTAAGAAGAATAGGAGAGGAGAGGATTGCCCTGTATGCCGACGACGTCCTATTGTTTCTTGGAGATACGGGAGGCTCTCTTAGGCAGGTAATGGATATAATGGAGAGGTTTGGTAATGTGTCAGGACTGGTGGTGAACTGGAGGAAGTCTGCACTATTGCCATTAGATACCCTTAGTGGTCCGGTCTTGTCGGGAATTCCACACTTAAAAGTAGTTTCAATGATTCGTTATTTGGGCATAAATATGTCAAAAGATCCCAATCGGTATATTGTAGACAACCTAGATCCACTACTGGGTAAATTTAAGTGTAAAATAGATATCTGGAGCCGGCTGCCCCTGTCTGTAGCAGGAAGGGGCAACCTAATTAAGATGGTTTGGTTGCCTCAACTGCTGTATCTGTTACACAATTCACCGGTGTGGGTGAATAAAAAGTGGTTCAAAAAGATCGATTCACTTTTTAGGGAGTTGTTGTGGAGAAGGGGGAAGGCCAGGATCAGCCTTCAGAACCTACAGTTACCAGTTAAGGAAGGAGGAATAGCCCTCCCGCATCCGAGGTGCTATTTTCTGGCAGCACAGTTGCAGCATGTAGGGGGTGGAAGTGCTGACAGAGGTCTGTTAACTCTGGAGGCACCCCATAAAACTGTAGTGGAGGCATTGGAGGCAGACTCACTACTTGGTAGGGGTCCCACAACTAAGTTAATAACAAAAGTTTGGAAGGTAACAAAGACCTTAATGGGATACGTGGGGTTTACAGAATACGCTCCCCTCTGGCATAACAGGAACCTACAGGAGATAGTGGCTATGGGGGAATTTAAGGAATGGGCAAGGTGGGGTATAAACAGACTATCCCAGTTGTACAGAGGGAACGTATTGAAAACTTTTGAATATCTTCAAAAGGAATATAGCATTCCAAAACAAACATTCTTCAGGTATCTACAAATGAGAGCGGCATTGGAGGTACAATTTAGGGCAAGTCCCCCAGCTTGGACAGATGCTGCACTGCTTCAGAGAGTGATTAAACCTGGGAAGATGAAGGGCTTTATTTCCGGTGTATATGCGCAACTGTGCAAGGAAACTATTGTCAGATCAGAGCACCTTGGCTGCAGGGAGGGGTGGGAGAAGGATGTGGGAAAGTTAACAGATACACAATGGAGGGAAATATTGGAGGTAGGGCAGGAGGTTTCAGTTTCACCTGCACAGAGACTCTCTCACCTAATGTTGCTACATAGAGCATACTACACCCCAAAAAAATTATTCCGTTTTGGTGTAAGACCTGATGCCAAATGCCCTAGGTGTGGGGAGGAGGGTGACTTGATACATATGGTATGGAGGTGCCCCAAACTAGTGCGTTACTGGCTGGGGGTTGTGGGCTCTATCGGGGACAAGTGGGGGATTTCCCTGGAGACAGACGTCAGATTTTGTATTCTGGGATATAGGGCATGGAGCCTGGAGGAGGCAGCGGCTAAAATAGCAGTTTTGAGATGCCTCTACCAGGCTCGGAAGCTTATTATGCAGAGATGGCAAACAGCCCTTCCCCCTACAGTTGACGAGTGGGTTAAAACAATAAATGATGTAATATGGAAGGAGAGAGCCCTATACATTAGAAGAAGGAATCTTAAAAAATTTGAAAGGATGTGGAACCCGTGGTTAGTAAGCATAGGGTGTCAGGATTAAAAGGAAGGATTTGGTTCAAGGTGGGAGGAGAGTAAGGGCCTCTCCTACTGGTACATATAAGGAGAGAGTTTGGTACAAGGTTTACATAATGGTGCAATGGGGGGGGGGGGTGCGGAAAGGTACTTTTTACAGTATGGTCTTATACACTACAATGGGTATTAGGATGTTTTATTAGTGTTTGGAAACTTGTACTCTGAGTAATGTGATGTATTGTGTTCAATCTTGAATAAAGAAAAAAAAAAAAAAAAAAAAACAATAGCATGTGCTCAGAGTTTAATAGACCAACTAATTATAGGGACTAGACAAATTAATACACAGATATAATATTAATAATTATATCGTTTACTTCAGTGGCTAAGCTGCAAAAAAGTCTCACATACAGTGGAGACGGAAAGTATTCAGACCCCCTTAAATTTTTCACTCCTTGTTATATTGCAGCCATTTGCTAAAATCATTTAAGTTCATTTTTTTTTCCTCATTAATGTACACACAGCACCCCATATTGACAGAAAAACACAGAATTGTTGACAATTTTTGCAGATTTATTAAAAAAGAAAAACTGAAATATCACATGGTCCCAAGTATTCAGACCCTTTGCTCAGTATTTAGTAGAAGCACCCTTTTGATCTAATACAGCCACGAGTCTTTTTGGGAAAGATGCAACAAGTTTTTCACACCTGGATTTGGGGATCCTCTGCCATTCCTCCTTGCAGATCCTCTCCAGTTCTGTCAGGTTGGATGGTAAACTTTGGTGGACAGCCATTTTTAGGTCTCTCCAGAGATGCTCAATTGGGTTTAAGTCAGGGCTCTGGCTGGGCCATTCAAGAACAGTCACGGAGTTATTGTGAAGCCACTCCTTCATTATTTTAGCTGTGTGCTTAGGGTCATTGTCTTGTTGGAAGGTAAACCTTCAGCCCAGTCTGAGGTCCTGAGCGCTCTGGAGAAGGCTTTCGTCCAGGATATCCATGTACTTGGCCACATTCATCTTTCCCTTGATTGCAACCAGTCGTCCTGTCCCTGCAACTGAAAAACACCCCCACAGCATGATGCTGCCACCACCATGCTTCACTGTTGGGACTGTATTGGGCAGGTGATGAGCAGTGCCTGGTTTTCTCCACACATACCACTTAGAATTAAGGCCAAAAAGTTCTATCTTGGTCTCATCAGACCAGAGAATCTTATTTCTCACCATCTTGGAGTCCTTTAGGTGTTTTTTAGCAAACTCCATGCGGGCTTTCATGTGTCTTGCACTGAGGAGAGGCTTCCATTGGGCCACTTTGCCATAAAGCCCCGACTGGTGGAGGGCTGCAGTGATGGTTGACTTTCTACAACTTTCTCCCATCTTCCGACTGCATCTCCAGAGCTCAGCCAAGGTGATCTTTGGGCTCTTCTTTACCTCTCTCACCAAGGCTCTTCTCTGACGATAGCTCTAGGAAGGGTTCTGGTCGTCCCAAACGTCTTCCATTTAAGGATTATGGAGGCCACTGTGCTTTTAGGAACCTTAAGTGCAGCAGAATTTTTTTTGTAACCTTAGAGACAGAATTGTGGCAAGGCACAGATCTGGCCGAGCTCTTCAGGCAGTTCCTTTGACCTCATGATTCTCATTTGCTCTGACATGCACTGTGAACTGTAAGGTCTTATATAGACAGGTGTGTGGCTTTCCTAATCAAGTCCAATCAGTATAATCAAACACAGCTGGACTCAAATGAAGGTGTAGAACCATCTAGAGGGATGATCAGAAGAAATGGACAGCACCTGCGTTAAATATATGAGTGTCACAGCAAAGGGTCTGAATACTTAGGACCATGTGATATTTCAGTTTTTCTTTTTTAATAAATCTGCAAAAATGTCAACAATTCTGTGTTTTTCTGTCAATATGGGGTGCTGTGTGTACATTAATGAGGAAAAAAAATGAACTTAAATGATTTTAGCAAATGGCTGCAATATAACAAAGAGTGAAAAATTTAAGGGGGTCTGAATACTTTCCATCCCCACTGTATGTGTTTTTGCCCACCCAGCATTACATATATCGGATCCACCATTCTGTGAATTCAGCAGAAGTTTATTATATTCACTATTATTTTTAGAGGACTATTTGATCTCAATATACATTTTTGTGATTTTTATTTTTATTTCACGGGATTGAGGAATATTTTGGACACTTATTGCACTTTATAACATTTGATTCCACGTGGAGATATACATTTTTTTTCAGATATTTTTTATATATATTATTTTTTCAGATATTTTTTACATATGTTTGGTGATTTAACCATAGTGTTTTTATAGTGATATTTGTTTTTGGCAAGATCACTTTATATAGATTTTACATGTTTTTGTGTTTTGTGATACACGTTTAGGTTTTGCTGCATAATTATACATTTATCACTGGATTTCTGTCACTAGCCACATTCACTAGTTACTCTTAGTAGCACGAGGGACACTTTTATTCTAAGGTTCTAGTTACGCCTCTGAGTCAAAGTACCACAAAAAAAGGCCTGGACAGGAAAGGGGTTTAACATGGCAGTCATCAATTGGTTAATGATAAAGCAAGAGCAATGCAATATTAAACATGTACAGTATCTAAGTCAAGTGATCTGTCCAGAAGGAAGGGGTCTAGAGGCCTGAGTTGGACAGAGATGTGACTTGAATTCAGGATAAAGTTGCAGGACACAGGTTAGCCGTTATTACATAGTAATGTAGCACCCTCTACCTAAAGGTAGGTGCTAGAGTGGTATTTCTTTAGCTCAGGACCCAAGTGCAGGTAAATTTAGCCAGGTCTGTGCTTTAAGCTGGGCCTGGTGGTTGTGATTTGGAGACTGGGAGTGTTCAGTGCAGTGGTGGGTGTGGCCACCTGTGCTCTGACTCAGTGGTACCTCCCCCGCTTTCAGAAGGATTGTTCTGGAAGAGGGGTTGGAACTGATGTTTGAGTGGCAGGCAGCTTATGTGAGGAGCCCTGACCAATTATCTCTGGGTATTGGCAGGGGGCAAGTCTCCCATATAAGCTGGGGTCACATGCTGCCAGGGAGGAGTGGGGATGCACCGAGCACGGAGGAGGGATGGAGGAACCGCTAGGAGGGAGTCCTAGATAAGATCTTCATCCTTAAAGAAGTATCAAGCTGCTGTGACTGGGGAACACAGGACTAGCATGCTGGAGGCGATCTGGAAGGAAGAAGTAGCAGTCAAGCGGAGGAGAGTAGAGCAGCGTTCTGTGACCGGGACACAGAACTATTATTCTCCTAGAGAAAGGTCAGTGCAGAATGCTGTGGCCGGGGAACGCAGCATTGATAGTCCTGGATTGGCTGAAAGCAGTGGTCTGCCCATTGCCATGTGTCAGGCTGTCGTGTGGAGATACCAAGTCATCTCCGGCCTGGTTAGCACAATGGTAGTACCTTCCAAAGACTGTGTGGCTGTCTGATATTCTGGGCCATCGGGGAGAAACAGTGTGCGCTTCTGGCTCTTTGATTTGCATGGAGATTCCCATCATGGTATACGAGGAGGAATTATTCAGAGTGATTCTTCTTTGTTTTAATAGAAGTGAAAAAATAGAATATACAACATGTGGATGTGAGCACTGAGTTCAACACAATTAGAAACAGTTGTAACCCCCCAAAAAACTTATTGCTCTTGATTGAGAGAAGATAAAGTGGTTAGGAAGGTTAATACACCGCTACAAATAATGAATAACAAAATGGAACTATAATGATATAATGGGTAATCAAAACAAACAGACTCTGAGCTGCTAAAGTCCAAAAGGAACTGAATTATAGTCCATTGAAAGCAACTATAGAAGGCTGCCCTGTAGATTAGGAAGAAGCAATCCTCTGGGTACTGAATAAAAAGAACAACAACTGCACTCTAAGTGCAGTATTTTAAAACGAATTTAATACATCTTTAAAATCGGGTACTCACAAGGGTACATGTAAACAGGCATGTGGAAAATAGATAGGTGGTGCCAGGTGTCCCAGGAGTAGTGTCCAGTCACATCGTGTAGTGGCGTTCTGCTTCATACGACAGGCTGCGCTGCTGGATGCTCGGTGTATCCTGCCGCTGGAACGCACTGTTTGTGATCAGGGGAACGAGGTCACTTCCGGATCCTTGCAGGGATAGGCAGATAGGCGACGCGTTTGCGGAGCTACGCTCCTTCCTCAGGCCTAACAAGACCTGTGATTGGTCAAAACTTATGTAGTCTATGAGGGACATTGATTGGAGGAAAAAAAACATCTGTCAGACTCGGGCACAAAGCTATGTACTGCGGTTACGTGCTGACGTGTCTGATAAGGAAGCAGATGGAGTAGTGTTTGTGTCTCTGCTGTGACAGATCTTAATAAAACAGCGCTATATGTATATATGAGAAGAAAGGTTTATATATATATATATATATATATATATATATATATATATATATATATATATATATATATATATATATTGTTTTCTGTTAATGTGGTCTGTAAGAAAAAATAAGAATGTGAATGAGATGTGCAACTGAGAATACTAGTATAGATAGAAAAGCTATAAAAGCGACATGATGTAGAATAGGGAGTGTGAATACCTGGTAAAATTTGAATAGGAAGAATGAGGAAATAGGAAAACCAAAAAGGGGAAAAAAGAAACTAAAAATAACAATGTATGATGTGGATATTATATTATTATTAAAAAATAATAATAATGATGATGAAAAAAGTAATGAATGATTGGAAAAATGAAGATAACTATATTGGAATAGATAGAAAAAATAAGTAGTAAAAAATTATATAAACAATATATATAAAAAAATATATATGAATGAAAAAATTATTATTATATAAAAATAAAATATATAAAATAAAAGTACAAATAAGATTAAATAATAAAAAAATTATATAAATGATGTATAAAAAAATTGGATATGGAAATAAAAATAGAAATAGAAATATGCAAAAAATGGGTAATAGAATAACATTAAATACGCATAATCATAAACATGTAAATGAAAATTGAAGTAGCTATAAAAATCGAAAATCAAAACTGAAAATGGGTATGTAAAAATAATACGTGACTGATACATAATTTCCAGATCATAATTATAAAATGTGGATTGCAATGGGAAATATATAAGCGTAATATATATGCGCTTTGATGTATAGACACACTTGTGTATTTTCTTATAAAAATAAATAATAAAGGAAAATGAGTACTACTTCCAAACTCAGCTAGTATACAAGTAAAACATGATAATGACCACTGTAGCATCACAACAGGAAAGAGCATACATTGTGGTGATTCGAGGATACCTAAAACAAAACAAAAAAATGGCAAGACGGGTATGTTGAGGGTATCCAACAACCAATAAGACATGGAGGACTAGGAGAGAGGTCAAATGAGACTGCTCGTCTCTATCTCCTCGTTGAGCCCTCCAGGGGCCAGAGAGTCCAGAGTGTATATCCAGTATGTTTCCTTCGGGCAGAGACGTTTGAAAGGCTCTGCCAGTGGGAACGTACCGGGGATGGACTCAATGATCCAAACTTTAAGGCCAGATGAAGAATGATCGTGTTTTTGAAGAAAATGGAGGGGAACACTGTGATGGTCATCTCCTGCCTCTAGGAGGCGGCGGTGCTCCCCAAACCTCTTTCTCAAAGTACGTATGGTGCGGCCTACGTAATATAACCCACATGGACAAGTTGTCATGGTTATGTAATAGAGTTTGTCGATCAGCATACCTGTCTCCATGTGTTCATCTCTAGAGACCAGCTGACCGTCACCTGACTGCTTTTGTAACCTCTCCTCTAAGCATGGCCCCACCCCAGGCCCTATCAGGGAACCCTATATTAACCTGTGCACTGCAAGCCAGCAGTGCTGATCAACCATTGTGTGTTAGCCTCTGTGTGTACTTGCTGTGTTTCCTACGCCTGATTGCTGTTACCGACTTTGGCCTGTTCTTAACTATTCCTGTCTGCTCGTGACCCTGAACTTTGGCGTGTTCCCGACCATCCCTGTTTGCCTGTGACCCTGAACCTTGGCGTGTACTCTGTTGTCCTTGTCTGCTTGTGGCCCTGACCTTGGCTTGTCCCTTACTTTCCTTGTTGTTCCAGCCTGCTGCCACCTTCCTCTTCTCCTGTAGTCTACCGTGAGCGTGAGCTGTGAAACCCTGGGGGCCGCGACCTGGAGCCAGACTGCAGCTCAGTCCATCCTTACCATTAAAGGCTCTGGTGAACACCTGCTGGCTCTTAGACTCCGCTCCCTGGGGAATCTATGCTCTAGCTCCCAGTGGGATCTATGTCAGTGATCCAGTAGACCTGCTTCCTGAACCTCCCAGGGTTCAATCCACAGCAGTCGGTCGTAGGGTCCACTATCTTGTGGTGCACTCCTGATTCCAACGGGGTGCATCTGTCACCTGGATATAGGTGACCTGACACAAGTCAAGCAATAAATAATGAACTCTGTGGAACAGTTGTAAAAGTTGCTGATCTGATATATCTGACCTTTGTTGGTGAATTCCTTTTGACCATGATGAACATGACTGCATGTGAGGCATAATTTTTTGCGGCACTGGTACATTCCAATTAGGGGAATAAGACAGGGGAATGTTGTTTTGGAACTTTGTTGGCATTTGTATTTACTGGGTGCTACCAGATTTTTAATGTTCCTAGTCTTCCGATACGTAAACTTTGGTTTGAAAGTAATTGTGGATTTTAAATGTTGATCCTGAAGAAGAATCGACCCATGTTTGGTGAGTATGCGTTCCATGGCTTTATGTTGAGAACGGAACTGGGTCACAAACCTAACAGGCTGTACTTGAGATTGAATAGTTTCACTGGCGGATGTGGAAGGTTCTGACAGATAGAAATCAAATGCTTCGTTTATAAGTTTGGGTGGGAAAGCTTTGTCCATAAATGTCTGACAGGAGACGGCGGGCTTCAGCCAGATACTCACTGCGATCTTGGACCACAATGTCTCCGCCTTTGTCCGCCGTCTTAATGACTATATTATGATTGTCAATGAGATTTTTTAGGGATGATTTTTCTAGAGGAGTGAGATTGGAATGACTGTGCCCGCCGTCTCCTGTCAGACGACAGCACATATCGTAAACTGCGCTGTGATCCTTTGTCAAGTTCCATCACAGAATGTTAAAAAGCAATGACATCATCTCAAAACATGAGTATGCTTTTTTTTTTTTTTTTTTTTTTTTTTCCTTGTCAAAAGAAGTTTATTGAGTATACAATATTATAAAGATACATAAAGTAAGTTTACAAGGATCTATAAAGTAAGCTCATTGTTTTACAGTAGGGTTTATATAGGTAAATATCATGAATTTTTGTAGGTATTTAAATGATTTATACCTACTATACATATTGTTTACAGGTAGAGTGCATATAGGTCAAATAAATTCTGATAATGAGCTTTAGTCGTAAGGTGGAGAAAAGGAAAGAGAAGAAAAAGGGTAGAAAGGCAGAGGTATGGTCCACAAGGTTGTCCCGCTCGTCAGTTTATTATTCTTTTTAGTTCTCTTTGAAGCCTTAGAATGGGTGTCTCTGTAAGTCATTTAATCTGTCACCATGGCAACAGGACAGAGTCATTGAAATTTGACAGGAACTGTTGTTTTATCCAAGGATGCCAAAGTTTTTCAAATTTTGGAATTTGATTTTGATCGATGGCTACCATCTTAGCATGGGACATTGTATTATTCATTCTGTGAATTGTTTCTGCTAGTACCAATGTAGGAGATTTCCATGCCTTGGCCACTGTTTGTTTTGCAGCCGTTATTAGTTGGATCATAGTTTGAATTGAGAGAGTGTTAACCATTCCGGTTTTAGATTAAGTAAAGTTAAATATAGATCTGGTTGTATTATTTTTTTAAATATTTTAGATGCAATCACGAAGACTTCCTTCCAGAAGGTTTGGATTACTGGGCACGTCCACCATATGTGTAAATGTGTGCCTATTTCTGGGCATCCTCGAAAACAAAGAGCTGAGGTATTAGGTGAATATTTTGCCACTCTAGCGGGTACAAGGTACCAGCGAGTTAGGACTTTATAATTTGTCTCCAGTGCTAAGATGTTGGGTGAAGATGACTTAGATGTGAGCCATATGTTAGACCAGTCTTCTAAAGTTCGTCCCAGGTCCTCCTCCCACCTCTGAACGTAAGAGGGTCTATTAAGATTTACTACTCCAAAGAATTGATTGTAAAGTGATGAAATTGTACCTTTTAGCAAATGGATCTTTTGTACAGATTGATTCAAAAATGGATAATTGGGATAATGGTGTATCCTCCTTTAGGAATGGTGTATAGAAATTTTTAATTTGGAGATATCTAAATATCTCAGAGTTTGGTAGATCATATTTTTCTCTAAGCGATGGGAATGAAAGGAATGATTTAGATGCTATGAAGTCATTTAGTGTCTGAATGCCTGATGTTGTCCAAGCTTTAAAAGAATTTGGGTAGATCCATGCCGGATAAAAGGCCGGATTTCTGATAAAAGAAAGGAGAGGATTGTGTGGAGATTGTAACTGATATTTGGTTTTTAGTTTATCCCAGAGAGATAAGGAGTAGGGATGAGCTTCGTGTTCGAGTCGAACCCATGTTCGACTCGAACATTGGCTGTTCGGTCGTTCGCCGAATTCCGAACTTTATGGGCCGTTCGCGCCAAATTCGTGTGGCGCGTCACGGCCCATAATTCACTGCGGCATCGCAGTGCATTGCTGGCTGATGATTGGCCAAGCATGCACTATGACCCGCATGCTTGGCCAATCACAGCGCCGCCTTAACAGAGAGCCGTAATTGGCCAAAGCCAAGGAGGCTTTGGCCAATTATGGCTCAGGGGATTTAGTACATGCCCCACACTATATAAGGCCGCCTGCACGGCGGCCCTGTGTAGTGTGTGTTCCGGCGTTCATTAAGAGAGAGAGAGAGACAGACAGTAACATTTGATTTGAGTTAGATAGATTAGGCAGAACAGTCAGTCAGTTAGCTGCACTTACAGTGTATTGTGTATATATATGCATCCCAGGTGTTGCATATATATATATATATATACACTGTATTCAGTTTAGCTAGATCCGTTCCTGTTATCTTCTAGACTATTTACATTTAGTGCAGTGCGTCCTGCTCACAGTGTTCAGCTAGATCCGTTCCTGTTATATTCCTACTGACAGGCAGGCTTGTCTTGTTACAGTATTTACAGCTACCTGAAGAAAATTACTGGTGTTACTTTGATCCTATTAGTACCACAGTCAGGCAGCTAGACTATTTACAGTTAGTGCAGTGCGTCCTGCTCACAGTGTTCTGCTAAACCTACAAGTTAGTGGGGTGCGTCCTGCTCACAGTGTTCAGCTAAACCTACAAGTTAGTGGGGTGCGTCCAGCTCACAGTGTTCAGCTAAACCTACAAGTTAGTGTGGTGTGTCCACCTCACAGTGTTCAGCTAAACCTACAAGTTAGTGCAGTGCGTCCTGCTCACAGTGTTCAGCTAGATCCGTTCCTGTTATCTTCCTACTGACAGGCAGGCTTGTCTTGTTACAGTATATACAGCTACCTGAAGAAAATTACTGGTGTTCTTTTGATCCTATTAGTACCACAGTCAGGCAGCTAGACTATTTACAGTTAGTGTAGTGCGTCCTGCTCACAGTGTTCAGCTAAACCTACAAGTTAGTGGGGTGCGTCCTGCTCACAGTGTTCAGCTAAACCTACAAAAGTTAGTGGGGTGCGTCCTGCTCAGTGTTCAGCTAAACCTTCAAGTTAGTGCGGTGCGTCCTGCTCACAGTAAGAAGATAACAGGAACGGATCTAGCTGAACACTGACAGGCAGGCTTGTCTTGTTACAGTATATACAGCTACCTGAAGAAAATTACTGGTGTTCTTTTGATCCTATTAGTACCACAGTCAGGCAGCTAGACTATTTACAGTTAGTGCAGTGCGTCCTGCTCACAGTGTTCTGCTAAACCTACAAGTTAGTGGGGTGCGTCCTGCTCAGTGTTCAGGTAAACCTACAAGTTAGTGGGGTGCGTCCAGCTCACAGTGTTCAGCTAAACCTACAAGCTAGTGGGGTGCGTCCTGCTCACAGTGTTCAGCTAGATCCGTTTCTGTTATCTTCTTACTGACAGGCAGGCTTGTCTTGTTACAGTAAATACAGCTACCTGAAGAAAATTGCTGGTGTTCTTTTGATCCTATTAGTACCACAGTCAGGCAGCTAGACTATTTACAGTTAGTGTAGTGCGTCCTGCTCACAGTGTTCAGCTAAACCTACAAGTTAGTGGGGTGCGTCCTGCTCACAGTGTTCAGCTAAACCTAGAAAAGTTAGTGGGGTGCGTCCTGCTCAGTGTTCAGCTAAACCTTCAAGTTAGTGCGGTACGTCCTGCTCACAGTGTTCAGCTAGATCCGTTCCTGTTATCTTCTTACTGACAGGCAGGCTTGTCTTGTTACAGTAAATACAGCTACCTGAAGAAAATTGCTGGTGTTCTTTTGATCCTATTAGTACCACAGTCAGGCAGCTAGACTATTTACAGTTAGTGCAGTGCGTCCTGCTCACAGTGTTCTGCTAAACCTACAAGTTAGTGGGGTGCGTCCACCTCACAGTGTTCAGCTAAAGCTACCTGTAGAAGGTTGGTGGTGTTCTCATACTACAGGCAGGCAGTTGATTTTGCTAGCTGCAGTATCAGTACATATATATATATATATATATATATCTATCCCAGCTTAGTGCAGCTACAGGCCATTAGTATGTCTGGAAGGCCAAGAAGGAGAGGCAGACAGTCACAAGCCAATAAGAGAGGGCAAGCAGGCTCTGTGTCTAGTGCTGGTCGTGGAGACGGTGCATCCTCATCAGCACGTGGCCATGGGACACGCTTGGCCTTTTTTTCGGCAGCTGGCCATGTTGAGCCGCAACATGCGGAAGACTTGGTCAAGTGGATGACCAAGCCGTCCTCATCCTCCTCATCCTCTCTCACCCATGCCCAGGGTACTTTGTCTGGCAAAGCAGCGGCCTCTTCCCTCGGCTCAATGTCATCAGTGACTCCTTCCCTAGCCCCACCATGTCCTCCTGAGGAGTCCCTCGAACTGTTTGACCACAGTGTTGGGTACATGCTCCAGGAGGATGCCCAGCGTTTGGAAGGCTCTGATGATGATACTGAGCTCGATGAAGGCAGTAACACGAGCACGGACACAGGGGGTGCCCAAGAAGGACAGCAATCTGGCAGTCATGCTCCCCCTGCTGCAGCATACTGCCAGGTTTGCTCCAGTGATGAGGAGGGAGGGGATGATGAGGTCACTGACTCAACGTGGGTGCCTGATAGGAGAGAGGAGGAGGAGGAGGAGGAGGAGGCGGCACATCACCAACGAGGCAGGATGCCCTCCAGGGGCCAGCCTAAGGGCAGCACATTGACTGCATCACACCCCAAAGCTCCACATGTGCAGGGCGCTGCAGTCTCTGCGCGTTATTCAAAAAGTTCTTTGGTGTGGGCCTTTTTTGAGACAAGTGCATCAGATCGCACCGCTGCTATTTGCAACATATGTCTCAAGCGTATCTCGCGTGGCCAAAACATCTCCCGCTTGGGTACCACATGCTTGACCAGACATATGTTGACCTGCCATGCAGTTCGTTGGCAAGCGTATCTAAAAGACCCACACCAAAGAACAAAGAGGACCTCTGCTTGCTCCTCATCAGCTGAGATTTTCAACCCCACTAGACCTTCAGTCCTCTCTGAGACCTGCACTGAGAGGAATGAAGGTGTAGAATTAGGTGTGTCACAGCCACGTACTTGTGGGCAATCTGATTTTGGTAAACCGACGTCAGATTGTACCAGGCAAATTTCCCTGCCCCAGCTGCTGCACCGCCGAAAGAAGTTTGCTCCCAGCCATCCACATGCCCAGCGGTTGAATGCTAGCTTGGCAAAATTGCTAGCACTTCAACTGCTGCCTTTTCAGTTGGTAGACTCTGCCCCCTTCCGTGAGTTTGTGGAATGTGCGGTTCCTCAGTGGCAGGTACCCAAACGCCACTTTTTCTCACGGAAGGCGATTCCGGCTCTCTACCAGCATGTGGAAGGCAATGTCCATGCCTCGCTGGACAGGGCGGTCAGCGGTAAGGTGCATATTACCGCTGACTCATGGTCCAGCAGGCATGGACAGGGACGTTACCTAAGTTTCACGGCGCATTGGGTGACTCTGCTGGCAGCTGGGAAGGATGCAGGACAAGGTGCACTAGTGTTGGAGGTTGTTCCGCCACCACGCCTCCAAAATGCTAATGATTGTGACACACCTCTCTCCTCCACCCCTCCTCTTCTTCTTCCTCCATGGCCTCTTCCTCGGAACCAGCGGTGCTCCGTAGTCGTTCAAGGGGCTACGCAAGTACGCAGGCCAAAAGATGCCATGCGGTGCTTGAGCTGGTGTGCTTGGGGGACAGGAGCCACACTGGGGCAGAGGTTCTGTCAGCTCTGCAGGGGCAGGTTCAGAGGTGGTTGACGCCACGCCAACTTAAGGCAGGAATGGTGGTTTGTGACAATGGCACCAACCTCCTCTCTGCCCTCCGACAGGGACAAATGACCCATGTGCCCTGTTTGGCTCACGTCCTCAACTTGGTGGTGCAGCGGTTCTTGGGCAGGTATCCGGGCTTACAGGATGTCCTGAGGCAGGCCAGGAAAGTCTGTGTGCATTTCCGCCGGTCATATAATGCCAGTGCTTGGCTGACGGACCTCCAAAAGGAGTTTAACCTGCCCAAGAACCGCCTAATCTGTGACATGCCCACCAGGTGGAACTCAACATTGGCCATGCTGCAGCGGCTGCACACGCAGCAGAGGGCCATCAATGAGTACCTGTGCGACTATGGCACCAGGACAGGGTCAGGGGAGCTTGGTTTTTTTTCCCCACGCCAGTGGGCCATGACCAGGGATGCATGCACTGTCCTGTCACCATTTGAGGAGGCCACAAGGATGGTGAGCAGTGACAGTGCATGCATCAGTGACACTGCCCCCCTTGTCCACCTGTTGGAGCACACGCTGCGTGGAATAATGGACAAGGCACTTGAGGCAGAACAGAGGCAGGAAGAGGAGGACTTCCTTGGCTCTCAAGGCCCCCTTTATCCAGACAGTGTTCCTGCGTGCCCGCCGATCACACAGGAAGAGGACGAGGAGGAAGAGGAAGAGGAGGAGGAGGAGGAGGAGGAAGATTGTGTCAGTATGGAGGTGGAGCCTGGCACTCAGCATCAGCAGCAGTCTTTAAGGGATCAGTCCCAAGAAACACATGGACTTGTACGTGGCTGGGAGGAGGTGGCTGCGGACCATGTCGTCCTTAGTGACCCAGAGGACTCCGGACCGAATGCCTCAGCAAACCTACGCTGCATGGCCTCCCTGATCCTGCAAAGCCTGCGTAAGGATCCTCGTATTCGTGGTATCAAGGAGAAGGACCAATACTGGCTGGCAACCCTCCTTGATCCACGTTACAAGGGTAAGGTTGCGGACCTTATCTTGCCATCGCAGAGGGAGCAGAGGATGAAACATCTTCGGGAGGCCTTGCAGAAAGGTCTGTGCAACGCGTTCCCAGAGACTGGGAGGTTACAAACTCCTGTTTCTGGACAACGTGTTGCTGAGGCTTCGGTCAGTCAAAGAAGGAGCGGTGGAGAAGGTGGCCGTCTGACCGATGCGTTCAGACAATTTTTTGGTCCGCAGCCCCAAGGTATGATCGGTTCCAGCAACCATCGCCAGCGTCTGTTTTACATGGTGCAGGAATACCTAGGGGCAAGATCAGACTTGGACACCTTTCCCACCGAAAATCCTCTGGGTTACTGGGTCTTGAGGATGGATCACTGGCCAGAGCTTGCACAGTATGCAATTGAGCTACTGGCCTGTCCTGCATCCAGCGTTCTTTTGGAACGCACATTCAGTGCTGCTGGAGGCGTGGTAACCGATCACAGGGTGCGTCTGTCCACTGACTCGGTCGATCGACTGACCTTCATAAAAATGAATGAGTCTTGGATCACCACCAGCTACCAAGCACCTGATGCTGATGTAACCGAATAATTTTTTTTGAAATCTCAGATCCCTTCAAAGACTGCCTATGCTGATGCTGAGTGACTATCCCTGAGTAATTATCCTCTTCCTCCTCAATCATCACGCTGATAGCTTGTAAGAACATTTTTGGTTCTGGGCGCCACCACCAGTGCCTAAGGCACAATTTTTCAGCCCCTGTTTAACAGGGGCGTGTAATTACAATTTTTGATGTAATACTTTGCAGCAGGGCTCGTTCCTGCATTCCAACTAGAGTGTCTGTGAGGGGTTGCAGTGTTGTGGCACCAGCACCAGTGCCTAAGGCCCATTTTTTCTGCCCCTGTTTAACAAGGGCGTGTAATTACAATTTTTGATGCAATACTTTGCAGCAGGGCTCGTTCCTGCATTCCAACTAGAGTGTCTGTGAGGGGTTGCAGTGTTGTGGCACCAGCACCAGTGCCTGAGGCCCAATTTTTCAGCCCTTGTTTAACAGGGGCGTGTAATTACAATTTTTGATGCAATACTTTGCAGCAGGGCTCGTTCCTGCATTCCAACTAGAGTGTCTGTGAGGGGTTGCAGTGTTGTGGCACCAGCACCAGTGCCTAAGGCCTAATTTTTCAGCTCCTGTTCAACAGGGGCATGTAATTACAATTCTTGATCTAATATTTCACAGCAGAGCCCTGTGAGGGCTTACAGTGTTGTGGCCACAGCAACACCTAAGGCCCAAATTTCTGCTGAGTATATAGGGCAGGACCCTACTTTCAAACAACTAACTTACAAACGACTCCTACTTGCAAACGGAAAGAGACAACAGGAAGTGAGATGAAATCTACCCCTAGGAAGGGAAATTCTCTCCTGTAAGAGTTAATATGGGAAAAACATTTCTCCTTTCCACTGATGCTTTCCAATCCATTGGGACAAAAAGTGAGGTGAAATCTTCTGAAGAGGAGGAAAGACAGCAAAACAAATGTCACAGGGGTGATAACCCTTCCCTATGTTTTCCAAAAAGCTTAAAAAAGATTTTTTGGCTGGAGCTAAACACATTAAAAATGTACCCGTTCAAAATTACAAAGAGATTCTACTTAACAACAAACCTACAGCCTGTATACTGCTGTTCAGAGTATATAGGGCCTGGTGGCCCCACACCTTTCCTTATTTAAATTTGGGTGCAGGGTTCCCCTTAATATCCATACAAGACCCAAAGGGCCTGGTAATGGACTGGGGGGTACCCATGCTGTTTGTCTCACTGATTTTCATCCATATTGCCAGGACCCGACATTACATTAAACCCTCAAGCAGTTTTAAATGAGATTTTTTCCTTTAAAAATGACATTTGGTGCAGGGACTGTTCTAAACACGGGAAACACACGTCACTTTACAGGCATACTATAGACACCCCTCAGGTACGATATTTAAAGGAATATTTCACTTTTTTTTTTTTTTACTTTAAGCATCATTAAAATCACTGTTCCCGAAAAAACGGCCGTTTTTAAAAGTTTTTTTTGCATTGATACATGTCCCCTGGGGTAGGACCCGGGTCCCCAAACCCTTTTTAGGACAATACCATGCAAATTAGCCTTTAAAATGAGCACTTTTGATTTCGAACGTTCGAGTCCCATAGACGTCAATGGGCTTCTAACGTTCGTGCGAACTTTCGGTCCGTTCGCAGGTTCTGGTGCGAACCGAACCGGGGGGTGTTCGGCTCATCCCTAATAAGGAGTGTTTAGTTATGGGATTATGAATTTTAAAGCGGTCTTTAGGATCAAGCCATAACAAGTTTGATATTAATAGAGGGTCATTTTCTGAAGGCTCTATAAATACCCATAATGGGATTTCCTGTTTTGCATGGTATTTGGACAGACTGGCCAAATGTGCTGCTCTGTAGTAGTTAGTAAAATTAGGGTATCCCAGGCCTCCTTTATTTTTGGGAAGATGTATTGTGTGTATAGGTATACGTGGTTTAGAAGAGCCCCATATAAACGAAGTTGCTCTTTTTGTACTATTCTCAAAAAATAGGAAGGAATTGGAATAGGGAGGACTCTGAATAGATAAAGCAATTTGGGTAGAATAGTCATTTTGATTGCATTAATCTTCCCTATCCAGGATAAAGGAAGTTGCGACCATTGTTTTATTAGATTTGTGATCTGTCTTAATATAGGAGGATAATTGGTTGAGAATAAGTCAGAATGAGATGCTGTTAAATGAATTCCAAGATATGGGATTGATTTTTCTGCCCATGTGAATGGGAGTGCAGCCCTAGCCGGGATCAATTCCATGTTTGTGAGCGAAATATTAAGCACTAGGCATTTCTTAGGATTAATCATAAGGCCGGATAGGGCTGCAAATCCATCAAGAGCTGGTATTAAGTTAGGACCAGAGACCTGTGGTGATGATAGAAAAAGTAATATATCGTCTGCAAATATACATAATTTGTGTGTAATACCTCCTACTTCAATGCCAGTTATAGTTTGGTTTGTTCTGATGTATTGGGCCATGGGTTTGAGTATAAGGGCAAATAATAAGGGAGATAATGGACAACCCTGTCAGGTACCTCTTTCGATATTAAAGGCATCAGATTTGTATCCAGCATATTTTATATAGGCTTTGGGTTTATTATATAATGCTTTGATCCATGTTAAAAAGTGGGGTCCAAAACCCCATTTTTGTAATGAATATTGCATATATTGCCAGGATACTGTATCAAATGCCCTCTTAATATCGAGAGATAGAAAACATAAAGGGATTTTCCGTTTTTTAGCAATATGTGCCAATAACACTGCCCTGCGTATATTATCGCCTGCCTGTCTATTTGGCATGAAGCCTACTTGATCTCTATGTATTAATTTTCCTATAATGCTATTGAGGCGTTTTGCTATTATTTTTGCTAATAATTTAATATCAAGGTTTAACAGAGAGATAGGCCGATAATTCACACAGGAAGTATCATCAGAAAGGGGTTTTGGGATCATACAAACAATTGCCATTAATGTTTCTTGCCGAAAATAATGTCCTTCTAGAAGTTTGTTAAAAGTTTCAGTGAGAATGGGAGAGAGTATTTCTGAGAATGTTTTATAGTATAAAGCCGAGTAGCCGTCTGGGCCTGGTCTTTTGTTAAGTTTTAGGTCTTTTATGGCGTTAGCAACTTCATCTATAGTTATAGGCTCATCCAAACTGCTTTTTTGATTCTGAGACAACTCAGGTAAGGTTATTTTTGAGAAGAAGGATTCTGCCTCTGTAGGATTAAATTCATTGTTTGTCTTGTATAAAGTTGCGAGGTGTGAGTGAAATTTATGGACTATTTTAACTGGATTACAAGTATAAACATTTTTTGATAATTTCAGACGTATTGGTTTGAAAGATTTGTTAGTTGAATTTAATGCCCGTGCCAAATATGTGCCTGGTTTGTTTGTATTCATGTAGAAATTGTGTTTGGAGCGTTTGAGGGATTTATCAACTGACTCAGTGAGAAATAGATTGTATTCCAATCTAGATTTTTCCAGATGAGATTTTGTACTCTGAGATGGATTATCTTGGAATGATATGTAGGCTGCATTAAAATTGAGTTCTAGTTTTTTTGCTAGATTTTTGCGTTCCCATTTAAATAGTGCCATTTGTCTTTGTATTGCACCACGCAAGACAGGCTTATGAGCTTCCCACAGTGTTATTGGGGAAATGTCTGTTGTATTATTAATTGTTATGTATTCCTTTAAAGCTTGTTCAATGGCCATCTGGTGTAGTAGGTGTTTGAGCATTATGTCCGGTAAGTACCACATTGGGTCATGCGCTTTTGGTATGGCTGAGGCTATAGTAGTGTATACTGCATTATGGTCAGACCACGGAATCGGAATTATATCTGATGCAATAATTTCTGGTATCATTCCTATTGTTAGAAAAATATGATCTATTCTGGTGAAGGTTTGATGAGGGTGCGAGAAATAAGTGAATTTCTTTTTCATTGGGTTACTTTCTCTCCACGAATCTACCAGATTGTATTTGGAAAGAAGTTGAGGAAAAGGTAATCTAGTGGTTATTTTAGATGGTTTAAAAGGTGATTTATCTAGAAATGGGAGGAGGACCTGGTTCGAATCCCCGCTCATTATCACTGTTCCTATTTTGTGTGTATTAATCACTTGTAATATATGTGAGAGGAATGGTGTAGGTTGTTAGGAGCGTAGTAGGAAATCACCGTGATTGCTGTATCCATTATATAACCCATGAGTATCAGGTATCTACCTTCTGGGTCTTTAATTTCTGATGCTAAGGTGAATGGTGTGGATCGGTGAAATGCAATTAGAGTACCCCTTTTTTTGGTACAGGCAGAAGCCGTGTAAATTTGTTGATAAAAAGGAGAAATATATTTTGGAGTAGAATCTTTGGTGAAGTGTGTTTCTTGGAGGCATACTATGTGAGCCTTCTTGTTATGGAAAGTATGGAAGGCTTTGGTCCTTTTTTGAGGGACATTTATTCCCTGAACATTCAGGGAAAGTACATTCAGTGGTGCCATGGTAACAGATCAAATAGTTTTGACTTACTTTTTGTTATGCAGAGCTGACTGCACAGATCAACCTGTGTGGACTGAAGAGATGAAAAGATAGGAAAGAAACCAGTGAATTCTGGAGTAAAGAGTAAACAAAAAACATATGAGATTAGATGATACATTGTATAAATTATTTTTTGTAAGTAATCACAATTTACCCGTGAAAGAGAATAAATATCTCTCTAAGGGGAATAAGTGCCTTCGTCACACTCCCACATAATATGGTTGGGAGAATGAGGAGGGCTAATGGGGGTACACGGATCTTCCGCTTACAGGAGAGAAGTGCTATGTCAAAAGACATCAAAATGATGATTCATTAATTGGCGTGCAGAATATAGTTTTTGTTGAAATTATTTATTCCAGGGTGGTTGTATATGGTTAGTTTTGCCCTAGGCTAAATAATTCAGTTAGAAAGGTACTGTTAATAACTTTGGTACTGATGAAGATAGTTTGAATTATTTTGGGATTTTAACCCTTTTAGAGTAAACAATTACATATTTTATTTATATGTAACTGTTTAGATATGTTAACTCATAAAATTGAGGTTGTATTGCTTCAGATTAGAATAAACAAAAACATAGTTCTAGGAACTAGTTAGGTAATAATATATTTGTTTTAAGAAAAGAAAGAAAAAGCTTCCATTACTTCTGGATTATTGAACATATTTGTCCTAAAAAGTAATAAATCTATTGTTATTACCTGAAAATATATAACTGAACAAGAATTTCCTTGTTTATATATTCCAAGGCTATATGAATCAGAAGTAATAAGAAATATAACTGGAATGTAACATGATCCCACACAGTGTGTGACTATCAGAATGCAGTTACATTCAGTTATAAATACAGGTTTTTTATAGAGAACCATCTCTTAGTATAATAAATGAAGAGATATCAGGAAATAGGATGTCAGTCCATTGAATCTTCTTGGTCCATGGATGATGTGGCATAACGGCCTCTTTTGTGAGAATGATGATTCCCATTTTGTTCTGATATTTTCTGGGTGCTGCCTGAAGGTGAAGATGATGATGCCATTCTTCTGCGTGTGGGAGAGTTGCTGCTTGTGGGTTCTGTCAGATTTAATTTTAAAAGGGTTTGTTGTAGTTCATCTGCTGATCTGCTTCTGTAAATTGTACCTTGGTAGTTAAATCTGACTGAAAAGGGGAAACCCCATTGATACATAATGTTGTGGCGTTGCAGTTCCATTAGTTGGGGTTTCATGGATCGTCTTTTAGTAATAGTAAGTTGGGATAGGTCAGCAAAAATTTGATAATTGTGTCCTTGAAAATTAAGTTCCTTTTTTTCTCTTGCAGCAATTAGTATTTGTTCTTTTGTTCTGTAATAATGAAATTTTGTGATTATATCACGTGGGGGTCCATCTTTCTTTTTGGCTGTGAGGGCTCTGTGTACTCTGTCCAGTTCTAAACGTTCAATAGGGATATCTGGCTTTAGTTCTTGTAATAGAGCAGTAATAGTAGATTGCAGGTCTGTCACAGTTTCAGGTATTCCCCTTATGCGCAAGTTTGAACGTCTGGCTCTATTTTCGTAATCTTCGAGCTTAGTTTGAAGTATTAAATTCTCTTCTTTTAATTGTTCCAATTCTGTTATATTTTCTTGGGTTGTAATTTCAATTTCATTCATTTTTATTTCTAAGGCTGCGGTGCGGTTTCCCAGCTCTCTTATTTCTTTGGTTAGGCTGTTTGTTATTTGGTCTGAGGTTTGTTTTAAAGCCTTATGAAGCATCTTTTCAAATTGTAATAATATTACTGGGGATGTTGAGGAGGCTTGTGGAGAAGTTTGTGAGAGGATTTGTTCTGTATCTGACTCAAATGGAGAGTCTTGCTGTGACATTTTCTGTCTGTGAGAGCCCTGATGCTGTATATTGTGAGTTGACTGGAGCTGCTTTAGTTGCAGTGAGTGCCTGTGAGCTCTTTGTGAGGTGATTTTTATTTTTGCCACGGCTTCCTCCCAGTACCATTTTTCCTGCCCAAACTTTCACAGTTTGTTCCCTGGGGCAAAAAGGTTCAAATGGATACCTTTTGAGCCTGCAGGCTCCGCTTTGTCCTTCTCTTCGCTCCTCAGCGGTGTGGAGCTCTAACAATGCATGTCTGCTCTGCTAGACTCCGCGCATGCACCTCCCGAGTATGTTTTTTTTAATCGGCCTTATTTCTCTACCCCATATTTTTATCATATTCCGAAAATACACAAGAGTATCCAAAATCCACCAGGTCGACCCATAGTTAAGGCTATGGATAGCATCACTAGTTCCTTTTCTCAATATATAGATCAGTTTTTACAGCCACTCGCAACCAGTCTCCCCTCTTACATTCGTGATGTATTCCATCTTATGCAACAGTTGGAACACTACACATGGGAGCCCACTTATTCCTGGGCCTCCTTGGATGTAAGCTCGCTGTATACCTCAATTCCACATCACATAGGCCTCAGAGCTATTGCTAGCTTCCTTTCCTCTGATCCCATGCTAAATCCAGGTAAGGCAGAGTTCATTCTAGAGGCCACAGAATTCTGCCTGACCCATAACTATTTTGAGTTTGATGATGATTTCTATCTCCAAACAAAGGGCACAGCTATGGGTGCTAACTTCGCACCCAGTTACGCTAATTTAACCATGGGGTACTGGGAGGCTAATCACATCTGGCTCAATAATCCCTTTACCTCCCATATAGTTTTTTATGGGAGGTATATTGACGATATTATCGTCATTTGGGATGGCCCAGAGCCCCTTTTCTCAGACTTTATCACACATTGCAACAACAATGAGTATGGCCTCACTTTCACTTCAGAACATGATCCGTTTCAACTTGCATTTCTAGATCTTTTACTTTTCCACCAAGATGGCAAAATATTGGCCAAAAACTACACTAAGGCAACAGCCGGCAATTCTTTTTTGCACCATCAGAGCTGCCACCATCTGAGATGGATTGCAAACATCCCTAAGAGCCAGTTTTGCCGCTTACGCAGAAATTGCACTAGACAATCGGACTACATCACGGAAGGGTCCCTCTTAAAACAAAAGTTTTTCTATCTATACTAGTATTCTCATTTGCACATCTCATTCACATTCCTATTTTTTCTTACAGACCACATTAACAGAAAACAATATATATATAAACCTTTCTTCTCATATATACATATAGCGCTGTTTTATTAAGATCTGTCACAGCAGAGACACGAACACTACTCCATCTACTTCCTTATCAGACACGTCAGCACGTAACCGCAGTACATAGCTTTGTGCCTGAGTCTGACAGATGTTTTTTTCCTCCAATCAATGCCCCTCATAGACTACATAAGTTTTGACCAATCACAGGTCACGTTAGGCCTGAGGAAGGAGCGTAGCTCCGCAAACGCGTCACCTATCTGCCTATCCCTGCACGGACCCGGAAGTGACCTTGTTCCCCTGATCACAAACAGTGCGTTCCAGCGGCAGGATACACCGAGCATCCAGCAGCGCAGCCTGTCGTATGAAGCAGAACGCCACTACACGATGTGATTGGACACTACTCCTGGGACACCTGGCACCACCTATCTATTTTCCACATGCCTGTTTACATGTACCCTTGTGAGTACCCGATTTTAAAGATGTATTAAATTTGTTTTTAAATACTGCACTTAGAGTGGCGCCCTTGTTGTTCTTTTTCTTAAGAAATAGAATATCAGTATGTTTTGCAGTAAGAATTTGTACAAGGAAAGTAGAAGTAATAGTCTGCAGAAGAGTTATTCAAATGAAAGAGACTGGGGTGCAAGGAGTGTATCCAGTTTTTGCAAGGCCACGGCCACTGAATAACTACATACAATCTGCAATGTGTTAAATGCTATGGGCATCTCATATCATCCTTTTCCCAGTTCAAGTTGTATCCCACAATAAATATGACAAAACCGTGAAACTGACTGTTCATTTTCTTAATTTATCATGAGGAGGATGGCAACAGGGCGATTGGCGGATTGCTAAGTAACCATATCAGCAGCCCTTACGGGGGTACCGCTACAGTAACATAGTTGGTAGTGTTGAATAAAGACAACAGTGCATCCCGTTCCAGTTATTGTCTTAGTTATCTCCTTCTTTTACATTCTATATCTTTCCTTACTTTTCCTGAATCATTTCTTTCCCTCTCCCCTCTCACTCTTTTCTGCTTTTTCTTAAAACCCAGGTCATTGGTCGGAGATTACACAGCACCAATAATACTAATACAGAGAACACATGAAATTGAGTTTAGTGCTATTCTCTCTCAATCCTGAAATGGAGAAAAATACCAAACATAGCAATTAGTACATTTAACCTGTTCTGTTGTGCCTTGAATAATTTTGATGAATGTGATCCTGTGTAGTCAGGTGTAGGGAAACAAGTGAATAGGAGATTAAGGTTACAGGGAAGGTTCATGGTAATGTAGCTAGGAGCTGGCTAATATTACCTGCATTTTCAGGAAACACTCATAGAATTGCTATGGTGAGGCTGTTCCCTCCTAGTGCTCAGCTCAGACTCTACCTTCAGGATGTGATGACGCAGAGTGACTGAGATCCAGGAGAGGAACGAAGCATCTTGAGACATGTAGTCTATGGGGCCAAGTTGTACATTCAGTCGAACTGCTATGGAATACAAATTCCACCCGGCTGGAGAGTAGAATGAGATGCTGGGAAAGGTGATATAAAGCCTGTGTGGGGGAGGGATTACTCTCTTGGGACCACGGCCTGGATCTGCAAAGAATGACTCTGCATTAGATTGTGCTGTGGCCGAATTGCGGCCTCTGCAACCAGGAGAAAGAGAGTCATCATGAGAGGGTGCTGGAGCATCCACTTCCAGCCTCTTTTGGTCATTTAGTGGCAGCCTGGAGGCTGCTCTCATCACATCCATGCCAGATCCAGCTGGGCTGCAACATGGTGCAACACGAGGCCAAGTGCCATCCCTTGAGGCAGACCATGCAGGAGATTGCTGTGGAGCCTTCTTGCCACTCTTCAATACCAAAGGTCCCTGGGATTGGTGAGCGGGCACTTGCCCATCTTCCTAAAACAAAGGACACTGCATGCAGACACCATAGTCAGTCTTGTTTCACTGACCTAACTTGTAGGAGAACTTGTGCTACACCTACTCTTTACTGAGCAGCAACAGTGTTCATTCTGCCAGGACACCACAAGTTTACATTACCCTGCTTGTCAGGACACTTTAAGCACTTCACTAAAGAGCTTGATGAAGACGCAAGACCTTCTTTTCTTCTAAAAGACTACAACATACCCCCCCACAAGGGATAAATGCCATTGGTGCTATAAGGGCCCATACTTCCACAGAGAACTTTATGCACTAAAGGAGCAGGTTCTCGGGATACGCACACGTCAGCATCTCTCTGCTTGAGTTAGTTCCGGTTTCTAGCAGGCGGGCGGTGGAATGCACGCCACACCACGCTGCCCACCAGCTGTGAGCCGGCTATTGGAGCGCTGTTAGCTCCTGTGTTTATAACTGTTTTTAACTATTTTTACCATACTCTTATGGATTTTTATTAATAAACTCAATTTTTTTGGATTCACGCTATGAAGTTTTTTCTTTCCTTACGGATGTTTATTATTGGGGATACTACAATATCAGAGAAGGATAAAACACCCCCGGACGGAGGATCGCTTCCTGGATTCACCATCGCAGGATTTTCTACATATGTCTTTTACCCCTGCAGGGGTTAGGCAGTCCGGTGAGTGTAAGCACGAGTGAGGGTGCAGTGAAGAACGGGGGAAGACACCAGTTAATGCTGAGACCACGTTTTCTTCACCAGAAGGATACACTTTAGCACTTTGACTTTGATTTTGGACACTTACTGATTTTTTATAGATTTTTTGTTTTTTTCTACACACATTTTTTTCACTTTTCATAATTTGTTTTTTGGACTTTTTATGCACACATGCTGGAGATTTTTTATTGCTAAAACTGTTTGTTTTTTATTGCCATAACTGTTTGTATTTTGGATTTCCTGTTTTTTTGCCTTTTTCATTTTTTCAACCTTTGGGCACATTCCTATATACATCTAGGTATTTGGTATATATTGAGATATTGGCACATATACATATATTTTAGGAGCACGTTGCACTTTATTATATTACATTTACTGGGTGTGTTGTTTGCACTTTGATATACCTCAGCCCCCGCAACACATTGGTTACAGGTATAATATTAATAGCTTTATTCTATTTCATTTTCTTTTTACACGTATGTTTTTTGCACTTGTATGAATCACCATTAATGCACATATAGCCGGACAGCGCCAATTCCCCTGTTTAAAGCATTTTGTATATTGGATTTCACCTAGGTGATTTTCATTTTTAGGGGGGCAGCAGTCCTTTCTTGTCCCTATCCTCCTAAGCGCGGAATTACCGTCATCCATTTAATCAAATCAAGTAACACGGGAGCAGGGGGTGGGGCCGTGTCCCGCTGTCTGTGAATGGATGCAGCATCCATTGACACAGACTGACATGTCAATGAATGCAGCAGAGCGAGCCCACACGGTTGCCCACAGGGAAAGCAGATTTCCGTGGGGGCACCCGATGAAGAGGAGGGCCCTGGAGTGCCAGCGGGGCACTCCAGAAGAAGAGGATCAGGGCTGATCTGTGCAAAGCGATTTCACAGAACAGGTAAGTATAAGCATGTTTGTTATTTTAAAAAAAAGAAAAGTAGAATTTTAAAAACAGATTTTGTAAAAAAAAAAAAAAAAAAAAAAAAAGTTATTGTTTCTTCCACGGGACAAGGTGTGTAAACCAGGCCTAAGAGTATATTACTGGTAGGGTCTTGGACACTTAACAAGTTTGGGCCTGGCAAAACCAACCTAAAACCCACTGATTAGTTTGATTGTCATTTTTTAGAAAAGCAACATTTTACTTTTTATTGTACTTTTTTTAAATCTCTTCAGTGGAATTTGAACAAAGGTTTACTGGTCTGCCCAAAGTATATGCTAAAAGGTGTCATAGAACTATAAACAAAACGATAGCACCGATAAATAAGTCAGCACACTAAAATTCAAAGTTAGATGAATATATTATAGTATACAGATAGCAACAATGTAGTACATAGAAAATACAGACAGCGTATGTATATTTTTGGATGTGCCCCCAAATTAGTCTAGCCATGCTTTACAAAAAGTGCAGCCTATAGCTATGAGCAAACAATAGTCATATATAAGGAAGGGGGTAAAGATTCAATATAAAAAGGAAAATATAATGAATTGAAGGACTAACCATATAGAGCAGACAAATGGTACTAGTAGAGGTGAAACAGACAATCCCCTTTCTCAAGTCAAGTCCCACCTCCTGGTCAGTCCAACACATTAAGGAACCTTTTTTGGCACAAGTAATCACTTTTAGAAAAACAACCCAAGAATTTAGTAATATTGCTAAATTACTGATTTGCAATAATTAGGAAACAATCCATTAGAAAGCTGATCATAGCCATAAAATATGTATATGACAGTTGCTCTTTATTAATGGTCTGGTCAAGCTTTAACTACATTGACTGTATATGGCGGTGGCTGCGGTGGTGGTTGAGCATATGTGGTGGTTACAGGATAGGGAACGGGAACGGCACCAGGATTCATGGTAAGGACGCCATCATTCTGTAACACGAACACCTTCAAAAGATAAAAGTACAATAAGATAAAGGATAATATTTTTGAGGAGGAAGACAAAATATTATGACCAAGGTTCATGGTATTCATGGTTCATGGTATATACCCAAAGAGGGTATGAGGACAAATTTCTGAGAAATGCAAATCATAGAAGGAAAGCTATTAGAAACTTCATCGTGTTTGTAAATCTTTATTGTGGATTATGTTCATGTCTGTTTGTTACATTACTAGGTATTTAGAACAATCTTCTAGGTAAAAAGAAATCTCTGGCATTGGTTCCAGGAAGATCTGCAGCGGCGTAACTAGAACCTTCAGGGCTCCGGTGCAAAAAAACATGAAGGGCCCCCCTAAACCCACTAGTCCTGAGACACTTCCCTCAGAGCCCGCGCCCCTTTACTCCCATCGTCGGGCCCTTTATTATGACCCCGCAGTCTTACCCTTTCACATTTTCTTCAGCCGCCCCCTTACTGCCACCTTGGAGCACCCCACGGTGGCGAAGCGCCAGGGCCCAGTCGACCTTTGAGACCCTGGTAGTTCTGCCATGGGGTGAAATACTCTGCAGTGTCATGGAATGGGTGCAATGCTCTGCAGTATATTATGTGATAGTTGTAATGCTGTGCGGTGTATCATGGGATGGGTGGCATGCTCTGCAGTGTCAGGAGAGGGGTGAAATGCTCTGCAGTGTATCATGGGATAGTTGTAATGCTCTGCAGTGTATTATGGGATGGGTGGAATGCTCTGCAGTGTATTAGGATATGGGTGGAATGCTCTGCAGTGTCAGGGGTTGGGTGGAATGCTCTGCAGAGTGCAATGTGATTGGTAGAATGCTTTGCAGTGTGTCATGGGATAGGTGAAATGCTCTGCAGGGTGTTATGTGATAGGTGGAATGCTCTGTACACATATACACACACATACAAACAGATATAAAAACACACACTCACACAATCACACAATAGTTACATAGTAGGCGAGGTTGAAAAATGACACGTTCATCAAGTCCAACCTATGTGTGTGATTATATGTCAGTATTACATTGTATATCCCTGCATGTTATGGTCGTTCAGGTGCTTATCTAATAGTTTTTTTAAATTATCGATGCTCCCCGCTGAAACCACTGCCTGTGGAAGGGAATTCCACATCCTTACCACTCTTATGCCCCGTACACACGGTCGGATTTTCCGACGGAAAATGTGTGATAGGACCTTGTTGTCGGAAATTCTGACCGTGTGTAGGCTCCATCACACATTTTGCATCGGATTTTCCGACACACAAAGTTTGAGAGCAGGCTATAAAATTTTCCGACAACAAAATCCGTTGTCGGAAATTCCGATCGTGTGTACACAAATCCGACGGACAAAGTGCCACGCATGTTCAGAATAAATAAAGAGATGAAAGCTATTGGCCACTGCCCCGTTTATAGTCCCGACGTACATGTTTTACGTCACCGCGTTCAGAATGATCGGATTTTCCGACAACTTTGTGTGACCGTGTGTATGCAAGACAAGTTTGAGTCAACATCCGTCGGAAAAAAATCCTAGGATTTTGTTGTCGGAATGTCCGAACAAAGTCCGACCGTGTCTACGGGGCATTACAGTAAAGAACCCTCTACGTAGTTTAAGGTTAAACTGCTTTTCTTCTAATTTTAGTGAATGGCCACGTGTCCTATTAAATTCCCTTTCGTAGAAAAGTTTTATCCCTATTGTGGGGTCCCCAGTACGGTATTTGTACATTGAAATCATATCCCCTCTCAAGCGTCTCTTCTCCAGCGAGAACAAGTTCAGTGCTCGCAACCTTTCTTCACAACTGAGGTCCTCCAGTCCCTTTATTAGCTTTGTTGCCCTTCTCTGGACTCTCTCCAGTTCCAGCACATCCTTCCTGAGGACTGGTGCCCAGAACTGGGCGGCATACTCCAGGTGGGGCCGGACCAGAGTCTTGTAGAGTGGGAGAATTATCATTTTATCTCTGGAGTTAATCCCCTTTTTAATGCATGCCAATATTTTGTTTTCTTTTCTTGCAGCAGCTTGGCATTGCATGCCATTGCTGAGCCTGTCATCTACTAGGACCCCCAGGTCCTTTTCCATCCTAGATTCCCCCAGAGGTTCTCCCCCTAGTGAGTAGATTGCATTTATATTTTTACCACCCAAATTCATTATTTTACATTTTTTTACATTAAACCTCATTTGCCATGTAGTTGCCCACCCCATTAATTTGTTGAAATCTTCTTGCAAGGTTTCCACATCCTGTGGAGAAGTTATTGCCCTACTTAGCTTAGTATCGTCCGCAAATATAGAGATTGAGCTGTTTATCCCTTCCGCCAGGTCGTTTATGAATAAATTAAATAGGACTGGTTCCAGGACAGAACCCTGGGGAACCCCACTACCCACCCCTCACCATTCTGAGTACTCTTTTATCACTACCCTCTGAACTCGCCCCTGTAACCACTTTTCAATCCATGTACTCACTCTATGGTCCATGCCAACGGACCTTTACTTTGTACAGTAAAGGTTTATGGGGAACTGTATCAAATGCTTTTGAAAAATCCAGATACACCACGTCTACGGGCCTTCTTTTATCTAGATGGCAACTCACCTCCTCATAGAAGGTTAATGGACTGGTTTGGCAAGAACGATTCTTCATGAATCCATGCTGATTACTGCTAATGATACCGTTGTCATTACTAAAATTTTGTATATAGTCCCTTATCATCCCCTCCAAGAGCTTGCATACAATTGATGTTAGACTAACTGGTCTGTAATTCCCAGTGATGTATCTTGGCCCTTTTTTAAATATTGGCGCTACATTGGCTTTTCTCCAATCACCTGGTACCATTCCAGTCAGTAGACTGTCAGTAAAAATTAAGAACAATGGTCTGGCAATTACTTGACAGAGTTCCTTAAGGACCCTCGGGGTGCAAGCCATCTGGTCCTGGTGACATATTAATGTTAAGTTTTTCAAATCTATTTCTAATTCTGTCCTCTGTTAGCCATGAGGGTGCTTCCTGTGACATGTCAGGAGGATAAACATTGCAGTTTTGGTTACTGAAGCCCCCCGTTTCCCTCGTGAAGACTGAGGAGAAGAATAAATTCAATACCTTCGCCATCTCTCCATCCTTAGTAACCAGATTCCCTTCATCATTCTTTATGGGACCAATATGATCTGACCTCCCTTTTTTTCCTATTTATGTACTTAAAGAATTTCTTGGGATTTTTTATACCCCCCTCCACTATGTGCCTTTCGTGTTCTATCTTAGCCACCCTGAATGCACCCTTACATTTCTTGTTGCATTCTTTGAAATGCTGGAATGTTGATCTCTCAGTCTTTTATTTTTTTAAGGCCTTCTCCTTTGCTTTTATATGCATTTTTACGTTGGAGTTAAGACATCCAGGACTTTTATTAGCTCTTTTAAATTTATTTCCCATTGGGATGCACTGGCTAATGTCCTTATTTAATATGCTCTTAAAGCATACCCATTTTTCCTCCGTGTTCTTTGTTCCTAAAAATCACAATCACAAAAAAAACAATCACTCACACACTTACACAATCACACTTAAACACAATCACACAAACACATGCCGATTCCCCTGCTCATCCAGCCAGCCACTGCTGCCACCGGTCACACAGGCAGCGGCACTGACACACAGAACTACAGCAGCTGCCGGGGATTTCCCCCCTCCCTCTCTTCTCTGTGCTGCTATGCCGGTGTGGGTGGCGCAGCAAGGACAGCTGACTGTTCTGCTCCTTTCCCCTGTTTCCTCATTGGCAGGGAGAATGAACCAATTACAGAGGAGCTGGAGAGGATCACCGTGGGATATGTAGTCCTAAAGAAGCACGGCCCTACAACACTGAATGGACAGTGGACTGCAGCCCCCAGCATGCAGGGGGGGGCTGGACCATGGGGTGACCAGAGGAGACCATAAGGCGGCTGATGAGAAGAAGCTGATGCCCTTGGTCAGTGACTTGGTGAGGAGATCTGAGAGCCTCTCTCTATGAGCCACACGGGCCTCCCAAAGCAGGGGCGGGGTCGCCATTGCAACCCCTGCAACCCCCCTAGCTACGCCACTGAAGATCCAGTTACTGTTTATCTAAACAATTTTTTGGTGCTGGAACCTTAGGTGGATGTTAGTTGCTACAAATGATTGGTTTTATCAAAATTATACTGTTACTGTCATAACGGGGCATCTAGGAGATATGTGGGCTGCTTTTGTACACTGAAGACCCTTCCACTTTGGGATGTAATGTAATAGTTGGATCATGAGCTGCAACATGTACCAGCTGCTGAAGAGGACTGAGTCTCTTTAATAAACAACATTTTTAGATTTTATCTGCAGTCATTCTTTTATGTCCTGATGAAGGGAGCACAACGAGGCCCCTAAAATGTGTTGGCTATTAAGTTTACTACATGCTTGGAATAAACCTCTTTTATGGATTTCAACATTTTGTGCCAATCTTCTGATCCATTTAGTACATATCTGAACTTGTGATGTCTTTATCTTACCATCTATTACATATATATCCACACTTAATAGGGGATCAATTAGTCTAAAGCCACTTTTGTAGCAATCACCAATTATGCTGCCGAACTAAGGGCACCTATAAGCATGGGGCTTTTTCAACTTGCAAATAGGTATACGCTGACAAATGGATTGATGTATTTAATGGAAAAACTTTGACTGCTAGACATTTTGCTAATTGCAACACACAGGGAGTTATTTATCTCCTCCTTCATGGTTTGCGAAGGCCATTTTGGCAGAAAACAAAATGTCCATTTTAAGTGAGAATTTCAGACCATGTCCCAGACATATGTTAAGAAAATATCCAATCACCTTTAGCCCGCCATGCTTTATACAATCATATTGATAACATGGAATCCCCTTTTTCTGGGTTCTGGATGGAACCATAGGAGCAAAAGGTGTGAATTTGTTAAATATCTTTTGAGTTTGGAGAGCAGGTGGATCTATAAATTAAGGGCCCATAATTTTCTGGGCCTAAATAATTCAAATAATTTTGCCTGTATTTTGGATTCTTAGATTTGCCCCTGAAATTTTGAAATAAGGAGGGAGAGGGGTTATTTGTGGTTTTCCTTTTTGGTGGAAACATTGCCAATTGTTTTCAGTCATTTCTATATTGTTTTTTGTCTATTAGTACAATTCCAATGACTGTACCATGACAACTTAGTTGGCTTTCGTTTGGCCTTCTATTTGGTTTTCTTCCTTTTGTCTTGTATATATTATGGGGCCACATGTAGTGCATATGTCTTGACGTCAATGTGCGTTGCAGTGTTATGTGCATTGTGCCTTCACATGTGGCGCAAAGCTATGTTCATGACAACACCCCTTGTATGGCTTTATTTTAATCCACATGTACACATGCTTTTGAATCCGTTTGAGAAATTTGCCATACAAGCGTTGAAGCCAGCCATGCCAGCAACTAGCAGTATTGTTCTCCGCCACATCTACTTGCATATGCAAGGCTTATATTTCACCATTGTCCTCCATGGGACAAGAAATATGGAAGACCTTTTTTTGCAGAGAGTGGATAAACTCAAAGGAGACTTTTTGTTGGGGTGAAATATGAATGTCATCATGGCATACATTTTCTGAATCTTTTTGATCTTTCACATATTTGTAGTGGATTACTTGGTGACGTTTATACACAAGATTAATGCACATAAACAAGTTTATTCACATAATCCATGTTGTATGGGCTATGGAAGGATTGTATTAATGAGATTTTTGGTTGAATTGATGAATTCACAAAATACACAGTCCACAGCGACTTCCTCAGTTCCTCAACCCCTTCATCATTATGCGGTGTAGCACAGCCTGGACATTGGTGCATATACAATTTAAACAGCTGGGGCTGTATTTGCCCATTACAGCTTTTGGAGCTCAACTTTGACTGGTTTTCAGCATGTGTTCCAAACACTAAGGGAAGGTTATAGTCGCCAACAGTAATTGCATGTAGATGTAGCATTACCCCCTTAGGAGCCACTACGTATTGGGTCCCTCTATAGCCCACACAGCCAGGCAACATGTATTTTCTTACTTTCAGGCAGAGACAAGAAACAGTCCATGGACTTGGTTTTTAGTATTTATTAGGGATAGTAAACTTGGATAGGGATAAGGGATTATGGGATGCCCGACTTAACTCGAAGAACAAGAAAATGAGCAGGGTATTGCTGTTCCCTCTGTCCTTCTCAGCTCCCAGCCTGGAGGCAGAACCCCTCCACCCCGGAGTCTCCTCCCAGGCTAAACGGCACAGCTTCCTCACTCCATCTTCCACCTGACTCCCCTTACTGGGCAGGCTCCTCAATATTTATGGCAAACAAGATCAAAAGAATTCCCAGCTCAACTTACCAACCAGCCTGAAAACAACCAAATTATCCTGTCTAACAGTTTGCATTTAAAACAGGGATTTAGTTTGCACACATTTGCCACTTCATGGCACCTCAGTATTATCTGCAGTCCCAATTTGTGAGAGCCTCCATAGTAGAAGCACATGTATAAAAATTGATAGATAAAGGGCAGGTAAGCCTGGAGGGAACCCACCCCTACTTAAATGCACAGGGGCACATTGGATAGTCAGCATATAGCACAGGCTGGTTGTACTGTTAAAATACAGGTGAGGTGATGCACTGGACACCATTGCTGCCATTGTGCTATATGCTGGGTGTCCAGTTCGCTCCTGTGCCTTTAACACCTTCCCATATGGCCTATAGCAGATTGATGGCTGGCCGAGCCTTTCGTCCTTCTGAGTGGACATCGTATGATGTCCTGTCAGAAGGCGCTGGTAACAGTATGTAAAAAAAAAAAATTGCCATGCCTCTTACTAAAGACCTTGGACTGTCCATTTTCCAAAAAGGGGGCATTTGAGGGGACAATTGTACTTTTCTGGCATTTTCAGGCCTCAAGGAATTAGATAGGCCATCAATACATCAGGTTTGAATGATTTTCACCTATATACCATCGTTTCTGGACTTTCCTACAGAATAAATATTAAACACTGATTTGGGTTATTTTCACCAAGGAAATGTAGTAGAATACATTTTGACGTACATTTATGAAGAAAGGTTATTTATTTGCAAAATGTTATAACTGAAAAAAAATGTGTTTTTCTTTGTTTCTAAGTTTCTGGTCTTTTTTTGTTTATTTAGCAAAAAAATAAAAACCCAGTGATGATTAAATATCACCAAAAGAAAGTTCTGTGTGATAAAAATGATAACAATTCCTTATGGGTACAGTGTTGCATGACCGCGCAATTGTCATTCAAAGTGTGACAGCACTGAAAGCTGAAAATTGGCCTGGACAGGAAGGGGGTAAAAGTGCCCGGTATTGAAGTTGTTAAGGAGGGCCAGGCCCCTCTAGGCTTACCTGCCCTCTATCTATCCATTATTATACATGTGCTTCCACTATGGAGGCTCTCACAAATTTATAGAATTAGGACTGTGGATAATACTGGGGTACCTTGAAGTGGCTCTGCAGCTTAGGCATGTATTTGCAAATGTGTGCAAACTAAACCCCTGTTTTTAACGCAAACTGGTAGACAGGAGAATTCAGTTGGTTGCAGACTGGTTGGTAAGCTGGGAATTTTCTTTGGTTTTCCATGTGCTCCTTGCTGTGAAGTCCAGTTATAGGTGGGGGACAGTGGCCATTTGTTTGACCTCAATAATTATGAGCCTGTGTGACCTACCTGCCAAGCCTACAGCCTGTGGATTGGTCCAACTCCCATAAATATTCAGAAGTTTAAAAAAAAATCATATTCGAAAGAGTATGTAGAGTAAGGCCCCTTTTCACACTGGAGCGGTTTTAAGGCGGTATTGCGCTAAAAATACCGCCTGAAAACCGCCCCTAAACAGCCTCCGCTGTTTGTTCAGTGTGAAAGCCCGAGGGCTTTCACACTGAAGCGGTGTGCAGGCAGGGCGGTGAAAAAAGTCCTGCAAACCGCTTTTTTGGAGCGGGGAAATAGCGGTGTATTCACCGCTCCTTCACCGCTCCTGCCCATTGAAATCAATGGGACAGCGCGGCTATACCGCGGCAATACCGCGGCTATAGCCGCGCTGTACGAGGGATTTTAACCCTTTTTCGGCCGCCAGCGGGGGTTAAAACCGCACCGCTAGTGGCCGAATACCACAGCAAGAACGACGGTACAGCAGCGCTAAAAATAGCGCTGTTGTACCGCCGACGCCCCCACCACCCCAGTGTGAAAGGGGCCTAAGGGTTAAGATCACTGCCAGTTTTTTTTTTAACCATCTGTGTCTCAGGAGATTTTCCTTCACTTCCTATAGACTCAGTAGAAAATGAAAGAATATCATTCCAATGTCAGGGAAATCCTCTCTTAGAGAGCTGTCATGGGAGCAAATGTTATCATTGGAAAATTTCTCCTCTATTCCTGTTCTGGTAGCAACTCAAAATTTTGCTATAAAAACCTGGTATTGGTTGTAATCCCTCAGCACATTTAGATAAAAAAAAAAAGCTTAACCTCTGGTTACACTTTAAATACAGGTCCACCCTTACAGTGTAAGTATAGCCCAAACTCTTAAATGTTTTGAATAGAGTAGAGAAGCCTTAAAACCCTTGTCAGGTTATTTTTCTCTTATTGCATGGCCTAGTGGGGAGATTTCGCTCCACTTCCTGCAGATGCAATAGGAAGCAGTGGCGGCTGGTGGTGTATTTTTTAGGGGGGGGCGCCACACCCCCCCATTCTGTCGGGTCACCCACGCCTAGCACTTACCCCTTTTAGGTCACAGGCAGCACTTTTCCAGGCAGCGGGTGGCAGCTTCCTCTGCATCTCCTCCTTCCCTGCATTACGCCATGCATCTCCTCCCTCCTTTCCTCTGTGTGCCGTGCATCTCCTCCCTCCTCCTCCTAGGCGGCCAATCGTATCACCTCTAAGTTCGGGCCCTGAGGCCTCAGGACACGCTTTCTGATTGGCCGGGAGGAGAATCAGTATGACATTAGCAAATATTAATTCCCTATGGTCACACAACTGGGTGGGCTCGGAGCGCAGTTCTCTGTGCCCCGAGCCCACTCTTTTTTGAAACCTATTAGAGCCTCTGGCTCTAATCACGAGCTTAAAAAAAAAACCCATTGGAATCCATGCATTCGGCGCCCTGCATGTAGATTAGGGGGCCGGACGCATGGATGGGGGGAGGGCGGTGCCCCCGCATTATGGGCCGCCACTGATAGGAAGTAGGAGGAAATCTTTCCAAAGTGAGAAGAAATCCATTCTTAGGGCTCGTTTACACCTGTGTCAGTCTTTAAAGAGAGATCCGTAGTGGGTCCCTTTCAGAGTGATGCAGGTGCAACTGAAAGGCATTCAGTAGGGAACACTGTAACCTCCTGACTTCCGTTTTCTTTTCCTGACACCTGAATGCCTAGTGTTTGGCTTGTGGTTATGGTATGGCCCCAGTCAGGTAAATATGTCATTTTTGTTAGCAGTACTGTGATGGGGGATCCTTTTTGCCACAATGCAAACAGACCTCTGCCTCAAGTAGGGTGATGCCTAAACACAATCCTAGTTAAGGCCACAGGGGAGAGCTGGGACAATGATCTCAAAGCAAAGGGTTTCCCAAAGCTGGTGGGTGATAGACTTTGCTGGTCCCTTGACTTGACGTTCTTTTTACAGTAATCCCATACGTCTCTTACCTGGGTGACACTTTGTACTTTTGAGAGAGTCCGGCATTCAAAAACAGAGGTGGAAACGGTGACACAGAAGAGCAGCAAATTTATCACAAGTAGTAGAGAAATAGCAGCATAAGCACCATTCTGTAAAAAAAAATAAAAATAGTAAGTCAGCGAATGATTATAGGGAATCTTTTAGTTTAATATATGCAGTATATGTCTATTATACAGGATGCCGGGATATGTCCTGGATGTTAGGTTCGCTTTCCCTGTTATTTGGGTTTTGGTCCCTTTAGCCCTTTTACAGCCACAGCTGTTTTTATGTTTTTTTGTTTACATGTATAAAAAATGTTAGGCCTGAAGATTAGGTCTCTTTAATGAGAAATCAGGAGTCTAGAAGACCCCTAATATCTCACCTGTCCTCAAATAGACTATATAGTCTGTTTCTGTAACATGTAGGCACCGCCAAGGATCAGAAAGATCTGCAGAGTGAAGGAATGAAGAGAGAGTGGTAGTCCCTTTTCTGCAAATGTGGTAATAATAACTTAATTGTAATGCCTGTATAAGATTAGGCATTCTCTGGGGTAAGGTTGAAGTTTATCCATAAGGAACTTATGGAATCTTTTATGGTGTGTTTTGGGTGTATAGACATTGAATATGACTACTGTTTTCTTTCCCCAACAAAGCCACGTAGGCTAGTGGCGTAACGCGTAGGGTGAAGCCAAGAGGTGTCTGGAGCCTGATGCCGGAATTCTTCAGCTAAAAATGCTGGAAATGAGTCTGTGGCTCAGATAATACAAGTGAGTGTGTTTCCTTTTGTGGTTGGCATGTTTAATATTGGAGGCTTCCTCTCTTTCCTTTAAATTCTGTATGGAGATGATGCCTAACATTTAATCCCTTCCCATCTGGCCTACTGTAATGCCCTGTACACACGGTCGTTTGTTGTCGGAAGTTCCGATCGTGTGTGGGCTCCATCTGACTTTTTCTGTCGGAATTTCCGACACACAAAGTTTGAGAGCAGGCTATAAAATTTTCCGACAACAAAATCCGATCGGTTAAATTCCGATCGTGTGTACACAAATCCGACGCACAAAGTGCCACACATGACGAAAGCTATTGGCTACTGTCCCGTTTATAGTCCCGACGTACGTGTTTTACATCACCGCATTCAGAACGATCAGATTTTCCGACAACTTTGTGCGACCGTGTGTATGCAAGACAAGTTTGAGCCAACATCTGTCGGAAAAAATCCATGGATTTTGTTGTCGGAATGTCCGATCAATGTCCGATCGTGTTTACAGGCCGGATCCCTATTGTGGGGGGGGGGTATAAAAATAAGGGGGCGCTAATAGTTTCTGAGTGTGACAGTAAAATACCAGTGATCAATATTTCATGGTCATTATAAACAATACTGTACAAAATAAATCATATTAAATAGCAACATATAGTGAATATAATAAACTGTGCATCAGTAAACAGCCAGTATTGTGCTCATAGCAGATATATTAAACACCTTCCTGTAAATAAGTCAAACCACACCTTAGATAATAGTGTGAGACTATCTGATCTGCTACACTCACACTATTATCTAACGTGTGGTTTGACTTATTTACAGGAAGGTGTTTAATATATCTGCTATGAGCACAATACTGGCTGTTTACTGATGCACAGTTTATTATATTCACTATATGTAGCTATTTAATATGATTTATTTTGTACAGTATTGTTTATAATGACCATGAAATATTGATCACTGGTATTTTACTGTCACACTCGACTATTAGCGCCCCCTTATTTTTATACACCCCCCTTTCAAGCTCAAAGTCTGCTCACCAAGCACTTTGAGGGGAGCAGCTTTTTGGTATATTTTTTAAGTTTCACTCATAACGCAGAGTTCTTTCTTTTTACTTTTTTATATTTTTTAGGGATCCCTATTATCCTGGGAGGACATCATATGATGTCCTCCCATGATCACACCTCGTGTGTGCCCCACAGGCCATGCTCTGGCACGATCTGTCACCCGCTGTGTCCGGATGACAGATCAGTTTATCGGCCTGCTGCCAGTACCATGGGTTCGCTGTGGCCAATCACAGCAGATCACATTGTACACAATGAAAGGCTTTGATTCATGTGTACTATTGTGATGAGCTCCGTGATTGGTCACAGTGATCAACTGGTACAAGCAGGGCTAGTCACAGCCCATCTGTACCATGGGATTAGCTGTGGCCAATCACGGCTAATCACAATAGTAAACACTGAATTAATAGTTTTAATTCAGAAAAAATGCTTGATTTATAACTGTAAAATTCACAGTTATAAGCAATCATAGTTGTAAAAAAATCCTGATCACCTCCCCAGAGTAGTACAGTGTTACTATGGTAACACTAAATTGCTCTGGTCACTGTATTTATAAAAAGAAAAGAAAAGGAATGTAATAAAAAAAAAGAAAATATTTTAAAAAATTAAAAAAAAAATAATATTTTTTTTTTTTACTTATGCTGTCCCCAGTCAGTGTCCCTGATCATGGCCACACCAGTTTTATGATGATGCTGTACTGCACTGCTGACAGTAATAAAAATGTAAAAAATAAATTTCTTCATTATCCAAAAAATTGTGACAAAAAAAAATACAACTTCAAAAAAACTCCCCATGCATCTTATTAAATACCTTGAGTTATCTACATTCCAAAAAGGGGTCGTTTGGGGGATATTTGTACTTTCCTGGCATTTTCGGGCCTCAAGAAATGAGTCGGTACATCAGGATTGATCGATTTTCAGATATAGAGTCTATAAGCTATTGTATATACTGGATAACTTTCCTACAGGCTAAATAATATACACTGATTTGGGTTATTTTCACCAAAGATATGTAGCAGAATACAGCTTGGAAAAATGTCATAACAGAAACGAAGAAAAACTGCATTAAGATTTTATATTATTCGTATGATATCCAACCTTGCCCCTTTTTATAGTATATATGATATTATTTGAATCAGTATACATATTTTTAGTGATTAATGTATTAAAGAAATTAAACATATATAACTAGAATATCAAGTGTTTTATATAATGACCAGAATAAGACTTACAAGTTTCTCTTGGCATAGCCTCTGAGCTTCATAGTAATTATAATTGTACCCACTATTGCCATAGTAACCGTAACCGTAACTGTAGCACCGCAGGGTTGCCAAATCGGCAATATTTAGGATCACAGCTACCATACTGAAAATGGAGCTAATGATGTTCAGAGACAGAGAGCCTTTGATCTGTAAAGTGAAATCGGGAAGAATAAATCAATGATACAACAATACCATAAACAGTCCTATTTATAACATTTGCAAAGTGTTAAAGCGGTATTAAACCCGAAACCAAACATATAATATATCACAGTTTACCAATCATTAGATGTGGTGGCTGCATTTGTTTTCTTTTTTTTGTAATTTTCCCCCCTGTGTTTTCACCTGATGATCTAGCCAGGAACACACTTTTTATTTTAGAGAGCCTACACTCTGGATGAAGGAACAGAGACACCTTAGGACAGCAGCATTGTCAGTGTGGGAGGTCCCTGAGGATGAGCAGGTGCGGGAAAGGCATTGGGCGGAGAATAGAGCGTGACATCGAGCCGCCACGCCGGTCGGGTCAGTGGCAGCGTTTGATGGGTCTTGTGAGTGCTTAGTGCATATACTGCCCTCAGTGAGAGAAGAGGATTTAAAAGTTGCCAGACCCACTGAGTGGATTGATCCGGGGATCTCAGATTGAGCTCGTATTGCTGCTTCATTCTTTGGCAGCACGTTCATGCGATGAGTGGGTAGTCTCACTTTTGGTGGAAGAAAGTGCTCAAATTGTTGGTGTAAAGCTTTGGATGTTTGGTGAAGAAAGTTCACATACTAATGGATGGAACAATTGTTTATTTCCATCACTATTCATCATAGTGGACTTATTTATTATACTTATTTATAAATTAGGGCTGGGAAAATTAAAGATTAATTCCTCGATTAATCATTAATTTTTTTGATCGATCAAAAATCTTTTGATAGGTACTCACCTCTCCGCCGGCTTCCGGGTCTTCAGGGAGTTCCGTCGGAGATCCGGCGACGTCACCGGACTCCTCCCCCCTTCCCCAAGTGCCACCGTCTGCTAACGAAGGGAAGGGGGGAGGAGTTCTGTGACGTCGATGTCCATGAAATCATAAATTGAGGAAGACAGATCCTAACGATTTGATTGATCTCACTGGTCAAAGTATTCAGATAAACATCTATGTAAATCTTGGACTTGGCTATGAAAATCCACAAATCTGAGGGCTTTCCTGGCGGTAAGTCAGTTTGAAGATGAACTGACATTGATTGATTATCCAGCAATCAAGAAACATTTATGATGAGGGCACTTTATTTTCCAAAGAGCTGACACTTTGCTGTCTCAGCAGGTGATGGATGTCTCTGGCTCTCCATTGATGCACAATGGTGCTATTTAAATAGACTGTAGGGTGACACCGTAGCCCCGCCTCGCCTCGCTGAGGAAGTTCTGATTGAACGTAACGCGTACGGGGGAGGAGCTACGCATGACGTCAGCTAAAAGTAGTTGGATCTGTATGTGCATTATAATTAATCAAAATTAGTCGATTAATTGATTTAAAAAAATCAGTTAATCGAACATGAAAATTTTAATCAGTAACAGCCCTATTATAAACGATATTTGGTTATATTTACATATACACTCCCGGACCATTTTATTAGGAACACCTGTTCAATTGTTTGGTAACACAAATTGCTAATCAGCCAATCACATGGAAGCAACTCAATGCATTTTGGCATCTAGACATGGTGAAGTTCAAACTGAGGATCAGAATGGGGAATAAAAGGGATTTAAGTACTGTAACTTTGAAGGTGGTATGGTTGTTTGTGCCAGACGGGCTGGTCTTAGTATTTCAAAAACTGCTGATCTACTGGGATTTTCATACACACAACCATCTCTGGAGTTTACAGAGAATGGTCCGAAAAAGAGAAAATGTCCAGTGAGCGGCAGTTGTGTGGACGAGAATGCCTTTTTGATGTCAGAGCTTAGAGGAGAATGGGCAGACTGGTTCCAGATGATAGAAAGGCAACAGTAACTTAAATAACCACTCGTTACAACCAAGGTATGCAGAATACCATCTCTGAATGCGCAACACATCAAACCTTGAAGCAGATGGGCTACAGCAGCAGAAGACCACACCAGGTGCCACTCCTATCAGCTAAGAACAGGAAACTGAGGCTACAGTTTGTACAGGTTTAAATTCAGCTGCGACATTCAAATGGTAGGGTCAGAAAATGGCATTAACAACATAAAAGCATGGATCCATCCTGCCTTGCTTAATTGGTACTAAGGGGCCCAAGGTGTGCCAGGAAAATATCCCCCACACCATTACACCACCACCAGTCTGAACCATTTGTACATCATTTAACCACTTACGAACCGCCGCACGCCGATATACGTTCTAACTTTGAAGAGGAATATCATTGTTATGGCAGCAGCTAACTGCCATAACCCCAGTATCCTCTTCTTCGTCCGGCGGTCCACTTTCCGATTCACCGCGAGATCACTTTTATCGGTGGTGGGAGAGGGCCCCCCCGCTCCCGCCTTTATCCGGTGCCCTCCTTTTGACCCCAGATCTCATATTTAAGAGGTCCTGTCATGCTTTTTTTCTATTACAAGGGATGTTTACATCCCTTGTAATAGTAATAAAAATGACACATTTAAAAATAAAAAAAAACAGTGTAAAAAAATAAAATAAAAGGTAAAATAAATAAGAAAAAAAAATTTTTTAAACACGCCCCATCCTGCCGAGCTTGCATGCAAAAGTGATCGCATACGTGAGTAGCTTCCCCAGACACAGCTCCCTGTTGTCATTCAAGGTTTGATGCCGCAGTCCACCTTACTATTCCTTTCCAGCGCAGAGACACTAACTCCCTCTGGCAGCCACCATTGGTGCAATATCCAGTCTTACTACAGATACCCCCAACTTGTGTTCTGTGTTTTGGGGAAGTTTCGGATGTACGCCCTGCCAGCACGCTGCTCCATCACCTCAGCTCCCGGCAAAGATTGGTTGGCCCCGGCTCCATACTTATTATACCTCATTATAGTGAGTCCCTATATACTATTAGCACCTGCCCCTGATGAGTGTCATACACATGAAACGCGTCGGGCATTGTTTGGGATGCAGATACAAGCCCCCATTCAACCATCCACCTTGGGCATTCCGGGTTGTTTCCCCACACCCCGATTACTCTACTTCTTATCTTCAAATCTGATTTTGCAATTTACTATGGTCTCACTGTCTCATTTGCAAGTGCTGTTTACATGTTACATGATGTATTTACTGATCAATCCAGACCACTGCGGGGCACGTGGCTACCATACCTGGATGTACCCTAGTTGCCTGTATTGCACGCACACTTTCAATAGTGTGTGTGTGAACAAACATGAAATTACATTTATTACAATGTTTTCTCACCTATGTGGTTTCTGTCATTGACATGTTTTATGATTTTTATGACAATAAATGTGTACTTTTTTTCAATCTATCTCCACCATGTCTATGACCTCATTTAAAGTCCCAAACTTTCCGTTTCCTGATGGACCGCCGCGCGATATAATCGCCAAATTTCACTATTTTCGCACCAAAGAACCACTCCTGGCTGCAGCTAGAGTGAACGATACGCTGACCTTCCAGGTACATACTTATCAGCTATTTGCTGACCTCTCCCTGCTCACTATTTCTAAAAGACAGGCTTTAAAGCCTCTTCACCAAATTCTACAGAGACATCAAATCGCATATCAATGGGGTTTCCTGTTTTCAATTTGTTTCACGCACCAAGGGTCTAAATATGTCTGCCGTTCTGCTGAAGAATTCTAGTCTTTCTTACAAGACATGCAGCTTTTAGAATGCCCTCTCAACCAAAATAGCACGCAAAGTCGATTAGCCCCCCACTCTCTGCAAACACCAGCAGCAGGAAGTGATAGAAGTCGCCAGGGGCAATCAAAGCATGGTCGTTTTGGGCTCTAGATGGCCTTGTCCCGGCACAGCGACCAGCTTTACTTTATTACGTAGCCTTGTGCTATTTTTTTTATTGTTATATTTGATGCTTTATGTTACATGGTTGCTCCTTACACTTATATTTATGCTCCCCCTCTTGGGCTTTTATAGCACATTTTTAGGGACGTAGTTATCAACTTTCTATATGTATTATATTTTTATTGTTGGCAGTGCTCCCTTTAGAGGAGTCTTTGTGCCCCCAGTTAGCTACCCTCAGATCACCATTAATATTATGTGGATATCAGACGGTAGCACTTTGGCCTCTGGTGTACGCCCTTGTGTTTTGTCCGTTGCTCTCTATACCATATTGCAAATTTTAAATACATTTGCTCTACGAGAGATAGTCCTTCTTCCTTCTTTCCTACTTCTTTTCCTGCGGTAGTCGCAGTCACATTATATATTGTTAAATCATCTGTAATTCAGTTCATAACATCATTATTATGGCCCCCCTAAATGTTTTGACCTTTAAATGTCCAAGGTCCTAATATACCACATAAACGTACCAAGGCATTTCGCTGTTTTGCTGCATCCAAAAGCCATATTGTTTGTCTACAAGAGACTCATTTTACGGCTCGAGCCACCCCCCTTTTTTTTAGTACCTTTTATCCACAAGTATTTACAGCCTCAGCAGCTATTAAACAACGAGGGGTTCTTATAGCTTCCCACCGCACAACCCCATTTGTACCCACATCTGAAATTAAAGACCCAGAGGATCGTTATCTCATACTTACTGGACACATTTCTGATGTAACGGTAACCATAGTATCATATTATGCTCCTAATAAACAACCAAACTTTTTTTTCTTTCCCATCTTTTCCATGTAGTTGATACCCATAAATTAGGTATTGTGATAATATGTGGAGATTCAAACCAAGTCCTCTCCCTTTTTAGATAAATCCCCACCCTGTCCCTCTTCCAGTCCTTCTAAACTTTCATTTCAACAACTTCTTTCTAAATATAACTTGTTTGACTCTTGGCGTGAGCTTAACTCAGCTCGCAGACGCTTTACCTACTACTCTCATCCACATAAATCATTCTCTAGGATTGATCATATTTTCCTAAATATAGGTATGGCACCAGAAGTCCTTTCCTCGATCATTATACCCTTTACCTGGTCTGATCATAGTGCAGTTTGTACTACCATCTCCTCCCCTGTCTCAAAAGCATGAGATACATCCTGGTGTATAAACAATTCGATTTTAACTCACCCATCCCACTCTTTAGATATCAAGCTCGCTCTCACTGACTATCTCACTAATAACACTTCTCCAGATATTTCTCTACTCACTCTTTGGGAAGCCCATAAACCTGTAATCCGGGGTGCCCTTATCCGACAGGCATCATTTCTCAAACGTGAGCACAAACTCTTACAATAAAAATTAGAAACTTATTTTAATTCTTGTCATAACGCATTTTAAAACTCTCCCTCCCCCTCCGCTAAAGCTAAACTTGATAGGGCCCATTTAGAGTTTGACTTGTTTCCTACCAACTCTGCAGATAATCTTTTACGCAAATCACAACACCTCTATTATCTCAAAGCAAACAAACCTGATACCCTTTTAGCTCGAACCTTGCGTTCACTGTATAAACCCACAACATCTGTGCGACTTAAGCTAAATCAAGATAATTATACAAGTAGTCCAGTCAAAATTTTACACACCTTTCGCTCAAATCTTGCTAAATTATACTCTTCAAACTATATATTTGATCACACAGTTGCTGGTGTCCTTTTTTCCCCTATCACACTTCCAACACTTTCCCAAACTCATCGTGAAAGACTTGAGTGCCCAATTTCTGTAGCGGAAGTTAGTATGGCTATCAAAGCTTTAAAACCTAAAAAGTGTCCTGGCCCAGATGGGTTTTCAGCTTCTTATTACAGGAAGTTTTCTCATATTTTAACTCATATTCTGACTGAAGCCTTTAATTAGCTGCTGAAGGGACACTCTTTTCATTCAGAATCTTTAATGGCTATAATCTCTTTGTTATCTAAACCTAAATCTAGTACAACCTCCTGGACAAATTATCATCCTATTTTGCTCCTTAATCTTGACATAAAACGTTTAGCCAAAATACTAGCAACTCATTTAAATCAGATGATAGATGAACTTATTCACAGTGGTCAAGTTGGATTTATCCGCCTATGCCAAGCAGGTGACAATGTTCGCAGAGCTTCGCTACTTGCTCATGCAACCAAATCTAGATGTTTATCAGAATGTTTTCTTACCCTCAATATTAGAAAAGCTTTTGACACAGTTTCATGGTCCTATCTTCAGTACACGCTTCAAAAATGGGGATTTGGACCACATTTCTTAAAGTGGATTTCTTCCCTATATGATAAACTGAAAGCATATATAAAATATGCCGGTTTTAAATCTGACCTATTCCCTATTGGAAGTGGACCCTGTCAAGGATGCCTTTTCCACACTTTTTTTTTGCTCTCATCATCGAGCCTCTTGCCCAATTGATTAGATCAGACCAAAACATTAAAGGTATTGAATTAGGCGGATATCATCATAAAGTCTGCCTTTTTGCTGATGATATCTTACTCTTTATGACTTCTCCCTATATCACAGCACCTAATTAGCACCTAATCTCCTGTTTTTCACACATTTCAGGTCTGACAAAAATCCACTGCACTCAACATCTCCCTATCTCCTGCTGAACTTCAACTTGCTAAAAACTCACTCCCCTTTGCATGGACACCACATCGACTCCCATACCTAGGAATCCAACTTACTACTAAAATAACCAATTTATATTCAGCTAACTTCCCTCCGTTACTGAAATAGGTTACCGAATTGTTAACACAATGGTCCTCTATCTTCTTATCCTTAATAGGAAAAATTAATGTAATCAAGAAGGCTATTTTACCCAAATTCTTATACCTTTTTAGAGTCCTGCCCATTTCAGTGCCATCCCATTTCTTATGACTTATTCAGCGTAGAATTATGTAATTTATCTGGGGCACAGCTAAACCCTGTACCTCTAAATCCACTTTTTGTCTTCCACAACAACGTGAAGGCTTAGGTCTCCCCGATATTTCTGCCTATTATCATGCAGTTCATTTTGCACATTTACCTATATACTATGCAGTAAATGAAGTTCTAGTATGGGTAGCAATTGAGTCTGTTGACTGTGACCCTTTCTCAGTAGCTAATATGTTATGGTTACGTCCAGTTGATCGAACCTATATCTACAATCCTATCATGAAACACTCTTTATCCATCTGGGATAGATTCAAAACCACTCTTGGCCTTCAATCACCCCATATACCACTTTTTATTAAAAACCCAGCCCTTTACCCTTCCTTGATTTCCCCTAATTCCTTTAATGCGTGGAGTGCAGCTAATCTATTTAGATTAAAGAAGATGCGGATACAAATCTATATACACTCCTTTCCTACTCTATGTGAAACTTATGGACTTCCCCAATCAGAATTATTCCGTTATTTACAGATTAAAAATTGTTTCCAACCATACCTACAATCAGGTGTCACATTTTGAGCATATACAGTATCTCACTAAAGTGAGTACACGCCTCACATTTTTGTAAATATTTTATTATATCTTTTCATGTGACAACACTGAAGAAATGACACTTTGCTACAATGTAAAGTAGTGAGTGTACAGCTTGTATAACAATGTGAATTTGCTGTCCCCTCAAAATAAATCAACACACAGCCATTAATGTCTAAACTACTGGCAACAAAAGTGAGTACAGCCCTAAGTGAAAATGTCCAAATTGGGTCCAAAGTGTCAATATTTTGTGTGGCCACCATTATTTTCCAGCACTGCCTTAACCTTCTTGACCCTTTTGACATGGAGTTCACAGGTTGCCACTGGAGTCCTCTTCCACTCCTCCACAATGACATCACAGAGCTGGTAAATGTTAGAGACCTTGCGCTCCTCCACCTTTGGGTTAATGGTGCCCCACAGATGCTCAATAGGGTTTAGGTCTGGAGACATGCTTGGCCAGTTCATCACCTTTACCCTTAGCTTCTTTAGCAAGGCAGTGGCCGTCTTGGAGATGTGTTTGGGGTCGTTATCTTGTTGGAATACTGCTCTGCGGCCCAGTCAACAAAGGGAGGGGATCATGCTCTGCTTCAGTATGTCACAGTACATGTTGGCATTCATGGTTCCCTCAATGAACTGTAGCTCCCCAGTGCCGGCAGCACTCATGCAGCCCCAGACCATGACACTCCCACCATTATGCTTGACTGTAGGTAAGACACATTTGTCTTTGTACTCCTCACCTGGTTGCAGCCACACACGCTTGACACCATCTGAACCAAATAAATTTATCTTGGTCTCATCAGACCACAGGACATGGTTGCTTGTCTTCAGCAAACTGTTTGCGGGCTTTCTTGTGCAGCATCTTTAGAAGAGGCTTCCTTCTGGGACGACAGCCATGCAGACCAATTTGATGCAGCATGTGACGTATGGTCAGAGCACTGACAGGCTGACCCACCCCAGCCCTTCAACCTCTGCAGCAATGCTGGCAGCACTCATACATCTATATCCTAAAGACAACCTCTGGATATGACGCTGAGTATGTGCACTCAACTTCTTTGGTCGACCATGGCGAGACCTGTTCTGAGATGAACCTGTCCTGTTAAACCGCTGTATGGTCTTGGCCACTGTGCTGCAACTCAGTTTCAGGGTCTTGGCAATCTTCTTATAGCCTAGGCCATCTTCATGTAAAGCAACAATTCTTTTTTTCAGATCCTCAGAGAGTTCTTTGCCATGAGGTGCCATGTTGAACTTCCAGTGACCAGTATGAGAGAGTGAGAGCGATAACACCAAATTTAACACACCTACTCCCCATTCACACCTGAAACCTTGTAACACTAACAAGTCACATGACACTAGGGAAGGAAAATAGCTAATTGGGCCCAATTTGGAAATTTTCACTTAGGGGTGTGCTCACTTTTGTTGCCAGCGGTTTAGACATTAATGGCTGTGTGTTGAGTTATTTTGAGGGGACAGCAAATTTGCAAGCTGTACACTCACTACTTTAGATTGTAGCAAAGTGTCATTTATTCAGTGTTGTCACATGAAAAGGTATAATAAAATATTTACAAAAATGTGAGGGGTGTACTCACTTTTGTGAGATACTGTATGTAATTATGTTCTACATATCAGAGGGCTCTGTTTCAATTCTTTATAAACAAATTCTAGCTAGTTTTGATACTAGTCCCCTCCCTATGTTTCTAAATGGGAACAAGATCTAAACCACTCATTCGATGATATTGAATTGTCCAGTATATGGTTAGCCACTAAATCTGTTTCCTCTAATGTTGTTGCTGTGGAAACAAATGATAAGGTGCTTTCTCGGGGGTATTTAGTTCCTGCTAGGATAGCAAAATATGCTCCTGATTACCCTGTGGCTTGTTTTGTTCAGATCCTGGCACCCAACTCCATATATGGTGGGATTGTCCAATAGCCCAAAAATTTTGGAAGGCAGTTTTTGATTTAGCTTCTAAAGTGTTTGAAGCTTCCATACAACCTAATCCTGTTTTAGCTCTTTTGAATCTAAAACCAGACGGAATTACACGGAATCAATTTTGCCTTCTTTTACAGCTCTTAACAGCCGCAAAACAAACCATAGCTAAGGCATGGAAAACTCAAAATCTGATTGTAGCCAAAACCATTCACAGAACCAATAATCGGATCTGCAAATTTGAAAAACTTTGCTTACCTTGGGTTAAACATTGTTTACCTCCAAACTTTGATGGCACTTTACTATTGCCATGGTAATAATACTTCATTTACCCTTTCATCACCCTTCATTCTGTTGAAGCTGCACTACCTCTATCAAATTTACCACTTACTACCGCTATATTTCTTCCCTTTTCTTTACTTCTTCTATTCTCTTACTCCTTTTTCATGACCCTTTCCCTTTTATCAGTTCTTATGTGGTACTAACAGTGTTGTTCTCCAGACCCATTGAAATGTACTTTTTCTTTACTGATTTGTTAATTACCTTGTTTTTAATCAGACAGGCAGTCAACAATCTACCTTCCTTTTTCTTTTCAATTATATGACATTTTTGACATTTGACCTTGATGGTCTATTTGATGCTTATCCATTTCATGCCTAAGCCTATTTCTGACATTTGTTGCTTAAAAGTTAAAATCCATATTTTTTGCTAGAAAATTACTTAGAACCTCCAAACATTATATATATATTTTTTTTAGCAGAGACCCTAGAGAATAAAATGCCTATTATTGCAATATTTTATGTCATTTCAAATGCAATTTTGGGGAAAAAAGACACTTTCATGTATTAAAAAAAATGAAAACAGTAAAGTTAGCCCAATTTTTTGGTATAATGTGAAAGATGATGTTACAGCGAGTAAAAAAATACCTAACACGTCATGCTTTGACATTGAGCACACTTGAGGAATGGAGACAAACTACAGTACCTAAATACCTCCATATGCGACATTTTAAAACATTTTTATGGTTACCAGGTTAGAGTTACAGAGAAGATCTAGTGCTAGAATTATTGCTCTCACTCTGACGATCGCGGCAATACCTCACATGTGTGATTTGAACACTGTTTACATATGTGGGCATTACTTACGTGTGCTTTTTCTTTGCTGCACGAACTCAAAAAATGTTGATCACTTTTATTGCTGTCACAAGGAATGTAAACATCCCTTGTGATAGTAATAGGTGGTGGCAGGTACTCTTTATGAAGGGATCAGGGGTCTTTTAGACCCCGATCCCTCCTTAGCACTTGACAGTATTCAGAATCGCCGTTTTTGGCGATCTAAATACTTTATTTTTTTTTTTTTAATTGCCGCCATTGGCAGCCAACTAAACCGGAAGTGACATCCTGACGTTGCTTCTGTGTTTACACAAAGGAGACTCGATCGAACAGGGCACCCACCACAAAGCAACCCCTTCTATATTGAGCACATGTGGCCTGCTATGGTTCAGGAGGGTGGGGGGGTGCTGCATGCTCAGATAAGGGTCTGGTATGGATTATAGGGGGGGCCCACGTCATTTAAAAAAAAAATGGTGTGGGGGTTCCCATCAATCTCCATACAAGACCTAAGCGTCTGGTATAAATTTTGGGGGGACGCCCACACCATTTTTTTTTGGTGTAGGATTTGCCTTAAAACCATATCAGAACCAGAGGGCCGTTTTTTTCACTTTGTGTATTATCTGCAATGTTTTTTTTTTTTCAAGAAAGCTTGCAGCCGGGAAAATCTATTTAAACATTATTTTTTCCTTTATATATGTCAGTTTTGCTACAGTAGGTTCTATACATATGTGTCACTTTACCAGCAGACTAAGGGGATCCCCCCAGCACTATATTTAAAGGAATTTTTCATTTTTATTGTTTCACTTTAAGCATCAATAAAATTACTGCTCATTTAAAAATTATATTTTTTAAAAAACATTTTTGCATTAATCCGCAGGGCAGTACCCCAGCTCTCACACTCTTTTTATGGGTATCAATAACTTTCATATAAGCCTTCAAAATGGAGACTTTTGATTTTTCAAGTTCGGGTCCCATAGACTTTAATATGGTTCGCTGTTCGGGTCCGAACTTTTTCCATTTTCTGGTGCGAACTGAACCAGGGGGTATTCGGCCCAACACTATCAGCTATAAATAGATTTTTTTCAACCTTTGGAGAAAGTTTATACTCACCTTATAGCAATGTTACTTTCCGACTACTTAGAAAATGAAAAGAAAAAAAAACTCACCAAGCAGACATTGGGTTTTTTCTGAGCTGCAAGTGTCAGAGATGCGGCAATGATGTACTGTAAAATAAAAAGAATTATAAAAAAAAAAAAACACATCTTCACATTCTAAAACATTCTACACACAAATGTCAGAAGCATTTGTGCAAACTGAACAAAATTTAATTGTACTGTATTTAAATAGAGAAATTTCTGTACTGTCAGCTCCATCTATTGGCCAAAATGCAGTATAGTTTTCTGAAATACCTCAAACAGTAAACAATGCTGCATTTGGCCACTAGATGGAGCTGATGATACAGGAATTTATCTCTTAGAAAAAATACGGTGACATTTTGTTCAGCTTGCACAAATGCTTCTGACATTAATGCACCTAACGGAAGAAAGAACACGAGTAAATTTAAATGTAGATATCAAAACTGATATTACTTGGCACTTATACATAACAGGGGGTCCCAGAATGAAGGCTGCAAGATCTGTGCACAGGGCATCCGTTTGCCACGGCCTGTGGCAGAGCCAGATAAGCCGGGGGGAGCTGTCAAAAAGCTGGTTGATGGAAGTGAGAGTGCTGGAAGGGGTATTACTGAAGCTGCTGGTTCTCAGTGTACATGCTGTGCTGGAGTCAAGATAGAGGTCCTCCCAGGTTGCAGAGTGGTGTGGGAGGTTGCTAGGCATTTTAAAGTGCAGCTCCTTTGTCAGGACAGATGTTCTGTACATGAATTTTGTAGACCACATTGTGGGACCCCCTGATAAATGTAAATGCCAAGTACCCAGGAAGGTGCAGTGAGTTGTCTCCAGATATGTATAACTAGTACTGGCATGCATAATAAGATATACATCACCCCTAGGTATATGCATACATTCTGTGATTCACAGAATAATACTGGGTGGCAAAAAAGAAGCTCTATACCATTGTGTTGGCGATCAGCAAATCTTCCAAAAATTACAGATTGTAACTCTGCACACTCAACAGAGCCAGAGTTGGAGTAACTTATCCATGAAGCCCGAGAGACACCTTCGAAATATATGACCTCTTGGGCCTACTGGAACCATTTGGTGGAGTCTACGGAATACAAATTTCTGATGACGCACCCACCATGATCACGCAGTATGAAGGTGGTGGAGGAATAGTTTCCTCCCTTTACCCCCTCCCACCTCCCCTTCTTACCTTGACCTCCCCTCCTCTTCTTTTTTTTTGCCCCCCTTCCCCTTACTCCTTGTATTCTACCCTCCCTACTATTCTACTTCCCTGACCCTATATTCCCCTAACTGGACCGCCTAGGACCTATTAGTGAATAGGCATAAGCCAACCTGTTTGGATTACTATTTCAACAATTTTTGCTAGTACCTATGGTTTTACATGTACTGTCCTATGTATATAAGTTTCTATAACATATGTTTTTTTCTTCATCTCTGGCCATGTTTAAATGGTTATAGATATATGTCAGTTGCACCCACTTATTAGGTAACGTCTCTTTTTTTTTTAACTGGTTATTGACTTTGTGTTTTTGTTTACAAACAATTTTTTTTTTTTTTAGTGCAAAAAAGAATGGTGCAAAAAGTGGTGGCATATGAGAAGAAAAATGCATTACACATGGTTTACAGGTAAGGAAAATGTTGTTAGTCTATACAATATGTGATAGATGTACATTGCTATGGTTAACTAGTATGCTAACAGTAGAATCCTTGAATTCAATAAACAACTTAAGTTTTTCATTGATCTGTGATAAAAAGTATTATTATTCTGGGTTTAAGAAGTGTTTAGAGTGAGTGAACCAAGGATCTCATTTCTTATCATATAAGTGATTTGTGTAGGGTGTGAAATATTTTTTCCATGAGGTTAATATTGTTTATTCGTACTTTCAATTGGGCTAGAGGTACTGATGGGGATTTCCAACGGTATGCGATCAGCCAGTGTATTGACACACATATTGTATGGATCAGTCTCATGTGATGAATGGATAGTCCCATGATTGGGGAGAATAAAAGGTTATTGACTTTGTAGCCTAATTCTTATCTTTAGTTTTTACCATTCTAAGATGATTGGTGATTAAGCTGTCTCCTTGCCGACACTGAGATGGGGAGCATGCGCAGTCTGTACCAAGCGGCCGGCTTGGATGACGTCACCTCGGCGTGCGCCGATTGGATGACTACAAGCGGGGCGTGTGCACAAAAGGCACGCTGTTCAGCGTCCCTCTACTGACTTCCTGGGTACAGTCGCTCTCTACCCAAGCGGCTGCTTTTTTTTGTCCCTCCAAGCTTATTATTTTATGCCAGCAGCAGGTATGTTCCTGGAGTTTAGACTATGTTACTGGCACATCTATTTCTGCCTTCCCTGTTCTCTCTCCATACCTTCTTCCTTTTTGCTAGACCTTGTTTTGTCTATTTTAATTTATTCAATTATAATCTGAGTACTCATATAACATCTTTAGTAATTTTGCCTTGTTATCTGTTTGCATCCTATTAGGTCTCACACCACCAATCTCTATATGGGATGTCCAATCACCCTGTGTGACTATCTATAAATATTTGTGACTGCTGTGTTTTACACACATTTAAGTAACCCTATATAGTTACCTATACAACTGCTCTGCGGATACTATATGTTGCTGGATGCTTCTAGCACTATTTATCACAGTGATAGTTTCTAGGTCATTTTCCTGGCGTGGCACTCCCCCGCCCTCCCCCTCTTTTTCTCCCCCCTCCCCCCTTCACATCTAAGTACTACATTACTACTATTTGGTAAATACCTTAATTTTTGATATTGTTAAAATTATTATAATTATGAGGTTCCTGTAACTAGAGGTTATTCCTATCTACGAGTTTTCAGGACCACTATTTAATACCTATTTTTTCTATCAAAATCAATCGCTGTACACCTTTTTATTACAACACAATTCAATTGTTATTCTGGGTAGCCCTTCCCCTCTTTCCCCTTCCCCCCTTCCTTTCTCCCCTCCCCTCCCTTCCCCCCCTTTTTTTTTCCCCCTCCCCTTACTTTTTCCTCCCTTTTCCTTTCTCCCCCTACCTTCCCTCCCCTTCCCTCCTTTCTTATCCTCTCCCTTCCCCTCCCTCTCCCTCCTCCCCCCCTTTCCTCCCTCCCCCCCTTTTTCCTCTTCCCTCTTCCCCCTCCTCTTTCCCTCCTGCCCCTCCCTTCTTTCTTCCCTCCCTCCCCCACCCTTTCGTCTCCCCCCCTTCCCTTCCCTTGTTGCCAGCTGCCATATATCTATTTCCGGATTTATCCCTTTTTTAGTTATCTTTACATACTGATTTTGCTAACCATACTACTAGCATATATAACTAGCATATATAAATATACCTTTGTTATTATGTTGCATATGTTCCCATAGTGTACGAATACTTCCTGGGTCTTTCCTGACTAGGACTGGCCTGTATAGGTTTCCATCTTAGCCTATCCAATTTGCAGTGTTTATTTATTATTTTTTGTCACTAATATCTTTGGTTTATGTTTTATGTTTTACATTGACGTATTATCTGTTATATTTATTCAATGTCCTATATTTCAGTTCCATGCTCCTGAAGAAGCGCTAGGCGCGCAACATGTTGAGCTGTAAATCTTAAGATTTACAGCTCCGTTGGTAGATGTTAACATCTACCAACGACATAGCTCTCCTCTGAATTCAATACTTCTATGATGGAATGATGGTTATCCTATCCTTGAAATGTTTATGATATTTCACTGAGCTGTGTATGCTCTGTTTTGATGTAAACATTCTCATGGACTGATGTTGTACAGATTTTTGGATCTGTTTTCCTCTTTAAAATCTATTGAACATAGATAACATATATTTAAGTTTTTAACTGAATAATACCTGTCATCGTGCCTAAAAAGTCCAAGCCCACACATTTTTCTCCTAATCTACTTAATCATAGGACGTGGCACAGATTACTTTATACGTATCAACAGCCCCACTCTGCGTTGATACTAACAGATTCTGCATGGTGATTATTTATGTTTACTACCTAAGGGCTCTTTCACATGGGCCGGATCCATGATGATCCGCCCCGTGAACATCCGCTTGCTCAGCGGGGATCGCTCCGCCGATCCCTGCTGAGCAGGAAGATGACAGGTCCGTCACTGCACACTGTGCAGTGACGGACCTGTCAGAGCGCCGCTCTCCCCTATGGGGGATCGGGTGATGACGGACCGTAGAGTCCATCGTCACCCGATCGGATCCAAAAACGGATGGAAAAGTAGGTTTTTCCTCCGTTACACTTTTTCGGAGCGGAGCGGACATGCCACCGCTGACATCCGACGCTCCATAGACCTCCATGGAGTGTCTGTTCAGGTCTGCCTAAAAAAACTGACAGGCGGACCAGAAGGGATCGGCCGTGTGAAAGAGGCCTTAGATAAAGTGCTCTTATGTTTATATACAATGTATGTTTTCCTCATCTTCCTTTACCTAGGGACTTGTCTCCCCAGAAAATTCTATTATATCTTTGTCATGGCGATTTCTTTATTGGAAATTAATAATAAAGTAACAGCAAAAAGAAAAAAAAAACAAAAAAAAACCCTCACAGTCCACAGTCCATCATGGTACACAGCCGTCATGTCTAGTGCCTAATTTTAGGCCAGAGTCAGAGTCACCATCTCCTGCTTACCAGCCTAATATCTAAGTCAGATGTGCACATTTGCAATATAGTTGACTATGAAGGTCATTTGTATACTATTTAGCATTATCCCACTGTGATATAGTTCCTGGCACCTCACCTGCCAAATGCCAGTCTCCTTTGTTACATGGTAATGGGAGAATGTCCAAACCTGATGCCAACTCCAACACAGGCTGACAATGAGCTTACATAGTACTACCTACAGTTGTGCTCAAAAGTTTGCATACCCTGGCAGAAATCATGACATTTTGGCATTGATATCGACATGAGTGATCATGCCAAAAAATTATTTTATTTAAGGATGGTGATCATATGAAGCCATTAATCACATCGTTTTTTTAAATCATAATGATAACAAAAATCCCCTAAATGGCCCTGATCAAATTGTTTCCATACCCTGGAATGTTTGGCCTTGGTACAGACACACAAGGTGACACACAGGTTAAAATGGCAATTAAAAGTGAACTTCTCACATCTTGTGGCTTTTTAAATTGCAAATAGTGTATAAATAGTCATTCAGTTTGTTAGCACTCACATTGATGCACAGAGCCATGGGGAGCAGAAAAGAACTGTGAAAAGAACTGCCTAACAAAGTAATATAACTTTATAAAGATGGAAAAATATATAAAAAGATATCCAAAGCTTTGAATATACCAGTCAGTACTGTTCAATCACTTATTAAGTGGAAAACTTGGGGATCTCTTGATACCAAGCCAAGATCAGGCAGACCAAGAAAGATTGCAGCCACAATTACCAGAAAAATTGTTCGGGATACAAAGAAAATCCGACAGGTAACCTCAGGAGAAATACAGGCTGCTCTGGAAAACTATAGTGTGGTTGTTTCAAGGTGCACAATATGACATTACATGAACAAAAATGAGCTGCATGGTCGAGTTGACAGGAAAAAGCCTTTACTGTACCAATGCCCCAAAAAAGCCTGGGTACAATATGCCCAACAACACCTTGACATGCCTCACAGCTTCTGGCACATTGTAATCTGGAGTGCCGAGACCAAAATAGAGCTTTATTGTCTCAACCATAAGCACTATGTGTGGAAAGGGGTCAACAAGGCCTATAGCGACAAGAATACAATCCGAACTGTGAAGCATGGTGGTGGCTCACTGATGTTTTGGGGGTGTGTGAGCTCTAAAGGCATGGGGATTGTTGTGAAAATTGATGGCAAGATGAATGCAGCATGTTATCAGAAATTACTGGCAGACAATTCTCCTGCATGAAAGCTGAGCATGGGACACTTGGAATATCCAACACGACAGTGACCCTAAGCGGAAGACCAAGTTGACCCTCCAGAGTTTACAGCAGAAAAAGGTGAAGGTTCTGGAGTGGCCATCACAGTCTCATAACCCTAATGTCACCGAGATCTGTGGAGATCTCAAACGTGCAGCCTGACCTGGAGGTATTTTGCCAAGATGAATGGGAACTGCCTTCAAGAATTTGGGGCCTCATAGATGCACACTTTAAAAAAGGGGTAATTTAATTTGTTTACTTGTTGCCATAATTTGTTTTTGTCATTGTACCGTTCTGTTATAGCCTACAACTGAATATGAATCCCATGGCTTTTGGCCCTACTTTGGCTTCCTTACAAGCTTCGCCCCCTCCTCCCCTCGCTCAGCCCGCTTATGGGTTATAGCCTTAAACTCTGGGACTCTGTTCGCTACTCGGGTAACCTCATGTTCCCCTTTCTACCACTCCTCCCTCTCTTTAGTAACCCCCTGTTCCTGCTGGGCCTTGATCAACTAAGCTTTTTCTCTTGGTGGTCCTTCCATGACTTCACGGAGGTCCGACATTTTATCTCAACGCATTTCCTTCCCTCCTGGTCTTGCTTCCAGGACACCCATGAGGCACCCTCTTTGCAATTCTATCACCATACTAAACCAAGCCACTGGGTCTCTTCGTTGAGACGCAATTCCGTTTATCCTTTCCAAAAAATGTTTTTTAAACTCCTTTGCTTTCATTTCCATGGGGCCCCAGAAGCTATCGCCAAAATCTACTCTTCTTTAAATGCTATGGACTTGCCTGGGGCCGTGTCTTATAAGTTGCGTTGGGAACAGGGCTTGGAGACCTCTATCGAACCGGATGACTGGAACAAGGCTTGGTTCTCTGTGGCCAAATGCTCCTTCAACATGGCTACTTTAGAAGCTGCATACAAAGTCCTCTTACGGTGGTACTAGGTCCCAGCCGAGATAGTGAGCGCGAACCCATCCTATAAAGACTGGTGCTTTAGAGGATGCGGTCAGCAGGGTGATGCAATACACACTTGGTGGTCCTGTTCTTGCCTCATAGGGTTTTGGCCCAGGGTGTTTGGCCACCTGCATTCCTTATTTCATATACCCATTCACAGAGATGCTAAATTTTCTTTGTTGCACTGCCCGATCCAGGGCTTGTATTCTTACCAACAGAAACTGGCAACGTATTTGTTTATTGCGGCCAAACGGGTTATAGCCAGAGCTTGGAAGAGGCCCTCTGTTCCATTTGCTATGGTGAAGAGCACTCTAACTGATCTCATGATCAATGAGAAAATGTTGAGTATTTTAAATGACTTTCACTATAAATTTCTTAAAGTATGGTCTCCTTGGTGGACCTATGCTCGTCCCACTTTACACCTGAGCAGTCTGGGCCTCTCCTGAGAATGGTCTTGTCACTCTCACCTCCTGCAGGACTCCCCCCTCCTCTCCTTCTCCCCTTCTTTTCTCTATATTCTGGTCTGCCTTTCCTGGTTTTTGCACTCCTCTCCCTCCTTTTTCTTTTTGAAATCAAGACTATTCCTAGGGCCGCTCTTGGTCTTTTGTGCTCTTGGGTGACCCTGGATCCTCGAAGCTGGGGCCCACCTCATGATGGTTAGTGGCCACCATCGCTATATTTTCAATCTTTTTTAGTTTTGTATCTTTCTGCCAAATGTTCATCCCGGTCTGTGACAGGGATTTTCATTGGACTGATATACGCATGTCCCTCCGCTGTGATCTAGTGCACTTGGACCCTAATTGGTTGGCCCTTATGCCCTGGTGATGTATAGGAACCTATGGGGTGCCCCATATGTCCCCCAGTTGATAGTTAGTAAATTCCTATTCATGTTATAAGATCGTTATGTTCATTGAACTACGCCCCTGCATGGGTGAACGTTTGTCAAGATGTTATATTTTTTCAATAAAAATGACTGTACCAGAATAATAATCCCATGGGAAATAAAAGAAATGTGTTTGCCTGCTCCCTCGTGTTTACTTTAAAAATGTTACATTGTGTATATTATCAATTCTCCAAGGGTATGCAAACTTTTGAGCACAACTTTACCTAGGGATTTAGCAGGAAAGGTAAGTATTGGTAGTAGAAGAGATGGGCATTTAAAAGGATTCATCACTTTTCCCTCAATTAGTGAAATTGTAGACTTACTGTAACCCTGTAACTGAATTTAAACCCTTTTAAATGGAAACTAACCTAAACTAACCCTTGACATAAACTCACTAGACCAGCCATTCTCAATCAGAGTTCCTTGGAACCCTAGGGTTCCTCCAGAGATTGCTTGAGGTCCCTTAAGCTGATTGACCTCCCATCCGATGATGTGTGCTTAGTTCCGAGCAGAATCAGTGGTATGACACCAATATTTTTTTTTAGCTATCTGTATCTGTAAGGGAGGCATTCTTCTCATTGGCCACCAATGTAAGGGGTATTTGCATCGAGCCCCAATGGTTTTAGCAAAGGCTCCACAAGACCTGAAAATTATTTAAAGGATACCTCGGGGGTTAAAATGTTGAGAAATGCTGCACTATACCCTCCTCTATACTGCAGTAATTGTGTACCAACAGATGATTCACCAACTGCTCAACATTTTGTCAACAGCTCTGTCCTGAAACACACTGATATCCAGCTGTAAGTGACAAAAAGCTACCAATCCATGTTAGATGGCTTAGCCTCTCTATCGGCCTTAATCACACAACAGGGGCTTAATCTGTTGAAACACTTGTGCATATTTAAATGGCAATTTTTCACTTATGCTATCCAAAGAGAAATATGATTGGATGGTCATAAGAAAGAGATAGAACTTTTTCCGGTTACTCTTTTTGTCTTTGTTCTTATTGGGGAAGATTAAACCCCATTTCCTGTCCCAGTGATCAAATGAGTGGTCACCAGGACAGGAAGTGTGGGGAAACTTTCCAATGCTGACACAGGCAATAACATCTCACATTGATTCAAACCCTCCCCTTTTACATTGGTGAACTTTAATCTATGATTAGCCAATAGGTGGTACTGCAGGCCGATGCTTTTCTGCACCCAGTTATTACAATCACAAACAGCAAATTGTAAAGGTACTTACGAACACTGGGCCCCAAAAAGGAATGCCACTTAGAGACGTGATAGTAAACCTGGTGAAGACCAATGCAATGCCGAGGCCAATCTCCAATATGGCTGCCACAATGACCAGAATCTGAGCAGAGAAAGAACAAGGTTTAATTAGTTTGATGCAGCTTTGAACAATACTCTGCTAAGTGCAATTGATACCCAAGTGCAATTGATACCTAATGGTCCGCTAGAGATAAATTCATATATTTGCCCAACTAATGATTGAACCCAGATGGGGATTCTTTCAAGGCAAATTCAAGTTCCCCAAAGAACATTTTCTCATTCTTTTGCAGTACAGAATTCTAATTGCAATACAGAAGATAGAAGAACATAGAAGAAGTGGGGAGGCTCTAGGTAGAACTAAACCAACCCGTACTTAACAGAAGGGGAGGACAGAGGCAGGATGTCCTCCAGAGGCAGCCATCATGGAAGAGTAAACAGCAGCCACCCCATTCCATCAGATTGTGGAACTGTTATCTCCCGGCCCACTTCCCGCAGCTCAGCTGTGTGGGCCTTTTTTAACACATGTGCAGCCGATCGCACTGTTGCAATTTGCAATCTCTGCCGCAAGCAGATCAAGCTCAGCAAAAACACCAGCCATTTGGGTACCACATGCTTCAAAAGCTAATTAACCCCACCACTCAACCCCTTGGCAAGAGCACCCGAAAGCCACACAAAAGGGACACAATTCTTCTCCTCACCTTTCATGCCTACCCCCGCTACATTACACCCGCTATATCTCATGACTTCTCAGCAGCCTCCACTGACAGGGATGATGGTGTAGCAAAGGGTGTCACAGGTCCTTGCAACACGTCTGCCAGCAGCATACCACCATCTGTAGAGTATAGCAGGCAAATTTCTCTGCCCCAGCTGCTGCATCGAAAGAAAAAAAATACACTCCCTGACACCCACATGCCCAGCATCTAAATTCCAGCTTGTCCAAATTGCTGGCTTTACAACTCCTGCCTTTCTATCTGGTGGATTCTGCCCCCTTCTGTGAATTAGCTACTGGGAACCTGCCATTGTGGTACAGCACTTTCTGCAATTTATTTGCACGTAAGTACGTTCTATCTCTGTACCATCACGTAGAAGGCAATGTTTTGGCATTGTTGGGCAAGGCAGTCAGCCACGTTGTCCACATTACTGCTGACATATGGTCCAGCAAGTATGGTCAGGGACAATATATTTTGTTCACAGCACACTGGGTAACTCTGCTTGCAAATAGAAAAGGATGCAGAAAAGGGCTCAGTGCTGGAGCTTGTTTTTCCACCACATCTCCATACAGCTGGTGGTGATGATGTGAGATCTGTCAGCACCACCTTCTCCTCCTCCTCTATGCCCTCCTCTGCTGGATTGTTGTATGAACCACCAGTACCCCCTACGCTCTCAAGGGGCCATTCAACGAGTCAGACTAAAAGATGCCATGTAGTGCTTTAGCCGGTCTGTCTGGTTGAACCAAGTTCAACCAGCTTAAAAACCTAAAAAGATACACACTGCCTGGTCATTGCATTGTGAGACTGTGGGAGCTGCTGTGTGCCTGGCTGCGTAGCATCTGATTGAGCATGGATCCTGAGACAAATCTGCGGGACCTATTAGGGATCTACACTACATACCTGTATCTCCATCTCTACTCCCCCTCATGCATCATATTGTCTATTGCAAAAAGACAGGTACACTTTTAGATGTGGTTCCCATAATTTCCTTGGCTCCCTGTATAAACTGTGTGCTGTATGGTAACCTTTAATACTTACTCCCAAAACCTTTGGTTTACCCTTAAGAAATGTTTGGAAAAATGGTAAAGATGGGTCCATATTTCGGGGTATGATGGCGGACAGCTGCCATTGTGGTGCCACAGTGGGGACACTCAAGGCCTGGGTTGAAGGAGGGATGTAGAATGTGGGGGGCGGAGGACTGATGTTCTGAAAGAAAGATGCCACAGGCACATTTGACGCTGGGACCGCAGATGGGACTGCAGATGGAGTGCTGTTCATTAGAGTCTCACATTCACTCGCAAGATCTGACATCGTGAAATCTAAAATAGAAAGGAAAAAAAATGTTTAAAAAGTTAAAACCAGGATTTTGTGTGCTTTTCCAAAAAAAAAAACAACAAAAAAAAAAAAACAGTGAGACAATATTTTACTTAACCACTGTATTAGGAGAGGAATCCTAAAATAAAGATACATGTTTGAGATTTAAGTTACAGAGGTTCTAAACATTCTTAAACAGTGTTATCAGATTTCCAAGCTATGGGATCACCAGCTAAACAAAAAGTTAAAAAAGCCTTTAAAAAGGGAACCTAATGCACCACCACATCTAAGGATTTAAAAATAAAAAATGATATGTTGCAGTTTACGAGTTTAGATATGTTTTAAAGTTGAACTCCAAGCTGATATTAAATACACAAATTAATGCAGTTCTGTAAAAATTTTCCAGGGATGTGCTGCCCTGTACTGTCTGTAAGTGGCTCTGCTGCCTAATGTTCACAGAGATTATTCACATACAGTTCCTGTCTCTGGGGGCTGACTTTAGAAACCCCATATGGAGGAAGTGGAGAGAGAAACAGAGCGAGAATTGAGTCACAATGGGCTGCTACTGCTGCTGTATTTTTACCCAGACCAGAAGTAGTGACTATTAGGCAAGTATTGCTATGTTCCAATAGTTTAACCAAAGCTGCCCATAGCTTTTTGGGTGCCTAATCTTTGTCTTATTGTTATTATCCCACATGCACAGTGCCAGATAGTTAGGTCTGTGCTACTGTATGTGTGTAGCGGTCACCTTCCAATGTATTAGAAGTTGAACCTGTTTATTATAGAGTTAGAGTTTATAAACAGCTCATGTTAGTCTAATTAACCCTGTCCCCTTTGTCCTTGGATTTTATAGCTATTTTTTTTCAGGGCTCAATAACCAGTATAGGCTAGAGCCAGGTTGGGCATCTGAAGGCCACTTCTGGTTGTTAAACGTTGGGTTGCATTACAGATTTGAAACTACTAGGGACAAAAGTATAGAGTTGATAGGCTGATTCTGATTCCCAGTGCCACGCCACAATTTCTGCATGTGAGAAGCTATGTTCCAGGCTGGTTGGACAAAGGCTGTCTTCAGGTCTCCAATAACAAGTGTGAATGAGGACCTAATTGATGGAGAATGTGATGTGGCTGAAGCATTATGGGTGGAACTGCATATAGATGTGCGTAGTTCAAAGTTAATCATTGGAGATTGTTATAGACCACCCAATGTTAATGAGGAGATGGAGACTCCTTGCACAGATGGAAAGGGCTGCAAGGGCTGGGACAGTGATAATAATTGGGGGATTTTAACTACCTGGAAATTGACTGGAGTAATGGCACTGCTGGAACAGTTAAAGGGTAAACATTTAAACCTAGTACAGGACAACTTTATGGTCCAGTTTATTGAGGCCCCAACTAGGAATGATGCTCTGTTGGACCTGGTAATCTCAAACCATGCAGAGCTTATTACTAATGTTCATATAAAGGAACATCTGGGTAGCAGTAACCATAACATGATTTCATTTGATGTTACCTGTAAGCAAAAAACACATACGGGAAAGATAAAAACACTTAACGTTAAGAGAGCAAAAGATTGCAAAAGATAGTAGGACAAACCCCCAAAAATTCTTCAAATATATTAATAGTAAAAAGGTCAAGTCTGAGCATGTAGGCCCTTTACAAAATATTCTGGAGTGGGTGACTGGGGACAAAGAGAAGGCTAATTTATTAAATACTTTCTTCAGCTCTGTGTATACAAAGGAGCATGGGGGAGCTCATGTTCATAATGGGGGTGGTAGTGACACGGCCCCAAATGATTCACAATGGCTCAAAAGTGATATGGTCCAGAAATATTTAGACAGAATAAAGGTTGATAAACCACCTGGAACAGATGGCATCCACCCACGGATCCTAAAAGAATTGAGCTCTGTCATTTCAAAGCCTTGTATCTAATTTTTAGGGACTCATTAATGACAGGAATAGTACCACTGGATTGGCATAGGGCCAATGTGGTGCCTATATTTAAAAAGGGAACAAAGTCTTTACCAAGTAACTATAGACCTGTTAGTTTAACTTCTATAGTCTGGAAGTTACTGGAGAGTTTAATAAAAGACCACATAGAAGAGTTCTTGCTGGAAATTAATATTTTAAGCAACAGACAATATAGATTCATGAAAGACAGAAGTTGTCAAATAAATCTGATTTCTTTTTATGAGGAGGTAAGTAAAACCTTGGACAGAGGGGTGGCTGTGGACGTGGTATACTTGGATTTTGCAAAAGCGTTCGATACAGTTCCCCACACACACGGCTAAAGTGTAAGGTAAAGTCTATAGGCTTGGAAACATCAGTTTGTAAATGGATAGAAAACTGGCTAAAAGAGCGAATTCAGAGAGTAGTGGTTAATGATTCTTACTCTGAATGGTCTAAGGTTATCAGTGGTGTACCCCAAGGTTCACTGCTGGGGACCCTTACTTTTTAATATCTTTATAAATGATATAGGGTCTGGGATTAAAAGTATAATTTCAGTCTTTGCCGATGACACTAAGCTATGCAGTGGAATAACGTCCTTACAGGATGTCTCCAATTTACAAGCTGACCTCAATGCACTGTCTAATTGGGCAACTATGTGGCAGATGAGGTTTAATGTTGATAAATGTAAAGTTATGCACTTGGGGGGTAAGAATATGCATGCATCATACATTCTAGGGGGAATACAACTGGGGGAATCCATAGTGGAGAAGGATCTGGGGTTTTGGTAGATCATAAGCTCAATAATAACACGCAATGCCAAGCTTCGGTTTCCAAAGCAAGCAAAGTCCTTTCTTGTATTAAGAGAGATATGGACTCCAGAGATAAAGATATTATTTTTCCCCCGTACAAATCATTAGTAAGACCTCTTCTGGAATATGCAGTTCAGTTTTGGGCACCAGTTCTCAAAAAAGATATAAGGGAACTGGAGAAAGTGCAGAGAAAGGCAACCAAACTGATAAGAGGCATGGAGTACCTCAGCTATGAGGAAAGATTAGAGGAACTAAATTTATTCTCTCTTGAGAAAAGGAGATTAAGGGATTAAGGGGGGATATGATCAACATGTACAAATATGTGAACTTGGTGTTAAGTTATTCACTTTACGGTCAACACAGAGGAGAAGGGGGCATTCTGTACATCTAGAGGAAAAGAGATTTCATCTCCAAATACGGAAAGGTTTCTTCACAGTAAGTGCTGTGAAAATGAGGAATAGGCTCCCTCCAGAGGTGGTTCTGGCCAGCTCAGTAGAATGCTTTAAGAAAGGCCTGGATTCTTTCCTAAATGTACATAATATAACTGGATACTAACATTTATAGGTAAAGTTGATCCAGGGAAAATCCGATTGCCTCTCTGGGATCAGGAAGGAATTTCTTCCTCTGCTATAGCAAATTGGATCATGCTTTCCTGGGGTTTTTCGCCTTCCTCTGGATCAACTGTGGGTATAGGATTGTGTATAGGGATGAGCCGAACACCCCCCGGTTCGGTTCGTGGCAGAACATGTGAACGGACCGAAAGTTGGCGCGAACAATCGGACACCGCTAAAGTCTATGGGACCCAAACGTGAAAAATCAAAAGTGGGAATTTTAAAGGCTAATATGCAAGTTATTAACCTAAAAAGTGTTTGGGGACCTGGGTCCGGCCCCAGGGGGCATGTATCAATGCAAAAAAAAGTTTTAGCAGTGATTTTAATAATGCTTAAAGTGAAAAAATAAAAGTGAAATATTCCATTAAATATCGTACCTGGGGGGTGTCTATAGTATGCCTGTAAAGTGGCGCATGTTTCCCATGCTTAGAACAGTCCCTGCGCAAAATGACATTTCTAAAGTAATAAAAGTCATTTAAAACTGCTTGCGGCCTGTAATGTAATGTCGGGTCCCGGTAATATGGATGAAAATTATTGAGAAAAATAGTATGGGTACCCTCCCAGCCCATTACCAGGCCCTTTGGGTGTTGTATAGATATTAAGGGGAACCCCGCACCCAATTTAAAAAAAGAAAAGGCGTGGGGCCCCCAGGCCCTATATACTCTGAACAGCAGTATACAGGTGGTCCAAACAAGACAGGGATTGTAGGTTCATTCTTAAGTTGAATCTGTTTGTAATTTGGAACAGGTACATTTTGTAAGTGTAGCTCCAGCCAAAAATCAATTTTTCAGCTTTTTGGATAACATAGGGAAGGGTTATCACCCCTGTAACATTTGTTTTGCTGTCTGTGCCCCTGTTCGGAAGATTTCACCTCACTTTCTGTCCCAATGACAATTGGATTTTGAAAATTTGGGGTTATTAGGGAAATAAGGACTGGTGATAAAGCATCAGTGGAGACACCTTTTTCCCATATTAACTCTTACAGGAGAGAATTTCTCTTCCTAGGGGTAGATTTCCTCTCACTTCCTGTTTTCTCCCTCCGTTTGTAAGTAGGAGTCGTTTGTAAGTTGGATGTTTGAAAGTAGGGGATATATACTATACGGCCTGCCCTATATACTCTGCAGAAATTTGGGCCTTAGGTGTTTGTGAGGGCTTACTGTGTTGTGGCACCACTGTTACTCTTGGTGGGTGCAGGAATGGGCCCTGCTGTGGAATATTAGATCAAAACTTGGTAATTACACGCCCCTGTTAAACAGGGGCAGAAAAATTGGGTCTTAGGCAGTGGTGGTGCCACAACACTGTAACCCCTCACAGATTCTGATGTTGAGCGCAGGAACAGGCCCTGCTGTGAAATATTAGAGCAAATATTGTAATTACATGCCCCTGTTAAACAGGGGCAGAAAAGTTGGGCCTTAGGCACTGGTGGTGGTTGCACAACACTGCAACCCCTCACTGATACTCTAGTTGAGCTCAGGAACGAGCCCAGCTGCAAAATATTACAGCAAAAATTGTAATTACACTCCCCTGTTAAACAGGGGCAGAAAAATTGGGCCTTAGGCACTGGTGGTGGTGCCCTGAAACAAAAATGTTCTTAGAAGCTATAAACATTAACATTGAGGAGGAATAGGATAGTCACTCAGCATAACAGGATAGTCACTCAGCATAGGCAGTCTTCAAGGGCTCTCCCATTCATAGAAAAACTATTCGGTTTCATCAGCATCAGGTGCTTGGTAGCTGGTGATCCAAGACTGATTCATTTTTATGAAGGTGAGCCGATCAACTGAGTCTGTGAACAGGCGCACTTTGTGATCGGTTACAAAGCCTCCAGCACTGAATGTGCGTTCAGAAAGAACGCTGGATGCAGGACAGGCCAGTAGCTCAATTGCATATTGTGCAAGCTCTGGCCAGTGATCCATCCTCAAGACCTAGTAACCCAGTGGATTTTCGGTTGGAAAGGTCTCGAAGTCTGATCTTGCCCCTAGGTATTCCTGCACCATGTAAATCAGACACTGACAATGGTTGCTGGAGCCGATCAGACCTTGGGGCTGCGGACTAAAGAATTGTCTGAACGCATCGGTCAGACGGCCACCTTCTCCACCGCTCCTTCTGTGACTGACCGAAGCCTCAGCAAAACGTTGTCCGGGAGGGCCAGGAAATTGTAACCTCCCAGGCTCTGGAAACGCATTGCACAAACCTTTCTGCAAGGCCTCCTGAAGATGTTTCATCCTCTGCACACTCTGCGAAGGCTGGATAAATTCCGCAACCTGTAACGTGGATCAAGAAGGGTTGCCAGCCAGTAATAATCCCTCTCCTTGATACCACGAATCCGAGGGTCCTTTCGCAGGCTTTGCAGGATCAGGGAGGCCATGTGGCAAAGGTTTGCTGAGGCATTCGATCTGGAGTCCTCTGGGTCACTAAGGATGACATGATCCACAGCCAACCCCTCCCAGTCACGTATAAGTCCATGGGTTTCTGGAGACTGAAAATGATCCCTTGAAGACTGCTGCTGATACTGAGTGCCAGGCTCCACCTCCATGCTGACACAATACTCATCCTCCTCCTCCTCCTCTTACTGCGTGATCGGTGGGCCCACAGGAATACTGTCTGGATAAAGGGGGCCTTGACAGGTAAGGATGTCCTCCTCTTTCTCCCTCTGTTCTGCCTCAAGTGCCCTGTCCATTATTCAATGAAGCATGTGCTCCAACAGGAAGACAAGAGGGACAGTATCACTGATGCATGCACTGTCACTGCTCACCATCCTCATGGCCTCCTCAAATGGTGACAGGACAGTGCATGCATCCTTGATCAGTAAGTGTATAAAAGTGTAGCGCTGTGGTGCCAAATTAAATAACCATAAGTAATAGTGAAGTGTACATATAGCACATATGGTGAAAAAATTATATGACAAAGTATATAAAATAAAGTCTCTAGTAATCTCCAAGTGTCAATCATGTGCGGTGATTAATCGTAGTCCATATTGGAATGGGACGGTCCTGATCCCTGTGTAGATAACCAATAAGGTAGATGAAAGGTGAAAATACCAATGTGATAGTACCACCACCAGAATGAATGCAGGCTTACCAGAAAGTTTGAACTCAAAAGAACATACGTTCTATGAGTCAAATGAGCTTGTATTGCCAACCGGCAATGGAGGAGGAACATTAGAAATCAACGGTGATTGGAATCTGGAGTCCCCAAAGCCTTCATGGAAGGGTCTACACTGACACATAGGTTATCACATGGATCCCACCTCAAAATCCTTGAATCATAACCTTTAGAGATAAGTTTCTGAAGCTGTTTTTTATATACATTAGTGGGATTATTAGGGAGTTCCCTGTATGTGTCAGGTTCGCTCAAAATACGATACATCTCCTCTTCGTATTGACTCTTATCTAGAACCACAATACCACCCCCCTTATCCGCTGGACGGACAACCAAGTTTTTCAGTGCACACAAAGATTGCAGTCCATCTTTTGACAGCGGTGGGTGGTGAATATGTTTCTCGGGTAATTTTGCAAGATCCTCAAGGACAAGGTCCCTAAAGATTTTTACCGCAGGGGCTACAGGGACGGGGGGAGAGAAGGGTTAAGCAGGATCCATGTAATAACCTATGTGTCAGTGTAGACCCTTCCATGAAGGCTTTGGGGACTCCAGATTCCAATCACCGTTGATTTCTAAGGTTCCTCCTCCATTGCCGGTTGGCAATACAAGCTCGTTTGACTCATAGAACGTATGTTCTTTTGAGTTCAAACTTTCTGGTAAGCCTGCATTCATTCTGGTGGTGGTACTATCACATTGGTATTTTCACCTTTCATCTACCTTATTGGCTATCTACACGGGGATCAGGACTGTTCCATTCCAATATGGACTGCGATTAATCTCCGCGCATGATTGACACTTGGAGATTACTAGAGACTTTATTTTATATTACTTTGTCATATAATTTTTTCACTACATGTGTTATATGTACAATTCACTATTAATTATGGTTATTTAATTTGGCACCACAGCGCTACACTTTGATACACTTGTTTTGAGCAACATTTCTGTTTGTTGTGTTAGCTGCTAATTATTGAGCAAGCGCAGAGTAATATTTTTTGATCATTGATCAGTAGCCACTGGCGTGGCGAAAAAAAGCCAAGCTCCCCTGACCCTATCCTGGTGCCATACTCACACAGGTATTCATTGATGGCCCTCTGCTGCGTGTGCAGCCGCTGCAGCATTGCTAACATTGAGTTACACCTTGTGGGCATGTCACAAATAAAGCAGTTCTTGGGCAGGTTGCATTACTTTGAAGGTCAGTCAGCCGAGCACTGGCATTATATGACCGGCGGAAATGCCTACAGACTTTCCTGGCCTGCCTCAGGAGATCCTGTAAGCCCGGGTACCTGCACAAGAACTGCTGCACCACCAAATTAAGGACATGAGCCAAACAGGGAACATGGGTCAAGTGTCCCTGTCAGAGGGCGGAGAGGAGGTTGGTGCCATTGTCACAAACCATCATTCTTGGCTGAAGCTGGCGTGGCGTCAACCACCTCTGAGTCTGCCCCTGTAGAGCTGACAGGATCTCTGCCCCAATGTGGCTTCTGTCCCCTAAGCAGACCAACTCAAGCACCGCATGGCATCTATCCATGCCTGCTGGACCATGAGTCAGCGGTAATATTCACCTTACCGGTGATCGCCCTGTCCAACGAGACCAAGACATTGCCTTCCACATGCCGGTAGAGAGCCGGAATGGCCTTCCGTGAAAAGAAATGGTGTTTGGGAACCTGCCACTGAGGTACCGCACATTTCACGAAAGGGGGCAGAGTCTACCAGCTGAAAAGGCAGCAGTTGGAGTGCTAGCAATTTAGCCAAGCTAGCATTCAGCCGCTGTACATGTGGATGGCTGGGCCCAAATTTCTTTCTACGGTTTAGCAACTGGGGTAGGGAAATTTGCCTGCTACAATCGGATGTTGGTGTAGCGATAGCAGATTGCCCGCAAGTACTTGGCACACTTAATTCTACACCTTCATTCCTCTCTGTGCAGGTTTCTGAGAGGACTGAAGGTATAGTGGGGTTGGAGATATCAGCAGATGAGGAGCAAGGAGAGGTCCGCCTTGTTCTTTGGTGTGGGTCTTTTAAGTACTGTTGCCAACGAACTGCATGGGAGGTCGACATATGTCTGGTCAAGCATGTGGTGCCCAAGCGGCTGTTCTTTTGGCCACACTTGATACGCTTCAGACATATGTTGCAAACAGCAACGGTGCGATCTGCTGCACACATATCAAAAAAGGCCCACACCAAAGAACTTTTCAAAGTACGCGGGGAGTCAGCAGCACCCTGCACATGCGGAGCTTTGCGGTGTGATGCAGTCGGGTGGCTGCCCTTAAGCTGGCCCGTGGAGGGCATCCTGCCTCATTGGAGATGTGCCTCCTTCTCCTTTTCCTCTCTTCTATCAGGCACCCACCGAGGAGTCAGTGACCTCATCATCCCCTCCCTGTTCATCACTGGAGCAAGGGAGGGGATGATGAGGTCACATGAGGGAACATGACTGACAATTTCTTGTCCTTCTTGGGCACCCCCTCTCTCTGGGCTCACGTTACTGCCTTCCTCAACCTGGGTACCATCATCTGAGCCTTCAAAATGCTGTGCATCCTCCTGCAGCATGTACCCAATACTGTGGTTGAACAGTTCGGGGGACTCCTCCATGCATGATGGTGGGGCTAGGGAAGGAGTGACTGATGACATTGAGCCGATAGAATAGGCCGCTTTGGTAGCTGCATTGGCAGGCAAACTACTCTGAGCCTGGGTGACAGAGGATGAGGATGAGGAGGATGAGGACAGCTTAGTTATCCACTCTACCAACTCTTCTGCATGTTGTGGATCAACACGGCCAGCTGCCAAAAAAAGGACAAGCGTGCCACACGGCCACGTGCTGAGGATGCACGTTGTCCAAGACCAGCACTGTTGGCTGTAGACACAGAGCCTGCTTACCCTCTTTTAGTGTCCTGTGAGCATCTGCCTCTCGGTGGCCTTCCAGACATGCTGTAAAATGTTATTAGCAAAACACCGCCTGAAGTTTAATAGAAAAAGTACACCAGGAATGACCTGCAGTCAGATATAGGCTTGGCTAGACTAGAATGCAGTGGTTATATATATATATATGTAGGAAACTGTATATATATTTAATGCACTGCAGATCACTGAATCACCTCCCTGTCTGCCTGAAAGTGTATTTGAATACGTACACCAGGAATTGCCTGCAGTCAGATATAGACTTGGCTAGACTGGAATGCAGTGGATATATATGTAGGAGACTGTATATATATTTTTTGCACTGCAGATCACTGAATCGCCTGCCTGAAACTGTATTTGAAAACTTACACCAAGAATGGCCTGGTGTACGTTTGTACACCAAAGTGCAGCCATTTCTTCTACTTTTTGAATGCAAAGAGATTTATTGTCTCTCGAACAGAAATGCGGGAGAGAGGGTTAGTGCCAGGACACCCTTAGGAACATGCAACGGTAATTGGCAGACTCCGAGACTTCCATAGGCAGACAGCTATACAGGTGAAGGCCTCCAGCCAGACATCGTTTCTGTATAGGTAGGACCGCTGTCTCCTATAGCAACAATCTTGTAGCAGTTACTAACCGTAGTTATACTCAACTATTGGCAACACAAACAGTTCTCCTAACTCGACAGTCACTCACTATGGATCTTTACTCAATGAACTCCCAGTCTTTCACTAGACCTTGGACCCAATAGCCACTGAATCACTTGAGCTCTTCCACTTTTAGTATTCAGTATTATGGATGAGCCGAACATCCCCCGGTTCAGTTTGCACTAGAACATACCGAACAGGCAAAAAATTTGGCAGAACACACGCACACCGTTAAAGTCTATGGGACACGAACATGAATAATCAAAAGTGCTCATTTTAAAGGATTATATGCAAGTTATTGTCATAAAACGTATTTGGGGACCCGGGTCCTGCCCCAGGGGATAGTATCAATGCAAACATTTTTTTTAAAAACTGATATTTTTGGGAGCAGTGATTTTTTTAATGCTTAAAGTGAAACAATAAAAATGAAATATTCCTTTAAATATCATGCCTGGGGGTGTCTATAGTATACCTGTAAAGTGGCGCATTTTTCCCGTGTTTAGAACAGTACCACAGAAAAATGAGATTTCTAAAGAAAAAATTGTCATTTAAAACTGATCGCGGCTGTAATGAATTGTCAGGTCTCGACAATATAGATAAAACTCATTGAAAAAAAAAGCATGGGGTCCCCCCCAGTCTATTACCAGGCCCTTTGGGTCTGGTATGAATAATAAGGGGAACCCCTAACCAAAATTAAAAAAAAAAAATTGTGTGGGGGTCCCTCTAAAATCCCTACCAGGCCCTTCAGGTCTGATATGGAAATTAGGGGGAACCCTGAGGCAAATTAAAAAAAAAATGGTGTAGGTGTCCCCCCCAAAATCCATACCAGACCCCTAGATCCTGGCCTCCCCGCTGTGTGAAATGGTAATGGGTACAAGTACCCCACAGGGAAGCCATAGGGAAGTCCCAGTGGTGTCAGAGGGGGCGGGGCCATTTGGTGACGTAAATGGGTAATCCTGCCCCCTCTGACACCACGGGGAAGCCATAGGGAAACCCCAGTGGTGTAAGAGGGGGCGGGGTCAGCCAGGTACGTCACCGGGTGGCCCCGCCCTCAGTTATATAAGAACTGTCATAAGCGAAGAAGCATCACATGGCGGGAGCCTCCCATAGAGGTGGATCGGTTGCGGATTTCTTTTTCTTTTTCGGTCCATCGCGGCGTACAGAAGAAGATGACTAGACATCGTGGGACATTTTTTTTTTTTTTAATAATGGAATTGTCCCCAAGCTGTGTCTTGTCGTTTTTAACATTTTGACACTTTTTCTGTGAAATGGTAGGCCTTTACTATTTCACACAGGGGGGAGGCCGGGATCTGGGGGTCCAGATTCTGATAAGCCCCCGCCGGCAGACCCCCACAACCACTGGGCAAGGGTTGTGGGGATGAGGCCCTTGTCCCCATCAACATGGGGACAAGGTGCTTTGGGGGGCTACCCTAAAGCACCCTCCACATGTTGAGGGAATGTGGCCTGGTATGGTTCCTATGGCCTGCCAGGTTGCGTGCTCAGATAAGGGTCTGGTATGGATTTTGGGGGGGACCCCTACACTATTTTTTTTTAATCTTGGCGCAGGGTTCCCCTTAAAATACATACCAGACCTAAAGGGTCAGGTATGGATTTTGGGGGGCGCCTACGCCATTTTTTTAAAATTTGGCGCAGGGTTCCCCTTAATTTCCATATCACACCGAAGGGCCTGGTATGGATTTTAGGGGGACCCCCCACGCATTTTTTTTTTTAATTTTGGTTCGGGGTTCCCCTTAATATTCATACCAGACCCAAAGGGCCTGGTAATGGACTGGGGGGATCCCATGCTCTTTTTTTTCAATGAGTTTTATCTATATTGCCGAGACCCGACAATTCCTTACAGCCGAGATCAGTTTTAAATGCCAATTTTTCCTTTAGAAATGTATTTTTTCTGAGGTACTGTTCTAAACACAGGAAAAATGCGCCACTTTACAGACTTACTATAGACACCCCCCAGGCACACTATTTACAGAAATATTTCATTTTTATTGTTTCACTTTAAGCATTAAAAAAATCACTGCTCCCGAAAAAACGGCCGTTTTTTTAACTGGTTCAATACAGGGCATTTTTACCCCCTTCCTTCCCAGACCAATTTTTAGTTTTCAGCGCTGTCGCACTTTAAACGACAATTGCGCGGTTGTGCGACGTTGTACCCAAACAAAATTGACGTCCTTTTTTTCCCACAAATAGAGCTTTCTTTTGGTTGTATTTGATCACCTCTGCGGTTTTTATTTTTTGCGCTATAAACAAAAGAAGAGCAACAATTTTGAAAAAAACATAATATTATTTACTTTTTGCTATAATAAATATCCCAATTTAAAAAAAAAAAAACACATTTTTTCCTCAGTTTCAGCCGATACGTATTCTTCTACATATTTTTGGTAAAAAAAATAGTTTTAAGCGTATATTGATTGGTTTGGTTTGCGCAAAAGTTATAGCGTCTACAAAATACGGGATAGATTTATGGCATTTTAAAAAAAAAAAATTTATTTATTTTTTTACTAGTAATAGCGGCAAACGCAATTTTTTTCGTGACTGTGACATTATGGCGGACACATCGGCGGACACTTTTGACACATTTTTGGGACCATTCACATTTATACAGCGATCAATGCTATAGGATTGCATTGATTACTGTATAAATGTGACAGGCAGGGAAGGGGTTAACCACTAGGGGGAGACGAGTACTGGGAACACAGATCGGTCTCCTCTCAACTGACAGGACGTGGATCTGTGTGTTTACACACACAGATCCACGGTCCGGCCCGGTTACAGGGCAATCGCGGGTGCCCGGCGGACATCGCGGCCGCCGGGCACACGCACCGGGTCCTGAGCTAGACGGCCGGGAAGCCCAGGACTTCATATGACGTCCACCCAGGATGGGAGATCCCATCTGTGGAGGTCATTTTACTATGGCCAGGTAGTGAAGTGGTTAAAAAAAAATTTCATTGATACATGTCCCCCGGGGCAGGACCCAGGTCCCCAAACACGTTTTATGACAATAACTTGCATATAAGCCTTTAAAATGAACACTTTTGATTTTTCATGTTAGTGTCCCATAGACTTTAACGGTGTTTCGGTGGCTTTCAAATTTGCCCCGAACAACGCATATTGTTCGGTGTTCGCAGAACATCCGAACGACCAAAGTTCGGCCCGAACTTATGCTCGCCCATTTCTTTTCAGTATATTCCTCAAGCGTCACCCCTGCTTCCCTGCTGGGTCCCTGGCTTGGCACTCACAGATACTCGTTGAGCGTCACCCCCGCTGACATGCTAGGTCCCTGGGTTGGCACTCACTGATGCTCCACAACCGTCACCTCTGCTGTCCCACTGGGTCCCTGACTTGGCACTTGCTGAAGTTTTCCCACTAGTTCACTGTCCCCGGCTGGTGAGAAGTCTGCTCTGGTACTGTCCTTAGCTTACTCACAGTGGAAGTGATGGTCCCTTAGTGGCGACAGCTTCCCCTCTACCTCCAACCACAGCAAGTTCCCCCGGCCAGCGGAACTGCTACTTCTGGTTGGACTACAAGCCCGCAGTCTCAACCTTGCTCTGCTTCTCCTGCTTATGGATAGGCCCTCAGATAGCCTAGCAGCCACTAGTCCCTGGGATAGGCCTCAGGCTTCCGACCTAGCAGCCTGGGGCAACATAACACACGTCCACCCAGACAGCCGTCCAGGTGGCACAGAACCCCGAACATCTGGCTCCACCCCAAATAAATAGGCGCTCCCAGCAGGCCAAGGGACCAAAGAAAATCCCTGCCCATTGGCTGAGACACCCCATTCATTCATAATCTGTCCTTGCTATGCCCTTCTCTTATCCAATGTCACCAGATATAATGCCACCTAGTGACAGAAGAGAGAAGTGCAGCAATTACAGAATTCAAATCAATTGATCTCCTAACCATTGGCCAAGGCAACTATCGCCTGGCAACTACATTTGATAGCAGCCCTGCCTAAACATCAGAGTGCTACATATATGTGAAATATAAATCCCCCATATACATGTAACAATATTCAAATGATCAAATTATTTCCATGCTTTTTTGGGAAACTTAAGACCAAAGTGTAAGTGAAGCCACTGAACACCAAACCAAAAGTAGCTTGAATATTAAAAAATCTTCTTCTTGCATTTCCAACTGTGCAAAGAAAAGTGTACTCCACCCAGTGACAAATCAAATCTGCCCACCTCAAAGTTGTGATTTCAGTAATATAGGGAGGCCAAACAGTGCTATACCCCAACTGGGCTGATAATAATGGTAGAAGCTGGTCTCTCTTACTCCACCTCCATATTCTAAGATAGATAAATCAATATCGCTTATCATAAAGCATGCTTGCCTATTGACAAACTGCTCTCATAGAAGGTAGTAATTTCTACTGAGGAAGTTCTGATTGGCTGGACTTAACACACAAGGGGGGTGGAGTCATATGCTGATGACTGAATCACATTTGCAGTGCCAAAGCTGAGATCAGTGAGCAGTTCGCCAACAGGCGAGAATGAGATGAGCTCATCACTGTGCTCCTTCTCTTTTCATTTTCCAATTATAGGCTGGGGCATTTCCAGGAGGACCTGAGAAGGATCCATGAAATACCCTTTAGATTTTAAGAAATTAGGGAGTAAAGTCCCATGTGTGCTAAAGAAGAGGACATTATATTTGTTTTTGACTTGAGAGAATGGCATCAACTTCCTTTGTAAAGCAAGTTCTGACTGGCTGGGAAAACTCCTGAGTGGCATATGAGGAGTAGGGATGAGCTTCGTGTTCGAGTCGAACCCATGTTCGACTCGAACATCGTCTGTTCGACCGTTCGTCGAATTGCGAACGATATGGGTCGTTCGCGCCAAATTCGTGTGGCGCGTCACGGGCCATAATTCACTGCGGCATCGCAGTGCATTGCTGGCTGATGATTGGCCAAGCATGCACTATGACCCGCATGCTTGGCCAATCACAGCGCCGTCAGTAGAGAGAGCTGTAATTGGCCAAAGCCAGGGTGGCTTTGGCCAATTATGGCTCAGGGGGTTTAAAACAGCCCCACACTATATAAGGCCGCCTGCACAGCGGCCCTGTGTAGTGTGTTCTGGTTTGCTGAGAGATAGAGAGAGAGAGAGAGAGAGAGAGACAGTGTCATTTCATTTGAGTTAGATAGATTAGGCAGGGCAGTCAGTCAGTTAGCTGCACTTACAGTGTATTGTGTACATATATGCATCCCAGGTGTTGTGTGTATGTGTGTGTGTATGTATATATTTTTATATATATATATATATATATATATATATATATATATATATACACTGATCCGTTCCTGTTATCTTCCTACTGACAGGCAGGCTTGTCTTGTTACAGTATTTACAACTACCTGAAGAAAATTGCTGGTGTTCTTTTGATCCTATTAGTACCACAGTCAGGCAGCTAGGCTATTTACAGTTAGTGTAGTGCGTCCTGCTTACAGTGTTCAGCTAAAGCTACAAGTTAGTTTATTGTGACCTCTGCACAGTGTTCAGCTAAAGCTACAAGTTAGTGTAGTGCGTCCTCCTCACAGTGTTCAGCTAAAGCTACAAGTTAGTTTAGTTTAGTGTGACCTCTGCACAGTGTTCAGCTAAAGCTGCAAGTAAGTGTAGTGCGTCCTCCTCACAGTGTTCAGCTAAAACTACAAGTTAGTGTAGTGCGACCTCTGCACAGTGTTCAGCTAAAGCTACAAGTTAGTGTAGTGCATGCTCTGAACAGTGTTCAGCTAAAGCTACAAGTTAATGTAGTGCTTCCTCCTCACAGTGTTCAGCTAAAGCTACAAGTTAATGTAGTGCTTCCTCCTCACAGTGTTCAGCTAAAGCTACAAGTTAGTGTAGTGCGTCCTCCTCACAGTGTTCAGCTAAAGCTACAGGTTAGTTTAGTGTGACCTCTGCACAGTGTTCAGCTAAAGCTACAAGTTAGTGTAGTGCGTCCTCCTCACAGTGTTCAGCTAAAACTGCAAGTTAGTGTAGTGCGACCTCTGCACAGTGTTCAGCTAAAGCTACAAGTTGGTGTAGTGCGTCCTCTGAAGAGTGTTCATCTAAAGCTACAAGTTAGTGTAGTGCGCCCTCCTCACAGTGTTCAACTAAAGCTACAGGTTAGTTTAGTGTGACCTCTACACAGTGTCCAGCTAAAGCTACAGTTAGTGTAGTACATCCTCCTCACAGTGTTCAGCTAAAACTACAAATTAGTGTAGTGCGACAACTGCACAGTGTTCAGCTAAAGCTACAAGTTAGTGTAGTGCGTCCTCCTCACAGTGTTAATCTAAAGCTACAAGTTAGTGTAGTGCTTCCCCTCACAGTGTTCAGCTAAAGCTACAAAGTTAGTGTAGTGCGACCTCTGCACAGTGTTCAGCTAAAGCTACAAGTTAGTGTAGTGCGTCCTCTGAACAGTGTTCAGCTAAAGCTACAAGTTAGTGTAGTGCGACCTCTGCACAGTGTTCAGCTAAAGCTACCTGTAGAAGGTTGGTGGTGTTTTCCTGATCCTATGACTACCGCAGGTAGCTAAAGTATTTACACGTTAGTGTAGTGCAACCTCTGCACTGTTCAGCTAAAGCTACCTGTAGAAGGTTTGCGGCACTTTGTGTTTACCCCTACCATTCAACTATCCGGTGGTTGTCGTTTTAATTTACCTTCTTCTATTAACATAAGTAAGCAGTAAGCAGTAACTGTGCAAGCTTTTTGTTTTTACTCACCATTGGGCTCATTTCCATTATTTATTTATTTATTTATGACACTTGCACAGAGACCCTGTGTGTGTTTATGGGCACTGGGTGTTTTATATGATCCTCTATGATTCATCACTGTGTAAGGGCTTTCCTTTCTCTTTTTTTCCTATTTGTTGACAATATTACACTATGTTTTTTATTTAAATTTTTTTGGGATAAATTCGTTTGAATTCACGTTCATTCTTCACGATTGGAAGTATTGCTCATATGCACCGGGATTGGTTCCTTAAAGGCCCAGGCTGGGTTTAATCCACTCGTTTGATTTGGCTTGCCATCTGGTAAGCATTCTATATACTATTTGCTGTTCCATTTGATCCGTCTGTGCACCTATCAACTTTGATCGTTCTTTGAAGATTTGAATTCACTTATATTCTTGGACTTTATAGGCACTATAAGGAATAAATATTCTTTTTTCATATCACATTGTTATTCACATGTATAAGGCTGAGCGCAGTTTTTTGTTTTCTTTACTTTTATTTGGTGTACCCCACTTATAACCGCAGCTATCCACTCCAATTCAGCGCAGTTTTTTATTTTTATTACCTGTAGAAGGTTGGTGGTGTTTTCCTGATCCTATCACTGCCGCAGGCAGCTACATTATTTACACGTTAGTGTAGTGTGACCTCTGCACAGTGTTCAGCTAAAGCTACCTGTAGAAGGTTGGTGGTGTTTTCCTGATCCTATCACTACCGCAGGCAGCTACATTATTTACATGTTAGTTTAGTGCGACCTCTGCACAGTGTTCAGCTAAAGCTACAAGTTAGTGTAGTGCGTCCTCTGAACAGTGTTCATCTAAAGCTACAAGTTAGTGTAGTGCGTCCTCCTCACAGTGTTCAGCTAAAGCTACAAGTTAGTGTAGTGCGACCTCTGCACAGTGTTCAGCTAAAGCTACAAGTTAGTGTAGTGCGTCCTCCGAAAAGTGTTCAGCTAAAGCTACAAGTTAGTGTAGTGCGACCTCTGCACAGTGTTCAGCTAAAGCTACCTGTAGAAGGTTGGTGGTGTTTTCCTGATCCTATCACTACCGCAGGCAGCTAAATTATTTACACGTTAGTGTAATGCGACCTCTGCACTGTTCAGCTAAAGCTACCTGTAGAAGGTTGGTGGTGTTCTCATACTGTAGGCAGGCAGTTGATTTTGATAATTAATGTGTGTGAATGCGCTACTCCTATATCTACACCACTCACAGTATTACATTCCCTTCCTATTGTTGTGTCAAAAAAACGTATTTTATATCCTAAAACAATATCCCATAAATTATGTCATTTGCATGTGTACAAATCACCAAAGTGAACCAAAAACATAAATAAAAAACATAAATCAACTGACATGTGCAATGTATATCACAAAGTCCCAAAAAAATGCTTCAAAATCTTCTATCAATTGCTGTGATTAACGTGCTCCTGTGTTCCTTCTATTTTCGTATGTGACTTAATGACACACCACCACCTTTTAGATTGGCCACTCACCAGATCCTTCTTAAATGATGCGCCTTTGGTTCATTCATGGGATAACCACTCCACCTTAGTAACACTCCTCACCGGCTATGCTTGAACTTTAGTGTTCCTCATATGAAAGTATATGGACAAACGATCATTGCGCAATGCGTTTAAAACTTTTTATTATATAAAATCCAAAGAAAAGTGTACACTCACATTTAACAGTGCCCTCGAGCCGGCACTAAGCTATTCCAGCAGTTAAGGATGGGTGTTGAACTATTGCATGGTCCGCCTGTGTGTAATGTGTGACCTCCGCGTTCTGCTTGCGCTCCACCCCTCGTTCCCGTTCGCGTCCTCACCAGCCACGGACGTTTCCGATCACCTGATGCAAAAAATCTCCCAGCAGCCTCTACGCGTTTCGCATCACAGTATGCGTCATCAGGAAGCTGCCGTATGATTGGTGCGTGTTCTATTTATACTGCGTATGGCCGGAAGTAAGTTTACCGTCATCTTAACTAAGGGTTTTTTTCCCTTTTGTTTCTTTTGTAACTTCCTTTATTATGTCGCCATTTTGACTGAGGGCCTTTGCCCACTTTGCGTTTCCTAGATATGCATACCCCGTTCCCCTTACTGCAACTACTTTTCCTTACTATGTTCTTCTTAAATTATATATTTGGATGTGTTTATATTCCGGGATCCATCTATATCTGCTGGAGAGGCTTTTACAATTTGCTAAACATATCTAACATCTTTCCTGTTCCGCAGCCTGTACTGACTTGCAGGCAATATGGAACAGCAAAACCAAAACTTTGTTTGCTATATCCATTTACTTAAATAAACTTTTTTTGGGAAAAGTAAAAAAATGTATTGACCCCTATCTGTCCTTATACCATCCCAAGATCAATGTTTATGTGCAAAAAATTTTTACATGAAGTTAAAAATAAAAATAAAAAATAATAATAAAAATATGATAATAATAGACAAACTTTAGAAAAAATACTAAAAATAAAATGAAATAAAATAAAATAAAATGAAATAAATAATAAAAAAATATATAATAAAAAATGAGCGAATGAAAAAATGAAAAAATAAATAAAATGAAAAAATGAAAAAAATGAAAAATGAAAAAAATGAAAAAATGAAAAAAATGAAAAAAATTTAAATGAATGAAAAAATGAAAAAAATTTGAAAAAAATTATGAAAAAAATATAATCAACAAATAAAAAAATACAATCATGTAAAATAAAATAAAATAAAATTAAAATTATTATGAAAAGTTAGTATTAACCGGGCAATTTCACCCCCTTCCTTCCCAGGCCAATTTTTAATTTTCAGCGCTGTTACACTTTAAACGTCAATTGCGCGGTCGTGCAACGTTGTACCCAAAAAAAATTGACGTCCTTTTTTTCCCCACAAATAGAGCTTTCTTTTGGTGGTATTTGATCGCCTCTGCGGTTTTTATTTTTTGCGCTATAAACAAAAGAAGAGCGACAATTTTGAAAAAAACACAATATTTTTTACTTTTTGCTATAATAAATATCCCAATTTTTTTTTAAAAAAACTAATTTTTTCCTCAGTTTCGGCCGATACGTATTCTTCTACATATTTTTGGTAAAAAAAATCGCAATAAGCGTATATTGATTGGTTTGCGCAAAAGTTATAGCATCTACAAAATACGGGATAGATTTATGGCGTTTTTAAAAAAAATATATTTATTTATTTTTTTAGCGGCGATCGCGATTTTTTTTCCTGACTGCGACATTATGGCGGACACATCGGACACTTTTGACACATTTTTGGAACCATTCACATTTATACAGCGATCAATGCTATAAAATTGCATTGATTACTGTGTAAATGTGACAGGCAGTGAAGGGGTTAACCACTAGGGGGCGGGGAGGGGTTAATATGTTTCCTAGGGAATGCTTCTAACTGTAGGGGGAGGGGACGTACAAGGGGAGGAGACCGATCAGTGTTCCTCCGTTCTGGGAACACAGATCGCTCTCCTCAGAGCTGACAGGCTGTAGATCTGTGTGTTTACACACACACAGATCCACGGTTTACCCCGTTTAACCGGCAAGCGCGGGTGCCCGGCGGACATCGCGGCCGCCGGGCACACGCACAGGGTCCCGAGGAACACGGCGGGCGCGCGCGCCCGCCCCCTAGGCGGCCGGGAATCCCAGGACGTCATATGACGTCCACCCAGGATGGGAGATCCCATCTGTGGACGTCATATGACTATACGCCGGTATTGAAGTGGTTAATAATCTTCCAGATAGCAGTTGATGTCGAGTTCCACATTCAACCCCATTGGCCTCATCGTGTCCATTTTAAATATCCAATGGGTTTCATTCCTTGACACCTCTCTTTTCATATTGGTGTTTCTCCAGTTTTTCTCTATTCTTTCTATTCCATAGAACTTTAAATGTTGGGGGTTTCTTCCGTGTGTGTCCCTAAAATGTTTGAATGCACTGTGATGTTTGAATCCTTTTTTGATGTTTCTGACATGTTCACCTATTCTTACTGACAGGGCTCTGGTTGTTCTGCCTACGTACTGTAGTCCACAGCTGCACTCCAGTACGTAGGTGACATGTGTACTACAGCATGTTATCAATTTCTCGATGTTGTATGTTTGTTCATTGGTGTTCGACATAAAGTTCGTTATCTTTCTATCTTTTTTGTTGGTAGATCTACAAGCCTTACATTTCCCACATCTGAAGAAACCCTTCTGACTGAAAAAAGTTGACATAGTTTTAGGGGGGTCTGGCACATTTTTTACTATCTTATCACGGATCCTTCTTGCTCTTCTGTACAGAAATGTTGGTTTTTGTGGTAATACCTTGCTTAGTTGTGGATCATTGCTGATTATAGGCCAATGTTTTTTTATAATGTTCTCTAATGCTTTATATTGTTTATTGAATCCTGTTATAAATGGTATTTTGTTACTCTGGTTATGGTTCTTTGTTTTGTTTATTAGAGTTGATTCCCTATCCATATTGGCTACTTTCAGGCGTGCTTCCTCCAGTACATTTCTTTTATAGCCCTTGTCTATAAATCTCTCTATCAGGATATCAGTCTGCTGGAAATAGTCCTCTATTAAGTCACAGTTTTGTCTTATCCTGATAAACTGGCTCTTCGGAATGGCTTTTTTCCACTGAGGATGGTGACAACTCCCCATCGGTATGTACCCATTCCGGTCGGTTTCTTTAAAATGTGTTCTAGTCCCAAGTTTATTCTTATTTTTATAAATTTCCAAATCCAAAAAATTAATTCTTTGTTGATGTATTGTCGCTGTAAATTTGATATCGTACTGGTTGCAGCCAATATGTTGGATAAACTGTTCTAACTGTTCCTGACTTCCCTTCCACACTATCAAAATATCATCGATGTAGCGTTTGTATAACAGCAAGTGTGGCCAGCATCTCCCGAAGATTTCTTCCTCCTCCCATTTACTCAGGAAGATGTTGGCCACACTCGGTGCATACTTGTTGCCCATTCCCACCCCTTTAATTTGCCTGTAATAGTTATGATCGTGCCAGAAAAAATTGTTCCCCATAGCCATCCTTAGTCCCTCCAGGATAAACCTTCTTTGTTTTAATTTTAGGTCTGATAGGTTCTTCATTCCCCATGCTGCAGCTGCCAAGGCATCTGTTTGTTTTATATTAGTATACAACGACTCCACATCCAGTGTTACCAGTAGTGTGGAGTCGTCCACCTGTATATCTTTTAAATTGTTGATTACATCTTTACTGTCCTTGAGGAATGCCTTGCCCTCTCCTGCTATTGGCTGGAGGAGTACGTTCAAGTATTCCCCCAGTCTAGAGTATACTGATTCAATGCCACTGATTATGGGCCTCCCTGGTGGTTTGGTTTTGTTTTTATGAATTTTTGGGACCTGGTATATTACTGGTATTCTTGGTGCCTCTGTCAACAAGTATCTACCTTCTTTTTTATTAATGATTTTATCTGTTATGCCCTTATTTAGATAATCTTTCAATTTCTTTTTAAGTTCTCTATTAGGATTCTTTTTTAGGGGTTGGTATGTGCTAATGTCTTTTACCAATCTTTCCAACTCTGTGTAGTAGTCCTGTTTTGGTTAGGACCACTACCCCTCCCCCCTTGTCTGCTGGTCGGATTACTATGTTTTTCCTTTTTTCCAGTTTTTTCAGACCTTGCCATATTCTATCTTTATTGCACTTTTCCGGTTTGATATTTCTCATTTCCTTCTCCACTATCCTTTTGAACACTTCTATGTGTTGATTGGTGTTAGACCTGGGTTTGAATGTGGACCTGTTCCTCAACTGACTATGTTTGTATCCTGTTTCATTTGGTTGGTGTTGGGGTTCTCCCTTTTCTAAAAAATGTTTCTTTAGATTTAATTTTCTAATAAACTTCTGCAAGTCAATAAATGCTTCAAACTGGTTAAAAGTTGCACTAGGTGCATATTTAATTCCGCTATCTAGTACCAATAGTTCTTCCTGGGTGAATGTTATGTCCGTTAAATTAAAAATTCCCTCCCCTAATTTTCTCTTTTCCTTTTTGCCTCCCCCTCTGCAGCCTCTTTTTCTCTTTGGTTTGTATTTCCTCCAGCATCCTGGGGGCTCCTGCTCCAGCCCCCTCTGCTGGTTTGGAATACTGGCATGGGTGGTTTGCAGGGTTCCCTCCAATCCCGCCATACCCCCTGCCACATGGGTGGGCCATAGTTTTGGTTGTAGTTGTAATAACCTCTACCCCTGCCTCTGTAACCCCCTCTCCAGGGTCTGGGGTACTGTCCCATCAGGGGTTGATAAGGGGGTGCATTTGTGATGTTATTCCCTTGCTCGGGTTTCTGAATATTCACTTTTTTCTGATTGTTACTTGGGGTATGTGTTGACGTCCTAGTGTCTCTTCTTATTAGATTGGCGATTGGGGTGCCTGGTGTTCCACTATTTCTTGTGTCTGCAACCACATCCCTAATGTCCATCTCTTCATCCAGGGATGTGTTTGCAGAATTGGTGGTTGTTTCCTCTTCCTGCCACCTGTACACTTTCCCCTCCAAATAATCTTTTTTATCCCTTTGATATTTTTTAACCTTTTTATTCTTTACTTCATTGTCCAGTTTAGTTAAAAATTCTTGTAATTTAGTCGCTCTAGTTTTATACTCATTCGTTTCTACATGTGGTAGCATGTTATCTTTGATGTTACTAATGGTGAATTCTATCTTTTTTAGTTTGATTCTCCTCCTTTCAATTATGGTGTCTAGTAATTTATTTTCACAGCTGTTGAAGAAATCAAACCAAGTCCTTGATAGATTTTCGTCTATTAACCCATCATTGGGACCTAGGTCGCATCTGAGCCTTCTTGGGGTGATTTTGGCTTCTCTGTACTGGTCTAGTGTGTTGATGTCCCATACTGCCAGGTTTGCTCCAGTGATGAGGAGGGAGGGGATGATGAGGTCACTGACTCAACGTGGGTGCCTGAGAGGAGAGAGGAGGAGGAGGCACATCACCAACGAGGCAGGATGCCCTCCAGGGGCCAGCCTAAGGGCAGCACACTGACTGCATCACACCGCAAAGCTCCACATGTGCAGGGTACTGCTGTCTCTGCGTGTTATTCCAAAAGTTCTTTGGTGTGGGCCTTTTTTGAGATGAGTGCATCAGATTTCACCGCTGCTATTTGCAACATATGTCTCAAGCGTATCTCGCGTGGCCAAAACATCTCCCGCTTGGGCACCACGTGCTTGACCAGACATATGTTGACCTGCCATGCAGTTCGTTGGCAAGCGTATCTAAAATACCCACACCAAAGAACAAAGGGGACCTCTCCTTGCTCCTCATCAGCTGAGATCTCTAACCCCACTATACCTTCAGTCCTGTCTGAGACCTGCACTGAGAGGAATGAAGGTGTAGAATTAGGTGTGTCACAGCCAAGTACTTGTGGGCAATCTGCTTTCGGTACACCGACGTCAGATTGTACCAGGCAAATTTCCCTGCCCCAGCTGCTGCACCGCCGAAAGAAGTTCACTCCCAGCCATCCACATGCCCAGCGGTTGAATGCTAGCTTGGCAAAATTGCTAGCACTTCAACTGCTACCTTTTCAGTTGGTAGACTCTGCCCCCTTCCGTGAGTTTGCGGAATGTGCGGTTCCTCAGTGGCAGGTACCCAAACGCCACTTTTTCTCACGGAAGGCGATTCCGGCTCTCTACTGGCATGTGGAAGGCAATGTCCATGCCTCGCTGGACAGGGCGGTCAGCGGTAAGGTGCATACTGTATTACCGCTGACTCATGGTCCAGCAGGCATGGACAGGGACGTTACCTAAGTTTCACGGCGCATTGGGTGACTCTGCTGGCAGCTGGGAAGGATGCAGGACAAGGTGCAGTAGTGTTGGAGGTTGTTCCGCCACCACGCCTCCAAAATGCTAATGATTGTGACACACCTCTCTCCTCCACCCCCTCCTCTTCTTCTTCCTCCATGGCCTCTTCCTGTGCTTTGTCCTCGGAACCAGCGGTGCTCTGTAGGCGTTTAAGGGGCTACGCAAGTACGCAGGCCAAAAGATGCCATGCAGTGCTTGAGCTGGTGTGCTTGGGGGACAGGAGCCACACTGGGGCAGAGGTTCTGTCAGCTCTGCAGGGGCAGGTTCAGAGGTGGTTGACGCCATGCCAACTTAAGGCAGGAATAGTGGTTTGCGACAATGTCACCAACCTCCTCTCCGCCCTCCGACAGGGACAACTGACCCATGTGCCCTGTTTGGCTCACGTCCTTAACTTGGTGGTGCAGCGGTTCTTGGGCAGGTACCCGGGCTTACAGGATGTCCTGAGGCAGGCCAGGAAAGTCTGTGTGCATTTCCGCTGGTCATATAATGCCAGTGCTTGGCTGGCAGACCTCCAAAAGTAATTTAACCTGAATTAACCTTTAACCAAGAACCGCCTAATCTGTGACATGCCCACTAGGTGGAACTCAATGTTGGCCATGCTGCAGCTGCTGCACACGCAACAGAGGGCCAATGAGTACCTGTGTGACTATGGCACCAGGACAGGGTTAGGGGAGCTTGTTTTTTTTCCCCACGCCAGTGGGCCATGATCAGGGGTGCATGCACTGTCCTGTCACCATTTGAGGAGGCCACGAGGATGTGAGCAGTGACAGTGCATGCATCAGTGACACTTTCCCCCCTGTCCACCTGTTGGAGCACACGCTGCGTGGAATAATGGACAGGGCACTTGAGGCAGAACAGAGGCAGGAAGAGGAGGACTTCCTTAGCTCTCAAGGCCCCCTTTATCCAGACAGTGTTCCTGCGTGCCTGCTGATCACCCAGGAAGAGGACGAGGAGGAGGGGGAGGAGGAGGAGGATTGTGTCAGTATGGAGGTGGAGCCTGGCACTCAGCATCAGCAGCAGTCTTTAAGGGATCATTGAGTCCGAATGCCTCAGCAAACCTACGCTGCATGGCCTCCCTGATCCTGCAAAGTCTGCAGAAGGATCCTCGTATTCGTGGTATCAAGGAGAAGGATCAATACTGGCTGGCAACCCTCCTTGATCCACGTTACAAGGGTAAGGTTGCGGACCTTATCTTGCCATCGCAGAGGGAGCAGAGGATGAAACATCTTTGGGAGGCCTTGCAGAAAGGTCTGTGCAACGCGTTCCCAGAGACTGGGAGGTTACAAACTCCTGTTTCTGGACAACGTGTTGCTGAGGCTTCGGTCAGTAAAAGAAGGAGCGGCAGAGAAGGTGGCCGTCTGACCGATGCGTTCAGACAATTTTTTAGTCTGCAGCCCCAAGATATGATCAGTTCCAGCAACCATCGTCAGCGTCTGTTTTACATGGTGCAGGAATACCTAGGGGCAAGATCTGACTTGGACACCTTTCCCACCGAAAATCCTCTGGGTTACTGGGTCGTGAGGATGGATCACTGGCCAGAGCTTGCACAGTATGCAGTTGAGCTACTGGCCTGTCCTGCATCCAGCGTTCTTTCGGAACGCACATTCAGTGCTGCTGGAGGCTTTGTAACCGATCACAGGGTGCGTCTGTCCACCGACTCGGTCGATTGACTGACCTTCATAAAAATGAATCAGTCTTGGATCACCACCAGATACCAAGCACCTGATGCTGATGTAACCGAATAATTTTTTTTGTAAATGTCAGATCCCTTCAAGACTGCTTATGCTGATGCTGTGTGACTATCCTGTTATGCTGAGTGACTATCCTCTTCCTCCTCAATGATCAAGCTGAAAGCTTGTTTTCCATTGAGAAGTCAGGGAAGAACATCAGGGTGGTATTTTGGTATTTCAGCTCACCCGCTCTGCGAGCTGCGTGGAGTATCTCGTCCCGGTCCTGAAAATTGAGCAGCCGAAAGAATAGAGTGCGAGGATTAGAACCTGGTGGCCCCGGGACTGGAGGGATCCTGTGGGCACGTTCCACCGTAAAGTATGGCAAGAACTGCGCAGCCGGCAGCAGCTTTCTTAGTACCTCTTCCATAAAGACCGTGGGGTTTTTCCCCTCCGCTCCCTCCGGCATACCTACGAGGCGGAGGTTATTCTTCCTGTTCCTATTTTCTGCGTCGTCCACCTTGTATTCCAGCGCTCTGACCTTCGTTTGTAGGGTGCGGATCGACGCTGTGTGCTCCGTGACCGTGTCTTCCGTTAGCCCCACACGCTGCTCCGCTTCCGACACCCGTGCACGGAGTATGTCAAAGTCCTGCCGAATGAGGCTAACTTCAAGTTGTACAGCCTCAATTTTGTTAGTCAGGGCAGTTTGGCATGAAACTATCGCGGCCATTACCTCCTGGGAGCCAAGTCGCTGCACGTCCGACTTCTCCTACATGTCCGTCTGGGACGCCATGTTTCTTGCACTGCCAGGGGAGGTTTGCACGTGGGGAGTCACTTGTGTAGTTGTTTCCTCCTCACCTGGTGGAAATCAAAGCTTCTTCCCCCTGTGCCTAGTTTTGTATGGCATCCGGAACAGTTCTGGCTAGTTTATAGTGAGAAAAGGGGCCAGGAGAACGGATATAAAGACGGATCTCCAGCAGAGCTCTAAAACCTGCTTCCTCTCAGATCGCCATCTTGGCCACGCCAAGCTGAAAGCTTGTAAGAATATTTTGTTTCTGGACACTGCCACCAGTGGCTAAGGCCCAATTTTTCAGCCCCTGTTTAACAGGGGCGTGTAATTACAATTTTTGATGCAATTCTTTGCAGCAGGGCTCGTTCCTGCGCTCCAACTAGAGTATCTGTGAGGGGTTGCAGTGTTGTGGCACCAGCACCAGTGCCTAAGGCCCAAATTTTCTGTCCCTGTTCAACAGGGACATGTAATTACAATTCTTGATCTAATATTTCAAAGCAGGACCCGTTCCAGCACCCACCAAGAGTAACTGTGAGGATTTACAGTGTTGTGGCACCAGCACCACCACCATCACCAAAGGCCCAATTTTTCTGCCCCTGTTCAACAGGGGCATGTAATTACAATTCTTGATCTAATATTTCACAGCAGGGCCCTGTGAGGGCTTACAGTGTTGTGGCAAAACCAACACCTAAGGCCACAATTTCTGCAGAGTATATAGGGCAGGCCCCTACTTTCAAACATCCAACTTACAAATGACTCCTACTTGCAAACGGAAGGAGACAACAGGAAGTGAGATGAAATCTACCCCTAGGAAGGGAAATTCTCTCCTGTAAAAGTTAAAATGGAAAAAACATTTCTCCTTTCCACTGATGCTTTATCACTAATCCTTGTTTCACTAAAACCCCCAAATTTTCAAAAAACATTTGTCATTGTGACAGAAAGTGAGGTGAAATCTTCTGAAGAGGAGCACAGACAGCAGAACAAATGTCACAGGGGTGATAACCCTTCCCTATGTTTTCCAAAAAGCTTAAAAATACATTTTTTGGCTGGAGCTACACTTTAAAAATGTACCAGTTCAAAATTACAAACAGATTCTACTTAACAACAAACCTGCAGTCCCTGTCTTGTTTGCACTGCCTGTATACTGCTGTTCAGAGTATATAGGGCTTGGGGGCCCCACACCTTTCCTTTTTTAATTTGTGTGCGGGGTTACCCATGCCGTTTGTCTCACTGATTTTCATCCATATTGTCGGGACCCGACATTACATTAAAGCCGCAAGCACCACTTTACAGGCATACTATAGACACCCCCCAGGTACGATATTTAAAGGAATATTGCACCTTTTTTTTTCACTTTAAGCATCATTAAAATCACTGCTCCCGAAAAAACGGCAGTTTTTAAAACTTTTTTACATGTCCCCTGGGGCAGGACCCAGGTCCCCAAACACTTTTTAGGATAAGACCATGCAAATTAGCCTTTAAAATTAGCACTTTTGATTTCAAACGTTCGAGTCCCATAGACTTCAATGGGGTTCTAACGTTTGTGCAAACTTTCGGTCCGTTCGCAGGTTCTGGTGCGAACCGAACCGGGGGGCGTTTGGCTCATCCCTAGTCCTGTTTAGTATCAGGCTGGGTTCACACTATTGTGAATTGGATGCAGGTTTCCCCACATCCAATTCAAATGTCAGGAGTGGCTTCGGTGCGAATGGCTCAGGAGTCCTGTGCATTTTTTGGTCCGTTTCAGGTCTGAATTCAGCCAAAAATATGGGCTGAAATCGGACCTGAAACTGTGAACGGAGACGCACCGGACTCCTGCTGTGAGCCGCTCCGTGCTGCAGTGTGAACTCAGCCTCCCAGTAATCGCAGTGACACAGCTTATTAAAGGGTAATGCTGCGTACACACGGTCGGACTTTCCGCCGCACAATCTGACCGTGTGTAGGCTCCGCCTGACTTTTTTTTCCCAAAAGTCCGCCGTACCTAGATTTAAAGCATGCTTTAAATCTTAGTCCGCCGGACTCAGTTCCTGACGGAAAGCCCGTTCGTCTGCATGCGTCTGTATGCTGGTCCGACGGACCAGATACGGCGCAAGGGCAGAGTACTGCATCTCGCGCTCGCTGCAATAGGAAAAACAAATTTTCCTATTGCAGCGAGTGCGGGGCATCCCAGGCCTGGTATGGATCTTAAGGGGAACCCCCTACGCCGAAAAAAATCGGCGTGGGGTCCCCCCCAAAATCCATACCAGACCCCGATCCAAGCACGCAGCCCGGCCGGTCAGGAAAGGGGGTGGGGACGAGCGAGCGCCCCCCCCCTCCTGAACCGCACCAGGCCGCATGACCTCAACATGGATGGTGGGTTCTTTGGGGAGGGGGGGTGCCCTGCGGGGCCCCCCCCACCCCAAAGCACCTTGTCCCGATGTTGATGAGGACAAGGGCTTCTTCCCGACAACCCTGGCCGTTGGTTGTCGGGGTCTGCGGGCAGGGGGCTTACCGGAATCCGGGAGCCCCCTATAATAAGAGGGCCCCCAGCTCCCGGCCCCCCATCCTATGTGAATGAGTATGGGGTACATGGTACCCCTACCCATTCACCTAGGGAAAAAGTGTCAATAATAAAACACACTACACAGGTTTTTAAAGTAATTTATTAGACAGCTCCGGGGGGTCTTCTTCCGGCTTCGGGGGTCCCTCCGGTTCCTCTTCTCCCGGTGTTCCAGTTCTTCAGCCAGCTCCTCCGCTATCTTCATGCCGCTCTCTTGCCAGCGGAGGTCCGGACTTCTGGCCTCTTGTCTTCTTCCCTCTTCTCTTCTCCAGATGTTGACACGACGGTCTCTCCGGCTGGACTGGTGTCTGAGCGCTCCGATGTGACTTATATAGCCAGAGACCCTGCCCCCTTATGCCGTCACAGTCCCTGGGCATGCTGGGACTGTGACGTTTTAGGGGGCGTGGTCAACATCACCCGGTGCCGAGGAACTGGAACACTGGGAGAAGAGGAACCGGAGGGACCCCCGAAGCCGGAAGAAGACCCCCCCCGGAGCTGTCTAATAAATTACTTCAAAAACCTGTGTAGTGTGTTTTATTATTGACACTTTTTCCCTAGGTGGATGGGTAGGGGTACCATGTACCCCATACTCATTCACGTAGGGTGGGGGGCCGGGATCTGGGGGCCCTCTTAGTGTAGGAGTCTCCCGGATTCCGATAAGCCCCCCGCCCGCAGACCCCGACAACCAACGGCCAGGGTTGTCGGGAAGAGGCCCTTGTCCTCATCAACATGGGGACAAGGTGCTTTGGGGTGGGGGGGCCCCGCAGGGCGCCCCCCCTCCCCCAAAGCACCCACCCCCCCATGTTGAGGGCATGCAGCCTGGTATGGTTCAGGAGGGGGGGCGCTCGTTCGTCCCCACCCCCTTTTCTGACCGTCCGGCTGCGTGCTCGGATCGGGGTCTGGTATGGATTTTGGGGGGGACCCCACGCCGATTTTTCGGCGTAGGGGGTTCCCCTTAAAATCCATGCCATCCTGGTATGTCCCACGACGGGGCTTGCAAGGTATCAATCTCGCCAATAAAAGCGGCGAGATTGACTTCCTTTTCTAGTCCCGTCGTACCTGAGTCACGTTCAAAATGAACGGACTTGTCCGTGTGTGGGCAAGTCCGTTAATTCTGAAAGTCTGCCGCAACTCCGGCGAAAGTCAGTCGGAAAGATGGGCGGATCTAGCCTGCCGGAAAGTCTGGTCGTGTGTAGGCAAGTCCGTCCGTTCAGAAAGTCCGGCGGTAGTCCGCCGGACAGTCCGGCGGGAAGAACGTCGGACCAAGTATGCCAGAAAGTCCGCTCGTGTGTACACGGCATAACTGCACTTTTGTGAGGAAGAAGCTAGCAAAATAAAAAAAAAAATAATATAGTGTATACAATTACTTCACAAATCATATTGTAATTGAATTTTAACAAAAATGACCCTTCTTTCAAACTGCAGTTCTGTAATTTTCTGAAAATGCAATACATAATGGCTACCTGGAGGTGTTCTCTACACAGAATGTGTACAGAACGCCCCGCTGGAAACATCATTTAGTGCTTGTGTGATTGGCTCACTGATTTTCCCAGAAGTCCGCACTAAGATACAAGTTTGATTTCAGGCATCCCCTGCAACAAAAATGTAATTTTTTGTACAATGCTCCCAAAGAAAAATCACATCTAAAGGGATGCAGGCCTAGCAGCTTTCCTCATTAGTGCCTTACAGCTGCTGCAGCTGATTGATAATTATGAAACCACTCCCATTAGACTCAGTGAGCACAGGGGCACAGAGGAACAGAGACAGTGATTTCTTCAGAATAACAAAAGATAGGAATCTGCAACAAAGTTTGTTAAAACGCCTGCAATGTACATAGATCAGCCAGAGGGGAATGTTTTTTTTTCTCAACAAAGGTGAAATTACGCTTTAAAGTTAACCTTTTTGAAATTCAAGGTTCTTGTTATACCAACATGTCTGTCTTTCCTCTAATTAACCTTATAGACTATTCTATGATCACTGTTGCCGCAAGTTGTCCCTAATTTTCCCATCTGCAAGCAGCTATGTGTTATTTGAAATTAGTAGGTTCAAGAGAGCATGTTTTCCAGTTGTGGCTTCTACCTTTTGACCCATAAAAAATTTGCTGGAATACATTCAAGAAATGTTGAGCCTTATGCCTGGTACACACGATCAGAAAATTGTACGAAAAATACAGATTTCAGAGCGATCGTACGATTATCTGATTGTTAGCACAGAGCTTTCGAGAGACAATCAGGACAGTTCATCCGATCGTATTTGATTGGACATGCACGAAAATTTTCTTTGTACAATGCCAGATCGTACGATTTTCGTTTAATCAGTACAGCTGTCGTTCAAAAATGCAATATAAATGCATTACAACACATGACATCACTTCCGAATTTTTATTATGTCGTAGGCAAATATTTGTGACTTTACTAAACTCATCAGATTCGATCTGAGATTAGCATGCAAAAAAAAAAAAGGATGATTGTTCGTCCGATAATCTCATCGTGTGTACCAGGCATTGTTGTGAAGTTCTGTTTGTCCAATCAATATCAGGATATGCGAAGTATCCTATAATAACTTCCGGACATTTCAATCTCTGAGAGCAACCACATTTCCCCTTATATTAAGGGGCTTATATCAAACATTCATCAGTAATTTAACAAATTTTTAATTCACGTGACGCTCCACACACATAACAATTCCGCACCCTCACAAGTCAAATTAATGATGTAATCTCTCACACTTCAGATTGTTCTTGACATACAGGCATGTCCCTCCTCTTTCCTACCTAACCAGTCCTTCCGAAACAGTGTGTACTGTTGGATATTTACAGCCCAGTCATGTGAGTTGTCTAACCAGGTTTCGGATACGTCCATGATGTCAGAATCCTTCTCAAATAGCAGTTGTTCTAGCTTTTCCATATTGTTAGCCAGACTAGCATTTGTGTATATACCTTTTACTTTTTTACTTATGTTTAGTAATTTATTGCTGCTTACTCTTGGATTACAGTTAGCATCAGGCAAACCTCCTGCATTGGGCATGGTAGATTCCTTTCTGACTCTTCCCCCCGAGGGCCTAGTTTAAAAAACCCCTCCAAACTTTTAACTATTTATTCTCCCAACGGAGCTGCACCCTTCTCATTTATGTGCCATTTATCCCTACTGTAGAGCCAGTAACTGACTGAAAAGTGAGCCCAGCTCTCAATGAACTCCAAACTTTCCTTCTTACACCAGTTCCTCAGCCATATTTTCAATTCTCTTAGCTCCAGCAGACCTCTCTGGTGTAGGTGTCATGGTTATGCAATAGAGTTTGTCTGTCAGCTTACCTGTCACCATGTGTTAATCTCTAGATACCAGCTGACTCTCACCTGACTGCTTTTGTAATCTCTCCTCTAGCATGGCTCTACCCCAGCTCCTATCAGTGAACTCTATATTAACCTGTGCACTGCAGGCCAGCCCTGCTGATCAACCTTTGTGTGTTTGGCTTCCTGTTTCCCGTGTGCTCTACGTTTGTTTCTGTTACCGACCTTGGCGTGTTCTCAACTATTCCTGTCTGCTTGTGACCCTGACCTTTTGGCGTGTCCCCGACTATCCCTGTTTTCCTGTGACCCTGAACCTTTGGTGTGAACTCTGTTGTCCTTGTCTGCTTGTGGCCCTGACCTTGGCTTATTATCTTACTATCCCTATCCTCCTGTTGCCTGCTGTGGGCGTGAGCTGGGGGACCCTGGGGGTCGCGACCTGGAGCCAGTTGCAGCCCAGTCCATCCTCACCACTAGAGGCTCTGGTGAACACCTGCTGGCTCTTAGACTCCGCGCCCTAGGGAATCTTACGCTCTAACCCCGGTGGGATCCGTGTTGGTGTTCCAGCGGCCCTGCCTTACCCTGGACTCCTGTACCTTCATATACAGTGGGGACGGAAAGTATTCAGACCCCATTAAATTTTTCACTCTTTGTTATATTGCAGCCATTTGCTAAAATCATTTAAGTTCATTTTTTTCCTCATTAATGTACAAACAGCGCCCCATATTGACAGAAAAACACAGAATTGTTGACATTTTGCAGATTTATTAAAAAAGAAAAACTGAAATGTCACATGGTCCTAAGTATTCAGACCCTTTGCTGTGACACTCATATATTTAACTCAGGTGCTGTCCATTTCTTCTGATCATCCTAGAGATGGTTCTACACCTTCATTTGAGTCCAGCTGTGTTTGATTATACTGATTGGACTTGATTAGAAAAGCCACACACACTTGGCACACCTGTCTATATAAGACCTTTCAGCTCACAGTGCATGTCAGAGCAAATGAGAATCATGAGGTCAAAGGAACTGCCTGAAGAGCTCAGAGACAGAATTGTGGCAAGGCACAGATCTGGCCAAGGTTACAAAAAAATTTCTGCTGCACTTAAGGTTCCCAAGAGCACAGTGGCCTCCATAATCCTCAAATGGAAGACGTTTGAGACGACCAGAACCCTTCCTAGAGCTGGCCGTCTGGCTAAACTGAGGTATCGGGGGAGAAGAGCCTTGGTGAGAGAGGTAAAGAAGAACCCAAAGATCACTGTGGCTGAGCTCCAGAGATGCAGTCGGGAGATGGGAGAAAGTGGTAGAAAGTCAACCATCACTGCAGCCCTCCACCAGTCAGGGCTTTATGGCAGAGTGGCCCTACGGAAGCGTCTCCTCAGTGCAAGACACATGAAAGCCCGTATGGAGTTTGCTAAAAAACACCTAAAGGACTCCAAGATGGTGAGAAATAAGATTCTCTGGTCTGATGAGACCAAGATAGAACTTTTTGGCCTTAATTCTAAGCGGTATGTGTGGAGAAAACCAGGCACTGCTCATCACCTGTCCAATACAGTCCCAACAGTGAAGCATGGTGGTGGCAGCATCATGCTGTGGGGGTGTTTTTCAGCTGCAGGGACAGGACGACTGGTTGCAATTGGGGGAAAGATGAATGCGGCCAAGTACAGGGATATCCTGGACGAAAACCTTCTCCAGAGTGCTCAGGACCTCAGACTGGGCCGAAGGTTTTCCTTCCAACAAGACAATGACCCTAAGCACACAGCTAAAATAACAAAGGAGTGGCTTCACAACAACTCCGTGACTGTTCTTGAATGGCCCAGCCAGAGCCCTGACTTAAACCCAATTGAGCATCTCTGGAGAGACCTAAAAATGGCTGTCCACCAATGTTTACCATCCAACCTGACAGAACTGGAGAGGATCTGCAAGGAGGAATGGCAGAGGATCCCCAAATCCAGGTGTGAAAAACTTGTTGCATCTTTCCCAAAAAGACTCATGGCTGTATTAGATCAAAAGGGTGCTTCTACTAAATACTGAGCAAAGGGTCTGAATACTTAGGACCATGTGATATTTCAGTTTTTCTTTTTTAATATGCAAAAATGTCAACAAGTCTGTGTTTTTCTGGCAATATGGAGTGCTGTGTGTACATTAATGAGGAAAAAAAAATTAACTTAAATGATTTTAGCAAATGGCTGCAATATAACAAAGAGTGAAAAATTTAAGGGGGTCTGGATACTTTCCGTCCCCACTGTATATACCCTCCTCTATAATGTCCTCAAACTGCAGCTGATGGGTAAGGCCCAGACTCCTCTCCAAGTTGTTAATGCTCCACAATGTTGCAAGTTGGTTATTTAGATCTAGAATGTGGGCTTCTAAATGAACAACTTGCTCACCCTAGAATAGCTGCTCGAGGAACATATACATGGAGCGGAATGTTCAATGTGTCGCATGTCCTCATGGAGGGCATGTTTACCACTAACCTAATGAGGATACTCAAAATGTTGGTATACTGTCATATTGCAAACCTTTTTATTTTTGCTGATCTATACATGAGACCATAGACCATTCTTTTTACAGAGCCTATCGGTTCTGGCCACGCCCTGATATTCTCACAGTACACAGGGCTTCTCTCAGTGCCCAGCAGCTACAACAGTACCCAGCAGTTACAAGATGAACCAAGCCGTTTTCGTGGTGCCCAGTAGATTATCACAGTGTCCAGCAGTGTTATTGCAGTGCCCACAAGTGTTCTCACAGTGCCCAGCACTTGATATTACAATGCCCAGTATTGTTATCACAGTGCCCAGTAGCTCTGTACCCAGTAGTCGTTATTCCCGTGCCAGCAATGTTATTATAGTGCCTAACAGGGTTTTCACAGAGCCCAGCTGTTAATGACATTGTCCAGTAGTAAGATTGCAGCGCCCTGTAGTTGCTTTTACATAGCCCAGTAGATTATTACCCAGTAGCTGTTAAAGTGCATTAAATCCAAAAAACAAAAATGTATTATATTGCTTTTACATATTCCTAGATGTGATGGCTGCATTTGTTTTCTTTTAAACATTTTTCCTTTATTTTCTATGGTAGTTAGTGGGTTGAGACAAACCATTTTGCATTGACAATGGTCACCGACTCCCTTACACCGCACACAATGCAACTATGAACACTGACCAAGAATGCTACAATGTACAATTTTTCCCTCATCAACACCGACACACACTGCTTTTTTATTCCTGTACTAGTCCAGTATTATAGAGAGTTCTCAGTAAAATTCCTTCCATTAAGTTATTTTGAGTTACAAGTTATTGTCTGTCTTTATTACTATTAAATGTGTAGTGATATGTGATATGAGGAAACAAATTATATTGGATTCATAACACATAGTGTGGTGCTTCATTAATTTGGGTTTAGTACACCCCATGTTCTCTTCATCTAAGAAAAAAACAACACAGTGCTTGAATCCAACATCTCCAATCTACAGGTTCACACATACAATGTGCAAGTATGACAGCCAGAGAACTAACATTTTCAGAAGGAATGATCAGCAATAATAGCCTCCCTGATTCTCTTATGATTTCCTTTTAGGGTCAGGAGCGATAGTCATATAGTGCCCGCCTTTAAGGTCAGGAGCGATAGTCATATAGTGCCCACCTTTAAGGTCAGGAGCGATAGTCATATAGTGCCCACCTTTAAGGTCAGGAGCGATAGTCATATAGTGCCCACCTTTAAGGTCAGGAGCGATAGTCATATAGTGCCCACCTTTGAATCAAGCATATAACTAGAGTGGGTCAGTAGTATTTATCAATTCTAAGTGTCCATATGCATTGGAGGAAGTATAAAAACGTTGCCAATTGCTGTCCATAGACAACAGTGTCATATAAATAAACATTTATACTCACGCCTTTTGTTGCTTGGTGTGTTCTAAGTCTAGATTCAAATGTAAGTATCAGGAAGTGTTTTTTTCTTCAGAGTCCTGAGCATGCAGCTATACCAGCTTCTCATATTACCTTTAGGTCTCCTATATTAGTGACAATGGTTTCCGGAAGAATTCATAACTTTGTATAGAGTTTGTAAAGTATGCAATGCAGCTAATGTACATGTCAAAACATGCCATTTGAAATCTTATGTCGTTTTAACATTAATACAAATCTTACCTGTGTTGGCAGGCTGCCTTTTGCTCTTTGCTTAAAACGACTGTCTTAAAAAAGTATTCATATCCCTTAAAATTTTCCACGCTTATTCATGTTACAACCAAAAATGTAAATGTATTTTATTAGGATTTTATGTGATAGTACAGTGTATTGCTGTCTACCAGGGGCACGCTGGATTATTTGTATCCTGAATATGCAGCGATGGGATTGTATTGAGCCTTCAGCATTGCTGATACCAATTCCAGGATCTAAGTGGTGCATCCGGTGTTGGCACTCCTCCCTCTAATGGCTGCTCCCATAATTAGGAATATTGTTTACATGCCCCTGCTGAGATATTTAGCAATATCTAATATACTTTCTTACTGCTGACTGAACTTTCTTATTCTACCGTGACTTGCATGATTTTGCATTCCAATTTACGATAGAGAGACATATTCCCTTCTCTGTCTCATCTGTGAACCTTGGCCGTGTCCTGAGGAAGCCTAACAGCGAAATGCGTAGACATTAGGGATGAGCCGAACACCCCCCGGTTCGGTTCGCACCAGAACCTGCGAACGGACCGAAAGTTCGCAGGAATGTTAGAACCCCATTGACGTTTATGGGACTCGAACGTTCGAAATCAAAAGTGCTCATTTTAAAGGCTAATTTGCATGGTATTGTCCTAAAAAGGGTTTGGGGACCCGGGTCCTACCCCAGGGGACATGTATCAATGCAAAAAAAACTTTTAAAAATGGCCGTTTTTTCGGGAGCAGTGATTTTAATGATGCTTAAAGTAAAAAAAAAAAGTGAAATATTCCTTTAAATATCGTACCTGAGCGGTGTCTATAGTATGCCTGTAAAGTGACGCGTGTTTCCCGTGTTTAGAACAGTCCCTGCACCAAATGTCATTTTTAAAGGAAAAAATCTCATTTAAAACTGCTTGCGGGTTTAATGTAATGTCGGGTCCTGGCAATATGGATGAAAATCAGTGAGACAAACGGCATGGGTACCCCCCAGTCCATTACCAGGCCCTTTGGGTCTTGTATGGATATTAAGGGGAACCCCGCACCCAAATTAAAATAAGGAAAGGTGTGGGGCCACCAGGCCTTATATACTCTGAACAGCAGTATACAGGCTGTAAGTTTGTTGTTAAGTAGAATCTCTTTGTAATTTTGAACGGGTACATTTTTAACGTATTTAGCTCCAGCCAAAAAATCTTTTTTAAGCTTTTTGGAAAACATAGGGAAGGGTTATCACCCCTGTGACATTTGTTTTGCTGTCTTTCCTCCTCTTCAGAAGATTTCACCTCACTTTTTGTCCCAATGGATTGGAAAGCATCAGTGGAAAGGAGAAATGTTTTTCCCATATTAACTCTTACAGGAGAGAATTTCCCTTCCTAGGGGTAGATTTATTCTCACTTCCTGTTGTCTCCTTCCGTTTGCAAGTAGGAGTCGTTTGTAAGTTAGTTGTTTGAAAGTAGGGTCCTGCCCTATATACTCAGCAGAAATGTGGGCCTTAGGTGTTGCTGTGGCCACAACACTGTAAGCCCTCACAGGGCTCTGCTGTGAAATATTAGATCAAGAATTGTAATTACATGCCCCTGTTGAACAGGAGCTGAAAAATTAGGCCTTAGGCACTGGTGCTGGTGCCACAACACTGCAACCCCTCACAGACACTCTAGTTGGAATGCAGGAACGAGCCCTGCTGCAAAGTATTACATCAAAAATCGTAATTACACGCCCCTGTTAAACAGGGGCTGAAAAATTGTGCCTTAGGCACTGGTGGTGGCACCCAGAACCAAAAATGTTCTTACAAGCTATCAGCGTGATGATTGAGGAGGAAGAGGATAATTACTCAGGGATAGTCACTCAGCATCAGCATAGGCAGTCTTTGAAGGGATCTGAGATTTCAAAAAAAATTATTCGGTTACATCAGCATCAGGTGCTTGGTAGCTGGTGGTGATCCAAGACTCATTCATTTTTATGAAGGTCAGTCGATCGACCAAGTCAGTGGACAGACGCACCCTGTGATCGGTTACCATGCCTCCAGCAGCACTGAATGTGCGTTCCGAAAGAACGCTGGATGCAGGACAGGCCAGTAGCTCAATTGCATACTGTGCAAGCTCTGGCCAGTGATCCATCCTCAAGACCCAGTAACCCAGAGGATTTTCGGTGGGAAAGGTGTCCAAGTCTGATCTTGCCCCTAGGTATTCCTGCACCATGTAAAACAGACGCTGGCGATGGTTGCTGGAACCGATCATACCTTGGGGCTGCGGACCAAAAAATTGTCTGAACGCATCGGTCAGACGGCCACCTTCTCCACCGCTCCTTCTTTGACTGACCGAAGCCTCAGCAACACGTTGTCCAGAAACAGGAGTTTGTAACCTCCCAGTCTCTGGGAACGCGTTGCACAGACCTTTCTGCAAGGCCTCCCGAAGATGTTTCATCCTCTGCTCCCTCTGCGATGGCAAGATAAGGTCCGCAACCTTACCCTTGTAACGTGGATCAAGGAGGGTTGCCAGCCAGTATTGGTCTTTCTCCTTGATACCACGAATACGAGGATCCTTACGCAGGCTTTGCAGGATCAGGGAGGCCATGCAGCGTAGGTTTGCTGAGGCATTCGGTCCGGAGTCCTCTGGGTCACTAAGGACGACATGGTCCGCAGCCACCTCCTCCCAGCCACGTACAAGTCCATGTGTTTCTTGGGACTGATCCCTTAAAGACTGCTGCTGATGCTGAGTGCCAGGCTCCACCTCCATACTGACACAATCTTCCTCCTCCTCCTCCTCCTCTTCCTCCTCGTCCTCTTCCTGTGTGATCGGCGGGCACGCAGGAACACTGTCTGGATAAAGGGGGCCTTGAGAGCTAAGGAAGTCCTCCTCTTCCTGCCTCTGTTCTGCCTCAAGTGCCCTGTCCATTATTCCACTCAGCGTGTGCTCCAACAGGTGGACAAGGGGGACAGTGTCACTGATGCATGCACTGTCACTGCTCACCATCCTCGTGGCCTCCTCAAATGGTGACAGGACAGTGCATGCATCCCTGATCATGGCCCACTGGCGTGGGGAAAAAAAACCAAGCTCCCCTGACCCTGTCCTGGTGCCATAGTCGCACAGGTACTCATTGATGGCCCTCTGCTGCGTGTGCAGCCGCTGCAGCATGGCCAACGTTGAGTTCCACCTGGTGGGCATGTCACAGATTAGGCGGTTCTTGGGCAGGTTAAACTCCTTTTGGAGGTCCGTCAGCCGAGCACTGGCATTATATGACCGGCGGAAATGCACACAGACTTTCCTGGCCTGCCTCAGGACATCCTGTAAGCCCGGGTACCTGCCCAAGAACCGCTGCACCACCAAGCTAAGGACGTGAGCCAAACAGGGCACATGGGTCATTTGTCCCTGTCGGAGGGCAGAGAGGAGGTTGGTGCCATTGTCGCAAACCACCATTCCTGCCTTAAGTTGGCGTGGCGTCAACCACCTCTGAACCTGCCCCTGCAGAGCTGACAGAACCTCTGCCCCAGTGTGGCTCCTGTCCCCCAAGCACACCAGCTCAAGCACCGCATGGCATCTTTTGGCCTGCGTACTTACGTAGCCCCTTGAACGACTACGGAGCACCGCTGGTTCCGAGGAAGAGGCCATGGAGGAAGAAGAAGAGGAGGGGGTGGAGGAGAGAGGTGTGTCACAATCATTAGCATTTTGGAGGCGTGGTGGCGGAACAACCTCCAACACTACTGCACCTTGTCCTGCATCCTTCCCAGCTGCCAGCAAAGTCACCCAATGCGCCGTGAAACTTAGGTGACGTCCCTGTCCATGCCTGCTGGACCATGAGTCAGCGGTAATATGCACCTTACCGCTGACCGCCCTGTCCAGCGAGGCATGGACATTGCCTTCCACATGCTGGTAGAGAGCCGGAATCACCTTCCGTGAGAAAAAGTGGCGTTTGGGTACCTGCCACTGAGGAACCGCACATTCCACAAACTCACGGAAGGGGGCAGAGTCTACCAACTGAAAAGGCAGCAGTTGAAGTGCTAGCAATTTTGCCAAGCTAGCATTCAACCGTTGGGCATGTGGATGGCTGGGAGCAAACTTCTTTCGGCGGTGCAGCAGCTGGGGCAGGGAAATTTGCCTGGTACAATCTGACGGCGGTGTACCAAAATCAGATTGCCCACAAGTACGTGGCTGTGACACACCTAATTCTACACCTTCATTCCTCTCAGTGCAGGTCTCAGAGAGGACTGAAGGTCTAGTGGGGTTGGAAATCTCAGCTGATGAGGAGCAAGCAGAGGTCCTCTTTGTTCTTTGGTGTGGGTCTTTTAGATACGCTTGCCAACGAACTGCATGGCAGGTCAACATATGTCTGGTCAAGCATGTGGTACCCAAGCGGGAGATGTTTTGGCCACGCGAGATACGCTTGAGACATATGTTGCAAATAGCAGCGGTGCGATCTGATGCACTCGTCTCAAAAAAAGCCCACACCAAAGAACTTTTTGAATAACGCGCAGAGACTGCAGCGCCCTGCACATGTGGAGCTTTGGGGTGTGATGCAGTCAATGTGCTGCCCTTAGGCTGGCCCCTGGAGGGCATCCTGCCTCGTTGGTGATGTGCCGCCTCCTCCTCCTCCTCCTCCTCCTCCTCTCTCCTATCAGGCACCCACGTTGAGTCAGTGACCTCATCATCCCCTCCCTCCTCATCACTGGAGCAAACCTGGCAGTATGCTGCAGCAGGGGGAGCATGACTGCCAGATTGCTGTCCTTCTTGGGCACCCCCTCTGTCCGTGCTCGTGTTACTGCCTTCATCGAGCTCAGTATCATCATCAGAGCCTTCCAAACGCTGGGCATCCTCCTGGAGCATGTACCCAACACTGTGGTCAAACAGTTCGAGGGACTCCTCAGGAGGACATGGTGGGGCTAGGGAAGGGGTCACTGATGACATTGAGCCGAGGAAAGAGGCCGCTGCTTTGCCAGACAAAGTACCCTGGGCATGGGTGAGAGAGGATGAGGAGGATGAGGACGGCTTGGTCATCCACTCGACCAAGTCTTCCGCATGTTGTGGCTCAACATGGCCAGCTGCCGAAAAAAAGGCCAAGCGTGTCCCATGGCCATGTGCTGATGAGGATGCACCGTCTCCATGACCAGCACTAGACACAGAGCCTGCTTGCCCTCTCTTATTGGCTTGTGACTGTCTGCCTCTCCTTCTTGGCCTTCCAGACATACTAATGGCCTGTAGCTGCACTAAGCTGGGATATATATATATATATATATATATATATATATATATATATATGTACTGATACTGCAGCTAGCAAAATCAACTGCCTGCCTGTAGTATGAGAACACCACCAACCTTCTACAGGTAGCTTTAGCTGAACACTGTGAGGTGGACGCACCCCACTAACTTGTAGGTTTAGCAGAACACTGTGAGCAGGACGCACTGCACTAACTGTAAATAGTCTTGCTGCCTGACTGTGGTACTAATAGGATCAAAAGAACACCAGCAATTTTCTTCAGGTAGCTGTATTTACTGTAACAAGACAAGCCTGCCTGTCAGTAAGAAGATAACAGAAACGGATCTAGCTGAACACTGTGAGCAGGACGCACCCCACCAGCTTGTAGGTTTAGCTGAACACTGTGAGGTGGACGCACCCCACTAACTTGTAGGTTTAGCTGAACACTGTGAGCAGGACGCACCCCACTAACTTGTAGGTTTAGCAGAACACTGTGAGCAGGACGCACTGCACTAACTGTAAATAGTCTAGCTGTCTGACTGTGGTACTAATAGGATCAAAAGAACATCAGTAATTTTCTTTAAAATACTGTAACAAGACAAGCCTGCCTGTCAGTAAGAAGATAACAGGAACGGATCTAGCTGAACACTGTGAGCAGGACGCACCCCACTAGCTTGTAGGTTTAGCTGAACACTGTAAGGTGGACGCACCCCACTAACTTGTAGGTTTAGCTGAACACTGTGAGCAGGACGCACCCCACTTACTTGTAGGTTTAGCAGAACATTGTGAGCAGGACGCACTGCACTAACTGTAAATAGTCTAGCTGCCTGACTGTGGTACTAATAGGATCAAAAGAACACCAGTAATTTTCTTCAAAATACTGTAACAAGACAAGCCTGCCTGTCAGTAAGAAGATAACAGGAACGGATCTAGCTGAACACTGTGAGCAGGACGCACTGCACTAAATGTAAATAGTCTAGCTGCCTGACTGTGGTACTAATAGGATCAAAAGAACACCAGTAATTTTCTTCAAAATACTGTAACAAGACAAGCCTGCCTGTCAGTAGGAATATAACAGGAACGGATCTAGCTGAACACTGTGAGCAGGACGCACTGCACTAAATGTAAATAGTCTAGAAGATAACAGAAACTGATCTAGCTAAACTGAATACAGTGTATATATATATATATATATATATATATATATGCAACACCTGGGATGCATATATATACACAATACACTTTAAGTGCAGCTAACTGACTGACTGTCCTGCCTAATCTAGCTAACTCAAATGAAATGACACTGTCTCTCTCTCTCTCTAAGCACACCGGAACACACTGCACAGGGCCGCCGTGCAGGCGGCCTTATATAGTGTGGGGCGTGTACTAAATCCCCTGAGCCATAATTGGCCAAAGCCTCCTTGGCTTTGGCCAATTATGGCTCTCTGTTAAGGCGGCGCTGTGATTGGCCAAGCATGCGGGTCATAGTGCATGCTTGGCCAATCATCAGCAAGCAATGCACTGCGATGCCGCAGTGAATTATGGGCCGTGACGCGCCACACGAATTTGGCGCGAACGGCCCATATCGTTCGCAATTCGGCGAACGATCGAACAGCCGATGTTCGAGTCGAACATGGGTTCGACTCGAACACGAAGCTCATCCCTAGTAGACATACAAGGGCTCACTGCACAATAATCATAGATGCTATATGTTACAATTGTCATTGTTTTTTAGATATTTGTATTTTTCAATAAATTTATATTTTTTATACTGCTATATCTTCTCCGCTGTTTCTTAGCCTAAAAAGTCCGCCTCCCTGGTAATACTCAGTACTACCTTATTTTGTATCCTCAATGATTTATGGACGTGGCTCATTTTTGGTGCACTTTCCTCTCTTTTTTTGTGTCTTTATGTGATAGACCAACACAAAGTGGCACATAATTGTGAAGTGGAAGAAAAATGATAAATGGTTTTTCAAAGTTTTTACAAATAAATATCTGAAAAGTGTGGCGTGCATTTGTATTCAGCCCCACTGAGCCAATACTTTGTAGAACCACCTTTAAAACCACGTTTGACTGCAATTACAGCTGCAAGTCTTATTACATACACTATATTACCAAATGTATTGAGACGCCTACCTTTACACGCACATGAACTTTAATGGCATCCCAGTCTTAGTCCGTAGGGTTCAATATTGAGTTGACCCACCCTTTTGCAGCTATAACAGCTTCAACAAAGGTTTAGCAGTGTGTCTATTTGAATGTTTGACCATTCTTCCAGAAGAGCATTTGTGGGGTTAGGCACTAATGTAGAAGAGAAGGCCTGGCCCGTAGTCTGTGCTCTAATTCATCCCAAAGATGTTCTGTCCGGTTGAGGTCAGGACTCTGTGCAGGCTAGTCAAGTTCCTCCACCCAAAAACTCACTCATCCATGACTTAACGGACCTTCTGTCTACAGGACAACTAATAGTTGTCCTGTAGACAGATTCTCCCACCTGAGCTGTGGATCTCTGCAGCTCCTCCAGAGTTACCAAGGGCCTGTTGGCTGCTTGTATGATTAATGCTCTCCTGTCAGTTTAGGTGGATGGCCATGTCTTGGAAGGTTTTCAGTTGTGCCATACTCTTTGCATTTTCGGATTATGGATTGAACAGTGCTCCGTGAGATGTTCGAAGCTTGGGATATTTTCCCTCTTTCGTCTTTCAGGAAAGCACATTTGAGAGACCTCGGCTCCTCCCCTCTAAGGAAACACCGCCTCCACCAGACTTTAAGTCGCCCCTTCCCTTCAGCCCGTCAGTTTTGGTGTTTCCTCCAGCAAGGAGACATCGCTAGGAACATGGGCTATTTCAGCTAAGGAGGCTGAGGCCAGTATCATCCTGGAAGGGAGAGACAGAGGTCTCTCATACACAGCAGCACGGATGGGGAGTCCCTGCGCTCCCTGTCCTCCCTTGGGGAATCCGCTGCCAGGGGAGGGCGATGCCGAAGTGTCCAGATCCCCCTTACTCTGGGAGTCAGCATGGAGCTCAGCACTGAGTCGGATGACGGGCGACGTCATTTCCGGCGGGGAGGGCACTTCCGTTTGACCCGAAGCTTCCGGTTCCGGCCTGCGGGACGTAAAACGAACGGCGCGACAGGTGGTGCGGGCTCCATTAAGGCTGTAGTTTCAGCCAGAGGAGCATCCTGAGGCGGACCACTCCCCTGGCCAGAGGGATGTCAGAGACTGAAGGTTCCCGTTCTGTGCCGGGTGATGCCAGCACCAGCCACACTAAGGTAAGTGGAATCCTGGGGTGGTGTTCCCTTACCATGTTCCCACTAGCTCCACGGGTAAACCCCCCTCTTAGTGGTCAGAGGGGAGGAGAGGCACGTTTGGGACCCTGGTGGTGATTGGTCCTGGGGGGTGCACTCCTGGTGTTGGTCAGATGGTTTTTATTTTTTGAAAGACTGTTGCTGATGCTGGCGGGTCTTGTTTTGTCGTTTCAGGACAAATCTGCGGAAAAAACCAAGCCCTTACATGTGTCCAAAAGAAAGTGCCCATCATGTAGGAGTACTTTAGGGGAGTCCTGGGGGGAGGTTTTGTGCAGTAAATGCATTGAAGGCTTAGTTAAGGAACACTCTATGGAACAGAGCTCTGACCTGGCAGCTTCTGTTAAGGAGCTTTCCAGCACTTTTCAATCTTTCAAAGCATTGTTTTAAAATTTTCAGCTTATACAGCCCCCAGCCGGTCCTCTGCCAGCACAGCAAGATGTCGCACTGGGTCCTTCAGGTCCCTCAGTCAGTGAGGAGTTACCGGGGGGCTCCAGAGAGGTTTTGGAGGATGAACCAGATAGTGCATCCTCACATTCCTCAGGGGAATCAGACGGAGAGAAGGTGGACGGCGAGTCCTCCAGAACCTCCCGATAAAAACTATCCTTGGAGGAAGTGGAAGAGCTCTTGGGAGCAATCCACACCACCCTAGGTATCCAAGAGGAGAAGAAATCTCTGTCTCTTCATGACCAAATGTACGTGAGTCTTGGAGAGCAGAAGAAAAAGGTCTTTCCGGTACATGAGGTCCTAGTAGACACCATTAATGGCGGGACCCAGAAAGGAAACCTTTCTTTTCTAGAGCATTAAAGCGCAGATTCCCTTTTTCAGAGGATGAAGCAGCTGTATGGAACAAGTCACCTAGACTGGATGCAGCCTTCTCTCAGGTATCCAGAAAAACAGACTTGGCGTTTGTCAATGGGATGTGCTAGCACCCCCATATCTTCAAGCGGATGGATTCTCTACTTAGAAAATCCCGGGATTCCTCTCTAGGCAACCTTAAGCCTGCCATGGCCGTCACAGTGGTGGCACGTAACATGGAGCACTGGCTAACACATATAAAACCTCATATTGAAGCTGGGACCGCTAAGGAGACGATTCCCTCCTCCTTCCCAATGCTCTTGAAGGGGATCGCATACATTGCTGACACCTCAGCGGAGTCGGTCCGCATGTCTGCTAGATCTTCTGCCTTGGCCAACTCAGCCAGGAGAGCTCTTTGGTTAAAGACCTGGCAGGAGGACAATGCTTCAAAAATCAAGCTTTGCGGAGTCCCTTTGACCGGGGACTTGCTGTTCGGTCCGGATCTGGAGGCAGTTCTTGATCGAACGGCTGATAAAAAGAAGGCCTTCCCCTTGAAGAAAAAGTTGGGGGAACAGCCTAAAAAGAAGACTCGCTCACAAAGGAAGTTTAATTTTCCAAGAGCAGAGTCTCAGAAAAAAGTCTGGACCAACAAGGGCAGAGGGTGCAGGGGAGCGATTTTTCGCCCTCCTGAACAGCCCCGAAAGCCCCAATGACAGGTTAACCCCAGTGGGAGGAAGACTGGGGGCCTTCCTCCCACAGTGGGAGTCAGTTACCTCCAATCAGTTTATTCTAGAGATCGTAAGGAGGAGGAACAGATTAGAATTCTCAAGTCCCTCCCCCACACAGGCTGCTGGTTATGGACTTGCCAAAGTGTGCAGAGAAGGTGGCGGCATTACTAGCCTCACTGGAGGATCTAGAACAGCAGGATGTAATATCATGTGTCCTATCCGGAGAAATAGGCAGGGGTTGCTATTCCCACATCTTTGTGGTTCGGAAGCCTTCAGGGAAGTTCAGGCTCATCCTGAACTTGAAACCCCTGAACCTATCAATCTCCTACAAGAAGTTTTGGATGGATTTCATTTGTTCTGTAAAAACATTACTTCCTCCGAATTGCTACATGGCGTCCATAGATCTAAGGGACGCCTATCTGCACATTCCGATCACAGAGGACAGTCAGAAATTCCTCAGGCTGGCAGTAAGGTCCGGGGAGGAAATAGTGCATCTTCAGTTCGAGGCCCTCCCCTTTGGGCTCTCCTCTTCACCCAGGATATTCACCAAAGTTATGGTGGAGGTTCTGGCTTTTATGCGCCTTCGGTGAATTTCGGTAATCGCATACCTGGACGACCTGCTTCTTTTTGCTCCCTCCCCGGAGCAGCTGGTCCAGGATTTGCAGGTAGCAAGGGGTATACTGGAATATCTGGGATGGCTCCTAAATTTGGAGAAATCCAGCCTGGTTCCATCCCAGAGGATTACATTCCTAGGTTACATCTTGGACTCAACCCAATGGAGAGTTTTCCTTCCCGAAGAGAAAATTGGCAAAATAGACAGAGCCTTGGCAGTTCTGCAGGGCAATCACCAAATCACCATAAGAAGGGCCATGTCAGCCTTGGGATTGCTGACAGCTGCCCTCCCAGCAGTAAGGTGGGCAGGATTGCACTTCCGCCCTTTACAGTGGTTCATTCTGAAAGTTTGGGACCGCACTCAGAAGTCCTTGGACTCGGTGGTCTTCATTCCTGTACGGGTAAAGAGATCCCTGTGGTGGTGGAGAAAGGCAGCAAACCTATCGCAGGGTCTGGAGTGGGTTCTGCCTGTGTCCAAAATTGTGACAACAGACGCAAGCGGCACAGGTTGGGGCGCACCCCTGGGGGCGAGTCTGGCGCAAGGTTTCTGGGGAGTCGAGGACGCAGTACAGTCCTCGAACTGGAGAGAACTGAGAGCCATTTTTCTGGCTCTCAGAGCTTTCCAACAGGAACTCCGGGGACATCATGTACAGGTCCGCTCAGACAATTCCTCAGCAGTTGCTTATGTAAACTGACAGGGGGTCACCAGAAGCGGTTCCCTTTGGGGTCTGACGGAAACAATTTTCAGTTGGGCCGAGGGCACGGTACTCTCACTATCAGCTGTTCACCTAAAGAGGAAATTAAACCAGAGAGCAGACTTCCTCAGCCGAAGGAAGTTGAGGGAAAGCGATTAGGTTCTTAGTCAAGTCATCTACAAGATGATTATCGAGAAATGGGGGATCCCATGTGTGGACCTTTTCGCTTCAGGAGAGAACACGAAGGCCCCCCTCTTTTTCTCCCTGAACTGCTGGGACAGGGCGATAGGGGTGGACGCTCTGTCTCAGAGCTGGCATTTTTCCAAGTGCTATGCCTTCCCCCTTCCGGTTCTGTTGCCTTTCGGTCTTGAGAAAATTCCAGTTAGAGGACACGACCCTGATCTTGATAGCGCCACACTGGCCCAGGAGGCCATGGTTCTCGGTCCTAAAGAAGCTGGCGGTAGAGCCACCCTGGATATTTCCGGTCAGGGAAGATCTACTCTATCATGGCCCAATTTGCTGCCCTCAGGTGGAGAGGTGGAATCTGGCTGCCTGGCTACTGAAGAGGACATGCTGAGAAGTAAGGGGTTTTCCGAAGGATTGGTAACAACTCTTCTAAATTCTAGGAAAGAATAAACGAGATCTATTTGAAGGTCTGCAAGAAATTAAATTCTTGGTGCGCAGAAAGCTCCTTTAATGTTCACAGTCCAGTAGCAGTGCTAGAGTTCCTACAGAGTGGGGCAGATAAGGGGTTGGCACTTAACACCCTTAAAAGTCAGGTGTCGGCTTTAAGTGTATTCCTTGAACAACAGCTAGCAGTAAATCCCTGGATATCCAGGTTTTTTAGAGCTTTAAGAAGGCAGAGACCAGTCAGCTCTCGCCCCTTTGCAGTATGGGATCTATCCTTAGTATTGCAGGCCCTTACAGAGGGTCCTTTCGAACCTATTGAGTCTTGTTCGGTGAAGTTTTTAACCCTCAAGACGGTTTTCTTAGTAGCCATCACTACTGCAAGGAGGGTTAGTGAGCTACAAGCTCTTTTTTCCAAAGGTGGTTTTGGAATTTCATAGAAGCCAGGAAATTTGTTTACCCACTTTTTGCTCAAATCCTGTGAAGGAACAGGAGCAGGTCTTCCACAGGTTAGATGTCAGAAGATGTGCATTAAAGTACCTGGAGGTTACGGAGCAGTTTAAGAAATCCAACTCCTTTTTTGTTTCTTTTTCAGGGGCAAGGATGGGTTCCAAAGCCTCTAGACACACTATAGCCAGATGGCTAAGAATGGCTATCAGTCAGGCCTATATAGCAAAAGGGGTGGAAGTTCCGGAAGGTATTAGGGCTCATTCCACTAAGGCTATGGCAATGTCACAAGCAGAGTGGGCTGGTGCTACACCCGATCAGATCTGCAGAGCAGCAACGTGGTCAAGTTTTTTAAGACTTTCGTTAAGCACTACAGACTGGACTTGTTGTCTGCCCAGGACCAGGCTTTTGGGCGTAAAGTTCTGCAGGCAGAAGTCCCACCCTAGGGTAAGTGCTCGCTTATCCTCTCAAGTGTGCTGTCCTGAAAGACGAAATAGGGAAAATCAAAGTTACTTACCGGTAACGTTTTTTCCAAGAGTCTTTCAGGACAGCACCGATACCCATCCAAAAATGTTGTCTTGCCACTAGGACGTGAGAACATCAGGAATATGAAGGTTGTTATGATGTGTTCTTATGTCTCCCTAGACTGGCCGGAGGTTCTCGTGCAAAAACTGACGGGCTGAAGGGAAGGGGCGACTTAAAAGTCTGGTGGAGGCGGTGTTTCCTAAGAGGGGAGGAGCCGAGGTCTCTCAAGTGTGCTGTCCTGAAAGACTCTTGGAAAAAAGGTTACCGGTAAGTAACTTTGAGAAGTTTAAAGCAGGGTTAGGTTATAAAAAAAAAATCAAAGTACTTTATCCCTGACCTGTCTAGTGTGTTCCTTGGCCATTCATTATGCTGTTTGTTTACTAAGGTTCTCTAACAAACCTGAGGGCGTCACAGAACAGCTGTATTTATACTGAGATTAAATTACACACAGGTAGACTCTAGTTGCTAATTAGGTGACTTCTGAAGGCAATTAGTTCCACTAGATTTTAGCTAGGGGTATCAGATTAAAGGGGGCTGAATACAAATGAAAGCCAAACTTTTCACATATTTATTTGTAAAAAATTGTTAAAACCATTTATCATCTTCCTTTCACTTCACAATTATGTGCCACTTTGTGTTGGACTATCACATAAAATCCCAATAAAATACATTTATTATTAAATTACACCTAATGTGTGAAAAATGTATGGGAAAACCTTGATAGTTCTACCCCCAAAGGAGATGCTGGATTATTGGGTTCCCTATTTTATAAGCCTTCAGACAGCCTTCAGTCCGCACCACCTAGGCCCTGACTCATGGGGAAGCCCTAAATATTATATATTATATATATCTTATCCTGGCCACTGCCAGGATAAGAAGGAACTGTGAAGTTTAGCCCCACAGAGTGTGTAATATATATATATATATATATATATATATATATATTTATATATATATATACATATATATATATATATATATATATATATATATATATATATATATATATATATACACACACACACACACACACACACACACACATATATATATATATATATATATATATATATATATATATATATATATATATATATATATATATATATATATATATATATATTACACACTCTGTGGGGCTAAACTTCACAGTTCCTTCTTATCCTGGCAGTGGCCAGGGTTGGGGCCCAAAACTGTGTTGGAGTGCTCTCTAACAGTTTCTCACCACTCAGACGTTTACCATGGAGTCTCCTCCCTCTTGTTGGCATCTTGAACACTGGATGCACGATCAGGCTGCCTCCCTACGGTCTCTGAGAGTTATACTGTCAAAACTATCCCAAACAAAGCTATCGGCATTTCAAGTGCAAATGTTCTCTCCCACAGCTTGCTGGGTTCCCCGTCTCTAGATCACGATCCTCTGGTCACTTCAGCATGGTGGTCTCTGGCAGGTACAACAGTTCAGTTAACCACTTCAGCCCCGGACCATTATGCTGCATAAGGACGAGAGGACTTTTTCCAATTTGGCACTGCGTTGCTTTAACTGCTAATTGCGCGGTCATGCAATGCTGTACCCAAACAAAATTTGCGTCCTTTTCTTCCCACAAATAGAGCTTTCTTTTGATGGTATTTGATCACCTCTGCCGTTTTTATCTTTTGCGCTATAAACGGAAAAAGACCGAAAATTTTGAAAAAAAATGATATTTTCTACTTTTTGTTATAAAAAAAATCCAATAAACTCAATTTTAGTCATACGTTTAGGCCAAAATGTATTCGGCCACATGTCTTTAGTAAAAAAAATGTCAATAAGCGTATATTTATTGGTTTGCGCAAAAGTTATAGCGTCTACAAACTAGGGTACATTTTCAGGAATTTACACAGCTTTTAGTTTGACTGCCTATGTCATTTCTTGAGGTGCTAAAATGGCAGGGCAGTACAACCCCCCCCCCCAAATGACCCAATTTTGTAAAGTAGACACCCCAAGGAAATTGCTGAGAGGCATGTTGAGCCCATTGAATATTATTTTTTTTTGTCCCAAGTGATTGAATAATGACAAAAAAAAAAAAAATTACAAAAAGTTGTCACTAAATGATATATTGCTCACACAGGCCATGGGCATATGTGGAATTGCACCCCAAAATATATTCAGCTGCTTCTCCTGAGTACGGGGATACCACATGTGTGGGATTTTTTGGGAGCCTAGCCGCGTACGGGGCCCCGAAAACCAATCACCGCCTTCAGGATTTCTAAGGGCGTAAATTTTTGATTTTACTCCTCACTACCTATCACAGTTTTGAAGGCCATAAAATGCCCAGATGGCACAAAACGCCCCCAAATGACTCCATTTTGGAAAGTAGACACCCCAAGCTATTTGCTTTGAGGCATGTTGAGTCTACGGAATATTTTATATTTTGACACAAGTTGCGGGAAAGTGACAATTTTATTTTTTTTTTTGCACAAAGTTGTCACTAAATTATATATTGCTCACACAGGCCATGGGCATATGTGGAATTGCACCCCAAAATACGTTTAGCTGCTTCTCCTGAGTATGGGGATACCACATTTGGGACTTTTTGGGAGCCTAGCCGCGTACGGGGCCCCGAAAACCAATCACCGCCTTCAGGATTTCTAAGGGTGTACATTTTTGATTTCACTCTTCACTGCCTATCACAGTTTCAGAGGCCATGGAATGCCCAGATGGCACCAAATCCCCCCAAATGACCCTATTTTGGAAAGTAGACACCCCAAGCTATTTGCTGAGAGGCATGGTGAGTATTTTGCAGCTCTCGTTTGTTTTTGAAAATGAAGAAAGACAAGAAAAAACATTTTTTTTTTCTTTTTTCAATTTTCAAAACTTTGTGACAAAAAGTGGGGTCTGCAAAATACTCACTATACCTCTCAGCAAATAGCTTGGGGTGTCTACTTTCCAAAATGGGGTCATTTGGGGGGGGGGGGGGGTTTGTGCCACCTGGGCATTCCATGGTCTCCGAAACTGTGATAGGCAGTGAAGAGTGAAATCAAAAATTTACGCACTTAGAAAGCCTGAAGGCGGTGCTTGGTTTTTGGGGTCCCGTACGCGGCTAGGTTCCCAAAAAGTCTCACACATGTGGTATCTCCTTACTCAGGAGAAGAAACAGAATGCATTTTGGGGTGTAATTTCACATATTCCCATGGCATGTTTGAGCAATATATCATTTAGTGACAACTTTGTGCAAAAAAAAAAAAAAAATTGTCTCTTTCCCGCAACTTGTGTCACAATATAAAATATTCCATGGACTTGACATGCCTCTCAGCAAATAGCTTGGCGTGTCTACTTTCCAAAATGAGGTCATTTGGGGGGTTTTGAACTGTCCTGGCATTTTATGCACAACATTTAGAAGCTTATGTCACACATCACCCACTCTTCTAACCACTTGAAGACAAAGCCCCTTCTGACACTTTTTGTTTACATGAAAAAATTATTTTTTTTTGCAAGAAAATTACTTTGAACCCCCAAACATTATATATTTTTTTAAAGCAAATGCCCTACAGAAGAAAATAGTGGGTGTTTCATTTTTTTTTTCACACAGTATTTGCGCAGCGATTTTTTTGGGGAAAAAACACACTTTTTAAAATTTTAATGCACTAAAACACACTATATTGCCCAAATGTTTGATGAAATAAAAAAGATGATCTTAGGCCGAGTACATGGATACCAAACATGACATGCTTTAAAATTGCGCACAAACGTGCAGTGGCAACAAAATAAATACATTTTTAAAAGCCTTTAAAAGCCTTTACAGGTTACCACTTTAGATTTACAGAGGAGGTCTACTGCTAAACTTACTGCCCTCGATCTGACCTTCGTGGTGATACCTCACATGCATGGTGCAATTGCTGTTTACATTTGACGCCAGACCGACGCTTGCGTTCACCTTAGCGCGAGAGCAGGGGGGGACAGGGGTGCTTTTTTTTTTTTTTTTTTCTTTATTATTTTTTTGCTTTTTTATCTTATTTTTAAACTGTTCCTTTCATTTTTTTTTTTAAATCATTTTTATTGTTATCTCAGGGAATTTAAATATCCCCTATGATAGCAATAGGTAGTGACAGGTACTCTTTTTTGAAAAAATTGGGGTCTATTAGACCCTAGATCTCTCCTCTGCCCTCAAAGCATCTGACCACACCAAGATCGGTGTGATAAAATGCTTTCCCGTTTTCCCAATGGCGCTATTTACATCCGGCAAAATCTAAGTCATAAAATGCTCATAGCTTCCGGTTTCTTAGGCCATAGAGATGTTTGGAGCCACTCTGGTCTCTGATCAGCTCTATGGTCAGCTGGCTGAATCACCGGCTGCATTCTCAGGTTCCCTGTTGAGACAGGAGAGCAAGAGAAAAACACGGAAGACGGTGGGGGGGGGCAATCCCTCCCACTGCTTGTAAAAGCAGTCTAGAGGCCAATTAGCCACTAGGATTGCTTTTACATGAAAGCCGGTGGCTGAAAAGAATGATACCAAGATGATACCTAAACCCTCAGGCATCATTCTGGTATAACCACTCAAAGTCGTGAATGGCGTACCTGAAGGCCAAAAAATGGTTAACAATAAAGCACAGTAAACAGTAAAGTATAAAAAATTGCATACCTGAAAAGCAAACATGATAAAACATAATAACAATAAAACATTGCAGAATAGAATACAGTAAAAAAGAGCAGAACAATAGAGAGAGAATATATAGAGAGAGAGAGAGAGAGAACAATAAAACAACAACTTTAGCGGGTGTCACGCCTATATCCGCGCTTGCTGCAGACACAACATCTTTTTTGGGGGGTTCGTTGGGTAGGGGTACTCGGGAGGACATAAAGAAAATGCCTCTCATGCAGCCGACTGCATTTGGTTGGGGATGTGAATGGGGGAAGTACGGGCGCTGCAGAAGTGGTGGGTTCCCAATTAGGATTGGCAAATGCAGCAGGAAGGGCATTATGGGCACGACGGCCTGTGTTTGTCTTCTTGGTGGCAGCGGGACACTACTTGTGCTTGCCACCTCACCAGCTCAACTGCACTTATTGGACTCGCCACATCACCAAGTGTTACTGCAGTGCTGGTTTGACTAAGACCGGGGTGTACTAGGCCGCTGGTGCTTGCCAGTTCACCAAAACGCTACCAAAAAAACTGTTAGCGATCGCAGGGATCAGGCCTGACTCTGCGAATGCTGCAGTTATGCGTTTAGTGTTTTGTAAGTGACAGTGATCGACCGATACTGCACTTGGGTGGGCTGGGCCGGGCGGAGGGGCAAAACGCAGGTCCTAGCAGGTATCTGGGCTGATCCCGCTAACACTGCGTTTTTGGGAACCCTAAACTGCTGGGGACGCTAGTATAGATCTGATCGGATCAGATATTGATCCGTTCAGATACTATACCACTAAGGGAGGTGTATGTTGCGTGCGTGGGTGTTAGCGCTACTGGCGCTAACCTGACGCTGCTTGGGGCTGGTGCTTACCAGTTTACCAAAATGCTACCAAAAAAACTGTTCGCAGAGTCAGGCCTGATCCCTGCGATCGCTAACGCTGCAGTTATGCGTTTAGTGTTTTGTAAGTGACAGTGATCGATCGATACTGCACTTGGGTGGGCTGGGCTGGGACGGGCGGAGGGGCAAAACGCAGGTGCTAGCACGTATCTGGGCTGATCCCGCTAACACTGCGTTTTTGGGAACCCTAAACTGCTGGGGACGCTAGTATAGATCTGATTGGTTTAGATATTGATGCGTTCAGATACTATACCACTAAGGGAGGCGTATGCTGCGTGCGTGGGTGTTAGCGGTACTGGCGCTAATCTGACGCTGCCTGGGGCGACGCATATCACCGCCGGGCGATCAAGGGGCTAAACCTTTATTAGGTAATAAACGGCGGGTGCCCTGACACTATAAAAAATAAACGAACTAACCAGCGTCACCCGTAACGGTTATACGGCGATCAGTGGTGAAAGGGTTAGCTAGGAGGCAATCAAGGGGTTAAAACATTTATTAGATAGTATATGGGGGTCCCTGTCGCTATAAAACGCTGACGGCGAACCTAAATATTTACCTCCCTAACTAGCGTCACCAGTGACACTAATATAGCGATCAGAAAAATGATCGCTTAGCGACACTGGTGACAGAGGGTGATCAAGGGGTTAAAACTTTATTAGGGGGGGTTAGGGGGGTACCCTAGACCTAAAGGGGGCTAATACTAACTGCCCTACCACTTCTAACTGTCACAAACTGACACCATGCAGTAATCAGAAAAAAAAAAAAAAAAACTGCTTGGTGTCAGTGTGACGGGGGGGGGAGGGGTGATTGGGGGGTGATCGGGGGGCGATCGGGGGGGATCGGGGGGTGTAAAGTGTGCCTGGCATGTTCTACTGTGTGTGTGTGTGTGTGTGTGTGTGTGTGTGCTTGTGCACTCACTCAGATGTCTTCTCTCCTCGGCGCCGGAACGGAAACTGCCGAGCCGAGGAGAGATGACATCACATCCTCTGCCTCTGTGTACTACACAGAGGCAGGTGAAGATCCTCATTGGCTGGGAGCGATCGCGAGGGGGGGGCCATGATCGGATGGCCTCCCCCTCATCTCTGATCGCTGCCAGACCAACGGCGACCGCCTCAGGCACGGGGGGGTCCGATTGGACCCCCCGCCCGCGGGAAGGCAATCACGTACCAGGTACGTGATTTTGCCTGCCCGTGCCATTCTGCTGACATGCAAGAGGGGGGGTGCTGCGCTAACCAGAGAAACAAACTGCTGTAAATCTCCATATGTGGTCAATTACTATGTGCCAATAACCCATAACTCATAAAATCGCATGGTAAATAAAATCACATAGGTTAGTGTTAATACTAAAAACCCTTGTGACATTGTGGTTGTAAAGATCTTGTGTTAATAAAAGGAAATGTGTAAGGACGTCTTCATGTAGATAGTCAAAACGTGAATATATCTAGAAAACATTCAATTCATATAAAAAACAGAAAAATATCCTTATAAATTGTGCAAAACATATGGTATAAAGTGCTGGTGCTAAGGTGACCTAAATATCTCTATTCAGACAAAATTGATCCAAAATATAAATAATATAAATAGTACAGTGATAAGTGGCATAATAATAATAACAATTACCTATGGTTTTGAATAAAGCGCCACCTTGTTTAAATAAGGAATAAGGAATATTTTTATTATATTTCATTCTGCTGACGTACATCAGCGTGAGGCGGTCATCAAGTGGTTAAAGGCAGCACTGACATGCCATCAGTTTTACCCTGTCTCTCCAAGTAAAAAGACTGACTTGGTAGCAAAGGTTTCTAGTCTTTTTTCCTCTATCCTGGTACATTTTTCCTTTGGGACTTGTAATCTCACACAGTTCTCAGTGCTTAGCCTTTAGGTGGAGACTACATTCCTCATAAGTCTCATTGGGTTAATTGGCCGGCTTTCCCAGTTTTCCTGCAGCCAATCCCTGTATTCTGAATAAGGAAAGAGATGGTCGGCACTCAGGATGACATCCAAAATAGTATTCCTTTATTAAATACATGCACAGAGCTGTAAAACAGCCTATGCGTTTTGGACGTTAGTCCTTAGTCATGACTGTCCTGGGAAGTGGCTGAGGATCTCCTCCAGACATGGCTAAAGTCACGTAACCCCAGGGTCCTTCTTGCTGTCTTCCTTTTTTCTGCATGGCCTCTCTGCACATTCATGGCAGGGAAGAGGAGGGAGATGACTGTTGCAGCAAGGATAGCTGTGTGACACCTACATTCTGTATGTACTGTAATGATTGTAATTGTATAGGTAAATGGAAGGAAGTTATATTTTTTCATTAAATTACATTGCAGGCAGGGCCAGCACTACTGCTAGACAAGCTAGGCAGCTGCCTAGGTGTAGCACCCTCTACCATAAGTAGGTGCTAGAGTGAGGATTTTGTAAGGGAAACTGTCAGTGCAGGTAAATTTGGGCAGGCCTATGCTTCCGACTAGGCCTGCTTGTTTTGATCTGGGGGGCAGGGCGTGGTCAGTGCAGCAGTGGGTGTGACCACCTGTGCTTTAGTTCTGAGGTGCCTCCCCTGCTTCCAGAAAGAATGATCTGGAAGAGGGGCAGGGCCTAGGACTGGAGTGGCAGGCAGCTCATGTGAGGAGCTCTGGCCATTTCCCAACTGGAATTGGCAGGGGAGGAGAGGCTGTGGGGAGAGTGTCAAATTGCTGCGGTCTGAGGGCGCAGGATTTGCAGGCCAGACTAGCTGGGAGCAGTAGTCCACCAATCAGCACATGCTACTAAATTACTAGGCCGCCGGGGAGAGGTACTGCAGACCTCTGGCCTAGTAACAGTCTAACCAATTCTAGCCAGCAACTGAGACTGTTCAGAGTGGTTTCTTTTGTCAAAAGAAGATGATGTGACAGGAAGAGTAATGATCTTCAATGGAAGTTTGTGCAGGAGGTTGTAAGTCCTGGGAGCAACAGTCTGCTGGAGATACACAGAGGAGGAGAAATAGTCTGCATGGTGTTATGCAGGGGAAGCGCCTGTAGATATTATGTGTACATCAGTACTTCAAGGCTCAACCTTTCAATCTAATTCTTAAATATGATGGCAAAGCAATTGTTCTATGGGCAGCCAATATTCCCTTTTCCCCAACCAAGTTGTATCCCTCAATAAACAAAACAAAACAATGCAAATGACTGTTCACTGTCTCAGAAGTGATGGAGGTCTGGCAGCAGGGTGACATGGTGGATGTTAGTTATTAGTAGCAACCAAGCGCTACATTTGGAGGTCCCACGAGATCCGCCTTCACAGTTAACATGCTGGCTGTCGCCCCTAGCAACCATTAAAAGCCAGGGGAGACTTTCCTTGTTATACCGCACACTTGGCAAAACAGGCAAAGGACTGTGTGTTTGTCTTTAAAAAATGACTTTTGCCACATGCTGTTGCCCATAGCAACCAAATCCAAGCTTGTTACCAAGTGCCTTTGTCTATAGCAATCGTCCAGAATCAGCGCTGCCATCAAGCCCCTGCACCCAGTTGCCTCAATGGACACTCACATCAGTAATAAGCCCTGAAACCAGTGACTGTAACCATGTGCTATCACCCATGGCAACCACGGCGAGCGATCACGCTCTGGATTACAAATATGTCCAACGCTCTGCATGGCGCGGACATTACACACTGAATTGCAGGAATCTCAAATGACTTTAATAATCCTGCTTAACATAGTAAAAGGAGTTTGTGAATGTATGCTGTTGCCCCTAGTAACGGTATGCAATGAGGGGGTGTCTATGACGGGATGTTGCACGGTCAGTCCCATACAGTAGGATGTTACAGGAGAGATTTTACTGTGCCAATGATGATCGCTGTATAGTTTGCCTGCCTTTAGATTCCAGCTTCCGTGACGCAGTTTCTAATAGACATGTGCATTCGTTTTCGTCCGAATGCATTTTCGTCCGAATTTCAGGTATTTTCGTTATTGTTTTAACAAACGATAACGAAAGTGCAGAATCCGAAAAACGAAAGATCCGACATAAACAAATGCTTTATTTTCATTTTCGTTGCTACAACAGTTCGATATAGATAGGAGATTCGACATGATGATGACAATAACAATCTGTGTCCATCAAACCTGTGGTCGAATGTGCCTAACCTTAGCTCTATTAGTCCAAGATTATTCTACATAGAGAGAAAAGATTCGACATAGAGAGAAAAGATTCGACGTAGAGAGAAAAGATTCGACGTAGAGAGAAAAGATTCGACGTAGGGGAGAAAAGATTCGACGCAGGGGAGGAAAGATTCGACGTAGGGGAGAAAAGATTCGACGTAGGGGAGAAAAGATTCGACGTAGGGGAGGAAAGATTCGACGTAGTGGAGAAAAGATTCGACGTAGGGGAGGAAAGATTCGACGTAGGGGAGGAAAGATTCGACGTAGGGGAGGAAAGATAAATAAAAATAATGATGATGATGATGAATGTTATTGGCTGATTGTAACCAAAGAGGAGGAGCAGTAAAAAAGCTAGAACTAAGTACACACGTACTTTGGCTTATGGTGTCTGTTGAAAGTTCTAAGAAGATTCGACGGAGCAGGTAAACTATACGGCGTCGTACAGTTTAGCTGCTCCGTCGAATCTTCTTTGAACATTCGACAGACACCATAAGCCTTCAATGACAGATTCGACCTTAATTTGGATTTTCGGACGAATGCAATTTTTAACGAAAAACGAAATAAATAAAAACGAATTTCGGGAGTATCTAAATAAATTTATTTTTCAGACGAAAACGAAATTCCGAAACGAAATATTTCAGTGTGCACATGTCTAGTTTCTAAAACTACATGCCTGGACAGTGCCTGCAATTCATCAGCGCCTGCCACCAGGTGTCACTACAGCGCACACTGCCTGAAGCCTGCTTACAGTTCCTCGCACGCTGGACCAATGAGTGTGTACGCGGAGTTATGCCCCAGCGGAGGACAGTGAAGGGGACCAGTGTACTGCATGCTGCACGAGGCTGCTGAAGATGGCAGAGGGCGGTCGGAGGATGCCCGCTATGCAGTGGTTGCTTGATATGCAGGATCGGGTGCTGGTCGATACCGGCATCCGGCTGGACCTCTCGGGAGGACTCGCCTTGTGGGTGATAGGAGGAGTGGAGAGGTTGTGCATGCTGTGTCCCAGGTGCCATATCCCGACGGCTGGAGTCAATGCCTGGGCCCAGTGCGGCCACTGTAGAGAGTCACCAACCTGCTTAGGCCCGGTGCAGCGGGAATCAAGGTATTACTCTGCCAACCTGCTCACAGGACTATGCATGCCACAGCCGCAGGTGGCTCGAGAGCCGGCGAGGGCCATGTATCACCCGCCAGAGATGGAGGAGAGCTGCCATCAGGTGTGTCCACCCCAGAAGTCCTGGACATACAGGAAGAGAAGGTTGTTTGGAAGACCCGGTTCATCTCCCTGAAGAGCCGGCCTCAGATAAGTCCCTTGCTGTGCTCATCCGGAAGGAGCCCATGCTGCTGGAGGGGGGGATAACCATCAGGTGAGCTGGATGAGGTGGGCAAGGGCCGGGTCATTTACTGGGGTTCGCCCAGGGAACTGGACAGATTTGGATCTGTGGAGAAATTATTCTCCTGGTCTACGGAAGAAGGCTCCAGTGAGGAGGAATGGGAGACAGGAGATTCCCCATCCACAGGGACCCCCGTCTGAGGTGATGGAGGAACCACAGTCACCAGTATGGACCCCAGTGCAGACCAGCAGACTTTTCATCAGTCAGCCATCCACTACCCAGATCAGGGCACCCACATATGGACAGTGGGTCATCAAGGCCCAGGATGCCTGTGTCCTGCCTGGCAGGGGGAAACCCAGGGAACTGCCCAGGCTCTCCCGTCTACAGCGGGAGATACAACGGAGGGTTGCCTTGGAGTGGGGCTTAGACTACCTGTATGTCCCATCCCAAACCATGGACGTCATTGAGGACTCCCGGAGAGAGTGGGAGGATGACCTGGTTTGGGACTACTTGCACGTGCCCAAGCCGCTGCAGGTGCCAGAGAGTGAGGTCTGGGCCCGGTTTAAGGACATTCGGGAAGAGTGGAAGCTTGGCAGTGCAATTTACCGAGACAGGGTCCTAGTTGTGAAGGCGGGTCGGCCTACTAGGAGCCACACAGTTTCTGTCAGAGGAGAGGGGGATAGCCGGAGGAGGTTGCCGGATCCGCGCTTCTATTTGTGAGAGGGACTGCTGAGTTGTGTAGCCCACAAGTGGGAGCGGCCACCAGGACTGCAAGACCAGGGCAGGGCTTGGGTGGTTCTTCTCCAAAGACAAAACTTATGCAGAGGACAGTGATTGCCTGCCACCCAGGGTGCCTGATGGAGCGTATCATGGACACTAGGGTGTACTGTCCCACTTAAACCTTTTTTGCTACCTACCCTTCAGGAGGGGCCCCTCCACCCAGGAGCGAAAGAAAAGGTTTTCATTGCCATCGGCATGAATGTCTGGCTGTGCTCTCCAGGAGGTTTCCTTAGACCCCTCCTGGGTGAATGACAGCAGACAGGAAAAAAACATGCCACATTTTGTAAATTGGGAAGGAAAATGTATTTCTTCTGTCATCGCAGAGAGGATTGTAACCCCCTCCCAGTGGTGAGGTGATATGTACAGTTATGCCGTGTATGATCGGACATTCTGACAACAAAACCGTGGATTTTTTTTCCGACGGATGTTGGCTCAAACTTGTCTTGCATATACATGGTCGCACAAATTTTGTCGGAAATTCCACCAAGAACAACACGTACGACCTGAGAAAAATGAAGTTCAATAGCTAGTGTGGCTCTTCTGCTTCATTTTGGGCATGCATGGAATTTTGTGCGTCGAAATTGTGTACACACGCTCAGATTTTCCAACAACAAATTTTGTTGTCAGAAAATTTGAGAACCATCCCTCAAACATTTGTTGTCTGAAATTCCGACAGCAAATGTCCAATGGAGCATACACACGGTCAGAATTTCCAACAACAAGCTCACATCGAACATTTGTTGTCGGAAATTCCGATCGTGTGTACGCAGCGTTAGTGTGTATAGTCTTCTTTTAGGAACGCCAGGGATGTGACGGCTGTCCATCTCCACTGCGGTAACACATGAAGACCTGTGATAGGCAGAGTATTCTTCCTGAGGGAGCAATGCTCTGGCTTCTCTTGTATGTACCTAGCTGCAGGGACCTGTAGTTAGGATGTCTTTGTCCAAATTGTACATTGTAAATATATGAACAGATTGTGCATATTCTATTTTTGTACCTTATTTATTTGTGCATAGTCCGTCCAAGTTTTCTCCCCCTCCCCAATCCAACCAATTAATATGGGACGCCTTTACTCCTGGCCCAGGAGGTAATTTTTGTAAATTTTATTTTTCCATAGCTGGGGACCAGCTGTGATTTGGTGGGGGATGAATGTAGCACCCTCTACCATAGGTAGGTGCTAGAGTGAGGATTTTGTAAGGGAAACTGTCAGTGCAGGTAAATTTGGGCAGGCCTTTGCTTCAGGCTAGGCCTGCTTGTTTTGATCTGGGGGGCAGGGAGTAGTTAGTGCAGCAGTGGGTGTGACCACCTGTGCTTTAGTTCTGAGGCGCCTCCCCGGCTTCCTGGAAGAATGATCTAGAAGAAGGGCATGGCCTAGGAGTGTAGTGGCAGGCAGCTCATGTGAGGAGCTCTGACCAATCCCCAACTGGAATTGGCAGGGGCAGGCCTCCCATATAAGCTGGGGTAACAGCCCACTGGGGGAGAGAGTTGTCTAGTTAGTTATTAGTAGCAACCAAGCGCTACATAGGGTACACTGCCGCCTAGGGCACAGCCACAGGCACTGGTTTCCCTACTCTATAAATGTGAACTTGAATCTTAATGTCAAGTTCTAGGTGCGAGGCCAGATTGCTGAGAGGGCGCCCCTTGCGACTAAGTGCAGCGTAACCCTGGGAGTGAGACAGGGAGTACGGTGCCCAAAGGTGCACGGGTTGCCGGATGTTGAGGGTTGGATAGCTAAGAGCCGCTTGGGTGCGTTGGACAACCGTGCGTGGAAGTATTCCAGTGGAGAAACCAGGAACGGGGTCAAGGCAGGCCAGGGGTCATGAACCTTAGGAGCAGTCCGGAAGAGGCACAATAGGTTTAATCAGGAACAAGGTCAGTAGCCAGGCCAGGGGTCAAGACCGATCAGACAAGCAAAGGTGCAGGGGTAAAGACAGGAGCGTAGTCAAGTCCAAGCCAGAGGTGGATGCAGGTGGAGATCAGGGTGAGTCAGGCAAGCCGAGCAGTAAACACGAACCAGGAAGTCAGATGCAGAAAGCAGGTACAGGGAACACAGGAAGCTGGTGATAATCCAGCAACTTGCATACAACTGCAGCAGGTTTAAATAGGCCAGAGGGCACCAAACACCGTCACTGTGTGCGCATGCGCCTGGGGATGCCTGACAGTGACCCCCCCAAGGGGCAGCCTCCGGATGCCCAATCGGGACCATTTCTCAGGATGGCGACCTCGGAACAACTGCAACAGTCTGGGAGCATGAATATTTCTTGCTGGTTCCCAAGAATTTTCTTCCATAGCATAACCTTTCACTTTAATAAGAAATTGAATTGTCCTTCCTCTCTGTCGACAGTCCAGAATGGCTTCCACTTCATATTCAGTTTCATCTTCCACTGAGACTGGAGGAGGAGGAACTTCTTCTCTTCCTGGAAAGGGACTAGAGACAACAGTTTTAAGCAAAGACACATGAAATACTGGATGTATTTTATAGGACCCTGGTAATACTAGTTCAAATGCCACTGGGTTGATTTCTCGTTAAATTGTAAAAGGCCCGATAAACCTAGGACCCCACTTCTGGGAGGGACAAGGGAGTTTCAGATTTGCTGAAGAGAGCCATACACTATCTCCCACCTTAAACACAGGATTCTTCCTCCTTTTGTCATACTGCTTCTTGTAGTACTCCTGGGCCTTCTGCATGGTCATCTGGAGGGTCTGATAATTAGCCTGGATAGCGTTAATTCTGTCCTGAACTGCTGGAACTGAGGCCTCCGGAATGATATTGGGCAGAAATGAGGGATGGAACCCATAGTTGGCCCAGAAGGGCAATTGATTGGTAGTTGCATGAACTGAATTGTTATATGCGAACTCCGCACACTGGAGTGAGGTGATCCAATCGTCCTGGGAAAAAGAGCAGAAGCAGCATAGATATTGTTCTAAGGTTTGGTTTGTTCTTTTCGGTTTGACCATTGCTCTGGGGATGATAAGCAGAAGATAGATGTATTTTGATTGACAGCATTTTGCAGAGCTCTTTCCAGTGGTTTGCTGTGGGACAAAGATTTTGTCCTGGTAACGAAGAAACCCATCCAAGTTTCTTAGGGAGGAGGCTTCTGGTTCTGAGCAATGGGTGGAAGCCTATCTGAGTGAGGGGCTTAGGTCAGGTTGAATCATAAGAAAATTCTGTGGTGACAGGATGGTGCTGAGAGCCACCTCCTCGGGAGTGTCAGAGAACATTCTGGACAGAGCATCCGCCTTCCCATTCTTAGATCCAGGGCGGAAGGTTATGTGGAAGTTGAATCTGGCAAAGAACAGAGCCCACCGGGCCTGTCGAGGTCTTAACCACTTAGCAGTGCGGAGGTACTCTAGGTTTCGGTGGTCCGTAAATATCATAATGGGATGAGAGGCACCTTCAAGGAGATATCTCCACTCCTCCAGAGCAGCCTTAAAGGCCAAGAGTTCTCTATCACCCACATAATAGTTTCTCTCAGACTGGCTCATCTTTCGTGAAGAGAAGGCCACGGGATACAGTAACAACTTGGGCCCCTGGCGTTGAGACAGAACTGCCCCCGTGGCTACTTCAGAGGCGTCAACCTCCAGGGTATACGGCAGAGTGGGGTCGGGGTGTTGTAAGATTGGAGCTGAGGTAAACAAAGACTTCAGCTTATCGAAGGCAGATTGCACTTCTGGAGACCACAGGAACCGAGCATGCAGACGGGTTACTTGGGTTATAGGTGAGATAATGAAAGAAAAGTTCTTAATGAACCTTCTATAAAAATTTGCGAAGCCCACAAATCTTTGCACCCCCTTCTTGTCTGATGGAGTTGGCCAATCCAGGATTGCCTGTATTTTTTGTGGATCCATGGCTACACCACAAGGGGAGATGATCAACCCCAGAAATTGTATGGATGCTTTTTCGAAATCACACTTCTCCGCTTTCATGTAGAGTCTGTGTTTCCTCAGTGTGTGTAATACTGTCTTTACATGCGTCCGTTGAAGCTCCAGAGTAGTTGAGAAGATGAGGATATCATCAAGATAGATGATTACGAAGAGATCCAGGTATTCACGGAAGATATCATTTACAAAATGTTGAAATGTGGCCGGGGCGTTGCATAGCCCAAAGGGCATCACCAAGTATTCGAAATGTCCAAAGTGTGTTCTGAACGCTGTCTTCCATTCGTCACCCTCCCGGATGCAAACGAGATTGTAGGCCCCCCGTAGGTCAAGTTTAGTGAACACCCGAGCAGTACGGAATCTCTGGAAGAGTTCAGGAACAAGGGGGAGAGGATAGCGTTTTTTTTAAGGTAAATTTATTGAGTTTCCTGTTATCCACACAAGGTCTTAGGGTCTTGTTTTTTTTTTCAACGAAAAAGATTCCGGCGCCAGCAGGAGAGGAAGAAGACTGGATGAAGCCTTTTTCTAAGTTTTCATCAATATATTGACGCAGGGTTCCTAGTTCCATTTCGGAGAGTGGAAAAATACGTCCAAAAGGAATTTCGGCTCCAGGGAGTAATTCAATCGGACAGTCATATGGTCTATGTGGTAGTAGAATATCAGCTTTCTTCTTATCGAAGACATCAGAAAATTCATGATAGACTGATGGTACGTTGGGATAACTGACCAATACAGGCTGAACTGACAAACAACTGGTAGTGTCCATGTGGCTAGGGGCCAGGCAATGCTGCAAACAGTAGGGAGAGGTGAACACAATTTCTCTCTTAGCCTAATTGATCTGAGGGTTGTGTGTTTGGAGCCAGGGAGTACCCAGGATGACTGGAAACATAGGTGAGCTCAGAACGTCAAAACGTATGAACTCCTGATGGCCATCAGGAGTAGTGACAAACAGAGGAACAGTCTCTTGGGTAACAGGACCAGAACTAGGCAGGGTACCATCGGCCAGGAGAACTTCCAGCCTATGTTTCTTGGGTAGCAAAGATAGGCCAAGTCTTTTGGCCAGGTTCAGGTCCAGGAAGCAGCTACATGCCCGGAATCGACTATGGCTTGCAGCTGAATGCTTCCTTCCGCTAACTGCAACATAATAGAGAGGATAAGGTGGGAAGTGGAAGTTCCGGAGACCTGGAAATATACTGGGGTGTACTTGAGTGGCTTGCAGGGCCTAATGGGACAGTGGCAGAGGAAGTGTCCATTCTCTCCACAATAAAGACATAAGTTGGCTTGTCGCCGACGTTGTTTCTCCCCAGGGGTCAATGCAGCTCTCCTCCTACTAGCAGGCCTTGCCCCAGTCTCTGGAGTGGATATACAGAGAGTTTGTGACCGTTCGGCCTGCAGCTCCCGTAGACGTCTGTCCAACTGGATGGCCCTTTGGATGAGATCCTCTAGATGAGCAGGAATACCACTTCTGGCCAATTCATCCTTGAGGGATTCAGAAAGTCCTAAATGGAATTGATATCTTAAAGCGGCCTCATTCCAGCCTGCATCTGCAGACCATCGACGGAAGTCTATGGTGTAGTCCTCTACCGGCCGCTGTCCCTGCTGTAGGGAGTGCAGGGCGGCTTCAGCGGTGGCTGCAAGCTGAGAATCTTCGTAGAGCTGAGACATGGCTGCGAAGAAAGTGTCCACTGTGCGGATAGCTGGGTCCTTTTGTTCCCATAGACTGTGAGCCCTTGCCTGGGAATCACCGGATAACAAAGAAATAAGGAACCCAACCTTAGTAGTTTCAATAGAAAATGTCCGGGGCTGCAAGGCCAGATAAGGCAAACAGGCATTTTTAAAAGATCTAAACTTTAGTCGATCTCCAGTAAACCGCTCAGGCGTTGGAACTCGTGGCTCTGGAGGCGGGATCATCACCGTAGGGGTAGCTGGTTCCATTAGTAGTTTTAGCCTACCCTCCAGATGCAGGTATCCTTCCTGTAACTTTTGGATTACTTGAGCAAGAGTAGAAGTCTGTTGGCACAAAGCCTCCACAGGGGACGCACCTCTGCCAGCCTCAGTCATGGCTGGATTATACTGTCAAGTTCTAGGTGCGAGGCCGGATTGCTGAGAGGGCGCCCCTTGCGACTAAGTGCAGCATAACCCTGGGAGTGAGACAGGGAGTGCGGTGCCCAAAGGTGCACGGTTTGAAAGATGTTGAGGGTTGGATAGCTAAGAGTCGCTTGTGTGCGTTGGACAACTATGCGTGGAAGTATTCCAGTGGAGAAACCAGGAACGGGGTCAAGGCAGGCCAGGGGTCGTGAAACATAGGAGCAGTCCGGAAGAGGCACAATAGGTTTAATCAGGAACAAGGTCAGTAGCCAGGCCAGGGGTCAAGACCGATCAGAGAAGCAAAGGTGCAGGGGTACAGACAGGAGCGTAGTCAAGTCCAAGTCAGAGGTTGATGCAGGTGGAGATCAGGGTGAGTCAGGCAAGCCGAGTAGTAAACAGGAAGTCAGATGCAGGAAGCAGGTACTGGGAACACAGGAAGCTGATGATAATCCAGCAACTTGCATACATCTGCAGCAGGTTTAAATAGGCCAGAGGGCACCAAACACTGCCACTGTGTGCACATGCGCCTGGGGATGCACCCGGCGCGGTGATGATGGTTACTGGCAGGATCACCAGTCCTAATACTATTTCCCTGACACTTAATACAGATCTTCAGCTCAAAATCTCTAGCATAGAGACTGAGATAATGGAGACCAAGAGATCCAAATATCTACGGGACTTAAAGGATTATGAGGATGGGACTTTTTACATACGTACAAAAAATAAAAGATTCCCGCACTCTATTCTTAAAAAGAGACTGAGATCAGGAGGCGACAGAAGGGTTAATTTTAGCTCACTGGAGGATACACAGTCAGAATTTTCTGACACAGCTGAACAGCAGTCTCCTGTCTCCTAAAGAGGTTCAGTCAGCTCAGTTTTTTCCAGAGAGGAGCCATTACAGCAACCTGCAACAAATCCTCAAACATCAACACAGCCACCAGATCAAAGAGGAAAAAGAGGACGAGGCGGGGGTCATCATACAAACAACACAGGCTACAGAAGATATCCAAGGAAAGCCAAGAAGACACAGAACTAGGTACAGGCTTTTCTAACAATGTATTGAGCCTGTCAGGCATTGAATTAACCAAGCATGAACTTTCTGTTTTGTCTAAAGGCATGTCTTTTGTCCCTAGTACACATTTTTGTCTTTTTACCACTATACTGGATATCAATCGTTTTGTAAGAAATCTGATGCTTAGGAAACATTTCAAGGATATACCTTCTGATAGCGAATCCACAGTGTGTCACAATGTTCAAAATGAGACCACCTCCTTCAGATTTGATTATTTAGTAGCAAGGTCTGCATTGGAGAGTCTGCAAGCAGAATCAGAGGGGGGATCTTTTGGTATAAAGGAATCAAACATTAACATGGGGGATAAATATTTTTACTCTGTTCAAAAGAGGAATGACATTGTGGATTCGTTTCAGAATATTGTGGAATCAGAATTGGTTAAATTGCAGGAATTGTGTCAACAAGACAATAATAGAAATAAAATTAATGTGACCAAGCAAGAAACCACAGCCTTAAAAGCCTTGAAAATGAGATCTGACATAGTGATTCGCCAGGCAGATAAGGAGGGTGCTGTAGTGATCCTAGATACTGCTAGTTTCAAACAGGAAGCGCTCAGGCAGCTGGAAGATCACATCACATATCGCCCCCTCAGTTCTGATCCCACAGCAACTATACAACAAAAATTGTTACACTTATTGGATGAAGGCAAGGAAATGGGTGTTTTAGATCAAAAAACTGTAGATTATCTCATGGTCACACATCCCATTACTCCGGTTTTTCACCATCTCCCCAAAGTGCACAAACAAGACAGTCCAGTGAAAGGTCGCCCCATAGTTGCCGGCATAGGATCACTATTGGAGAGATTAGGAGAATGGGAGATTAAGAGAATGATCAGTTTCTTCAACCGCTTGTTGTCCGTCTACCTGGTTACATAAAGGACACTGGACATTTGTTAGCCCACATGCAGGAAATGTTTTGGTCCACAGAATGCATTTGGATCACCATAGATGTTAGACCTCTGTATTCCTCACTCTTTAGCACTGTTAGCCATCAAACATCATCTTTCATGCTACAGTGGTTACAGTCCTAATGTACGTGAGTTTATTTGTAGAGTTTCTCCTGACACACAATTTGTTCATGTTTGATGAACGATACTACATTCAGAGTCAAGGTGCGTCCATGGGGGCTAAATTTCCCCCTCTTTGGCAAATCTTTACATGGGCTGGTGGGAAGAATCCACTTTATTTGCCCATGGTAACCCATTCAAAACCAACATCACCTGGTATGGTCGTTTCATTGATGATCTGATTGTAGTATGGCATGGATCGAGTGGTGACATAGGTGACTTTATGAAATATATTAATACCAACTCCCTAAACCTGGAGTTCACCTGTGTGCACCACCCGACCCAAATAGACTATTTGGATTTGACCTTGATGGGGCACCCAGATAGCAACACAGTGACTTCCAGAACTTTTAGAAAGCCCTGTGCAGGAAATAATTGGCCAATAGCTGTCAGCCAATAGCTGTCACCCCAGTCACACCATCAAGTCTTTGCCTACTGGTGAATTCATCAGGGCCAAGAGAAACTGCTCTGCAGGTAAGGATTTCTTGCAAGAATGCACAGCGATTCAAAAGCGACTCAAAGAAAGGGGCTATAGTACAAGATCAATAGCTAGAAGTCAAAATATAGCATTTCATAGAGATCGGGTGGAGATGATTCAGAATAGTGACAGAAATAAACACAAACAGTGTAGGGATTACAATAGAAATAAAGTTAATTTTGTTAATTTTGTCACTACTTGCGCTTTAAGAATCGCAACAATTTTGTTGTATTCTAAAGAGAATCTCCCCATTTTGCATGCTGACAAGGATCTGTACTCTGTTATCCAAGGCAGTTGTCAATTTTCCAGTAGAAGGGCCCCCAGTCTGGGAAGTATGTTGTCACCCAGCTTGTTTTGCTCCCAGAAGTTAAACAAATTGCAGACCTGGCTTTCCACTGTAGGTTCCTACAGGTGTTGTGACCACACATAGACATAGTCATAGACATAAAAAAAGCACCTCAGTTTTTTCTTTTTCTACCAAGAAAACATATACCATCAAACAGTATATAAACTGCAACTCTAAATCGGTGGTAGATGTTATTCAGTGTAGTGCCTACAGTCTACAATACGTTGGGTGCACTATACGCACGTTGAGTTAGAATCTCAGAACATGTGAATGACACTACAAATACTAATGCTAAAAATATCTCAAATGTGTCAAAACATTTTCGGGAATTCCATCATGGTAATCTTGACACTTTTTCCTTTTTTGGTGCTGAACAGGTTAAAAAACCCTCAAGAGGAGGTGACACTCATCATATTTTGCTCAAGCGTGAAGTATGGTGGATACATACCCTCAATACTAGAAAACCGTATGGTTTGAACGATAGGATGGATATAAATCTTTTTTTAATATAATTGCATTTTTCAACATAGTTGCATTGTTTGATACATTTATCGCACCATTTTGAATATGCTTTATTTGTTCATGGTATGCTTCTCATATGCCTGCTGTGCTTTTCTTTCTCTTCTCCATGTGTTAGCGTAGCCTGTACCCGTGTACCCATGTAACCCAATAAAGGACTTTTATTCAAGAGCATCCGAGTCGCCAGCCCTTTTCTGATTCAAGTACTACATTTTGGGGCCTGAACGTCCTGGCTAGAGCACCGGATTACAGTTCATAGATCATCATATTGGCAGTGGAGCTGGGGTATCATTTTGTTTCTCTATAAATGTGAAGCTTGGTGACATCACTGGGAAGGAAATGTCACCCGCTTTCGAGCATGCGCAATGCCTGGAACATCAAGCGTTCTCCTTACTCAATCTGGTGGGGAGAGGACTATTGGAGCCTTATAAGTGGATTCTGGAGGCGGGCTCTGAATGTCATGGAACTACAGCACCCAGCATTCCCAGCTCAAACACAAATTTAAAATTCATATGTTTATAAAGGATTATTTATAAATAAATATATACAAACCTAATTTAGCACCCTCTAGTGTAGAGTGCTAGAAGTATATGTAGCGCTGGTAGATTTTCAATCTACCACTTATAGGTACATTTAGTGGGTTACCTGTTTCATACATAGTCAGATTTAGCCTCTGTTCCAGTTTGGCTGTGTTGTATGCAGTTTCACACTGTGCCTGTGGGTGTCATTGTCACCATGGGTCGGTGTTGGAAAGGCAACACGTTGAAGCATATGAGTGCTCTTCTGTCCCGGAGATAACTCGGTGGAGGTGGTCCTCCGAGTTGCATTCTGGGAGAGGGTATTTATGGGACAGACGCCATGTTTTAGGGTTCTTTTTGTTCCACCTGCTGGCCCTCCTGGCTGACAGGTATGTGTTAGGAGTACTACCGTGTGGTCCCCCGACCACGTTGCTGCAGCGTGTGGGTGGGTCCAGAAGCCTGTCTGGGGCCTACCACAGCGGCGAGGGAATGGTCCTGTGCTGTCTGTCCTACGGGAAGAAGCTGGACAACTGAGAAGATCCCAGGGGAGGACCCGTCAAGGAAGGATCATGCAGAGTGCTGGCCTGGAGAGGGGCCTGGTGACTCAGTTGGAGGACGCATCCTAAAGTTAACCTACCACATAGTACTGCCGGGTCGGCTTAAAGGTTCTAGTGCTGTGTTTGCTATCCATCGTAAACCATTACATCTTGTGGCAGAGGATCGTACGGGTTTCTATTCCATTCAAGTCTGTGGCAAAGACTTTTGTTTGTGCTGTGTACTGGCTACTAGGTTAGTGAGAGAAACCTATCTGGGCGGGCAAAGATTCAACTCTAAAAGGAAAGTACATTCATCTACAAGATTCCAATTCCTAATACTACACTAAGAAAAGGTATTTGAACTTCCCTGCAACTCTTCTTCTACCTCTTTCCTGCTACTTCCTTCAGTTACTCTTTATTAAAGCATTGGAAAAGATACTCAAGTGTCATGTGCCTACACTGTTTGGTATTAAGCTCAACGGGACCCTAGACCTGGTTCTGGTGAAATTCAGGTAACAAAGGTGACAGTAACAGCCCGCTTTAACCCAGCAGCTCCACCGTGAGTTATTGCTACATATACATAGGTTTTTGTTAGTGTAGGTAAATTATTTGGCTTGGCTGGCAGCCAATTCTCAGTTTATTCAGGGTCAGGGTTTGAGTGACTCAGGGAGGCTGGAATGATTCATCAGGCAGCACCCCTGGTACCTCTCCCTACTTGCTGGAACTTTTGAGAGGTTTCCAGAAGAATGGGAGGGAGGGTAGGAGGAGATTTTTTTCAATTGTTAAGCAAAAAATAAAAAACTCAGTGGTGATTAAATACCACCAAAAGAAAGCTCTATTTGTGTGAAAAAAAATAACATAAATGTCATATGGGTACAGTGCTGCATGATCGTGAAATTGTAATTCAAAGTGCGACAGCGCTGAAAGCGGAAAATTGGCCTCAGCAGGAAAGGGGTGAAACTGCCCAGTAGGCAAGTGGTTAATTGATTTTGTAAAAGTTATACAAACTATGGTATATACTGTATATTAGACAGTCAATATATTGGACAGTCAATACATCAGGATTGATCAATTTTCAATCATTTCCTGAGGTTCTTAAAATGCCAGGAGAGTACAAATACCCCCAAAATTACCCCTTTTTTTGGAAAGTAGACAGTCCAAGATATTTATTAAGAGGCATGGCAAGTTTTTTTGAAGTTGTAATTTTTTTCTCACAATGTTTTAGAAAATTAAGAAATTAAATTGTATTTTCACATTTTTTTTTTTTCTTTCAAATAGTTTATTAAATTTTTCGACAGAGATTACAAAGGTTACAGAACATAAATCAAACAGGTATCTGGACAGCCATTACTAAATCCTTTACAATATTTAGGAAATCTGTATAACAATAAGGATTTATCAACACAAGAATTAACCTGGTCAACTTACTTTCGGTTCCTGTGTGGTAATGGTGTGGCCGCGCACCCCCGGCACCCATATTGGGAACTAACTGTGCCACAGGGTACTCAACACCGTCCCACTGCATCGCCGCAGCCGCGGCTACTAGACTAGTCAAGTTGACCTTGCACTTTTGAAATTTTAGATATGCCAAATGAAAAATTATAACAAGAATCAACAGAAAAATAAAAGCATAAAACATGTACCAGATATATATTCAATCTTTCAGTATACCATCAGTCACTAGGATAGCACGTTGCCCATGTATCCCAGTAGTATGCGAATTTAGTTAGGTTATGATTCCTTATAGCGAAATATTTTTCATATGTATACTGTAACTTAACTCTTTGACTTCAAAGACATTTGGAGCCATATTGGATTTCCATTTGGAGGTGATGGTCAACTTTGCTACTATTAAGATATGGGTAATCAAGGGTCTAATTTGTGTTGGCACCGAGTGTATTCCTATACTAAGTATGGCCAGTTGTGGGGATGGTGAAATAATCAGACCCGTAACTCTGGCGATTAATGAAAACACTGTTTTCCAAAAACTCCTCAATCTCCTGCACTTCCAAAGATAAGTAAAATGCTGCCTCTTTCCCCACATCTCCTCAAGCAATTGGAAGACGAATCTGGATAGATTTGTGCTAGTCTAAGTGGAGTTAAATAAGTTCTGTACAGCAGTTTAAGCATCAACTCCCAATGGTTCACACAACGGGAGAATTGAAAATGTGATCGTATGGCCATTTGCCATTCTTTTAATGAGTAGGAGTTCTCCAGGTCTCTTTCCCAGTTATGCATATTTGAGGATTTATGAAAGGTCCCACAGAGCTGAAGTTGATTGTAAAACCACTACAGGCCTTTAGGACTGCCGTGGCTTGACATCAGGTATGACCAGGATGCCCTATGCACGTTATAATGTATATTTGGGTTTGTATTGTGGAGGTGGGTAATTTGAATATAGAAGAACGATGGGGGACTAGGTTGTTTAGATAGTTTTTTGTAGGTCAGAATGCCTACCTTCAACCAAGGTAGTGTAGATGGGTTTGGTATAATATATTCATAGACTTGCAGTGGGAAGTCTATGCATTTGTCCATAGTATCCTGAGGCATTGTAGCATGTAACCTTTCCCTTCCATAGAAGCTACACTATATGCCTGGAAGAGTGTTATAGCTCAATGACATGTTAGTTAAAGATGATAATAACATGGATGGCAAGTGACAGTTGCCAGCAACATTCTTCTCAATCTGGACCCACAATTTGTCTGTTAATGGATCAAACCAAGCCTTAGTTTGGTCTAGGCGGGCCGCTAGATAGTAGTTTTTAATGTTCGGGAAGTTCGCTCCACCTCTAGTTTTATGTTTCAATAATTTTGTAAAGGAGATCTTGGCCACTTGCTTCCCCCATATGAACTGTCTGAACAGATTGTGAGTGGTGTTGTCCTTCGCGCTTGTAGTGAGATAATAGGTGTTGGTAGTGACAATCACAAAATATAAATAAATAAAGTCAATAAATAAATATCATGAAAAACTCCCAAAGTGTAATAAATTATGATGATACCTTGAAAAAAGGTTGCAGCAAAAATAACAAGTGTTCACATTACACTCAAAGACTAAATAAAAAGTGGAAAGATTTTGCGCATCAAATCTATCATAAAAAATCACATATAATATCACATAAATGATAGTGTATAGGAATGTGCATAAATGTGCAAAATAAAAATCAAAAGATCTAAAATATTCGGAAAAAATGTGCATCAATCAGAAAAAATGATAAAATTAATAATACCCAGTAAAAATGTGAAAATGTGAAAAAAATCGAAACCGGGATATCAATGTGCAAAATTGCAAAAAAGTTCTCCCCAAACAAATAACTATTACAATAAAAAGTCTATAAGAAGCGTATGTTATCATCTGGGGTAATGTGAAATAGAGAGATATAAATATATGGTGGTGATGTTGATGTTTCTCTTCATATATAGACTGACGGCCCTGCGGGCTCTCTAACCTCTCACCTTAAGCACAGAATTTTCAGGCATCAATGTATACCTTTAGAATGGTGGTGTGCGTTATCACATGCTGGTGTGATGATGGCTGAATTCTCCTCTCAGTCTGACAGGCACCTATTGAGATAAAAGGGGGTATTTCCACCTAGGCTGTGCCAGCCCGTTTGGAGGGGGGGGGGGGGGGGGAGAGAGGAGAGAGGAGGCCTCCAATAGTGTAGTATTTTAAGTATATTTTGTTTATTAATTTAAAAAGTGGTCTCTTACATTAAAAGCAAAGTTAAAAGCATGAAAAACAGAAGGAACGGCGTCCGAGGCGCCTCCTTACGTGACTTCTGGTAAAGTCTCTTCTCTGCCACGCCCTACGCGTTACGTCACCGCTCATGACTTCAACTGGGGAACCGGATTGGCCCGAGAGGGAAGCTATTTGTATTGTATAACCGGAAGTAATGTAGCGGCCATTTTTGTTATGGTTTTCGTTTCTTTATGTGATAGCGGCCATCTTAGAGGTGGCACTCTGCGCGGACCGCGGTTGTTAAGGGAGCGAATCAAGCTAGAACTAGAAATATAACTATATGCAATATAAATGTTTTTCTAGTGTTGCATTAAATCAATTTAGGCCAAAAAACAAACTTATAAGTGGGCAATTGTAACAATAAATGATAATGAATATCGTGTATCTCGGCCATTTTATTGTAGTTCATTAGACTTTGTGAATGTCGCCATCTTTATGGTGGTTGAAACACCTAGACGGTGGCCATTTTTGGGTGGATAATTTCTAAACGTCATTACTTATCCCTGTCTGCAATGGAATGAAGGCAGTAATTTTTGTAGTTGGACGTGTAATACGAAAAAGGCTAAACTACCTTTAAGTTTTGTACTAGGCACGTCGACTGTAAACCTCAGTCACCAAGGAAGTGCCTCTTACATTAAAATACAATGGATACAACAGTATATAAACTGTTAAATAACATATTCACTATAAAACTACATCTTGGTTTTTAAAATTATATAATGAACAGCATCTATTAAAACTTAATTCAATAGTAAATATGGGCATTTTTTAAAAAAATTATATTATTCATAAAAGCAATAATATGATCTAAAAAACAGTAAAAATATTCAAACATACTAAAAATTACTCAAAAAACAGTTTAAATCAAACTCTACGGTCATACCTCTAGGAATTAGTGTACGTAAAGTATGTATCCAATATGACTCTTTTTGGCTAATATTTCTAATTTTGTGGGTACCTCTCCATGAACTTTTGTATCTTTCTATCCCCCAAAATTGGAGATGTGTGGGGTCATTGTTGTGCATTGCTGCAAAGTGTTTGGATACATTGTGTTTGGGATTCCCTTTTTTAATGTTCTGAATGTGTTCTTTGATCCTAACTTGGAGGGCTCTCTTCGTGTGTCCTACATATTGTAGTTTACAACTACACTGAAGTACGTATACAACTCCCTCGGTGTGGCATCCTATAAAATCTTTAATTTTATATGTTTCCTTTGTAGTGGTAGCTGTAAATTCTGTTCTTTTTCCCTGGAATTTCTGGGCATGTTTGCATGCATAACAATTCCTACATGGATAGAATCCTTTACCAGTGAAAAAAGAGTATGGTGCTTGTTGTGGAGATTCAATCACTGATTTTACTACCATGTTTCTGTGGGTGCCTTCTTATATATAATATTTGGTAATTGTGGTAGTATTTTACTTAGGTCTTTGTCATTTTTTAAAATGTGCCAGTGTCTTTGAATAATTTTGGATACTTGTTTGTGTTGTACACTATAATCCAAAATTAGACTAGGTGTTTCTTTAAACAGACGTCAAGGCACTTTATAAGATATTTCCGCTGTTTGCAAAGTGCAACTATTTTTGGCACAACCATGCATATTATAAACAAGCCATTGGCATTGCAATGGGTGCCAAGTTTGCACCGAGCTTGGCCAACGCATTTATGGCACAATGGGAAGATCAATCCATTTATGAAAACACCCCAGCAGAACTATCCCTATATAAAAGGTACATCGACGATGTAATTATAGTCTGGAATAGCAAAAAAGAAGCACTTGAACAATTTCTGTAAAAATTTAACACAAATGATAAAAACATCCACCTGTCGTGGAATATTGATGAAAAGACAGTGGAATTCCTTGATCTTAGAATAAGTCTTGAAGGAGATAAAGTAGTAACTAAAACTTTCTTTAAAAATGTGGACGCTAATAGCTACCTTCCCATCAATAGCTGCCATCACAAATCATGGCTGTATAAAATACCGAAGGGACAATTTGTCAGAATAAAAAGGAATTGCACAAAAGAAGAAGACTATAAAGAACAAGCTAAGCAAATCGGATCCAGATTCATAGAAAAAGGACATGAACACACATGGATAGATAGACAAATTGAAGAAGTAAATAGTATGGATAGAACTAAAATGCTAAAAACACATCCAAAGAAAATGTTCTCACAAGAAACACCTAGTCTAATTTTGGATTATAGTGTACAACACAAACAAGTATCCAAAATTATTCAAAGACACTGGCACATTTTAAAAAATGACAAAGACCTAAGTAAAATACTACCACAATTACCAAATATTATATATAAGAAGGCACCCACCATCAGAAACATGGTAGTAAAATCAGTGATTGAATCTCCACAACAAGCACCACACTCTTTTTTTCACTGGTAAAGGATTCTATCCATGTAGGAATTGTTATGCGTGCAAACATGCCCAGAAATTCCAGGGAAAAAGAACAGAATTTACAGCTACCACTACAAAGGAAACATATAAAATTAAAGATTTTATAGGATGCCACACCGAGGGAGTTGTATACGTACTTCAGTGTAGTTGTAAACTACAATATGTAGGATGCACGGAGAGAGCCCTCAAAGTTAGGATCAAAGAACACATTCAGAACATTAAAAAAAGAAATCCCAAACACAATGTATCCAAACACTTTGCAGCAATGCACAACAATGACCCCACACATCTCCAATTTTGGGGGATAGAAAGATACAAAAGTTCATGGAGAGGTACCCACAAAATTAGAAATATTAGCCAAAAAGAGTCATATTGGATACATACTTTACGTACACTAATTCCTAGAGGTATGACCGTAGAGTTTGATTTAAACTGTTTTTTGAGTAATTTTTAGTATGTTTGAATATTTTTACTGTTTTTTAGATCATATTATTGCTTTTATGAATAATATAATTTTTTTAAAAAATGCCCATATTTACTATTGAATTAAGTTTTAATAGATGCTGTTCATTATATAATTTTAAAAACCAAGATGTAGTTTTATAGTGAATATGTTATTTAACAGTTTATATACTGTTGTATCCATTGTATTTTAATGTAAGAGGCACTTCCTTGGTGACTGAGGTTTACAGTCGACGTGCCTAGTACAAAACTTAAAGGTAGTTTAGCCTTTTTCGTATTACACGTCCAACTACAAAAATTACTGCCTTCATTCCATTGCAGACAGGGATAAGTAGTGATGTTTAGAAATTATCCACCCAAAAATGGCCGCCGTCTAGGTGTTTCAACCACCATAAAGATGGCGACATTCACAAAGTCTAATGAACTACAATAAAATGGCCGAGATACACGATATTCATTATCATTTATTGTTACAATTGCCCACTTATAAGTTTGTTTTTTGGCCTAAATTGATTTAATGCAACACTAGAACAACATTTATATTGCATATAGTTATATTTCTAGTTCTAGCTTGATTCGCTCCCTTAACAACCGCGGTCCGCGCAGAGTGCCACCTCTAAGATGGCCGCTATCACATAAAGAAACGAAAACCATAACAAAAATGGCCGCTACATTACTTCCGGTTATACAATACAAATAGCTTCCCTCTGGGGCCAATCCGGTTCCCCAGTTGAAGTCACGAGCGGTGACGTAACGCGTAGGGCGTGGCAGAGAAGAGACTTTACCGGAAGTCACGTAGGAGGCACCTCGGACGCCGTTCCTTCTGTTTTTCATGCTTTTAACTTTGCTTTTAATGTAAGAGACCACTTTTTAAATTAATAAACAAAATATACTTAAAATACTACACTATTGGAGGCCTCCTCTCTCCTCTCCCCCCCCCCCCCCTCCAAACGGGCTGGCACAGCCTAGGTGGAAATACCCCCTTTTATCTCAATAGGTGCCTGTCAGACTGAGAGGAGAATTCAGCCATCATCACACCAGCATGTGATAACGCACACCACCATTCTAAAGGTATACATTGATGCCTGAAAATTCTGTGCTTAAGGTGAGAGGTTAGAGAGCCCGCAGGGCCGGCAGTCTATATATGAAGAGAAACATCAACATCACCACCATATATTTATATCTCTCTATTTCACATTACCCCAGATGATAACATACACATCTTATAGTTTTTATTGTAATAGTTATTTGTTTGGGGAGAACTTTTTTGCAATTTTGCACATTGATATCCCGGTTTCGATTTTTTTTCACATTTTCACATTTTTACTGGGTATTATTAATTTTATCATTTTTTCTGATTGATGTACATTTTTTCCGAATATTTTAGATCTTTTGATTTTTATTTTGCACATTTATGCACATTCCTATACACTATCATTTATGTGATATTATATGTGATTTTTTATGATAGATTTGATGCGCAAAATCTTTCCACTTTTTATTTTGTCTGAACAAATTGTCCACCTCTTTGAAAAAGAGGTCTGGTAAAATTATCGGTATAGATTTGAAATAGTAAATGATCTTAGGTAAAAGCATCATTTTCAAGGCTGCAACTCTCCCTATCCAAGACAGCTCATATTCGGAGATATGTTGTAGATCTTGTTTAATTATTCCTATTCATTTGTGAAAGTTAGCTTGGTATGTGCGATTGGACGGTGATGTTAACGTGACCCCTAAAAAATTCTAGGTTGTTAGGTACCCACTGAAAAGGGAAAGTTGCTTCTAAGTGGGTCTTCAGCTTCTTTGTCACCCCTATGGGCAAAATGGAGGATTTATTTGAGTTAAGTTTATAATAAGAGGCTAGTCCAAATTCATTTAGTAACATTTGCACCGTTTCTAGCGAAGAAGCCGGATTGGTTAGTGTCAAAACAACATCATCTGCAAATAACCCAACTTTGTGGGAGTATCCTCCTATGTCAATACCTGAAATTGTGTCGCAGGACCTAATGGCCTCTGCCAAGGACTCCATTATTAAAGAGAAGATCAGAGGTGAGAGAGGACATCCCTGGCGGGTTCCATTAGATATGCTAAATGAATCTGATAGGACATTTGATGGAAACACTCTAGCCGAAGGTTTCGTGTATAAGGCCATGATAGCTGAGAACATCAGACCCTTAAGGCCAAATTTCTTTAAAGTTGCGCTCAGGAACCCTCAATGCACCCTGTCAAATGCTTTTTCAGCATCCAACGTCAGGAATACAGTGGGGGTCCTACGTGCTTCTGTAATTTGTACAAGGTTGTAGAGTCGGCGTGTGCCGTCAGGTGCCTGTCGGCCTTTCACGAAACCCACCTGGTCAGTCCAGTAGCGGAGTAATAATGGCTAGGTGGTTCGCAATAATTTTAGCATACATTTTTAAGACGGTATTAAGGAACGAGATTGGTCTGACGTTTTGCGGGAAATCCGCCTTCTTCCCCGGTTTGGGCAATGCTACATAGTGGCTTGCAACATCTCTTCGGGAAAAGAGGCAGTTGAGGCAGCGTGATTGAATAGTTTTTTAAGTATGGGACAAGAACCTTAGTAAAGGTCTGATGATATTCAGCGGAGAATCAGTCACTACCAGGAGATTTATGAGCGGGGAGCAATTTGATTGTGTCTGAAATCTCTTTTTCTAAAATTGGTGAATTGAGAGTGTCTAATGCTTCCTTGTCTAGTTTGGGCAGGGTGACTGAGTTTAGTAAATTATTTATAGTGGCCTCAGTAGGTTGTGGGGTTGTAGGGTCCTGCGCTAGATTATATAAATCGCGATAGTATTTTTGAAATGCGTTATTAATTGGGTGATAAACCATCTGACCTGTATGTGGGTCTGTGATAGAATTTAATTTAGAATGGTGTTGTCGTTTGCGGAAGTAGTTAGCTAATAGTTTGCCTGCTTTGTTTCCATGTGCATAAGTGGCCTTGAAGCATTTTAAAGATGTTGTATGGTCTGTCAATAGAGCTAGGCGTAGCCTATGTCTACTATCTGATACTGCCTTTTGGGTAGAAGGGGATGGATTTTGTTTATTTTGCCATGCTAAGGTATTTAAATTAGTTAAAATATCTGTAAGTTTTAGCCCTCTGCCTCTTTTCCCGTGCTGCAGCTTGGAGCAGCAAGCCCCTACTGTAATGCCCCGTACACACGGTTGGATTTTCCGCCGGAAAATGTGTGATAGGACCTTGTTGTCAGAAATTCCGACCGTGTGTAGGCTCCATCACACATTTTCCATCGGATTTTCCGACACACAAAGTTTGAGAGCAGGCTATAAAATTTTCCGACAACAAAATCTGTTGTCGGAATTTCCGATCGTGTGTACACAAATCTGACGTACAAAGTGCCACGCATGCTCAGAATAAATAAAGAGATGAAAGCTATTGGCTACTGCCCCGTTTATAGTCCCGACGTACGTGTTTTACGTCACCGCGTTCAGAATGATCGGATTTTCCGACAACTTTGTGTGACCGTGTTTATGCAAGACAAGTTTCAGCCAACATCCGTCGGAAAAAATCCTAGGATTTTGTTGTCGGAATGTCCCATCAATGTCCGACCGTGTGTATGCATGAGCCTTGTGTGCGCACCATAATGATATTACATTAATGTCTTCAGTATCATTACACAAAAAAATTCTTCAAGCAGCTTAGACAATTTCTTTTGATGTAGCGGGTTGGATAGTATAGAGGTATTGTTCCTCCAAAGATAGGCAGGGTTATATGAGTGTTGCTTCCGAATTGTAATAGTTACTGGAGCGTGGTCTGACCAAGTTATTGCGTGTTTTTTTACTTCTTGTACTCTTTGCAAAAGGGTGAGGTCAGATAGATTTAAGTCAATCCTCGAGTAGGAATTATGAGGGGCTGAGAAGGATGTGTAGTCTCTTTCCGAGGAGTTAACACATCTCCAAGTATCGTACAAATTAGATTCTGTTAGAAATGATCTTAGCTCGTATCTATGCACTCTTTGCAAGGAGGAACAGTCCAAAGCTCTATCTACTACACAGTTAAAATCGCTACATATAAGCAAAGATCATTTCCTATATGTATCTATTTTTTGGTATAAGGCCTTTAGAAAGGGTGCCTGGCCTGAGTTAGGCGCGTACAAATTGACTAAAGTGTACATTATGTTATTCAATTCGCAAACTAGGATAATGTATCTTCCTTTGGGGTCAATAACAGATGTGTGAAGTTTAAATGCCACGGATTTGTTGATTGCGATCAACATTCCTCGCTTTTTAGTTGGGGCACATGCTTGAAAAATGTAAGGAAATGACTTGTCTGTGCACTTAGGCTGCTTGTCCTGGGAAAAGCGAGTTTCTTGAATACAAAGAAGGTCTCCTTTAAGTTTTTTTGCCCCTTGCCACATGGACCTTCTTTTAAATGGACTGTTTAGTCCATGTGCATTAAGAGAAATTATTTTAATAGTCATGATGGATATGAGGAGTCATTGCTAAGTGGTGCCTAGAACATTGAAAAAGAAATTGCAGTGCCTTACTTTCACCTGAAGATAGCAGCAAAGCATAAGGAATTAATTTCTGGAGATTCTTTACAGGTCTGACTGTCTTGAAGTCATAGGTGATTTCCACTGGTGACGTTAGTTGCAGTTTGCTGGTACACATGAAACATAAAAAAGAAAGGGTAGAAAAACAGAACAACATATAAAAATGTAAACTTATCCCCATATGCAAAAACATTTGATCCAGCACAATAAAGGGGACTGTGCTTCCTGAAGTCCAGGGAGGGAGGGAGGGAGAAGCAATGGGAGGTGTTTCATCCTCTGGGATCAGTTTCCATTGTTTTGCCAGCTTCAAACCATTTTCCAGGTTTGTAATAATATAGGTTTTCTTTTCCCTTGTAATGATGATTTTTGTTGGAAAACCCCAGGTGTATGGTAATTTATGGTTTTGAAAGAGCTTTGTCAGCGTAGCCAGGTTTCTACGGGCCTGCATGGTGTGTTGCGAGAGATCTGAATACACAGAAATATCTGCATAAGGGTCAGGTAGTGGTGAGTTCTTTCTAGTATGTCTCATCAGTTCTTCCTTTACATGAAAAAAGTGAATACGTGACGTCTCGTGGCACTTTGTCTGTTAAATGCCTAGGCTTGGGTAGATGGTGTGCACGGTCTACAATGACCTCCCTCTCTGGGGTATCCATGGACAGCAGTGCTAAAAAAAATTGCTGGACAAATTTGCGCAGATCTGCTGGAGCAATAGATTCCGCCACCCCTCTCTACTACACATTGTTTCTCCGTGCGCGGTCTTCTAAATCGGCCATTTTGTTTTTTATCGCCTGTATTCCTTCCTCTGCACCATTATAAGCATCTACAAGTTCGTTATGGGCCGCAGCAAATTCTCCCATTTTATCTTCAGTGTGAGAGACTCTCTCCTATAGCAATAACCTCAGCCTTTAATGGAATGCACAAATCAGCTAAATCTCTGTGCAGACGTAAAAGGGGGACTCTGTGGGTTCAGACGTAAAAGGGGGACTCTGTGGGTTCAGACGTATAAGGACGTAAAAGGTCATATGATTAGAAATGTTATTATATTTATAAATATATGATATTTTGCAATTAAACAGTGTTCCTGATAACCACCAGACCAGTGTAAGCCATCAACAGTGTTCCTTAATGCTGCCACAACAATGACAATGTCACCAGACCAGTGCAGCCAGCAACAATGTTCCTGATCGGTAGCCACACCAGTGCCAATGTCACCAGAGCCAGTGCAACAGTCAAGTGTCCCGCTTTATACCAAAAGGTTATAATGAAAATGCTTTAGGATTACAATGCTTTAGATCTTGAAATTAACAATGTGAGAGACCTGGATAAGGAAAATCTCCTATAAAACAGATGGAAAGATGAAAAAATTACTAAAGTTCCTCTTTAAGTTATTCTGTCTTACCCTGTTAAATCTTCTGCCCTTGTTGTTTAAACTTTGGATAGTAAAACATTTTTTTCTGCCAGTAAATACCTTATATAGCCCACTTCCTGTTTCTTCTATTTAAAAAAGCCTAAGCTTATGACATCATACACAACTCTCTCTCTTACTCTTGTGAGAGTTTGTCAGGAGGGAGGGGACGGACTGGGGCTGTTCTGTGTAAAACATAAGTTCAAGTGGTCCTTTTATTACCTGCTTCTCAGTGCAACACAGACAGGTTAAATATATTAACAGACACTGGGCGGTGTTAAAAAATGACATGGGGGTTGATTTACTAAATGCAATAAGACTGTGCACTTTACAAAGTGCAATTGCACTCTGCAAGTGCAATTGTTCCAAAGTTTAGTAAATTAGGTAAAGCTTCACTTTGCAAAAGGTACCCAATCACATGCAAGGAAGATAAAAAAAAAAAAACTGCTTGCACATGATTGGATGATGGAAGTCAGCAGAGCTTTTGCTCATTTACTAAGCTCTGGAGCAACTGTTCTTGCAGAGTGCAACTATACTTTACAAAGTGCACAGTGTATATGCCTTTAGTAAATCAACCCCATGGTCCGCTGCTCCCGGACAAACCTGGGGTAGTCTTTAGGGGTGTGCCTTCCCTGCCAGCTAAGTTGGCCCCAAATACCTCTGATCCACTGATTGAGCCATCTTTTTTATAACCTTACTGGATATTACCCGTGTAAGAAGTATTCAATTCGCCAAGTAAACATAGAAAGGTCCTGTACATTTACATTTACCGCTACATGCAGATCCAGTACTATTAAACAATTTAACAATATTAAACAATTTATTACTTGTGCATCCAAAAATGTTGTTTACCTCATGCAATGTCCATGTGGTACACAATACGTGGGCAGGACTACTAGATCTTTTTCAGTACGTGTTAATGAACATATTAACAAAATCAAAAAGGGTATGAAAGGGCATAGTGTCCCTAAACATTACACCGGCTGTCACAAAGGGACCCCAGTGGGACCCTTTTTCTGGCCATCGACAAATATGTTGCATCTTGGAGAAGCGGATCTGTTAAAAAGGGGGTTTCTCAAATTGAAACCCTTTGGATCCATGAGCTCAGGATCTTTTTTCTGCATGGCATGAATGTGGAATAAGATGTCAATGCGTTCATTAGTAATGTATGACATCCCATTACCATTATCTTTTTGTTACATAGTTACATAGTTAGTCAGGTTGAAAAAAGACACAAGTCCATCTAGCTCAACCAATAAAAAAAATTAAAAAAAATTATACAATCCCATATACACAATCCTATACCCACAGTTGATCCAGAGGACGGTGAAAAATTCACAGAAAGCATGATCCAATTTGCTACAGCAGGGGAAAAAATTTCTTCCTGATCCCTGAGAGGAATTCGGATATTCACTGGATCAATTTTACTTTATAAATGTTAGTATCCAGTTATATGATGAACATTTAGAAAAGAACCCAGGCCCTTTTTAATGCAATCTATTGAGCTGACCATAACCATCCCTGGAGGGAGTCTATTCCACATTTTCACAGCTCTTACTGTAAAGAAACCTTTCCGTATTTGGAGATGTAATCTCTTTTCTTCTGGATGTAAAGAGTGCCCCCTTGTCCTCTGCAATGGCCTTAAAGTGAATAACTCAACACAAAATTCACTATATGGGCACCTTATGTACGTGTACATGTTGATCATATCCAATCTCCTCTTCTCAAGAGAGAATAAATTCAGTTCCTTTAATCTTTCCTCATAGCTGAGCTCCTCCATGCCTCTTATCAGTTTGTTTGCCCTTCTCTGCACTTTCTCCAGTTCCCCGATATCCTTTATGAGAACTGGTGCCCAAAACTGAACTGCATATTCCAGATGAGGTCTTACTAATGATTTGTACAGGGGGGGCAAAATGATATCTCTCTCTCTGGAGTCCATACCTCTCTTAATACAAGAAAGGACTTTGCTCACTTTGGAAAACGCAGCTTGGAATTGCATGCTATTATTAAGCTTATGATCTACCAAAACCCCCAGATCCTTCTCCACTATGGATTCCCCCCCCCCTAGTATGTATGATGTATGCATATTCTTAGCCCCAAGTGCATAACTTTACATTTATCAACATTAAACCTCATTTGTCGCCCAATTAAACATTGCCTTGAGATCGGCTTGTAAGTTGGAGATATCCTGTAAGGATGTTATTCTATTGCATAGTTTGGTGTCACCATTTCAGTCTTTGCAGATATTTTTAATCCCAGACCCTATATCATTTTATAAAGATAATAAAAAGTAAGGGTCCCAGCACTGAACCTTTGGGTACACCACTGATAACCTTAGACCATTCAGAGTAAGAATTATCAACCACTACTCTCTGAATTCTGTCTTTTAGCCAGTTTTTGATCCATTTACAAACTGATCTTTCCAAGCCTGTAGACTTTACCTTACACATTAGTCATGTGTGGGGGAACTGTATCAAAAGGTGTTTTCAAAATCCAAGTATACTACTTCCACAGCCACCCCCCTGTGAATGGGCCATATGTATAACATGGGAGTTTTGAATTTTTTGAGGCGATTGGTCCATAATTCATACATGATGGTATTATATTTTTCAATTGGAGGCTGTACTGAGATTATACATTCATTTTCTAAGATTATTTGCTTTACATCTTTGGTGTAAATGTTGGGATTTATATGAGCATATATTACCAGGGTAATTTACATTTTTTTTGTATGTATTTATCTGTGAGTCTTAAAGAGGAACTGCAGTCTGCTCACATAATTTGTATTAAAAACATATTTGCCATTCTGAAGCTTCCCTCCAACCAATTTACATATTATTTTATATATACTGTGATTCTGTACTTGCCAAATATGCTGCAGAAATATGCTGTAGAAATCTCCCCCCACTAAGTCTGGCTGCAGCCATTTTAACTGTGGGCAGCTAAAGTTGCTGCCTGTTCACTTCCTGGATTTACACAGACACACAGAGGCACACCTCCAGCTTTGCAGCCCTGCAGCTCTCATTGGTCCTCTAATGACTCATCCCCCCCTTCCTTCCTGGCAAAGTCTCACAAGAGTGAGAGAGAGCTGTACATGATGTCATAATCCTAGGCTAATGACCATATAAGAAACAAGAAGTGGGCTGTATAAGGTATTTACTGGCAGCAGTCATGTACCAGTACACTAGACATGCTTGGCTTATAGGATTGGGGACTGCTAGACGTGATGCTACACTAAGCTTTATTCCCTGACCACTCATACAGAGGCGAGCATTACATGACTATAGTATTAAATATGTCTTGTCACTGCTATACCAAGAAACTCCACCTTTTTCCCTTAGTGACCACACCACACAAAATTGGAGTTAAATTGGCCATAGCAGCCTTTTTATTAAACAAATATAGCGCTGGTAGATTTGCGATCTACCATATGTTAGGTAAATTTAGTAATTTGTTCGTTAGGAAGGTTAGGATTGCCTCTGTTCCAGCTTGGCTGACGTTGCGTGTGTTTCCATACTGACCGGTGGGTGTCACTGTTGTCACTGGTTAGTGTTGGAAAGGCAACGTGTCGAAGTGTATGGATGCTCTTCTGTCCCGGAGACAACTTGGTGGAGGTGGTCCTCCGAGTTGCATTCTGGGCGAGGATATATATGGGACCGACGCCATATTTTGGGGTTCATTTTCAGCCACCTGCTGGCCATCCTGGCTGACAGGTATGCCTTAGAGAGCTATCTCGTGGTCCTCCGTTCTGGAGGCCCGCATCGCTACGGCGCAGGGGTGGGCCCAGAAGCTAGTTGTCAGGTCACAAAGAGGCTGGGTGACAGATGCACACCGTTGGGATCAGGAGTGCACCGCAAGGTAGTGGACCCTACGGCTGACTGCTGCGGATTGAACCCTGGGAGGTTCAGGAAGCAGGTCTACTGGATTACTGACACAGAACCCACTGGGAGCTAGAGCATAGATTCCCCAGGGCGTGGAGTCTAGGAGCCAGCAGGTGTTCACCAGAGCCTTTAATGGTAAGGATGGACTGAGCTGCAGTCTGGCTCCAGGTCGCGGCCCCCCAGGGTCTTACTGCTCACGCTCACGGTAGACTACAGGAGAAGAGGAAGGAGGCAGCAGGCTGGAACAACAAGGAAAGTAAGGGATAAGCCAAGGTCGGGGCCACAAGCAGACAAGGACAACAGAGTACACGCCAAGGTTCAGGGTCACAGGCAAACAGGGATGGTCGGGAACACGCCAAAGGTCAGGGTCACGAGCAGACAGGAATAGTTAAGAACACAGGCCAAAGTCGGTAACAGGAATCAGATGTAGGAAACACAGCAAGTACACACAGAGGCTAACAGGTCTCTAGAGATGAACACATGGAGACAGGTATGCTGATCGACAAACTCTATTGCATAACCATGACACTAGCCTGGGGCCTGCCACAGCAGCCGAGGAATGGTCCTGAGCTGTCTATCCCGAGTGAAGAAGCTGGACAACCGAGGAGATCCCAGGGGAGGACCCGTCATGGAAGGATCACGCAGCGTGCTGGTCTAGAGAGGGGCCTGGTGACTCGGTTGGAGGACGTATCTTAAAGTAACTATACAGCATAGTGTTGCTGGGTTGGCTTAAAGGTTCAGGCACTGTGACTGATGTTCTTTGCAGAAAAAAAACAATACATCCTGTGGCAGAGGATCGTATGGGTTTATCCCAAACAAGTCTGTGGCAGAGACGTTTGTTCGTGCTACATACTGGCTGCTAGGCAAGTGAGAGAGGCCTATCCAGGCGAGCAAGGAGTGTGTCCCACGAGGGGAGCGCATTCTATTATTATATCCAAATTCTACCAGGAAATTTGTCAAGAATCCTACAAGAAGATATTTGAGTTTCTTCTGCAGTTTCCCTTCTGCCTCTTTCCTGCTACTTCCTTGTTGAATTGTTTAATAAAGCATTGAAAATGTACTCAAGTGTTGGTGCGTGTGTCATCCAGAGGTAAACTCAACGGAACCCTAGACCCGGTGCCGGTGAAACAGAGGGAAGGAGAGTGAAGGTAACAAGCCCGCTTAAACCAGCAGCTCCACGGAGAGTTATTGCTACACAAATATAAATAACCAATAATTAAAATTAATAACATAAAAACAGACCAGACTGTTTATTAAAGAGAAAGGGCTACAAGATCCTAATAGGCATAAAACCCAGGACAGTACCTGCTTGTCAATTCACAGGCCTCCAGCCGCAAAAAAACACCAACTCGGAGACAACTAGCAGGTACACATCCACCACCTGGGAGCCGTATCTCAGACGGGTCCCTACACCATACTTTTGGTGCCCATATGAACCTAAAAAAGGACCTTGCACCCCATCCCCACCACATCTGGCTTAGAACGACCCCCTTAATCCCCAAACTGATCCCACGCCACCATATTCAGGGCGGGAGGGTGGGAAGTTGTTCCACTCTCTTCTCTGACTGAAGCCCTCCCCTTCCTGTCCACTGCTTAATTCCACTTTTTCTCCACCCAGCTCATACCCTGCCCCCTGCAGCCTGCTGACCTATCCTGTAGCCCTAAACTCAGTACCTTAAACAAGCCCCTTTAACCCCTGTCATGCCGGCCCTGCGTCTACTGCTTTCTTCCTTTTACTCCGGGCCTCTCTATACACTGTTTTTGATACAATGTTGGTTGATCTTTAGGGATTGGTATTGCTGGTGGGAATCTCAGGATACTCTTTAATAGGGATGAGCTTCGTGTTCGAGTCGAACCCATGTTCGACTCGAACATCGGCTGTTCGGTCGTTCGCTGAATTGCGAACGATATGGGCTGTTCGCGCCGAATTCCTGTGACGCGTCACGGCCAATAATTCACTGCGGCATCGCAGTGCATTGCTGGCTGATGATTGGCCAAGCATGCACTATGACCCGCATGCTTGGCCAATCACAGCGCCGCCTGAACAGAGAGCCGTAATTGGCCAAAGCCAAGGAGGCTTTGGCCAATTATGGCTCAGAGGATTTAGTACACGCCCCACACTATATAAGGCCGCCTGCATGGCGGCCCTGTGTAGTGTGTGTTCCGGCGTTCATTGAGAGAGAGAGAGACAGACAGTGACATTTGATTTGAGTTAGATAGATTAGGCAGAACAGTCAGTCAGTTAGCTGCACTTACAGTGTATTGTGTATATATATGCATCCCAGGAGTTGCATATATATATATATATATATATATATATATATATATATATATATATATATATATATATACACTGTATTCAGTTTAGCTAGATCCGTTCCTGTTATCTTCCTACTGACAGGCAGGCTTGTCTTGTTACAGTATTTACAGCTACCTGAAGAAAATTACTGGTGTTCTTTTGATCCTATTAGTACCACAGTCAGGCAGCTAGACTATTTAAAGTTAGTGCAGTGCGTCCTGCTCACATTGTTCAGCTAGATCCGTTCCTGTTATCTTCTTACTGACAGGCAGGCTTGTCTTGTTACAGTATATACAGCTACCTGAAGAAAATTACTGGTGTTCTTTTGATCCTATTAATACCACAGTCAGGCAGCTAGACTATTTACAGTTAGTGCAGTGCGTCCTGCTCACAGTGTTCAGCTAAACCTACAAGTTAGTGGGGTGCGTCCTGCTCACAGTGTTCAGCTAAACCTACAAGTTAGTGGGGTGCGTCCTGCTCACAGTGTTCAGCTAAACCTACAAGTTAGTGGGGTACATCCACCTCACAGTGTTCAGCTAAACATACAAGCTAGTGGGGTGCGTCCTGCTCACAGTGTTCAGCTAGATCCGTTCCTGTTATCTTCTTACTGACAGGCAGGCTTGTCTTGTTACAGTATATACAGCTACCTGAAGAAAATTATTGGTGTTCTTTTGATCCTATTAGTACCACAGTCAGGCAGCTAGACTATTTACAGTTAGTGCAGTGCGTCCTGCTCACAGTGTTCTGCTAAACCTACAAGTTAGTGGGGTGCGTCCTGCTCACAGTGTTCAGCTAAACCTACAAGTTAGTGGGGTGCGTCCTGCTCACAGTGTTCAGCTAAACCTAAAAGTTAGTGGGGTGCGTCCTGCTCACAGTGTTCAGCTAAAGCTACCTGTAGAAGGTTGGTGGTGTTCTCATACTACAGGCAGGCAGTTGATTTTGCTAGCTGCAGTATCAGTACATATATATATATATATATATATATATATATATATATATATATATGTATACCAGCTTAGTGCAGCTACAGGCCATTAGTATGTCTGGAAGGCCAAGAAGGAGAGGCAGACAGTCACAAGCCAATAAGAGAGGGCAAGCAGGCTCCATGTCTAGTGCTGGTCATGGAGACGGTGCATCCTCATCAGCACGTGGCCGTGGGACACGCTTGGCCTTTTTTTCGGCAGCTGGCCGTGTTGAGCCGCAACATGCAGAAGACTTGGTCGAGTGGATGACCAAGCCGTCCTCATCCTCCTCATCCTCTCTCCCCCATGCCCAGGGCACTTTGTCTGGCAAAGCAGCGGCCTCTTCCCTCGGCTCAATGTCATCAGTGACTCCTTCCCTAGCCCCACCATGTCCTCCTGAGGAGTCCCTCGAACTGTTTGACCACAGTGTTGGGTACATGCTCCAGGAGGATGCCCAGCGTTTGGAAGGCTCTGATGATGATACTGAGCTTGATGAAGGCAGTAACATGAGCACAGACAGAGGGGGTGCCCAAGAAGGACAGCAATCTGGCAGTCATGCTCCCCCTGCTGCAGCATACTGTCAGGTTTGCTCCAGTGATGAGGAGGGAGGGGATGATGAGGTCACTGACTCAACGTGGGTGCCTGATAGGAGAGAGGAGGAGGAGGAGGAGGAGGAGGTGGCACATCACCAACGAGGCAGGATGCCCTCCAGGGGCCAGCCTAAGGGCAGCACATTGACTGCATCACACCCCAAAGCTCCACATGTGCAGGGCGCTGCAGTCTTTGCGCGTTATTCAAAAAGTTCTTTGGTGTGGGCCTTTTTTGAGACGAGTGCATCAGATCGCACCGCTGCTATTTGCTACATATGTCTCAAGCGTATCTCGCGTGGCCAAAACATCTCCCGCTTGGGTACCACATGCTTGACCAGACATATGTTGACCTGCCATGCAGTTCGTTGGCAAGCGTATCTAAAAGACCCACACCAAAGAACAAAGAGGACCTCTCCTTGCTCCTCATCAGCTGAGATTTCCAACCCCACTAGACCTTCAGTCCTCTCTGAGACCTGCACTGAGAGGAATGAAGCTGTAGAATTAGGTGTGTTACAGCCAAGTACTTGTGGGCAATCTGCTTTTGGTACACCGACGTCAGATTGTACCAGGCAAATTTCCCTGCCCCAGCTGCTGCACCGCCGAAAGAAGTTTGCTCCCAGCCATCCACATGCCCAGCGGTTGAATACAAGCTTGGCAAAATTGCTAGCACTTCAACTGCTGCCTTTTCAGTTGGTAGACTCTGCCCCCTTCCGTGAGTTTGTGGAATGTGCGGTTCCTCAGTGGCAGGTACCCAAATGCCACTTTTTCTCACGGAAGGCGATTCCGGCTCTCTACCGGCATGTGGAAGGCAATGTCCATGCCTCGCTGGACAGGGCGGTCAGCGGTAAGGTGCATATTACCGCTGACTCATGGTCCAGCAGGCATGGACAGGGACGTTACCTAAGTTTCACGGCGCATTGGGTGACTCTGCTGGCAGCTGGGAAGGATGCAGGACAAGGTGCAGTAGTGTTGGAGGTTGTTCCGCCACCACGCCTCCAAAATGCTAATGATTGTGACACACCTCTCTCCTCCACCCCCTCCTCTTCTTCTTCCTCCATGGCCTCTTCCTGTGCTTTGTCCTCGGAACCAGCGGTGCTCCGTAGTCGTACAAGGGGCTAAGTAAGTACGCAGGCCAAAAGGTGCCATGCGGTGCTTGAGCTAGTGTGCTTGGGGGACAGGAGCCACACTGGGGCAGAGGTTCTATCAGCTCTGCAGGGGCAGGTTCAGAGGTGGTTGACGCCACGCCAACTTAAGGCAGGAATGGTGGTTTGCGACAATGGCACCAACCTCCTCTCTGCCCTCCGACAGGGACAAATGACCCATGTGCCCTGTTTGGCTCACGTCCTTAACTTGGTGGTGCAGCGGTTCTTGGGCAGGTACCCGGGCTTACAGGATGTCCTGAGGCAGGCCAGGAAAGTCTGTGTGCATTTCCGCCAGTCATATAATGCCAGTGCTCAGCTGACGGACCTCCAAAAGGAATTTAACCTGCCCAAGAACCGCCTAATCTGTGACATGCCCACCAGGTGGAACTCAACGTTGGCCATGCTGCAGCGGCTGCACACGCAGCGGAGGTCCATCAATGAGTATCTGTGCGACTATGGCACCAGGACAGGGTCAGGGGAGCTTGTTTTTTTTTCCCACGCCAGTGGGCCATGATCAGGGATGCATGCACTGTCCTGTCACCATTTGAGGAGGCCACGAGGATGGTGAGCAGTGACAGTGCATGCATCAGTGACACTGTCCCCCTTGTCCACCTGTTGGAGCACACGCTGCGTGGAAAAATGGACAGGGCACTTGAGGCAGAACAGAGGCAGGAAGAGGAGGACTTCCTTAGCTCTCAAGGCCCCCTTTATCCAGACAGTGTTCCTGCGTGCCTGCCGATCACACAGGAAGAGGACGAGGAGGAGGAGGAGGAGGAGGAAGATTGTGTCAGTATGGAGGTGGAGCCTGGCACTCAGCATCAGCAGCAGTCTTTAAGGGATCAGTCCCAAGAAACACATGGACTTGTACGTGGCTGGGAGGAGGTGGCTGCGGACCATGTCGTCCTTAGTGACCCAGAGGACTCCGGACCGAATGCCTCAGCAAACCTACGCTGCATGGCCTCCCTGATCCTGCAAAGCCTGCGTAAGGATCCTCGTATTCGTGGTATCAAGGAGAAGGACCAATACTGGCTGGCAACCCTCCTTGATCCACATTACAAGGGTAAGGTTGCAGACCTTATCTTGCCATCGCAGAGGGAGCAGAGGATGAAACATCTTCGGGAGGCCTTGCAGAAAGGTCTGTGCAACACGTTCCCAGAGACTGGGAGGTTACAAACTCCTGTTTCTGGACAACGTGTTGCTGAGGCTTCGGTCAGTCAAAGAAGGAGCGGTGGAGAAGGTGGCCGTCTGACCGATGCGTTCAGACAATTTTTTGGTCCGCAGCCCCAAGGTATGATCGGTTCCAGCAACCATCGCCAGCGTCTGTTTTACATGGTGCAGCAATACCTAGGGGCAAGATCAAATTTGGACACCTTTCCCACTGAAAATCCTCTGGGTTACTGGGTTTTGAGGATGGATCACTGGCCAGAGCTTGCACAGTATGCAATTGAGCTACTGGCCTGTCCTGCATCCAGCGTTCTTTCGGAACGCACATTCACTGCTGCTGGAGGTGTGGTAACCGATCACAGGGTGCGTCTGTCCACCGACTCGGTCGATCGACTGACCTTCATAAAAATGAATCAGTCTTGGATCACCACCAGCTACCAAGCACCTGATGCTGATGTAACCGAATAATTTTTTTTGAAATCTCAGATCCCTTCAAAGACTGCCTATGCTGATGCTGAGTGACTATCCCTGAGTAATTATCCTCTTCCTCCTCAATGATCACGCTGATAGCTTGTAAGAACATTTTTGGTTCTGGGCGCCACCACCAGTGCCTAAGGCACAATTTTTCAGCCCCTGTTTAACAGGGGCGTGTAATTACAATTTTTGATGCAATACTTTGCAGCAGGGCTCGTTCCTGCGTTCCAACTAGAGTGTCTGTGAGGGGTTGCAGTGTTGTGGCACCAGCACCAGTGCCCAAGGCCCAATTTTTCTGCCCCTGTTTAACAGGGCCGTGTAATTACAATGTTTGATGCAATACTTTGCAGCAGGGCTCGTTCCTGCGTTCCAACTAGAGTGTCTGTGAGGGGTTGCAGTGTTGTGGCACCAGCACCAGTGCCTAAGGCCTAATTTTTCAGCTCCTGTTCAACAGGGGCATGTAATTACAATTCTTGATCTAATATTTCACAGCAGGGCCCATTTCTGCACCCACCAAGAGCGAGTGAGGACTTACAGTGTTGTGGCACCAGCACCACCACCACCAAAGGCCCAGTTTTTCTGCCCCTGTTCAACAGGGGCATGTAATTACAATTCTTGATCTAATATTTCACAGCAGGGCCCTGTGAGGGCTTACAGTGTTGTGCCCACAACAACACCTAAGGCCCAAATTTCTGCTGAGTATATAGGGCAGGCCCCTACTTTCAAACATCTAACTTACAAACGACTCCTACTTGCAAACGGAAGGAGACAACAGGAAGTGAGATGAAATCTACCCCTAGGAAGGGAAATTCTCTCCTGTAAGAGTTAATATGGGAAAAACATTTCTCCTTTCCACTGATGCTTTCCAATCCTTGTTCCACAAAAAACCCCAAATTTTCAAAAAACATTTGTCATTGGGACAAAAGTGAGGTGAAATCTTCTGAAGAGGAGGAAAGACAGCAAAACAAATGTCACATGGGTGATAACCCTTCCCTATGTTTTCCAAAAAGCTTAAAGATTTTTTGGCTGGAGCTAAACACGTTAAAAATGTACCCGTTCAAAATTACAAACAGATTCTACTTAACAACAAACCTACAGTCCCTGTCTTGTTTGCACCGCCTGTATACTGCTGTTCAGAGTATATAGGGCCTGGTGGGCCCACACCTTTCCTTATTTTAATTTGGGTGCGGGGTTCCCCTTAATATCCATACAAGACCCAAAGGGCCTGGTAATGGACTGGGGGCTACCCATGCCGTTTGTCTCACTGATTTTCATCCATATTGCCAGGACCCGACATTACATTAAACCCGCAAGCAGTTTTAAATGAGATTTTTTCCTTTAAAAAATGACATTTGGTGCAGGGACTGTTCTAAACACGGGAAACACGCGTCACTTTACAGGCATACTATAGACACCCCCCAGGTACGATATTTAAAGGAATATTTCACTTTTTTTTTTTTTACTTTAAGTATCATTAAAATCACTGCTCCCGACTGCTGTTTTTAAAAGTTTTTTTTGCATTGATACATGTCCCCTGGGGTAGGACCCGGGTCCCCAAACCCTTTTTAGGACAATACCATGCAAATTAGCCTTTAAAATTAGCACTTTTGATTTCAAACGTTCGAGTCCCATAGACATCAATGGGGTTCTAACGTTCGTGCAAATTTTCGGTCCGTTCGCAGGTTCTGGTGCGAACCGAACCGGGGGGTGTTCGGCTCATCCCTACTCTTTAACACTACACAGTTCGCAAATGTGTATGTTCCCGCATGTATCCCTGCACTTTTGTACCCCTCTGCTTTTTCCTCGGTTTACAGGCTGGCGTGTTTTTATCTATAAGTGGTTGATATGTATTTAACTCTCTTTGGCTATAGATGAATGTCCATATGCCCCTGAGGGCTTTGCTTCTCGATCCTCTAAGGACATCATTATATTACTATATGTTGTGTACAACTTTGGATATTCTAATGAGAGGAGTGAGATTCTGTATTAGATCAATGAGGAACCTTTCTTCTACCAATGGTTTTATGACTGTAACAATAATTTTGGAATATTCCTATGTACACCTTTTCTGGTTTGGGTGCGCTTAAAGTCCCAGATGCCCACCTTGACATTGTGTCCTTTACATTCTTAGAATACTCATGCTGTGTGGTAGAAATATCTTATTAATTTTCCACTTTGTTTAAAAAAAGAAAATTCATTTTACTTCCCCATTTTCCAAAACTTTATGGCAGAAAAACAAATAAATCCTCAAAAGATTCACCATGCCTCTTAAAAAAAGACCATGGGGTGTTTACAGTAGTCCGGAAATTAGATGTGTAATTTATGCCCCTCGAAAGCTTGAAGGTGCTCCTCTCCATTATGTGGCTGTTGGATAGCGACATGGTCTAATATCTTACTTCTGATATTTCACTTCCTGTTTAACACAGCCAGGTAGAAATGAAACACATCAAAGCTTTGTGATCAGAAGAACAATGCCTTGGCTCAAGCCCACCTGCTGTCACATGTGTGATTACAAGTTTCAAAGAGACCACTGCTGCCAAGATGTCTATTGAGATTTGACACAGGGCTAATAGAGACGCTGGCCCTGGTGGACAATATAGCATGCTTCCTGGAGAATGGGCAGACATTTGAAGGGATACCTCTCGGCAATGCATATTGAATAAAAGGCAAATGGGGGTGGCTACGAGTGGGCGTGTATGTTTGAATGAAAGGGACACACAGGCTTTTGCGCTCTCTCTTTGTTGCTGAGAAGCCTGCCATAAGGTCGTCCCTCTGTCATCTTGGGACCTCGCTCTGACTGAGGGCTTGGGCCTAAATTCCATGTGGCCCAGACCCCTTTTATCATCCAGAACCAGCAGAGGAAACCATGTGTGATAAGTATCTTTGATATTTCATTGTTGTTATATGTTGTAGAGATATGCTGTTAGTATAGTGTGTTCTGATTGTAATCTATGTAAAATTGTAATACCCTTTTAGTACTTTTAAGATAGTTTCCTAATTCCATGGGAAATAAAATAAGATATTGTTTTACTAGCAGCACCGTGTGTTTGGTTTCATAGCTAACCTGGTATGATTGTGATTAGGGATGAGCTTCGAGTTCTAGTCAAACTCATGTTCGACTCGAACATTGGCTGTTCGCAAGTTCGCCGAACAGCGAACAATTTGGGGTGTTCGTGGCAAATTCGAATGCCGCGGAACACCCTTTAAAAGTCTATGGGAGAAATCAAAAGTGCTAATTTTAAAGGCTTATATGCAAGTTATTGTCATAAAAAGTGTTTGGGGACCTGGGTCCTGCCCCAGGGGACATGGATCACTGCAAAAAAAGTTTTAAAAACGGCCGTTTTTTCAGGAGCAGTGATTTTAATAATGCTTAAAGTCAAACAATAAAAGTATAATATCCCTTTAAATTTCGTAGCTGGGGGGTGTCTATAGTATGCCTGTAAAGGGGCGCATGTTTCCCGTGTTTAGAACAGTCTGACAGCAAAATGACATTTCGAAGGAAAAAACCCATTTAAAACTACTCGCGGCTATTGCATTGCCGACAATACACATAGACGTTCATTGATAAAAACAGCATGGGAATTCCCCACAGGGGAACCCCGAACCAAAATTTAAAAAAAAAATGATGTGGGAGTCCCCCTAAATTCCATACCAGGCCCTTCAGGTCTGGTATGGATATTAAGGGGAACCCCGGCCAAAATTTAAAAAAAAATGACGTGGGGTTCCCCCTAAATTCCATACCATTCCCTTCAGGTCTGGTATGGATTTTAAGGGGAACCCCGCGCAAAAAAAAAACGGCGTGGGGTCCCCCCAAAAATCCATACAAGACCCTTATCTGAGCACGCAACCTGGCAGGCCGCAGAAAAAGAGGGGGGGATGAGAGTGCGCCCCCCCTCCTGAACCGTACTAGGCCACATGCCCTCAACATTGGGAGGGTGCTTTGGGGTAGCCCCCCAAAACACCTTGTCCCCATGTTGATGAGGACAAGGGCCTCATCCCCACAACCCTGGCCAGTGGTTGTGGGGGTCTGCGAGCGGGGGGCTTATTGGAATCTGGAAGCCCCCTTTAACAAGAGGACCCCCAGATCCCGCCCCCCCCCCTGTGTAAAATGGTAAGGGGGTACTTACCCCTACCATTTCACTAAAAAACTCTCTTCTTCTCAACTTCATTTTCTTCTCCGGGCCGCTCCGCACCCATGCTGGCATGGAGGGAGGCTCCCGCTGTGTGACGGCGTCTCCTCCTCTGAGGGTGACCCCGCCCCCTCTGACGCACGGTGACTTGACGGGACTTCCCTGTGACGTCACGGGGAATGCCACAGGGAAGTCCCGTCATGTCCCATGCGTCAGAGGGGGCAGGGTCACCGGGTGGCCCCGCCCCCCGTTATTTAAGAACCGTCAGACGAGGAGACGCCATCACACAGCGGGAGCCTGCCTCCATGCCAGCATGGATGCGGAGCGGCCGGGAGAAGAAAATGAAGAAGAGAAGAAGAGAAGAAGGAAGAAGAGAAGAAGATGAAGAGAAGAGCGGGAGCCTCCCCCCATGCCATGGGTGCGGAGCGGCCCGAGGAGAAGACGATAGAAGACGCCGCGGAGGAGATGCTGGACGAGAACGCCGGAGGAAGAACCAGAAGAACCAGAAGAAGAAGAAGATGAAGGAAGATAGAAGAAAGAAGAAGCATTTAAATAAAGGAATTGTCAAAAACTGTCTCTTGTCATTTTTAACATTTTTGACAGTTTTTTAGTGAAATGGTAAGGGTAATTACCCCCTTACCGTTTCACACAGGGGGGGGCAGGATCTGGGGGTCTCCTTGTTAAAGGGGGCTTCCAGATTCCGATAAGTCCCCCGCCTGCAGACCCCCACAACCACCGGCCAGGGTTGTGGGGATGAGGCCCTTGTCCTCATCAACATGGGGACAAGGTGTTTTGGGGGGCTACCCCAAAGCACCCTCCCAATGTTGAGGGCATGTGGCCTGGTATGGTTCAGGAGGGGGGCCGCACTCTCGCCCCCCCCTCTTTTCCTGCGGCCTGCCAGGTTGCGTGCTCAGATAAGGGTCTGGTATGGATTTTTGGGGGACCCCACGCCGTTTTTTTTTTTTTTGGCGCTGGGTTCCCCTTAAAATCCATACCAGACCTGAAGGGTCTGGTATGGAATTTAGGGGGAACCCCACGTCATTTTTTTTGACATTTTGGCCGGGTTCCCCTTAATATCCATACCAGACCTGAAGGGCCTTGTATGGAATTTTGGGGGACTCCCACGTCATTTTTTTTTTTTTTAATTTTGGTTCGGGGTTCCCCTGTGGGGAATTCCCATGCCGTTTTTATCAATGAACTTCTATGTGTATTGTCGGCAATGCAATAGCCGCGAGTAGTTTTAAATGGGTTTTTTCCTTCGAAATGTCATTTTGCTGTCAGACTGTTCTAAACACGGGAAACATGCGCCCCTTTACAGGCATACTATAGACACCCCTCAGCTACGAAATTTAAAGGGATATTACACTTTTATTGTTTGACTTTAAGCATTATTAAAATCACTGCTCCTGAAAAAACGTCCGTTTTTAAAACTTTTTTTGCATTGATACATGTCCCCTGGGGCAGGACCCAGGTCCCCAAACACTTTTTATGAAAATAACTTGCATATAAGCCTTTAAAATTAGCACTTTTGATTATTCATGTTCGTGTCCCATAGACTTTAACGGTGTTCACGTGTTCGAACAAACTTTTTTCCTGTTCGCATGTTCTGGAGCGAACCGAACAGGGGGGTGTTCAGCTCATCCCCAATTGTGATATTAACAATATCATGTGCTCAGCGTTTAATAGACCAACTAATTATAGGGACTAGACAAATTGAATGCCTGGATGGGCCGTACCAGTTTGGATTGTGAAAGGTGTTATGCAGTATGATCTCAAATACAGAAGTGCAGACTCGGTCTGTATATTTGGTGGCATTAATGGGCTTACTGACTGGGGATTCTATCTTGTTGCGTTTGAGGCTAATTGCCCACATATGATCAAAGAAGCTGGAAGCTGGAGTCAGGTTGATACTTCCCTCGGTCAGAAGCATGACCATGATGTCCTTTGTATGCCAGGTCAATACATGGTGGTGAACAAAAAATGTTGGGAGGATATTTCATTTTGTATTCGGGATAGAGGGATCATTGCTGGGAAGGAGGCACCTGGGTATTATTTGGGACATAGACGAGTTTGTTTCTTTGTCCTAAAGAATACCAAATGTAAGTTTAGTCATGGAACTAGAGGGCTCCTTGAACCTAGCCAGAGTTAGGGGTGCATGGTATACCCTGGGCATGGTCTCTGAAATCCAGGAACAGGGATGGAATTGTGTGGGTTTTGTCATTGTTGCAGATTTATATGTGTTGTTAAACTTGATATTCATATAGAAGGGTCGCCCAGTTATCTATGCAAGCTGGGGAGCGAAGTGACGGTAGGGTCTCTACGTACAAGTTAGAGACTTTGCTTCCAAGTCAGAGCCCTGCAATACCGCTGACATGCCCGAAATCTGATGGGTCATAGGTATATATGTATATATTATGGTAATGGGTTGATTTATGTCATGGTATAGTGTGATAAAGGTATATTTTAAGCTAGTAATATGGGCAAAAGGCCCTCCTCGAGATTCTATATCTGAAAGCTGGTTAAGATGCTGCTCTGGGTGTGTGCTGGTGAATGGTGAGTGTATGGACACCCCTTGCCTGTTTTATACCACTTCATGAAGATGTTAGAAAGAAGAAGATACAGAATGGTGACATGGGAGCTGTCACGGAAGAATGATGTTGGTGTGTCACCCAGTAGCAAAGCGGCATGTGTTGGGAAACACAGCATGTTAGGACCGTTATGGACTGTTCTACAGGAGCTGGTTCTGAGGCCTATGTTGAGAGGCGCAACATGCGTTAAGACATTTATGGACTGTTCCATAGGGGCTGTTTCTGCACATGTTGAAAAACACAACACGTTAAGACAGTTAAAGACTGTTCTATAGGTACTGGCTTGGAAACACATGCTGGGGAGAAAACAGTTATGGACTGTTTAATAGGAGCCGTGTCTGAAGAAGGGTGGTATGCGCCCTTTAGGCGCAAATCGCCATATGTTGAATAGCGACATGGTCTAATATCTTACTTCTGGTATTTCACTTCCTGTTTGACACAGCCAGGTAGGAATGAAACACATCAAAGCTTTGTGATCAGAAGAACAATGCCTTGGCTCAAGCCCACCTGCTGTGACGTGTGATTACAAGTTTCAAAGAGACCACTGCTGCCAAGATGTCTATTGAGATTTGACACAGGGCTAATAGAGACGCTGGCCCTGGTGGACAATATAGCATGCTTCCTGGAGAATGGGCAGACATTTGAAGGGATACCTCTCGGCAATGTATAATGGATAAAAGGCAAATGGGGGTGGCTACGAGTGGGCGTGTATGTTTGAGTGAAAGGGACACACAGGTTTTTGCTCTTTCTCTTTGTTGCTGAGAAGCCTGCCATAAGGTCGTCCCTCTGTCATCTTGGGACCTTGCTCTGACTGAGGGCTTGGGCCTAAATTCCATGTGGCCCAGACCCCTTTTATCATCCAGAACCAGCAGAGGAAACCATGTGTGATAAGTATCTTTGATATTTCATTGTTGTTATATGTTGTAGAGATATGCTGTTAGTATAGTATGTTCTGATTGTAAGCTATGTAACATTGTAATACCCTTTTAGTACTTTTATGATAGTTTCCTAATTCCATGGGAAATAAAATAAGATATTGTTTTACTAGCAGCTAGGGATGAGCTTCGTGTTCGAGTCGAACCCATGTTCGACTCGAACATCGGCTGTTCGATCGTTCGCCGAATTGCGAACGTTATGGGCCGTTCGCGCTAAATTCGTGTGGCGCGTCACGGCCCATAATTCACTGCGGCATCGCAGTGCATTGCTGGCTGATGATTGGCCAAGCATGCACTATGACCCGCATGCTTGGCCAATCACAGCGCCGTCAGTAGAGAGAGCTGTAATTGGCCAAAGCCAGGGTGGCTTTGGCCAATTATGGCTCAGGGGATTTAGTACACACCCCACACTATATAAGGCCGCCTGCACAGCGGCCCTGTGTAGTGTGTGTTCCGGTGTGCTGAGAGATAGAGAGAGAGAGACAGTGTCATTTGATTTGAGTTAGATAGATTAGGCAGAACAGTCAGTCAGTTAGCTGCACTTACAGTGTATTGTGTATATATATGCATCCCAGGTGTTGCATATATATATATACACTGTATTCAGTTTAGCTAGATCCGTTCCTGTTATCTTCTATCTAGACTATTTACATTTAATGCAGTGCGTCCTGCTCACAGTGTTCAGCTAGATCCGTTCCTGCTATTTACATTTAGTGCAGTGCGTCCTGCTCACAGTGTTCAGCTAGATCCGTTCCTGTTATCTTCTAGACTATTTACATTTAGTGCAGTGCGTCCTGCTCACAGTGTTCAGCTAGATCCGTTCCTGCAATTTACATTTAGTGCAGTGCGTCCTGCTCACAGTGTTCAGCTAGATCCGTTCCTGCTATTTACATTTAGTGCAGTGCGTCCTGCTCACAGTGTTCAGCTAGATCCGTTCCTGCTATTTACATTTAGTGCAGTGCGTCCTGCTCACAGTGTTCAGCTAGATCCGTTCCTGCTATTTACATTTAGTGCAGTGCGTCCTGCTCACAGTGTTCAGCTAGATCCGTTCCTGCTATTTACATTTAGTGCAGTGCGTCCTGCTCACAGTGTTCAGCTAGATCCGTTCCTGCTATTTACATTTAGTGCAGTGCGTCCTGCTCACAGTGTTCAGCTAGATCCGTTCCTGCTATTTACATTTAGTGCAGTGCGTCCTGCTCACAGTGTTCAGCTAGATCCGTTCCTGTTATCTTCTAGACTATTTACATTTAGTGCAGTGCGTCCTGCTCACAGTGTTCAGCTAGATCCGTTCCTGCTATTTACATTTAGTGCAGTGCGTCCTGCTCACAGTGTTCAGCTAGATCCGTTCCTGTTATCTTCTAGACTATTTACATTTAGTGCAATGCGTCCTGCTCACAGTGTTCAGCTAGATCCGTTCCTGTTATCTTCTAGACTATTTACATTTAGTGCAGTGCGTCCTGCTCACAGTGTTCAGCTAGATCCGTTCCTGCTATTTACATTTAGTGCAGTGCGTCCTGCTCACAGTGTTCAGCTAGATCCGTTCCTGTTATCTTCTAGACTATTTACATTTAGTGCAGTGCGTCCTGCTCACAGTGTTCAGCTAGATCCGTTCCTGTTATCTTCTAGACTATTTACATTTAGTGCAGTGCGTCCTGCTCACAGTGTTCAGCTAGATCCGTTCCTGTTAAATTCCTACTGACAGGCAGGCTTGTCTGGTTACAGTATATAAAGCTACCTGAAGAAAATTACAGGTGTTCTATTTGATCCTATTAGTACCACGGTCAGGCAGCTAGACTATTTACATTTAGTACAGTGCGTCCTGCTCACAGTGTTCAGCTAGATCCGTTCCTGTTATCTTCCTACTGACAGGCAGGCTTGTCTGGTTACAGTATATAAAGCTACCTGAAGAAAATTACAGGTGTTCTATTTGATCCTATTAGTACCACGGTCAGGCAGCTAGACTATTTACATTTAGTACAGTGCGTCCTGCTCACAGTGTACAGCTAGATCCGTTCCTGTTATCTTCCTACTGACAGGCAGGCTTGTCTGGTTACAGTATATAAAGCTACCTGAAGAAAATTACAGGTGTTCTATTTGATCCTATTAGTACCACGGTCAGGCAGCTAGACTATTTACATTTAGTACAGTGCGTCCTGCTCACAGTGTTCAGCTAGATCCGTTCCTGTTATCTTCCTACTGACAGGCAGGCTTGTCTGGTTACAGTATATAAAGCTACTTGAAGAAAATTACAGGTGTTCTATTTGATCCTATTAGTACCACGGTCAGGCAGCTAGACTATTTACATTTAGTACAGTGCGTCCTGCTCACAGTGTACAGCTAGATCCGTTCCTGTTATCTTCCTACTGACAGGCAGGCTTGTCTGGTTACAGTATATAAAGCTACCTGAAGAAAATTACAGGTGTTCTATTTGATCCTATTAGTACCACGGTCAGGCAGCTAGACTATTTACATTTAGTACAGTGCGTCCTGCTCACAGTGTACAGCTAGATCCGTTCCTGTTATCTTCCTACTGACAGGCAGGCTTGTCTGGTTACAGTATATAAAGCTACCTGAAGAAAATTACAGGTGTTCTATTTGATCCTATTAGTACCACGGTCAGGCAGCTAGACTATTTACATTTAGTACAGTGCGTCCTGCTCACAGTGTACAGCTAGATCCGTTCCTGTTATCTTCCTACTGACAGGCAGGCTTGTCTGGTTACAGTATATAAAGCTACTTGAAGAAAATTACAGGTGTTCTATTTGATCCTATTAGTACCACGGTCAGGCAGCTAGACTATTTACATTTAGTACAGTGCGTCCTGCTCACAGTGTTCAGCTAGATCCGTTCCTGTTATCTTCCTACTGACAGGCAGGCTTGTCTGGTTACAGTATATAAAGCTACTTGAAGAAAATTACAGGTGTTCTATCCCAGCTTAGTGCAGCTACAGGCCATGTATGTCTGGAAGGCCAAGAAGGAGAGGCAGACAGTCACAAGCCAATAAGAGAGGGCAAGCAGGCTCTGTGTCTAGTGCTGGTCGTGGAGACGGTGCATCCTCATCAGCACGTGGCCATGGGACACGCTTGGCCTTTTTTTCGGCAGCTGGCCGTGTTGAGCCGCAACATGCGGAAGACTTGGTCGAGTGGATGACCAAGCCGTCCTCATCCTCCTCATCCTCTCTCACCCATGCCCAGGGTGCTTTGTCTGGCAAAGCAGCGGCCTCTTCCCTCAGCTCAATGTCATCAGTGACTCCTCCCCTAGCTCCACCATGTCCTCATGAGGATTCCCTCGAACTGTTTGACCACAGTGTTGGGTACATGCTCCAGGAGGATGCCCAGCGTTTGGAAGGCTCTGATGACGATACTGAGCTCGATGAAGGCAGTAACATGAGCACGGACAGAGGGGGTGCCCAAGAAGGACAGCAATCTGGCAGTCATGCTCCCCCTGCTGCAGCATACTGCCAGGTTTGCTCCAGTGATGAGGAGGGAGGGGATGATGAGGTCACTGACTCAACGTGGGTGCCTGATAGGAGAGAGGAGGAGGAGGAGGAGGAGGAGGCGGCGGCACATCACCAACGAGGCAGGATGCCCTCCAGGGGCCAGCCTAAGGGCAGCACATTGACTGCATCACACCCCAAAGCTCCACATGTGCAGGGCGCTGCAGTCTCTGCGCGTTATTCAAAAAGTTCTTTGGTGTGGGCCTTTTTTGAGACGAGTGCATCAGATCGCCCCGCTGCTATTTGCAACATATGTCTCAAGCGTATCTCGCGTGGCCAAAACATCTCCCGCTTGGGTACCACATGCTTGACCAGACATATGTTGACCTGCCATGCAGTTCGTTGGCAAGCGTATCTAAAAGACCCACACCAAAGAACAAAGAGGATCTCTCCTTGCTCCTCATCAGCTGAGATTTCCAACCCCACTAGACCTTCAGTCCTCTCTGAGACCTGCAGTGAGAGGAATGAAGGTGTAGAATTAGGTGTGTCACAGCCAAGTACTTGTGGGCAATCTGCTTTTGGTACACCGACGTCAGATTGTACCAGGCAAATTTCCCTGCCCCAGCTGCTGCACCGCCGAAAGAAGTTTGCTCCCAGCCATCCACATGCCCAGCGGTTGAATGCTAGCTTGGCAAAATTGCTAGCACTTCAACTGCTGCCTTTTCAGTTGGTAGACTCTGCCCCCTTCCGTGAGTTTGTGGAATGTGCGGTTCCTCAGTGGCAGGTACCCAAACGCCACTTTTTCTCACGGAAGGCGATTCCGGCTCTCTACCGGCATGTGGAAGGCAATGTCCATGCCTCGCTGGACAGGGCGGTCAGTGGTAAGGTGCATATTACCGCTGACTCATGGTCCAGCAGGCATGGACAGGGACGTTACCTAAGTTTCACGGCGCATTGGGTGACTCTGCTGGCAGCTGGGAAGGATGCAGGACAAGGTGCAGTAGTGTTGGAGGTTGTTCCGCCACCACGCCTCCAAAATGCTGATTGTGACACACCTCTCTCCTCCAACCCCTCCTCTTCTTCTTCCTCCATGGCCTCTTCCTCGGAACCAGCGGTGCTCCGTAGGCGTTCAAGGGGCTACGCAAGTACGCAGGCCAAAAGATGCCATGCGGTGCTTGAGCTGGTGTGCTTGGGGGACAGGAGCCACACTGGGGCAGAGGTTCTGTCAGCTCTGCAGGGGCAGGTTCAGAGGTGGTTGACGCCACGCCAACTTAAGGCAGGAATGGTGGTTTGCGACAATGGCACCAACCTCCTCTCTGCCCTCTGACAGGGACAAATGACCCATGTGCCCTGTTTGGCTCACGTCCTTAACTTGGTGGTGCAGCGGTTCTTGGGCAGGTACCCGGGCTTACAGGATGTCCTGAGGCAGGCCAGGAAAGTCTGTGTGCATTTCCGCCGGTCATATAATGCCAGTGCTCGGCTGACGGACCTCCAAAAGGAGTTTAACCTGCCCAAGAACCGCCTAATCTGTGACATGCCCACCAGGTGGAACTCAACGTTGGCCATGCTGCAGTGGCTGCACACGCAGCAGAGGGCCATCAATGAGTACCTGTGCGACTATGGCAACAGGACAGGGTCAGGGGAGCTTGGTTTTTTTTCCCCACGCCAGTGGGCCATGATCAGGGATGCATGCACTGTCCTGTCACCATTCGAGGAGGCCACGAGGATGGTGAGCAGTGACAGTGCATGCATCAGTGACACTGTCCCCCTTGTCCACCTGTTGGAGCACACGCTGCGTGGAATAATGGACAGGGCACTTGAGGCAGAACAGAGGCAGGAAGAGGAGGACTTCCTTAGCTCTCAAGGCCCCCTTTATCCAGACAGTGTTCCTGCGTGCCCGCCGATCACACAGGAAGAGGACGAGGAGGAAGAGGAGGGGGAGGAAGATTGTGTCAGTATGGAGGTGGAGCCTGGCACTCAGCATCAGCAGCAGTCTTTAAGGGATCAGTCCCAAGAAACACATGGACTTGTACGTGGCTGGGAGGAGGTGGCTGCGGACCATGTCGTTCTTAGTGACCCAGAGGACTCCGGACCGAATGCCTCAGCAAACCTACGCTGCATGGCCTCCCTGATCCTGCAAAGCCTGCGTAAGGATCCTCGTATTCGTGGTATCAAGGAGAAGGACCAATACTGGCTGGCAACCCTCCTTGATCCACGTTACAAGGGTAAGGTTGCGGACCTTATCTTGCCATCGCAGAGGGAGCAGAGGATGAAACATCTTCGGGAGGCCTTGCAGAAAGGTCTGTGCAACGCGTTCCCAGAGACTGGGAGGTTACAAACTCCTGTTTCTGGACAACGTGTTGCTGAGGCTTCGGTCAGTCAAAGAAGGAGCGGTGGAGAAGGTGGCCGTCTGACCGATGCGTTCAGACAATTTTTTGGTCCGCAGCCCCAAGGTATGATCGGTTCCAGCAACCATCGCCAGCGTCTGTTTTACATGGTGCAGGAATACCTAGGGGCAAGATCAGACTTGGACACCTTTCCCACCGAAAATCCTCTGGGTTACTGGGTCTTGAGGATGGATCACTGGCCAGAGCTTGCACAGTATGCAATTGAGCTACTGGCCTGTCCTGCATCCAGCGTTCTTTCGGAACGCACATTCAGTGCTGCTGGAGGCGTGGTAACCGATCACAGGGTGCGTCTGTCCACCGACTCGGTCGATCGGCTGACCTTCATAAAAATGAATGAGTCTTGGATCACCACCAGCTACCAAGCACCTGATGCTGATGTAACTGAATAATTTTTTTTGAAATCTCAGATCCCTTCAAAGACTGCCTATGCTGATGCTGAGTGACTATCCCTGAGTAATTATCCTCTTCCTCCTCAATCATCACGCTGATAGCTTGTAAGAACATTTTTGGTTCTGGGCGCCACCACCAGTGCCTAAGGCACAATTTTTCAGCCCCTGTTTAACAGGGGCGTGTAATTACAATTTTTGATGTAATACTTTGCAGCAGGGCTCGTTCCTGCATTCCAACTAGAGTGTCTGTGAGGGGTTGCAGTGTTGTGGCACCAGCACCAGTGCCTAGGGCCCAATTTTTCTGCCCCTGTCTAACAGGGGCGTGTAATTACAATTTTTGATGCAATACTTTGCAGCAGGGCTCGTTCCTGCGTTCCAACTAGAGTGTCTGTGAGGGGTTGCAGTGTTGTGGCACCAGCACCAGTGCCTACGGCCCAATTTTTCTGCCCCTGTCTAACAGGGGCGTGTAATTACAATTTTTGATGCAATACTTTGCAGCAGGGCTCGTTCCTGCGTTCCAACTAGAGTGTCTGTGAGGGGTTGCAGTGTTGTGGCACCAGCACCAGTGCCTAAGGCCCAATTTTTCTGCCCCTGTCTAACAGGGGCGTGTAATTACAATGTTTGAAGCAATACTTTGCAGCAGGGCTCGTTCCTGCGTTCCAACTAGAGTGTCTGTGAGGGGTTGCAGTGTTGTGGCACCAGCACCAGTGCCTAAGGCCTAATTTTTCAGCTCCTGTTCAACAGGGGCATGTAATTACAATTCTTGATCTAATATTTCACAGCAGGGCCCTGTGAGGGCTTACAGTGTTGTGGCCACAGCAACACCTAAGGCCCAAATTTCTGCTGAGTATATAGGGCAGGACCCTACTTTCAAACATCTAACTTACAAACGACTCCTACTTGCAAACGGAAGGAGACAACAGGAAGTGAGATGAAATCTACCCCTAGGAAGGGAAATTCTCTCCTGTAAGAGTTAATATGGGAAAACAATTTCTCCTTTCCACTGAGGCTTTCCAATCCTTGTTCCACAAAAAAACCCAAATTTTCAAAAAACATTTTTCATTGGGACAAAAAAGTGAGGTGAAATCTTCTGAAGAGGAGGAAAGACAGCAAAACAAATGTCACAGGGGTGATAACCCTTCCCTATGTTTTCCAAAAAGCTTAGAAAAGATTTTTTGGCTGGAGCTAAACACGTTAAAAATGTTCAAAATTACAAACAGATTCTACTTAACAACAAATCTACAGTCCCTGTCTTGTTTGCACCGCCTGTATACTGCTGTTCAGAGTATATAGGGCCTGGTGGCCCCACACCTTTCCTTATTTTAATTTGGGTGCGGGGTTCCCCTTAATATCCATACAAGACCCAAAGGGCCTGGTAATGGACTGGGGGGTACCCATGCCGTTTGTCTCACTGATTTTCATCCATATTGCCATGACCCAACATTACATTAAACCCGCAAGCAGTTTTAAATGAGATTTTTTCCTTTAAAAATGACATTTGGTGCAGGGACTGTTCTAAACATGGGAAACACGCGTCACTTTACAGGCATACTATAGACACCCCCCAGGTACGATATTTAAAGGAATATTTCACTTTTTTTTTTTTTACTTTAAGCATCATTAAAATCACTGCTCCCGAAAAAACGGCCGTTTTTAAAAGTTTTTTTTGCATTGATACATGTCCCCTGGGGTAGGACCCGGGTCCCCAAACCCTTTTTAGGACAATACCATGCAAATTAGCCTTTAAAATGAGCACTTTTGATTTCGAACGTTCGAGTCCCATAGACGTCAATGGGGTTCTAACGTTCGTGCGAACTTTCGGTCCGTTCGCGGGTTCTGGTGTGAACCGAACCGGGGGGTGTTCGGCTCATCCCTACTAGCAGCACCGTGTGTTTGGTTTCATAGCTAACCTGGTATTATTGTGATATTAACAATAGCATGTGCTCAGAGTTTAATAGACCAACTAATTATTATATCTGTGTATTAATTTGTCTAGTCCCTATATTAATAAATATATTGTTTACTTCAGTGGCTAAGCTGCAAAAAAGGCTCACATACAGTGAAGACGGAAAGTATTCAGACCCCCTTAAATTTTTCAATCCTTGTTATATTGCAGCCGTTTGCTAAAATCATTTAAGTTCATTTTTTTTCCTCATTAATGTACACACAGCACCCCATATTGACAGAAAAACACAGAATTGTTGACAATTTTTGCAGATTTATTAAAAAAGAAAACTGAAATATCACATGGTCCTAAGTATTCAGACCCTTTGCTCAGTATTTAGTAGAAGCACCCTTTTGATCTAATACAGCCATGAGTCTTTTTGGGAAAGATGCAACAAGTTTTTCACACCTGGATTTGGGGATCCTCTACCATCCAACCTGACAGAACTGGAGAGAATCTGCAAGGAGGAATGGCAAACTTTGGTGGACAGCCATTTTTAGGTCTCTCCAGAGATGCTCAATTGGGTTTAAGTCAGGGCTCTGGCTGGGCCATTCAAGAACAGTCACGGAGTTGTTGTGAAGCCACTCCTTCATTATTTTAGCTGTGCGCTTAGGGTCATTGTCTTGTTGGAAGGTAAACCTTCGGCCTGGTCTGAGGTCCTGAGTGCTCTGGAGAAGGCTTTCATCCAGGATATCCCTGTACTTGGCCACATTTATCTTTCCCTTGATTGCAACCAGTCGTCCTGTCCCTGCAACTGAAAAACACCCCCACAGCATGATGCTGCCACCACCATGCTTCACTGTTGAGACTGTATTGGACAGGTGATGAGCAGTGCCTGGTTTTCTCCACACATGCCACTTAGAACTTTTTGGCCTTAATTCTATCTTGGTCTCATCAGACCAGAGAATCTTATTTCTCACCATCTTGGAGTCCTTTAGGTGTTTTTTAGCAAACTCCATGCGGGCTTTCATGTGTCTTGCACTGAGGAGAGGCTTCCGTTGGGCTACTCTGCCATAAAGCTCAGACTGGTGGAGGGCTGCAGTGATGGTTGACTTTCTACAACTTTCTCCCATCTCCCGACTGCATCTCTAGAGCTCAGCCAAGGTGATCTTTGGGCTCTTCTTTACCTCTCTCACCAAGGCTCTTCTCCCCCGATAGCTCAGTTTGGCCAGACGGCCAGCTCTAGGAAGGTTTCTGGTCATCCCAAACATCTTCCATTTAAGTATTATGGAGGCCACTGTGCTTTTAGGAACCTTAAGTGCAGCAGAAATTTTTTGTAACCTTGGCCAGATCTGTTCCTTGCCACAATTCTGTCTGAGCTCTTCAGGCAGTTCCTTTGACCTCATAATTCTCATTTGCTCTGACATGCACTGTGAGCTGAAAGGTCTTATATAGACAGGTGTGCCAAGTGTGTGTGGCTTTCCTAATCAAGTCCAATCAGTATAATCAAACACAGCTGGACTCAAATGAAGGTGTAGAACCATCTCAAGGATGATCAGAAGAAATGGACAGCACCTGAGTTAAATATATGAGTGTCACAGCAAAGGGTCTGAATACTTAGAACCATGTGATATTTCAGTTTTTCTTTTTTAATAAATCTGCAAAAATGTCAACAATTCTGTGTTTTTCTGTCAATATGGGGTGCTGTGTGTACATTAATGAGGAAAAAAAAATGAACTTAAATGATTTTTGCAAATGGCTGCAATATAACAAAGAGTGAAAAATTTAAGGGGGTCTGAATACTTTCCATCCCCACTGTATGTGTTTTTGCCCACACAGCATTACATATATCGGATCCACCATTCTGTGAATTCAGCAGAAGTTTATTATATTCACTATTATTTTTAGAGGACTATTTGGTCTCAATATACATTTTTGTGATTTTTATTTTTATTTCACGGGATTGAGGAATATTTTGGAAACTTATTGCACTTTATAACATTTAATTCCACGTGGAGATATACATTTTTTTCAGATATTTTTTATATATATTATTATTTTTTTAGATATTTTTTACATATGTTTGGTGATTTAACCATAGTGTTTTTATAGTGATATTTATTTTTGGCAAGATCACTTTATATAGAGTTTACATGTTTTTGTGTTTTGTGATACACGTTTAGGTTTTGCATAATTGTACATTTATCACTGGATTTCTGTCACTAGCCACATTCACTGTTACTCTTAGTAGCGCGAGGGACACTTTTATTCTAAGGTTCTAGTTACGCCTCTGAGTCAAAGTACCACACAAAAAAGGCCTGGACAGGAAACGGGTTTAACATGGCAGTCATCAATTGGTTAATATCGCATTGCTCTTGCTTTATCATTAAACATGTACAGTAACTAAGTCAAGTGATCTGTCCAGAAGGAAGGGGTCTAGAGGCCTGAGTTGGACAGAGATGTGACTTGAATTCAGGATAAAGTTGCAGGACACAGGTTAGCAGTTATTACATAGTAATGTAGCACCCTCTACCTAAAGGTAGGTGCTAGAGTGGTATTTCTTTAGCTCAGGACCCAAGTGCAGGTAAAATTAGCCAGGTCTGTGCTTTAAGCTGGGCCTGGTTGTTGTGATTTGGAGACTGGGAGTGTTCAGTGCAGTGGTGGGTGTGGCCACCTGTGCTCTGACTCAGTGGAACCTCCCCTTTTTTCAGAAGGATTGTTCTGGAAGAGGGGTTGGAACTGATGTTTGAGTGGCAGGCAGCTTATGTGAGGAGCCCTGACCAATTATCTCTGGGTATTGGCAGGGAGCAAGTCTCCCATATAAGCTGGGGTCACATGCTGCCAGGGAGGAGTTCTGGAAAGTAGGAACAGATAATGGAGTACTGAGTTGCTGTTCCGGGCATCCCCACGTGGGGATGCACCGAGCACGGAGGAGGGATGGAGGAACCGCTAGGAGGGAGTCCTAGATAAGATCTTCATCCTTAAAGAAGTATCAAGCTGCTGTGACCGGGGAACACAGGACTTGCATGCTGGAGGCGTTCTGGAAGGAAGAAGTAGCAGTCAAGCGGAGGAGAGTAGAGCAGCGTTCTGTGACCGGGGACACAGAACTATTATTCTCCAAGAGAGATGTCAGTGCAGAATGCTGTGGCCGGGGAACGCAGTGTTGATAGTCCTGGATTGGCTGAAAGCAGTGGTCTGCCCATTGCCATGTGTCAGGCTGTCGTGTGGAGATACCAAGTCATCTCCGGCCTGGTTAGCACAATGGTAGTACCTTCCAAAGACTGTGTGGCTGTCTGATTCTCTGGGCCATCGGGGAGAAGCAGTGTGCGCTTCTGGCTCTTTGATTTGCATAGAGAATCCCATCATGGTATACGAGGAGGAATTATTTAGAGTGATTCTTCTTTGTTTTAATAGAAGGGAAGAAATAGAATATACAACATGTGGATGTGAGCACTGAGTTCAACACAATTAGAAACAGTTGTAACCCCCCAAAAAACTTATTGCTCTTGATTAAGAGAAGATAAAGTGGTTAGGAAGGTTAATACACAGCTACAAATAATGAATAACAAAATGGAACTATAATGATATAATGGGTAATTAAAACAAACAGACTCTGAGCTGCTAAAGTCCAAAAGGAACTGAATTATAGTCCATTGAAAGCAACTATAGAAGGCTGCCCTGTAGATTAGGAAGAAGCAATCCTCTGGGTACTGAATAAAAAGAACAACAACTGCACTCTAAGTGCAGTATTTTAAAACGAATTTAATACATCTTTAAAATCGGGTACTCACAAGGGTACATGTAAACAGGCATGTGGAAAATAGGTGGTGCCAGGTGTCCCAGGAGTAGTGTCCAGTCACATCGTGTAGTGGCATTCTGCTTCATACGACAGGCTGCGCTGCTGGATGCTCGGTGTATCCTGCCGCTGGAACGCACTGTTTGTGATCAGGGGAACGAGGTCACTTCTGGATCTGTGCAGGGATAGGCAGATAGGCGACGCGTTTGCGGAGCTACGCTCCTTCCTCAGGCCTAACGTGACCTGTGATTGGTCAAAACTTATGTAGTCTATGAGGAAAAAAAACATCTGTCAGACTCAGGCACAAAGCTATGTACTGCGGTTACGTGCTGACGTGTCTGATAAGGAAGTAGATGGAGTAGTGTTTGTGTCTCTGCTGTGACAGATCTTAATAAAACAGCGCTATATGTATATATGAGAAGAAAGGTTTATATATATATTGTTTTCTGTTAATGTGGTCTGTAAGAAAAAATAAGAATGTGAATGAGATGTGCAACTGAGAATACTAGTATAGATAGAAAAGCTATAAGAGCGACATGATGTAGAATAGGGAGTGTGAATACCTGGTAAAATTTGAATAGGAAGAATGAGGAAATAGGAAAACCAAAAAGGGGAAAAAATCAAATAAAAATAACAATGTATGATGAAATGATGTGGATATTATATTATTATTAAAAAATAATAATAATGATGATGAAAAAAGTAATGAATGATTGGAAAAATGAAGATAACTATATTGGAATAGATAGAAAACATAAGTAATAAAAAATTATATAAACAATATATATAAAAAAATATATATGAATGAAAAAATTATTATTATATAAAAATAAAATATATAAAATAAAAGTAGAAATAAGATTAAATAATAAAAAAATTATATAAAAGATGTATAAAAAATTGGATATGGAAATAGAAATAGAAATATGCAAAAAATGGGTAATAGAATAACATTAAATACGCATAATCATAAACATGAGAATGAAAATTGAAGTAGCTATAAAAATCGAAAATCAAAACTGAAAATGGGTATGTAAAAATAATACGTGACTGATACATAATTTCCAGATCATAATTATAAAATGTGGGTTACAATGGGAAATATATAAGCGTAATATATATGCGCTTTGATGTATAGACACACTTGTGCATTTTCTTATAAAAATAAATAATAAAGGAAAATGAGTACTCCTTCCAAACTCAGCTAGTATACAAGTAAAACATGATAACTACCACTGTAGCATCACAAAAGGAAAAAGCATACATTGTGGTGATTCGAGGATACCTAAAACAAAACAAAAAAATGGCAAGACGGGTATGTTGAGGGTATCCAACAACCAATAAGACATGGAGGACTAGGAGAGAGGTCAAATGAGACTGCTCATCTCTATCTCCTCGTTGAGCCCTCCAGGGGCCAGAGAGTCCAGAATGTATATCCAGTACGTTTCCCTCTGGCAGAGACGTTTGAAACGCTCTGCCAGTGGGAACGTACCGGGGATGGACTCAATGATCCAAACTTTAAGGCCAGATGAAGAATGATCGTGTTTTTGGAGGGGAACACTGTGATGGTCATCTCCTGCCTCTAGGAGGCGGCGGTGCTCCCCAAACCTCTTTCTCAAAGTACGTATGGTGCGGCCTACGTAATATAACCCACATGGACAAGTTGTCATGGTTATGTAATAGAGTTTGTCGATCAGCATACCTGTCTCCATGTGTTCATCTCTAGAGACCAGCTGACCCTCACCTGACTGCTTTTGTAACCTCTCCTCTAAGCATGGCCCCACCCCAGGCCCTATCAGGGAATCCTATATTAACCTGTGCACTGCAAGCCAGCAGTGCTGATCAACCATTGTGTGTTAGCCTCTGTGTGTACTTGCTGTGTTTCCTACGTCTGATTCCCTTTACTGACTTTGGCCTGTTCTTAACTATTCCTATCTGCTCGTGACACTGACCTTTGGCGTGTTCCCGACCATCCCTGTTTGCCTGTGACCCTGAACCTTGGCGTGTACTCTGTTGTCCTTGTCTGCTTGTGGCCCTGACCTTGGCTTGTTCCTTACTTTCCTTGTTGTTCCAGCCTGCTGCCTCCTTCCTCTTCTCCTGTAGTCTACTGTGAGCGTGAGCTGTGAGACCCTGGGGGCTGCGACCTGGAGCCAGACTGCAGCTCAGTCCATCCTTACCATTAAAGGCTCTGGTGAACACCTGCTGGCTCTTAGACTCCGCGCCCTGGGGAATCTATGCTCTAGCTCCCAGTGGGATCTGTGTCAGTGATCCAGTAGACCTGCTTCCTGAACCTCCCAGGGTTCAATCCGCATCAGTCGGTCGTAGGGTCCACTACCTTGCGGTGCACTCCTGATTCCAACGGGGTGCATCTGTCACCTGAATACAGGTGACCTGACAGTATGATCAGCCATGGACCCGGCTGATGTGCCGCTACCCGCACATGATCCGTTGCCGGGCTTAGTTCGCAGACTTGAGACCCAGGAATCGCATCAGACCCAAGTGATGCGATTCCTTCAGGATTTGGCATCCCGTTTTGAACAGGTTCAGGCCTCATTAGGACCCCCGGTTCAACAACCTCAACCGCTATCTGCTGCTGCACCTATCGCACCAGTCGCAGCCACACATTCATTACAACTGCCAGCTCCGGCCCGTTTCTCTGGGAACTCCAAGGCTTGCAGGGGGTTCCTTAGCCAGTGCACGATTCATTTTGAACTTCAGCCCCAAAACTTCCTGTCTGATGGGGCGAAATTAGCCTATATTATATCCCTTCTGTCCGGTGAGGAGCTAGCTTGGGCTGCCCCTCTGTGGGAACTGAATGATCCAGTGGTTTCTAGCCTGTCTGATTTCTTGAAACTTTTTCGGAATATCTTCGAGGAACCGGGTCGTGTCTCCTCAGCAGCTAGCGCTCTTTTACGTCTCCGTCAAGAGTCTGCTTCTGTGGGACAGTATGCTCTTCAGTTCCGTATCCTCACAGCTGAATTGAGCTGGAATAATGAGGCCCTAGTTGCAACCTTTTTACATGGCCTCTCTGATAGAGTGAAGGATGAATTAGCAGGAAGATCCCTTCCTGCTGATCTGGACGATGTCATCACCTTGTGTAACCAGATCGATATTCGCTTTCAGGAGAGGGCCCTGGAAAAAAGACGCCAGCACTCCCCGTTCCTTAGGCAGCTTGAGCTCCCAGTATCTTCTCTTCAGTTCGAGGAGCACCCCCTGCCCGCTGAGGAACCTATGCAGCTGGGCTGGACCAAGTTGTCTCCTGAAGAACACGCTAGGCGCAGAACTCTGGGCCTGTGCCTCTATTGTGGGCCCAAAGGTCATTTTCGTGACACTTGTTCTCTTCGTCCGTAAAAACGATCGGGGCTAATACATCTGGAAGGTGGAGTATTAGACCCTGAAGTATCACCTTCACCTTCTCATCTTCTTCTTTCTGTGTTCCTTCATGTCGGCGCTTCCTCTCGTTCGGTCTCAGCACATCTGGATTCCGGAGCCGCTGGCAATTTCATGGATTGGGAAGCTGCATCTTCCATGAGACATACCCTTTTGCCCCTTTCAACGCCATTGGTGGTCTTGGCGATTGATGGCACTGTTCTCCCAGGGGGTCCTATCCCCTTCCAGACCCTTTCTGTTAAGATGTCGGTAGGGACACTCCACCAGGAGTGCATATCCTTCCTTGTCTTGCCTAAAGCTTCATCTCCTATCATATTAGGTCTTCCTTGGTTACGGTTCCATTCTCCACACATTGACTGGACTGCTGGACGGAGCCTGGCTTGGGGTTCCTCCTGTTCCTCTTCCTGCCTACTCAAGGTTATCCCAAAAGAGAAACTTCCTGTTGCCACCATCCCAGTATCTTCTGCTCTTCCCGCTGCATATAGCGAATTTCTGGAATGTCTCCTGCAATAGTCGGGCTGAGGCACTCTCTGGGTCATGTGGCACTCTGGATGAGGAGCCCACCTGTAAACTTGAGCCGATCATTCACTCCAGTTTGCTTGGTCATTTACCTTTGCCTGTTCCTGGACCCCCTTGGATGCACACCCAGGCTGACTCGTCTACCAGTTCCACAGTCGCTACGCCCTGTGATGCGATTCTGGTGGTCGCTGCACCTGGCAATGCTGTTCAGTCGGCCTCTGCACCAGTTCAAACTATGCCCAGTGAAGCTATCCAACTTGACTTCTGTGACACATCACTTTTTAAACAACCTGGCCTCAGGGATCCACTGACTTCTGCCCAGTCTGATGATCCTGTGTTGGATGTCCAGCTCATCTTTAAGGGTCTGGGGGACCCTGCTCAGACTCCTGATGGTCTTCTTATGCCTTTACCCATTCCTAAGAAGCCTTTAGCCCTCAATAAGTCCTCTCATCCTCTCCCTACCTCGGTTTCGGTCTCTGAGGATAATCTTAAGTACGAGGTTAGTCAAGTTCTCGATTCCCGGCACCGTAGAGGCATTCTTCAGTACCTCGTACATTGGAAAGGGTTTGGTCCTGAGAAGAGGTCTTGGATCACTGCATCTGAGGTCTTTGCTCCTCGTCTATTGAGGAGGTTCCATCTGGAGTTTCCCTTTAAGCCTGGGCACAAGCGGGGGAGGGGGAGGTCTTAAGAGGGGGGGTACTGTCATGCCTCGCATGCAGTCATGTTCATCATGGTCAAAAGGAATTCACTAACAAAGGTCAGACATATCAAATCAGCAACTTTTACAACTGTTCCACAGAGTTTGTTATTTATTGCTTGACTTGTCCATGTGGGTTAAATTACGTAGGCCGTACCATACGTACTTTGAGAAAGAGGTTTGGGGAGCACCGCCGCCTCGTAGAGGCAGGAGATGACCATCACAGTGTTCCCCTCCATTTTCTTCAAAAACACGATCATTCTTCATCTGGCCTTAAAGTTTGGATCATTGAGTCCATCCCCGGTACGTTCCCACTGGCAGAGCGTTTCAAACGTCTCTGCCAGAGGGAAACGTACTGGATATACATTCTGGACTCTCTGGCCCCTGGAGGGCTCAACGAGGAGATAGAGACGAGCAGTCTCATTTGACCTCTCTCCTAGTCCTCCATGTCTTATTGGTTGTTGGATACCCTCAACATATCCGTCTTGCCATTTTTTTGTTTTGTTTTAGGTATCCTCGAATCACCACAATGTATGCTCTTTCCTGTTGTGATGCTACAGTGGTAGTTATCATGTTTTACTTGAGTACTACTTCCAAACTCAGCTAGTATACATTTTCCTTTATTATTTATTTTTATAAGAAAATACACAAGTGTGTCTATACATCAAAGCGCATATATATTACGCTTATATATTTCCCATTGCAATCCACATTTTATAATTATGATCTGGAAATTATGTATCAGTCACGTATTATTTTTACATACCCATTTTCAGTTTTGATTTTCGATTTTTATAGCTACTTCAATTTTCATTTTCATGTTTATGATTATGCGTATTTAATGTTATTCTAGTACCCATTTTTTGCATATTTCCATTTCTATTTTTATTTCCATATCCAATTTTTTTATACATCATTTATATAATTTTTTTTATTATTTAATCTCATTTCTACTTTTATTTTATATATTTTATTTTTATATAATAATAATTTTTTCATTCATATATATTTTTTTATATATATTGTTTATATAATTTTTTATTACTTATTTTTTCTATCTATTCCAATATAGTTATCTTCATTTTTCCAATCATTCATTACTTTTTTCATCATCATTATTATTATTTTTTAATAATAATATACTATCCACATCATTTCATCATACATTGTTATTTTTATTTACTTTTTTCCCCTTTTTGGTTTTCCTATTTCCTCATTCTTCCTATTCAAATTTTACCAGGTATTCACACTCCCTATTCTACATCATGTCGCTCTTATAGCTTTTCTATCTATACTAGTATTCTCAGTTGCACATCTCATTCACATTCCTATTTTTTCTTACAGACCACATTAACAGAAAACAATATATATATAAACCTTTCTTCTCATATATACATATAGTGCTGTTTTATTAAGATCTGTCACAGCAGAGACACAAACACTACTCCATCTACTTCCTTATCAGACACGTCAGCACGTAACCGCAGTGCATAGCTTTGTGCCTGAGTCTGACAGATGTTTTTTCCTCCAATCAATGCCCCTCATAGACTACATAAGTTTTGACCAATCACAGGTCACGTTAGGCCTGAGGAGGGAGCGTAGCTCCGCAAACGCGTCGCCTATCTGCCTATCCCTGCACGGACCCGGAAGTGACCTCGTTCCCCTGATCACAAACAGTGCGTTCCAGCGGCAGGATACACCGAGCATCCAGCAGCGCAGCCTGTCGTATGAAGCAGAACGCCACTACACGATGTGACTGGACACTACTCCTGGGACACCTGGCACCACCTATCTATTTTCCACATGCCTGTTTACATGTACCCTTGTGAGTACCCGATTTTAAAGATGTATTAAATTTGTTTTTAAATACTGCACTTAGAGTGGCGCCCTTGTTGTTCTTTTTCTTAAGAAATAGATTATCAGTATGTTTTGCAGTAAGAATTTGTACAAGGAAAGTAGAAGTAATAGTCTGCAGAAGAGTTATTCAAATGAAAGAGACTGGGGTGCAAGGAGTGTATCCAGTTTTTGCAAGGCCACGGCCACTGAATAACTACATACAATCTGCAATGTGTTAAATGCTATGGGAATCTCATATCATCCTTTTCCCAGTTCAAGTTGTATCCCACAATAAATATGACAAAACCGTGAAACTGACTGTTCATTTCCTTAATTGATCATGAGGAGGATGGCAACAGGGCGATTGGCGGATTGCTAAGTAACCATATCAGCAGCCCTTACGGGGGTACCGCTACAGTAACATAGTTGGTAGTGTTGAATAAAGACAACAGTGCATCCAGTTCCAGTTATTGTCTTAGTTATCTCCTTCTTTCACATTCTATATCTTTCCTTACTTTTCCTGAATCATTTCTTTCCCTCTCCCCTCTCACTCTTTTCTGCTTTTTCTTAAAACCTAGGTCATTGGTCGGAGATTACACAGCACCAATAATACTAATACAGAGAACACATGAAATTGAGTTTAGTGCTATTCTCTCTCAATCCTGAAATGGAGAAAAATACCAAACATAGCAATTAGTACATTTAACCTGTTCTGTTGTGCCTTGAATAATTTTGAAGAATGTGATCCTGTGTAGTCAAGTGTAGGGAAACAAGTGAATAGGAGGTTAAGGTTACAGAGAAGGTTCATGTTAATGTAGTTAGGAGCTGGCTAATATTACCTGCATTTTCAGGAAACACTCATAGAATTGCTATGGTGAGGCTGTTCCCCCCTAGTGCTCAGCTCAGACTCTACCTTCAGGATGTGATGATGCAGAGTGACTGAGATCCAGGAGAGGAGCGAAGCATCTTGAGACATGTAGTCTATGGAGCCAAGTTGTACATTCAGTCGAACTGCTATGGAATACAAATTCCACCCGGCTGGAGAGTAGAATGAGATGCTGGGAAAGGTGATATAAAGCCTGTGTGGGGGAGGGATTACTCTCTTGGGACCACGGCCTGGATCTGCAAAGAGTGACTCTGCATTAGATTGTACTGTGGCCGAATTGCGGCCTCTGCAACCAGGAGAAAGAGAGTTATCATGAGAGGGTGATGGAGCATCCACTCCCAGCCTCTTTTGGTCATTTAGCGGCAGCCTGGAGGCTGCTCTCATCACATCCATGCCAGATCCAGCTGGGCTGCAACATGGTGCAACACAAGGCCAAGTGCCATCCCTTGAGCCAGACCCTGCAGGAGATTGCTGCAGAGCCTTCTTGCCATTCAATACCAAAGGTCCCTGGGATTGGTGAGCGGGCACTTGCCCATCTTCCTAAAACAAAGGACACTGCATGCAGACACCATAGTCTTGTTTCACTGACCTAACTTGTAGGAGAACTTGTGCTACACCTACTCTTTACTGAGCAGCAACAGTGTTCATTCTTGCCAGGACACCACAAGTAAACTTTATATCACCCTGCTTGTCAGGACACTTCAAGCACTTCACTAAAGAGCTTAATGAAGATGCAAGACCTTCTTTTCTTCTAAAAGACTACAACATACCCCCCCCCCCCACAAGGGATAAATGCCATTGGTGCTATAAGGGCCCATACTTCCGCAGAGAACTTTATGCACTAAAGGAGCAGGTCTAATGATTTAAGGGTCATATTATTTGAATTGAACTAAATACAGGGTTTTTAAAGTTCTCTGGGACTGTAGTGTCTGGGAGCAGAAGGGAATGGTCTGACATGAATCTGGTCATTCCTCTGCCTTTCTTCTGCCTGTATCCATAGAGCTCAATCTAGGCAGAGTTTGCTGATTCTGTGTAAGTGTTCATGTTCCACTATAACCAGTTATCGCTGTTTGACAAATAACCCTGAAAGCAGAAACAGTCAAAGTGAATTCCCTGCAGGTAACGAGTTTGTATTATTGAATGTCTTTGCCATTAATCTTTCAGTAAATAAGATTCAACTGCTTGGATTGGCTATGTGTGTTCCTAAGCACTTTTTGTTACCACAAGAATGTCAGAACCCAGAGTGCCAGAGGTGCCGGAGGATTTGCAATGTCAGGGCAACCAGTGGTGTACAGATTCTTTGAGCGGTCCTCAGGGGGTAGAGCTACATTAAGTTTTTAGGAATAGTTAGGGGAAGGTGACAGCTTCGCTTTAAAATATGACTTCAAGTGGTTGTAAAGCTTCAATGTTTTTCACCTTAATGCATTGGACAGACTGAAAGCAGCAGGAGCCATTGGCTCCCGCTGCTGTCAATCAAATCAAGTGCTTGAAACAGGGGAATTGGCGCTGTCCGGCTATATGTGCATTAATGGTGATTCATACAAGTGCAAAAAACATACGTGTAAATAGAAAATGAAATAGAATAAAGCTATTAATATTATACGTGTAACCAATGTATTGCGGGGGCTGAGGTATATCAAAGTGCAAACAACACACCCAGCAAATGTAATATAATACAGTGCAACGTGCTCCTAAAATATATGTATATGTGCCAATATCTCAATATATACCAAATACCTATATGTATATAGGAATGTGCCCAAAGGTTGAAAAAATGAAAAAAGACAAAAAAACAGGAAATCCAAAATACAAACAGTTATGGCAATAAAAACAGTTTTAGCAATAAAAAATCCCCAGCATGTGTGCATAAAAAGTCCAAAAAACAAATTATGAAAAGTGAAAAAAATGTGTGTAGAAAAAAACAAAAAATCTATAAAAAATCAGTAAGTGTCCAAAATCAAAGTTAAAGTGCTAAAGTGTATCCTTCTGGTGAAGAAAACGTGGTCTCAGCATTAACTGGTGTCTTCCCCCGTCCTTCACTGCACCCCCATTTGTGCTTACACTCACCGGACTGCCTAACCCCTGCAGGGGTAAAAGGCATATGTAGAAAATCCTGCGATGGTGAATCCAGGAAGCGATCCTCCATACGGGGGTGTTTTATCCTTCTCTGATATTGTAGTATCCCCAATAATAAACATCCATATGAAGTAAGGAAAGAAAAAACTTCATAGCGTGAATCCGAAAAAATGGAGTTTATTAAAATAAAATCAATAAGAGTATGGTAAAAATAGTTAAAAAGAGTTATAAACACAGGAGCTAACAGCGCTCCAATAGCCGGCTCACAGCTGGTGGGCAGCGTGGTGTGGCGTGCATTCCACCGCCCGCCTGCTAGAAACAGGAACTAACTCAAGCAGAGAGATGCTGACGTGTGCGTATCCCGAGGCCATGCCTCGGGAGGCATGGCCTCGGGATACGCAAACGTCAGCATCTCTCTGCTTGAGTTAGTTCTGGTTTCTAGCAGGCGGGCGGTGGAACGCACGCCACACCACGCTGCCCACCAGCTGTGAGCCGGCTATTGGAGTGCTGTTAGCTCCTGTTTTTATAACTGTTTTTAACTATTTTTACCATACTCTTATTGATTTTTATTAATAAACTCCATTTTTTCGGATTCACGCTATGAAGTTTTTTCTTTCCTTACTTCATATGGATGTTTATTATTGGGGATACTACAATATTAGAGAAGGATAAAACACCCCCGGACGGAGGATCGCTTCCTGGATTCACCATCGCAGGATTTTCTACATATGCCTTTTACCTCTGCAGGGGTTAGGCAGTCCGGTGAGTGTAAGTACGAGTGGGGGTGCAGTGAAGGACGGGGGAAGACACCAGTTAATGCTGAGACCACGTTTTCTTCACCAGAAGGATACTCTTTAGCACTTTGACTTTGATTTTGGACACTTACTGATTTTTTATAGATTTTTTGTTTTTTTTCTACACACATTTTTTTCACTTTTCATAATTTGTTTTTTGGACTTTTTATGCACACATGCTGGGGATTTTTTATTGCTAAAACTGTTTGTTTTTTATTGCTATAACTGTTTTTATTGCCATAACTGTTTGTATTTTGGATTTCCTGTTTTTTTGACTTTTTTCATTTTTTCAACCTTTGGGCACATTCCTATATACATATAGGTATTTGGTATAAATTGAGATATTGGCACATATACATATAATAATGCTCCTAAAATATATTACATTTGCTGGGTGTGTTGTTTGCACTTTGATATACCTCAGCCCCCGCAACACATTGGTTACACGTATAATATTAATAGCTTTATTCTATTTCATTTTCTTTTTACACGTATGTTTTTTGCACTTGTATGAATCACCATTAATGCACATATAGCCGGACAGCACCAATTCCCCTGTTTAAAGCATTTTGTATATTGGATTTCACCTAGGTGATTTTCATTTTTAGGGGGGCAGCAGTCCTTTCTTGTCCCTATCCTCCTAAGCGCGGAATTACCGTCATCCATTTAATCAAATCAAGTGACACGGGAGCAGGGGTGGGGCCGTGTCCCGCTGTCTGTGTCAATAGATGCAGCATCCATTGACACAGACTGACATGTCAATGGATGCAGCAGAGCGAGCCCACACGGTTGCCCACAGGGAAAGCAGATTTCCGTATGGGCACCCGATGAAGAGGAGGGCCCTGGAGTGCCAGCGGGGCACTCCAGAAGAAGAGGATCAGGGCTGATCTGTGCAAAGCGATTTCACAGAACAGGTAAGTATAGGCATGTTTGTTATTTTAAAAAAAAAGAAAAGTAGAATTTTAAAAACAGATTTTGTAAAAAAAAAAAAAAAAAAAAAAAAGTTGTTATTGTTTCTTCCACGGGACAAGGTGTGTAAACCAGGCCTAAGAGTATATTACTGGTAGGGTTTTGGACACTTAACAAGTTTGGGCCTGGCAAAACCAACCTAAAACCCACTGATTAGTTTGATTGTCATTTTTTAGAAAAGCAACATTTTACTTTTTATTGTACTTTTTTTAAATCTCTTCAGTGGAATTTGAACAAAGGTTTACTGGTCTGCCCAAAGTAAATGCTAAAAGGTGTCATAGAACTATAAACAAAACGATAGCACCGTAAATAAGTCAGCACACTAAAATTCAAAGTTAGATGAATATATTATAGTATACTGATAGCAACAATGTAGTACATAGAAAATACAGACAGCATATGTATATTTTTGGATGTGCCCCCAAATTAGCCTAGCCATGCTTTACAAAAAGTGCAGCCTATAGCTATGAGCAAACAATAGTCATATATAAGGAAGGGGGGAAAGATTCAATATAATGAAATGAAGGACTAACCATATAGAGCAGACAAATGGTACTAGTAGAGGTGAAACAGACAATCCCCTTTCTCAAGTCAAGTCCCACCTCCTGGTCAGTCCAACACATTAAGGAACCTTTTTTGGCACAAGTAATCACTTTTAGAAAAACAACCCAAGAATTTAGTAATATTGCTAAATTACTGATTTGCAATAATTAGGAAACAATCCATTAGAAAGCTGATCATAGCCATAAAATATGTATATGACAGGTGCTCTTTATTAATGGTCTGGTCAAGCTTTAACTACATTGACTGTATATGGCGGTGGTGGTTGAGCATATGTGGTGGTTACAGGATAGGGAACGGGAACGGCACCAGGATTCATGGCAAGGACGCCATCATTCTGTAACACGAACACCTTCAAAAGATAAAAGTACAATAAGATAAAGGATAATATTTTTGAGGAGGAAGACAAAATATTATGACCAAGGTTCAAGGATAGAGGGTATGAGGACAAATTTCTGAGAAATGCAAATCATAGAAGGAAAGCTCTTAGAAGCTTCATCGTGTTTGTAAATCTTTATTGTGGATTATGTTCATGTCTGTTTGTTATATTACTAGGTATTTAGAACAATCTTCTAGGTAAAAAGAGATCTCTGGCATTGGTTCCAGGAAGATCTGCAGCGGCGTAACTAGAACCTTCAGGGCTCCGGTGCAAAAAAACATGAAGGGCACCCCTAAACCCACTAGTCCTGAGACACTTCCCTCAGAGCCCGGGCCCCTTTACTCCCATCGTCGGGCCCTTTATTATGACCCCGCAGTGGTACCCTTTCACATTTTCTTCAGCCGCCCCCTTACTGCCACCTTGGAATGGTGGCGAAGCGCCAGGGCCCAGTCGACCTTTGAGACCCTGGTAGTTCTGCCATGGGGTGAAATACTCTGCAGTGTCATGGAATGGGTGCAATGCTCTGCAGTATATTATGTGATAGTTGTAATGCTGTGCGGTGTATCATGGGATGGGTGGCATGCTCTGCAGTGTCAGGAGAGGGGTGAAATGCTCTGCAGTGTATCGTGGGATAGTTGTAATGCTCTGCAGTGTATTATGGGATGGGTGGAATGCTCTGCAGTGTATTAGGATATGGGTGGAATGCTCTGCAGTGTCAGGGGTTGGGTGGAATGCTCTGCAGAGTGCAATGTGATTGGTAGAATGCTTTGCAGTGTGTCATGGGATAGGTGAAATGCTCTGCAGTGTGTTATGTGATAGGTGGAATGCTCTGTACACATATACACACACATACAAACAGATATAAAAACACACACTCACACAATCACACAATAGTTACATAGCAGGCGAGGTTGAAAAAAGACACGTTCATCAAGTCCAATCTATGTGTGTGATTATATGTCAGTATTACATTGTATATCCCTGCATGTTATGGTAGTTCAGGTGCTTATCTAATAGTTTTTTTAAATTATCGATGCTCCCCGCTGAAACCACTGCCTGTGGAAGGGAATTCCACATCCTTACCACTCTTATGCCCCGTACACACGGTCGGATTTTCCGACGGAAAATGTGTGATAGGACCTTGTTGTCGGAAATTCTGACCGTGTGTAGGCTCCATCACACATTTTGCATCGGATTTTCCGACACACAAAGTTTGAGAGCAGGCTATAAAATTTTCCGACAACAAAATCCGTTGTCGGAAATTCCGATCGTGTGTACACAAATCCGACGGACAAAGTGCCATGCATGTTCAGAATAAATAAAGAGATGAAAGCTATTGGCCACTGCCCCGTTTATAGTCCCGACGTACGTATTTTACGTCACCGCGTTCAGAATGATCGGATTTTCCGACAACTTTGTGTGACCGTGTGTATGCAAGACAAGTTTGAGCCAACATCCGTCGGAAAAAAATCCTAGGATTTTGTTGTCGGAATGTCCGAACAAAGTCCGACCGTGTCTACGGGGCATTACAGTAAAGAACCCTCTACGTAGTTTAAGGTTAAACTGCTTTTCTTCTAATTTTAGTGAATGGCCACGTGTCCTATTAAATTCCCTTTCGTAGAAAAGTTTTATCCCTATTGTGGGGTCACCAGTACGGTATTTGTACATTGAAATCATATCCCCTCTCAAGCATCTCTTCTCCAGCGAGAACAAGTTCAGTGCTCGCAACCTTTCTTCACAACTGAGGTCCTCCAGTCCCTTTATTAGCTTTGTTGCCCTTCTCTGGACTCTCTCCAGTTCCAGCACATCCTTCCTGAGGACTGGTGCCCAGAACTGGGCGGCATACTCCAGGTGGGGCCGGACCAGAGTCTTGTAGAGTGGGAGAATTATCGTTTTATCTCTGGAGTTAATCCCCTTTTTAATGCATGCCAATATTCTGTTTGCTTTTCTTGCAGCAGCTTGGCATTGCATGCCATTGCTGAGCCTGTCATCTACTAGGACCCCCAGGTCCTTTTCCATCCTAGATTCCCCCAGAGGTTCTCCCCCTAGTGAGTAGATTGCATTTATATTTTTGCCACCCAAATTCATTATTTTACATTTTTTTACATTAAACCTCATTTGCCATGTAGTCGCCCACCCCATTAATTTGTTGAAATCTTCTTGCAAGGTTTCCACATCCTGTGGAGAAGTTATTGCCCTACTTAGCTTGGTATCGTCCGCAAATATAGAGATTGAGCTGTTTATCCCTTCCGCCAGGTCGTTTATGAATAAATTAAATAGGACTGGTTCCAGGACAGAACCCTGGGGAACCCCACTACCCACCCCTCACCATTCTGAGTACTCTTTTATCACTACCCTCTGAACTCGCCCCTGTAACCACTTTTCAATCCATGTACTCACTCTATGGTCCATGCCAACGGACCTTTACTTTGTACAGTAAAGGTTTATGGGGAACTGTATCAAATGCTTTTGAAAAATCCAGATACACCACGTCTACGGGCCTTCTTTTATCTAGATGGCAACTCACCTCCTCATAGAAGGTTAATGGATTGGTTTGGCAAGAACGATTCTTCATGAATCCATGCTGATTACTGCTAATGATACCGTTGTCATTACTAAAATTTTGTATATAGTCCCTTATCATCCCCTCCAAGAGCTTGCATACAATTGATGTTACATCACTGGGAATTACAGACCAGTTAGTCTATCTTGGCCCTTTTTTAAATATTGGCACTACATTGGCTTTTCTCCAATCACCTGGTACCATTCCAGTCAGTAGACTGTCAGTAAAAATTAAGAACAATGGTCTGGCAATTACTTGACTGAGTTCCTTAAGGACCCTCGAGGTGCAAGCCATCTGGTCCTGGTGACATATTAATGTTAAGTTTTTCAAATCTATTTCTAATTCTGTCCTCTGTTAGCCATGAGGGTGCTTCCTGTGACATGTCAGGAGGATAAACATTGCAGTTTTGGTTACTGAAGCCCCCCCGTTTCCCTCATGAAGACTGAGGAGAAGAATAAATTCAATACCTTCGCCATCTCTCCATCCTTAGTAACCAGATTCCCTTCATCATTCTTTATGGGACCAATATGATGTGACCTCCCTTTTTTTCCTATTTATGTACTTAAAGAATTTCTTGGGATTTTTTATACCCTCCTCCACTATGTGCCTTTCGTGTTCTATCTTAGCCGCCCTGAATGCACCCTTACATTTCTTGTTGCATTCTTTGAAATGCTGGAATGTTGATCTCTCAGTCTTTTATTTTTTTAAGGCCTTCTCCTTTGCTTTTATATGCATTTTTACGTTGGAGTTAAGACATCCAGGACTTTTATTAGCTCTTTTAAATTTATTTCCCATTGGGATGCACTGGTTAATGTCCTTATTTAATATGCTCTTAAAGCATACCCATTTTTCCTCCGTGTTCTTTGTTCCTAAAAATCACAATCACAAAAAAAACAATCACTCACACACTTATGCCGCGTACACACGGTCGGACTTTTCGTCTACAAAAGTCCGACAGCCTGTCCGACAGACTTTCGACGGACTTTTGGCGGACTTTCGACGGACTTGCGGCGGACTTTCTAATGAACAGACTTGCCTACACATGATCACACAAAAGTCCGTCGAATTCTTACGTGATGACGTACACCGGACTAAAATAAGGAAGTTCATAGCCAGTAGCCAATAGCTGCCCTAGCGTGGGTTTTTGTCCGTCGGACTAGCATACAGACGAGCGGATTTTTCGACCGGACTCGAGTCCGTCGGAAAGATTTGAAGCATGTTTCAAATCTAAAGTCCGTCGGATTTGAGGCTGAAAAAGTCAGTTGAAAGTCCGGAGAAGCCCACACACGGTCGGATTTCCAGCCAGCTTTAGTCCGTCAGCGTCCGTTGGACTTTTGTAGCTGAAAAGTCCGACCGTGTGTACGCCCCATTACACAATCACACTCAAACACAATCACACAAACACATGCCGATTCCCCTGCTCATCCAGCCAGCCACTGCTGCCACCGGTCACACAGGCAGCGGCACTGACACACACAGAACTACAGCAGCTGCCGGGGATTTCCCCCCTTCCTCTCTTCTCTGTGCTGCCATGTCGGTGTGGGTGGCGCAGCAAGGACAGCCGACTGTTCTGCTCCTTTCCCCTGTTTCCTCATTGGCAGGGAGAATGAACCAATTACAGAGGAGCTGGAGAGGATCACCGTGGGATATGTAGTCCTAAAGAAGCACAGCCCTACAACACTGAATGGACAGTGGACTGCAGCCCCCAGCATGCAGGGGGGGGCTGGACCATGGGGTGACCAGAGGAGACCATAAGGCAGCTGATGAGAAGAAGCTGATGCCCTTGGTCAGTGACTTGGTGAGGAGATCTGAGAGCCTCTCTCTATGAGCCACACGGGCCTCCCAAAGCAAGGGCAGGGTCGCCATTGCAACCCCTGCAACCCCCCTAGCTACGCCACTGAAGATCCAGTTACTGTTTATCTAAACAATTTTTTGGTGCTGGAACCTTAGTTGGATGTTAGTTGCTACAAATGATTGGTTTTATCAAAATTATACTGTTACTGTCATAACAGGGCATCTAGGAGATATGTGGGCTGCTTTTGTACACTGAAGACCCTTCCACTTTGGGATGTAATGTAATAGTTGGATCATGAGCTGCAACATGTACCAGCTGCTGAAGAGGACTGAGACTCTTTAATAAACAACATTTTTAGATTTTATCTGCAGTCATTCTTTTAAGTCCTGATGAAGGGAGCACAACGAGGCCCCTAAAATGTGTTGGCTATTAAGTTTACTACATGCTTGGAATAAACCTCTTTTATGGATTTCAACATTTTGTGCCAATCTTCTGATCCATTTAGTACATATCTGAACTTGTGACGCCTTTATCTTACCATCTATTACATATATATCCACACTTAATAGGGGATCAATTTGTCTAAAGTCACTTTTGTAGCAATCACCAATTATGCTGCCGAACTAAGGGCACCTATAAGCATGGGGCTTGTTCAACTTGCAAATAGGTATAAGCTGACAAATGAATTGATGTATTTAATGGAAAAACTTTGACTGCTAGACATTTTGCTAATTGCAACACACAGGGAGTTATTTATCTCCTCCTTCATGGTTTGCGAAGGCCATTTTGTCAGAAAACAAAATGTCCATTTTAAGTGAGAATTTCAGACCATGTCCCAGACATATGTTAAGAAAATATCCAATCACCTTTAGCCCGCCATGCTTTATACAATCATATTGATAACATGGAATCCCCTTTTTCTGGGTTCTGGATGGAACCATAGGAGCAAAAGGTGTGAATTTGTTAAATATCTTTTGAGTTTGGAGAGCAGGTGGATCTATAAATTAAGGGCCCATAATTTTCTGGGCCTAAATAATTCAAATAATTTTGCCTGTATTTTGGATTCTTAGATTTGCCCCTGAAATTTTGAAATAAGGAGGGAGAGGGGTTATTTGTGGTTTTCCTTTTTGGTGAAAACATTGCCAATTGTTTTCAGTCATTTCTATATTGTTTTTTGTCTATTAGTACAATTCCAATGACTGTACCATGACAACTTAGTTTTGGCCTTCTATTTGGTTTTCTTCCTTTTGTCTTGTATATATTATGGGGCCACATGTAGTGCATATGTCTTGACGTCAATGTGCGTTGCAGTGTTATGTGCATTGTGCCTTCACATGTGGCGCAACGCTATGTTCATGAAAACACCCCTTGTATGGCTTTATTTTAATCCACATGTACACATGCTTTTGAATCCGTTTGAGAAATTCGCCATACAAGCGTTGAAGCCAGCCATGCCAGCAACTAGCAGTATTGTTCTCCGCCACATCTACTTGCATATGCAAGGCTTATATTTCACCATTGTCCTCCATGGGACAAGAAATATGGAAGACCTTTTTTTGCAGAGAGTGGATCAACTCAAAGGAGACTTTTTGTTGGGGTGAAATATGAATGTCATCATGGCATACATTATCTGAATGTTTTTGATCTTTCACATATTTGTAGTGGATTACTTGGTGACGTTTATGCACAAGATTAATGCACATAAACAAGTTTATTCACATAATCCATGTTGTATGGGCTATGGAAGGATTGTATTAATGAGATTTTTGGTTGAATTGATGAATTCACAATATACACAGTCCACAGCGACTTCCTCAGTTCCTCAACCTCTTCATCATTATGCGGTGTAGCACAGCCTGGACATTGGTGCATATACAATTTAAACAGCTGGGGCTGTATTTGCCCATTACAGCTTTTGGAGCTCAACTTTGGTTTTCAGCATGCGTTCCAAACACTAACGGAAGGCTATAGTCGCCAACAGTAATTGCATGTAGATGTAGCATTACCCCCTTAGGAGCCACTACGTATTGGGTCCCTCTATAGCCCACACAGCCAGGCAACATGTATTTTCTTACTTTCAGGCAGAGACAAGAAACCGTTCATGGACTTGGTTTTTAGTATTTATTAGGGATAGTAAACTTGGATAGGGATAAGGGAATATGGGATGCCCGACTTGACTCAAAGAACAAGAAAATGAGCAGGGTATTGCTGTTCCCTCTGTCCTTCTCAGCTCCCAGCCTGGAGGCAGAGCCCCTCCACCCCGGGGTCTCCTCCCAGGCTAAACGGCACAGCTTCCTCACTCCATCTTCCACCTGACTCCCCTTACTGGGCAGGCTCCTTAATATTTATGGCAAACAAGATCAAAAGAATTCCCAGCTCAACTTACCAACCAGCCTGAAAACAACCAAATTATCCTGTCTAACAGTTTGCATTTAAAACAGGGATTTAGTTTGCACACATTTGCCACTTCATGGCACCTCAGTATTATCTGCAGTCCCAATTTGTGAGAGCCTACATAGTAGAAGCACATGTATAAAAATTGATAGATAAAGGGCAGGTAAGCCTGGAGGGAACCCACCCCTACTTAAAGGCACAGGGGCACATTGGACAGTCAGCATATAGCACAGGCTGGTTGTACTGTTAAAATACAGGTGAGGTGATGCACTGGACACCATTGCTGCCATTGTGCTATATGCTGGGTGTCCAGTTCGCTCCTGTACCTTTAACACCTTCCCATCTGGCCTATAGCAGATTGATGGCTGGCCGGACCTTTCGTCCTTCTGAGTGGACATCGTATGATGTCCTGTCAGAAGGCGCTGGTAACAGTATGTAAAAAAAAAAAAAAAAAATTGCCATGCCTCTTACTAAAGACCTTGGACTGTCCATTTTCCAAAAAGGGGGCATTTGAGGGGACAATTGTACTTTTCTGGCATTTTCAGGCCTCAAGGAATTAGATTTCTGTCGTTTCTGGACTTTCCTACAGAATAAATATTAAACACTGATTTGGGTTATTTTCACCAAGGAATTGTAGTAGAATACATTTTGACGTACATTTATGAAGAAAGGTTATTTATTTGCAAAATGTTATAACTGAAAAAAAATGTGTTTTTCTTTGTTTCTAAGTTTCTTTTCTTTTTTTGTTTATTTAGCAAAAAAATAAAAACCCAGTGATGATTAAATATCACCAAAAGAAAGTTCTGTGTGATAAAAATGATAACAATTCCTTATGGGTACAGTGTTGCATGATCACGCAATTGTCATTCAAAGTGTGACAGCACTGAAAGCTGAAAATTGGCCTGGACAGGAAGGGGGTAAAAGTGCCAGGTATTGAAGTTGTTAAGGAGGGCCAGGCCCCTCCAGGCTTACCTGCCCTCTATCTATCCATTATTATACATGTGCTTCCACTATGGAGGCTCTCACAAATTTATAGAATTAAGACTGCGGATAATACTGGGGTACCGTGAAGTGGCTCTGCAGCTTAGGCATGTATTTGCAAATGTGTGCAAACTAAACCCCTGTTTTTAACGCAAACTGGTAAACAGGAGAATTCAGTTGGTTGCAGACTGGTTGGTAAGCTGGGAATTTTCTTTGGTTTTCCATGTGCTCCTTGCTGTGAAGTCCAGTTATAGGTGGGGGACAGTGGCCATTTGTTTGACCTCAATAATTATGAGCCTGTGTGACCTACCTGCCAAGCCTACAGCCTGTGGATTGGTCCAACTCCCATAAATATTCAGAAGTTTAAAAAAAAATCATATTCGAAAGAGTATGTAGAGTAAGGGGTAAAATCACTGCCAGTTTTTTTTTTTTTTTAACCATCTGTGTCTCAAGAGATTTTCCTTCACTTCCTGTAGACTCAGTAGAAAGTGAAAGAATATCATTCCAATGTCAGGGAAATCCTCTCTTAGAGAGCTGTCATGGGAGCAAATGTTATCATTGGAAAATTTCTCCTCTATTCCTGTTCTGGTAGCAACTCAAAATTTTGCTATAAAAATCTGGTATTGGTTGTAATCCCTCAGCACATTTAGATTTAAAAAAAAAGCTTAACCTCTGGTTACACTTTAAATACAGGTCCACCCTTACAGTGTAAGCATAGCCCAAACTCTTAAATGTTTTGAGTAGAGAAGCCTTAAAACCCTTGTCAGGTTATTTTTCTCTTATTGCATGGCCTAGTGGGGAAATTTTGCTCCACTTCCTGCAGATGCAATAGGAAGCAGTGGCGGCTGGTGGTGTATTTTTTAGGGGGGGCACCACACCCCCCCATTCTGTCGGGTCACCCACGCCTAGCACTTACCCCTTTTAGGTCACAGGCAGCACTGCTCCAGGCAGCGGGTGGCAGCTTCCTCTGCATCTCCTCCTTCCCTGCTTTACGCCATGCATCTCCTCCCTCCTTTCCTCTGTGTGCCATGCATCTCCTCCCTCCTCCTCCTAGGCAGCCAATCGTATCACCTCTCAGTTCGGGTCCTGAAGCCTCAGGACACGCTTTCTGATTGGCCGGGAGGAGAATCAGTATGACATTAGCAAATATTCATTCCCTATGGTCACACAACTGGGTGGGCTCGGAGCGCAGTTCTCTGTGCCCCGAGCCCACTCTTTTTTGAAACCTATTAGAGCCTCTGGCTCTAATCATTATCTTAAAAAAAAACACCATTGGAATCCATGCATTCGCCCCGCATGTAGATTAGGGGGCCGGACGCATGGATGGGGGGAGGGCGGTGCCCCTGCATTATGGGCCGCCACTGATAGGAAGTAGGAGGAAATCTTTCCAAAGTGAGAAGAAATCCATTCTTAGGGCTCAATTACACCTGTGTCAGTCTTTAAAGAGAGATCCGTAGTGGGTCCCTTTCAGAGCGATGCAGGTGCAACTGACAGGCATTCAGTAGGGAACACTGTAACCTCCTGAATTCCGTTTTCTTTTCCTGACACCTGAATGCCTAGTGTTTGGCTTGTGGTTATGGTATGGCCCCAGTCAGGTAAATATGTCATTTTTGTTAGCAGTACTGTGATGGGGGATCCTTTTTGCCACAATGCAAACAGACCTCTGCTTCAAGTAGGGTGATGCCTAAACACAATCCTAGTTAAGGCCACAGGGGAGAGCTGGGACAATGATCTCAAAGCAAAGGGTTTCCCAAAGCTGGTGGGTGATAGACTTTGCTGGTCCCTTGACTTGACGTTCTTTTTACAGTAATCCCATACGTCTCTTACCTGGGTGACACTTTGTACTTTTGAGAGAGTCCGGCATTCAAAAACAGAGGTGGAAATGGTGACACAGAAGAGCAGCAAATTTATCACAAGTAGTAGAGAAATAACAGCATAAGTACCATTCTGTAAAAAAAATTAAAAATAGTAAGTCAGCTAATGATTCTTATGGGGAATCTTATAGTTTAATATATGCAGTATATGTCTATTATACAGGATGCCGGGATGTGTCCTGGATGTTAGGTTCACTTTCCCTGTTATTTGGGTTTTGGTCCCTTTAGCCCTTTTACAGCCACAGCTGTTTTTATGTTTTTTTGTTTACATGTATAAAAAATTTTAGGCCTGAAGATTAGGTTTGTTCTCTTTAATGAGAAATCAGGAGTCTATTAGACCCCTAATATCTCACCTGTCCTCAAATAGACTATATAGTCTGTTTCTGTAACATGTAGGCACCGCCAAGGATCAGAAAGATCTGCAGAGTGAAGGAAGGAAGAGAGAGTGGTAGTCCCTTTTCTGCAAATGTGGTATTAATAACTTCATTGTAATGCCTGTATAAGATTAGGCATTCTCCGGGGTAAGGTTGAAGTTTATCCATAAGGAACTTATGGAATCTTTTATGGTGTGTTTTGGGTGTATAGACATTGAATGTGACTACTGTTTTCTTTCCCCAACAAAGACACGTCGGCTAGTGGCGTAACGCGTAGGGTGAAGCCAAGAGATGTATAAAAGAAAAATGTAGAAAATGCGCCAACTCCTAAATGGGGATAAAGCAGCCAACACAGCAATATGACCGTTGCAAGTGTAAATTAAAAGTAAAAAAGTGTGGCGCTAATGGGTAGTGAGACTCCTGTTGCTATACAGGTAGAAATAGTGGTTAGGAGAGAGTGAGAACACCTTCAGTGTAAATACGTGAAAAAATATTGTGTTTGTAAAACATACAAAAAATTATATATATATAGTGGGTAATATATACAATACGGGTGAAAACACAGTGTGTGTTTAAGAATATAAAAAACTCAGTGAAAAACTAAAATTAATTGGGAGACAATCATACATAAAAGATAAGACAAATAATTGTCAATGCAAAATATCTAAATGAGCTGAGTATGTTATTCCACAAAACCAAAATTCAATGGAGGTGGCAGACAAGAAAAGGGACATCGGCATCCCCAGGGGAAAAAACAAACATAAATAGGAACTCAAAAGTCTCTTAAATGGCCAGATGGAGTAGTCTCATTCAGTCCCACAAGCAACTGGGTGTGGGCCGTCTTCTCAAAAGGTAATTTAGAGGTTATTGGGAAAGGTCTTGATCAATACGCTGGATCTTGGCTCATATGGATAATTCCCACCAGGAGAAAGAAAAAAGCAAAAGAGTGCCCTTACCAGATCCGGTGGACTCACAAGCCGTAGCGGTGAGTCAAACGAGCCTATACCGTTAGACGGTGTGAGGTAGAGGTTTGTGGGAAAACTTGTAAACCATCTTGTCAGCAGTCCTCAACTGAAGCACCAATTTGGAGTCCGGGGTCCCCAGGGTATGGTTCCGATCGCCGGATGACCGTTTCCTCAGAAGTCCACCATGTGTGCAAATAAGCAAGAGAGAGGAAAAAAAACTCCACATAGTGTAAATCCTTGGTTTGCAAAGAGCATAAAAGCACTTTATTTGAGGAGTGTACTCCGAAAAAAGATTTTTTTACAGACGGAGGGCGGTAAAAACTAGGCCCAATATAAAAACCGGCATAAAAATTATAAAAACAGGCGCAGTAGGTAGTGGTGGGGTATAGTCATACTACCTACTGCGCCTGTTTTTATAATTTTTATGCCGGTTTTTATATTGGGCCTAGTTTTTACCGCCCTCCGTCTGTAAAAAAATCTTTTTTCGGAGTACACTCCTCAAATAAAGTGCTTTTATGCTCTTTGCAAACCAAGGATTTACACTATGTGGAGTTTTTTTCCTCTCTCTTGCTTATTTGCACACATGGTGGACTTCTGAGGAAACGGTCATCCGGCGATCGGAACCATACCCTGGGGACCCCGGACTCCAAATTGGTGCTTCAGTTGAGGACTGCTGACAAGATGGTTTACAAGTTTTCCCACAAACCTCTACCTCACACCGTCTAACGGTATAGGCTCGTTTGACTCACCGCTACGGCTTGTGAGTCCACCGGATCTGGTAAGGGCACTCTTTTGCTTTTTTCTTTCTCCTGGTGGGAATTATCCATATGAGCCAAGATCCAGCGTATTGATCAAGACCTTTCCCAATAACCTCTAAATTACCTTTTGAGAAGACGGCCCACACCCAGTTGCTTGTGGGACTGAATGAGACTACTCCATCTGGCCATTTAAGAGACTTTTGAGTTCCTATTTATGTTTGTTTTTTCCCCTGGGGATGCCGATGTCCCTTTTCTTGTCTGCCACCTCCATTGAATTTTGGTTTTGTGGAATAACATACTCAGCTCATTTAGATATTTTGCATTGACAATTATTTGTCTTATCTTTTATGTATGATTGTCTCCCAATTAATTTTAGTTTTTCACTGAGTTTTTTATATTCTTAAACACACACTGTGTTTTCACCCGTATTGTATATATTACCCACTATATATATATAATTTTTTGTATGTTTTACAAACACAATATTTTTTCACGTATTCACACTGAAGGTGTTCTCACTCTCTCCTAACCACTATTTCTACCTGTATAGCAACAGGAGTCTCACTACCCATTAGCGCCACACTATTTTACTTTGAAGCCAAGAGATGTCCGGAGCCTGATGCCGGAATTCTTCAGCTAAAAATGCTGGAAATGAGTCTGTGACTCAGATAATACAAGTGAGTGTGTTTCCTTTTGTGGTTGGCATCTTTAATATTGGAGGCTTCCTCTCTTTCCTTTAAATTCTGTATGGAGATGATGCCTAACATTTAATCCCTTCCCATCTGGCCTACTGTAATGCCCTGTACACATGGAAAAAGTGCGAACGGATTGTGTTGTCGGAAGTTCCGATCGTGTGTGGGCTCCATCGGACTTTTTCTGTCGGAATTTCCGACACACAAAGTTTGAGAGCAGGCTATAAAATTTTCCGACAACAAAATCCGATCGGTTAAATTCCGATCGTGTGTACACAAATCCGACGCACAAAGTGCCACGCATGACGAAAGCTATTGGCTACTGTCCCGTTTATAGTCCCGACGTACGTGTTTTACGTCACCACATTCAGAACGATTGGATTTTCCGACAACTTTGTGCGACCGTGTGTATGCAAGACAAGTTTGAGCCAACATCCGTCGGAAAAAATCCATGGATTTTGTTGTCGGAATGTCCGATCAATGTCCGATCGTGTTTACAGGGCATTATATAATGGCCAGGCCGGATCCCTATTGTGGGGGGTGTATAAAAATAAGGGGGCGCTAGTAGTTTCTGAGTGTGACAGTAAAATACCAGTGATCAATATTTCATGGTCATTATAAACAATACTGTATAAAATAAATCATATTAAATAGCTACATATAGTGAATATAATAAACTGTGCATCAGTAAACAGCCAGTATTGTGCTCATAGCAGATATATTAAACACCTTCCTGTAAATAAGTCAAACCACACGTTAGATAATAGTGTGAGTGTAGCAGATCAGATAGTCTCACACTATTATCTAACGTGGTTTGACTTATTTGCAGGAAGGTGTTTAATATATCTGCTATGATCACAATACTGGCTGTTTACTGATGCACAGTTTATTATATTCACTATATGTAGCTATTTAATATGATTTATTTTGTACAGTATTGTTTATAATGACCATGAAATATTGATCACTGGTATTTTACTGTCACACTCAACTATTAGCGCCCCCTTATTTTTTACACCCCCCACAAGCTCAAAGTCTGCTCACCAAGCACTTTGCGTTATGAGTGAAACTTAAAAAATATAACAAAAAGCTGCTCCCCTCAGAGTTCTTTCTTTTTACTTTTTTATATTTTTTAGGGATCCCTATTATCCTGGGAGGACATCATATGATGTCCTCCCATGATCACACCTCGTGTGTGCCCCACAGGCCACGCTCTGGCACGATCTGTCACCCGCTGTGTCCGGATGACAGATCAGTTTATTGGCCTGCTGCCAGTACCATGGGATCGCTGTGGCCAATCACAGCAGATCACATTGTACACAATGAAAGGCTTTGATTCATGTGTACTATTGTGATGAGCTCCGTGATTGGTCACAGTGATCAAATGGTACAAGCAGGGCTAGTCACAGCCCATCTGTACCATGGGATTAGCTGTGGCCAATCACGGCTAATCACAATAGTAAACACTGAATGAATAGTTTTTAGTCAGAAAAAATGGTTGATTTATAACTGTAAAATTCACAGTTATAAGCAATCATAGTTGTAAAAAAAATCCTGATCACCTCCCCAGAGTAGTACAGTGTTACTATGGTAACACTAAATTGCTCTAGTCACTGTATTTATAAATAGTAAAGAAAAAGAATGTAATAAAAAAGAAGAAAATATTTTAAAAAATTTTAAAAAAATAATATTTTCTTTTTTTACTTATACTGTCCCCAGTCAGTGTCCCTGATCACGGCCACACCAGTTTTATGATGATGCTGTACTGCACTGCTGACAGTAATAAAAATGTAAAAAATAAATAAATTTCTTCATTATCCAAAAAATTGTGACAAAAAAAATACAACTTCAAAAAAACTCCCCATGCATCTTATTAAATACCTTGGGTTGTCTACATTCCAAAAAGGGGTCGTTTGGGGGATATTTGTACTTTCCTGGCATTTTCGGGCCTCAAGAAATGAGTCGGTACATCAGGATTGATCGATTTTCAGATATAGAGTCTATAAGCTATTGTACTGGATAACTTTCCTACAGGCTAAATAATATACACTGATTTGGGTTATTTTCACCAAAGAAATGTAGCAGAATACAGCTTGTAAAAATGTCATAAGAGAAACAAAGAAAAACTGCATTAAGATTTTATATTATTCGTATGATATCCAACCTTGCCCCTTTTTATAGTATATATGATATTATTTGAATCAGTATACATATTTTTAGTGATTAATGTATTAAAGAAATTAAACATATATAAAACACTTGATATTCTAGTTATATAATGACCAGAATAAGACTTACAAGTTCCTGTTGGCATAGCCTCTGAGTTTCATAGTAATTATTATTGTACCCATTGCTATAGTAACCGTAACCGCAACCGTAAATGTAGCACCCCAGGGTTGCCAAATCGGCAATATTTAAGATCACAGCTACCATGCTGGAAATGGAGCTAATGATGTTCAGAGACAGAGAGCCTTTGATCTGTAAAGTGAAATCAGGAAGAATAAATCAATGATACAACAATACCACAAACAGTCTTATTTATAACATTTGCAAAGTGTTAAAGCGGTATTAAACCCGAAACCAAACATGTAATATATCGCAGTTTACCAATTATTAGATGTGGTGGCTGCATTTGTTTTCTTTTTTTTTTGTCATTTTCCCCCCTGTGTTTTCACCTGATGATCTAGCCAGGAACACACTTTTTATTTTAGAGTGCCTACACTCTGGATGATGAAGGCCTCTTGAGCCCCCTAGGGAAAGAGAGCCTTGACTGATGGGGGCATGGCTAGGTGTGTAACAAGGGGAACGATTGGTTGGGACATTGGGATGGGATGGGCCTGAGGTCAGGAAATCGTGTGCCCCAGGGAATTCTGGGTCTTTCAGAAGAGTCGTTGGAAGAGCTGCTGTGGACCCTGCACCTCTGCCATGGACACTGACATTCTGCTGGCCAGGGTCCATGAGCTGGCTCTCCCTCCTTACCCTGGAAATGTCCCCCCCCTCCACAAGCTGGGGCCCTGGCTGCTAGGGCCAGGAGACGCACTCGTCCTCCTTCCCGCCTGTGCCCCAGTCCTTCAAAGCTTTCTTATCCCCCTTCCACCCCCCCTCGACTCCTGGGAGCTGCTGTGGCTAATGTATGCCGGCTCTCCCCACCTCCCTCCCGCCCGCCGCTGGAGCCTTCCCCGGCGGGTTCTCCCGCCATCTTAAACTGATCGAGCCGGGTCTCATCTCGCCCGGCCCGCTCCCGGAACCCCAGAGCCCCCCGGCAGTACGATCGGGCTCCTCAGACTGTCCACCCCCCCTGCGGGCGCCCGCTCGGCTGCGCGGGCGGGAACAGCGGCACTTCCCACCGCTGATCGCCACCTGCGGGGCATTTTACAGCTGTCCCTGGTCCCGTCCCCTCCCCGCTCCGCCGGCGCTCGGCGGAGCGGGGGTGTGGGGGTCACCCGGAGATCGTCCCGCAGCACCAGATGCCGGGCACGCCAGCTCGGGGTTGCTGCACGGGCCGCACATCCTCCTTCCTCCACACTGCTTGGATCTGCTGGCGTGTCACTGCCAGCGTCTCTCCCTGCGCTCTGCAGGGCGGGAGATTCAAGTGTAGATATGCTACACTCTTCTTCTGCCAGGTCCACTAACCATCCACATCCCCCTGCACCTGGCTGGGTGGGGGATGTCTGGGATGGACATACCCCTCACCCCCTGAAGTTAACCCCCGCCTTACCATGTCCCCCTGCACCCAGCTGGGTGGGGGATGTCTGGGATGGACATACCCCTCACCCCCTGAAGTTAACCCCCACCTTGCCGCGTCCCCCTGCACTCGGCTGGGTGGGGGATGGTAGGGAGGAACATACCCCTCATCCCCTGCAGTTGACCCCCGCCTTCCCCGACCCGGCTGGGTGCAGGGGGATGTGGTATGTCGGGGATGCACATACCCCTCACCCCCTGCAGTTAACCCCCGCCTTACCGCGTCCCCCTGCACCCGGCCGGGTGGGGGATGGTAGAGATATGCATGCCACTCACCCCCCGCAGCTGGCCCCCACCTTACCGCATCCCCCTGCACCCGGCCGGGTGGGGGGATGTTAGAGCTGCGCATGCCGCTCACCCACTGCCACTGACCCCCGCCTTCCCACATCCCCCTGCACCCGGCAGGGTGGGGGATGGCACTGCTGGACATGCCTCTCACCCCTTGGGTCCTCACATCTCCCTGCGCCCGGCCGGGCAGGAAATGACTGACGGTTGCCTGCTCACATCCCCTCATCACTGTTATCTGACTGTCAGCAGCTTCCTGCGCCCGGCTGGGCTGGAGCTTCCTTCCGGACGCCCGCTGCCACAGCCTCGCCCCAACATCTCCCCGCGCCCGGCAGGGCGGGAGATTCCCATTGGGGGCCGGCCAAAACGACCTTGCACCCGCCCGCTGCTCGGCACCATCTTCCTGCGCCCGGCAGGGCGGGAGATGCGCGCACGCCATGCCGGGGATGTGGGCTGTGCCTGCTGCAAGCCCTCCATCTGGGGTCTCCGGCTGCTCCAGATGTTGCTTGGCTGCCATCCTTGGCTCTCAGGGTCGGGGGCCAGACCGCCCCCCTCTGGACCTATCCTTCCGCCAGCATCCTTTAACTTCACGAGTCGTCGGCCTCCTTCAAGGCGATGACGTCCTGCTCCTCCCACGGACGACCCTGTACCGGGTGTTCCTCCTGGACCTGCAGTTGGTCGCCCTTCTTCTTCAGCTGCATACCCGCGACTCAGTGAGTATGCTAGCGCTGCTACTTATTGCTAGTTGTTTTGTTGGGTGTGTATCTCACTTGTAGCGGCTGCTTTTTGGATATAGTTTTTTCCAAATTTGTTATTTTTCACTTTATATTTTATCACAGCGCGGTATTTATTGTTTATTTGTATTGACTCAGTGAGTATGATCGTGATTTGATTTGGAGTAGGTCGGGTGACGCTGCCGTATCGGGTTCGCCGGACGAACACATTGTCACGGTCATAAAATCAGTCCTGCCTCGCATTGGGTGTGTCGGGTCCGTCCTGTAGATCGGCTCTTCCACGAGTGGTGCTTTGTGGGTGGTTTCGCCTACTGGCATGCACCTTTCATAAAGCTCATTTGTTTAACAGCGGGTGCCGTGAATTGGTATAACCTGCTTCCAGCTGACATTAATCACTCACACAATTATATGTTTACATGGGGAGCACTTGAGTGATAGCCTGGTGGTCTCCAACATTAGCTTTATATATGTTTTTTATTTCCATGTATGCCAGCTATGAGTAAGCACTCGTCATGAGTGCAAAAGGCGTCAGCTGATCTCTACACCTCTGCGGTAGTGCTTTGTATACTTCTGTGATTCAGCTTTTTATTAATAAAAGCACTTATCAGACCGGTGTGCGGCTTCCAGATTTCCTCGTTCTTCCTTTCGGAAGACGTCAAGGATCAAATCTGGCGTTGTGAATTTATGGATTTCTCCGTGAGACGATCGACAAATCCCGTCAGGTTGACGCGGCGGCCCAGTGCGAACAATTCAAGCAGCTTCCCCGGACATCCGGGAACTGGCTGCAAGGGTTCTGTGCTTATGCCGGAGTGCTTTACGAGCGTTTTCCGGAGTTCGCTGCATCACTTTCTTGCTATCTCGATCTCATTTGGGGTACCTACAAAGTGTACGGGGGGCCAGTGTTGGTTCCATTACGACACCCAGTTTAGCAAAAAAAAAAAAAATGGCATCAAGGAAGGAGTTCCGCTTTGATTTCCAGGATGGTAGCCTGTGGTTATGGCTTATTTGCCCCCACAGGCCTTCGTCCGTTCAGCCTCCAGCCGGTGTTCCCTCTGGAGCGCCGGATGCCTCCAAAAAGGCCTCTGCTGGGTGTTCACTGAGACCCACTGCAAGTGGTACACTGCGTGTTGTTTTAAGCACGAGTGCTCATTTTGCCGGGGCGTTCAGCCGGTGTTTCCACAAGGGATAACAACCTCTTTCCCGGCCGGGGGCCAAGCCTTACATTTTTAAACCAGAGGACCCCAGTGATCATCTCAGAGATGCTTCCCTGGCTAGACCGGTACCCCCCCTCATAGTGAAGCCTTGATCTTGAGGGACGGTTTAGACCGTAGCATTTGGATCCCCTTTTACTCCTTCGAATGTGCCGACCATGGCACCTAATTCCATGGGCTGAGCTATTTCTTGTTACTTCCATCTGTTGGGATGCTACTTTCAGGGAAGATATTTTTTGACATGTCCCCCCTCCCCCATGGGCTGTGCAATTTCTTGGTATTTCTTTGGACTCTCCAGTAGTTTTCTTGAACGGGTAGTTGTCCAGGCGGCTGGTTTTCAGTCCGTGTTATACTATTTGGATAACTTCCTCTTCGCAGGCCCAGCTGTCAGCTCTGAGTGCCATCCCACTGTCAGCCGACAAGATCGAGGGCCCTGTGATGGTTATGGCCTTCGTGGGTATTGAAATCGACACCGTGGAGATGGTTTTCCAGCTGGCCAGGCTACTCTCCCTGGTTTGCTTGCTAATCTCTTCTTTAACCCTGAATAATTCTACCAAATACTGAAGTACACTGAAGAGTATTATATGAATATACAGTTTAATGTATAATAGGAATTGCTATATTTATATATAAATTTATACTCTATTCAAGAACCGCTTAATATATATTGTTATTCCTTTTTGTAGAAATTACTTTGTACATTTTATGGCATATGTCAATAAGCTTTTTGTACTATTTCTTTGTACCAAATAAAAAAAGTTTGGCAATAGGGGAGAAATAAAAACAAACAAAAAACAAAAAAATAAAAAAAATATCTGCAGTTGGAACAACTTCAATCTTTGCTGGGTCAATTGGTCTTTAACTTCCGCGTCACCCGCATGGTACTGGCTTTCTGTAGACATCTGGCATGGGCCACAAAGGGGGTGGCTGTCCCCCACCATTATATCCGTATCACCAAGCCCATGACTTGGGGACGTGGCTGTCCTTCCTCCAGTCCTACAACGCCAGTCATGTCGGTTGCTGGAGGAGTTAATGAACTCACAGCTGGAGCTATACACATATGCAGCAGGTTTCTGTGGTTTTGGTGTTTTTTCCAAGGGGAGTGGTCTGCTAATTGTTGGCCGGCCTCATGGGCCCGCATGGATCTTTTGCGCAACCTTACACGGCTGGAGCGTTTTCTGATTATTGTTGCCATTGAGCTGTGGGGTGAGCGGTTGCACAATCGATAGGTGGGTTTTTTCTGGTCCGATAATATGAGCGTGGTGCAAGTGGTCAATCAACAGTCTGCCAGATCCCCTCTGGTCATGTCCTTGCTGCGTTTTTTGTCTTTTAAAGTGCCTGCAGTTTAACGTTTTCTTAGAGCTAGGCATGTCCGTGGAACTGCTAATGATATTGCCGATGCTCCCTCTCTTTCACAGCTCCATCATTTCCGCGCCCTCGCCCCGTCGGCTTCCCCGGAGGGCCTCACCTGTCCGGCCTACTTGCGGAACCTCGTTTTTGAGGTTTGCCAGTCCTCTGGTTGTCGCCTTCTCTTTGGACGTGGGCGTCGTACTGCCGGGTGTGGGACAATATGGGTTCAGGCGTCGGGTGGTCAGTTTTCCATCTCGTCTTCACAGGTAATATGCGTGGTTTTATTTCTTATCTTGTTTATTTACTACAAGAGGTTCTTCAGGTTACCACGGTTTTGTTGGCCATGCCTTCTTTGTCCTCTTGGTTTTCAGCTCCTTGGGTGGGAAGACATCACAAAAGCGTTTCTGACCCGTCGGGTCCTGCGGGGTTGGAGGTGTGGGACTTACTCCCCCGATTCCCGGGGTCCAGTTTCCCTCCCTATTCTCTCCGGTATCCTTTCCCTGTTGCCGTCTTTTTGTTTCCCCGTTTGAGACGCTTCTCTTCTGGATCATGGGAGATTCCTTTATTTATTGGGCCGCGCGTCGGTTCGGAGCTACGGGAAGAAGTGGGGTTTTTACCTATGATCTCGACCGGATCCGCTGGCTTGGGCTTCATGGTTTACGCTGGCCTCGGGTCCTTCCAGAGTGTTTATGCATTCGGTCCCACGTGACTGGCCCCATCATCTTGATTCTTCACGCTGGGGGAATTAGGTGGGTTATACACGTTCGATGTCTTGATCTCTGCCATCAAGCGGGACATTGCTTAATGCTATGCAGTTTACACCAATTTGGTGCCCATCTGGTCAGAAATTGTGCCTCGCCTGCTGTGGGCAAGGGAATTACCTGGTCCCCCGCCCGGCCAGAACTCTTCCGTCCGAAAGTGAACGCTCAGGTCGCTAAGTTGGTGTGGAACAGGTGCTGGCTGCGGTGGGGCGCTCGTCAGTTATTAACTGACGGGCGTTTGGCGGTTTTCTTGACCTTGCCAGCAGTTAAAGTTGCTGTAATGGGCTATGCCCTTGATGGAAAATTGGAAATAGACTGTCTGTCCAGCACTTATGGTAAGGACAGGCCCCACTTCCCTAATTTGGTTAAGTGCTCACAGTACGACTGTGACTGGTACTGGTTAAATATGTAAACATGTTTTGTGTTGGAATTTAATAAAGCTGTGGCCTTCCCCTTTCCAACCTAATGGTTGTAAGTGTCTTACTTAATGGAGTGAAGGGCAAGGGTGGTGGGGGATTTTATCCCTTGGTGTTAAGTTAAGTGGGACCTAAGCCCATTGCGCCTCAGCAGTCATGAAGGCCTCTTGAGCCCCCTAGGGAAAGAGAGCCTTGACTGATGGGGGCATGGCTAGGTGTGTAACAAGGGGAACGATTGGTTGGGACATTGGGATGGGATGGGCCTGAGGTCAGGAAATCGTGTGCCCCAGGGAATTCTGGGTCTTTCAGAAGAGTCGTTGGAAGAGCTGCCCACCCTCCCGCCCCCTTTTTTCCTATGTTTGGTATGTCACAGCTTGCTGCGGTTTTCTTGACCTTGCCAGCAGTTAAAGTTGCTGTAATGGGCTATGCCCTTGATGGAAAATTGGAAATAGGCTGTCTGTCCAGCACTTATGGTAAGGACAGGCCCCACTTCCCTAATTTGGTTAAGTGCTCACAGTACGACTGTGACTGGTACTGGTTAAATATGTTCACCACTTCTCTATTTTGGTTAAGTGCTCACAGTACGACTGTGACTGGTACTGGTTAAATATGTTCACCACTTCTCTCTTTTGGTTAAGTGCTCACAGTACGACTGTGACTGGTACTGGTTAAATATGTTCACATGTTATGTGTTGGAATTTAATAAAGCTGTGGCCTTGCCCTTTCCAACCTAATGGTTGTAAGTGTCTTATTTAATGGAGTGAAGGGCAAGGGTGGTGGGGGATTTTATCCCTTGGTGTTAAGTTAAGTGGGACCTAAGCCCATTGCGCCTCAGCAGTCAAGTAACAGAGACACCTTAGGACAGCAGCATTGTCAGTGTGGGAGGTCCCTGAGGATGAGCAGGTGCGGGAAAGGCATTGGGCGGAGAATAGCGTGTGACATCACGCCGCCACGCCGGTCGGGTTAGTGGCAGCGTTTGATGGGTCTTGTGAGTGCTTAGTGCATATACTGCCCCCAGTGAGAGAAGAGGATTTAAAAGTTGCCAGACCCACTGAGTGGATTGAACCGGGGATCTCAGATAGAGCTCATATTGCTGCTTCATTCTTTGGCAGCACGTTCATGCGATGAGTGGGTAGTCTCACTTCTGGTGGAAGAAAGTGCACAATTGTTGGTGTAAACCTTTGGATGTTTGGTGAAGGAAGTTCACATACTAATGGAACAATTGTTTATTTCCATCACTATTCATTATAGTGGACTTATTTATTATACTTATTTATAAATTAGGGCTGGGAAAATTAAAGATTAATTCCTCTATTAATCATTAATTTTTTTGATCGATCAAAATTCTTTTGATAGGTACTCACCTCTCCGCCGGCTTCCGGGTCTTCAGGGAGTTTCGTCGGAGATCCGGTGATGTCACCGGACTCCTCCCCCCTTCCCCAAGTGCCTCCGTCTGCTAACGAAGGGGAGGGGGGAGGAGTCCTGTGACGTCGATGTCCGTGAAATCATAAATTGAGGAAGACAGATCCTAACGATTTGATTGATCTCACTGGTCAAAGTATTCAGATAAACATCTATGTAAATCCTGGACTTGGCCATGAAAATCAACAAATCTGAGGGCTTTCCTGGCTGCAAGTCAGTTTGACGATGAACTGACATTAATTGGTTATACAGCAATCAAGAAACATTTATGATGAGGGCACTTTTTTTCCAAAGAGCTGACACTTTGCTGTCTCAGCAGGTGATGGATGTCTCTGGCTCTCCATTGATGCACAATGGTGCTATTTAAATAGACTGTAGGGTGACGCCGTAGCCCCGCCTCGCCTCGCTGAGGAAGTTCTGATTGAACGTAGCGCGTACGGGGGAGGAGCTACGCATGACGTCACCTAAAAGTAGTTGGATCTGTATGTGCGTTATAATTAACCAAATTTAGTCGATTAATCGATTTTAAAAAATCAAATAATCGAACATGAAAATTTGAATCAGTAACAGCCCTATTATAAATGATATTTGGTTATATTTACATATACACTCCCGGACCACTTTATTAGGTACACCTGTTCAATTGCTTGGTAACACAAATTGCTAATCAGCCAATCACATGGAAGCAACTCAATGCATTTTGGTAACTAGACATGGTGAAGTTCAAACTGAGGATCAGAATGGGGAATAAAAGGGATTTAAGTACTGTAACTTTGAAGGTGGTATGGTTGTTGGTGCCAGACGGGCTGGTCTTAGTATTTCAAAAACTGCTGATCTACTGAGATTTTCACACACACAACCATCTCTGGGGTTTACAGAGAATGGTCTGAAAA